>NC_139559.1:75436798-76636798 GCF_965112155.1 Podarcis liolepis | reverse complement strand
TTCTTTCTCAGGGCCCTCGTATTTACAGAACCGCCTCTCCTGGTATGCCCTGCAGAGGACCTTAAGGTCCATGAATAACCATAGTTTAAAAGTCCCGGGCCCTAAGGATGTCAGACTATCCCCACCTGGGCCAGGGCCTTCTCAGTGATGGCTCCGACCTGATGGAATGCTGTGTCCCATGAGACTAGGGCCCTGCAGGATTTAACCTCCTTCCGTTGGGCCTGTAAGACAGAGCTATTCCGCCTGGCTTTCAATTTGAATTTAGCCTGATCTTTTATTCTCCTCTCTTCCCTCCCCCTCCCCTTTTTATGAAGATTACCTGCTCTGGGACCCCACCGCTAATTCTCCCCTGGCCTCCGCACTGGCCCAAATAGGACTAATTTAGCCAGTTAGCCCTGGTGACTATCTAATGTTTATTGGATGGATTTTCCCCCAAATTGATTTTTGAACTTTGAATTTATTGTTATTCATGCTTTTATACTGTATTTTATGCTGTTTTTTGTTGTATCACAATTAAGTGTTTTAAATTTGTTGTTAGCCGCCCTGAGCCCGGTTTTCTGAACCGGGAAGGGCGGGGCATAAATAAAAATTTATTTATTTATTTCTCTTTCATAGGTCCTTCAGTGCCCTTGAAGAAAGCTTTTGCCAAAATGCACTGGACATTTTACACAGAGAGAGAAAGAGATAGAGAGAGTGAGAGACAGAGAATAATTTTGAGATCTCATTTCTTTCTTTCTTTCTTTCTTTCTTTCTTTCTTTCTTTCTTTCTTTCTTTCTTTCTTTCTTGTGTCTGATGTTACAGCATTTTTTCCTCTTGATTTGCATAGCCAGCAGATTTGCTTAATATGCAAACCCAGCTGACCAGATTTGGAGAACTGCGGCATAGTATTTTGTTACTATTTCGCAGTTATCATAATGGCTCCTAACAGTTATTAGACTAAGCTACAAACACATTCTGATAAACAGGAGAACACCAGTTTTCAAGACCCTTGTCAAGATTTCTCAAATGCATGTCTCAGCTCCACGCGTTAAAATATGATCGCATTTTAGAAGTATATTTAAAGCATGATTATATCGGAGTGTTCTTTCTGGGACTAAACAAAAAGCTTTCTATTCAAATTCGAAATACTCATGGACCAAACCTGTACTAGGGAGGAGCCAATGTTCCAATTATAAAAGCGCATTCACTGTCAATGGTAAGAAAATTATAAACAGGAAAGGATTTTTTTACCTTTCCATATTGGCTGCCACTGCCGTACGATCCACCCTGCCCGTACTGGCTGCTGCTGCTGCCGCCATATGATCCACTCTGCCCATACTGGTTGCTGCCGCCACCGTATGAGCCACTCTGTCCAGAAAACAATTTTTAAAAAAAGAAAAGATGGTTTGTCACTGATGCACCATATTACCATATCAAAAGATCTACAGCAAGCCACTCTCTAAGCAGAAATAAGCAGAAAATCTTCTTGGCCCTGCTAGTACTCTTGATTCAGTGGGAGGCATCCATTCACTACTGGCAAATTTTGCAGATTTTGCCTCCTCCAATTTCCAGCACCTCCTGAAAATCTCCTCTGGAAGGTCCCAGGAGCCTCTGGAAAAGATCTCCAGGGGCTGCTGGGGACCTGCATAGAGGAAAAAGGTAAAGGTAAAAGGACCCCTGACCATTAGGTCCAGTCGTGACCGACTATGGGGCTGCGGCGCTCATCTCGCTTTATTGGCCGAGGGAGCCGGCATACAGCTTCCAGGTCATGTGGCCAGCATGACCAAGCTGCTTCTGGTGAACCAGAGCACACATGGAAACGCCATTAACCTTCCCGCCAGAGCGGTACCTATTTATCTACTTGCACTTTGGCGTGCTTTCGAACTGCTAGGTTGGCAGGAGCAGGGACTGAGCAACAGAAGCTCACCCCGTCACGGGGATTCGAACCGCCGACCTTCTGATCGGCACATCCTAGGCTCTGTGGTTTAACGCACAGAGCCACCCGTGTCTCTTGGGCATAGAGGGAAGGAAACTGGCAAAGTTATCTCCCAGTAGATGGCACCTTTCAAGGCAACCCACACTTTTGTTTCCTTATGTATGGATTGGATCCAGGCGTCACTCCTATCATGGATGGGGAGGCTAATTTTGCATCTCCCGCTGTAGCCCTCAGTGCCACACTGTTCTGGATGGGGGGGGGGAGCAGGGAGAGGGAGGAAGTGGCAGAAAGTCACACACCCCAACACACACACACCTTCCACCAGATTCATCCAATGGATCAGAAAGCTTTGTGGGCAGAAGAAAACCTTCCATCTACAGAAGGCAAAGTCCAGATGGCTTTATGCCGCCTTGAGATATCTATCTATCTATCTGTCTGTCTATCTATCTATCTATCTATCTATCTATCTATATCATCTATGTATGCTACTTTATGAATTTGTTTTTACCTGCCCATATTGGCTGCCTCCACCATATGATCCACTCTGTCCACCCTGCAGGGGAAACATTAATTACAATAGCTGCTTTTTTATGGTTGCTTTCTATTACCAGGAGCAGAAATTAGCATATAAATGTTTTCTTTTCTTTATTTTTTATAGCTGTGTTTATGCTAAGGCATATGTTCCCTAATATGCACACATTAAGTGAGTTTTTACCTGTCCATATTGACTGCTGCCACCGCCATAAGATCCACCCTGGGGAGAAAATGCATTATTATATTATTATAATATAATCAGAACCAGTGAAGGCAGTGAAGGTCCTGTGTGAGTGCCTGGAGGCGGTTGGAGGATGGATGGCAGCTAATGGATTGAAGTTGAATCCTGACAAGACAGAAGTACTGTTTTTGGGGGACAGGGGGCGGGCTGGTGTGGAGGACTCCCTGGTCCTGAATAGGGTAACTGTGCCCCTGAAGGACCAGGTGCACAGCCTGGGAGTCATTTTGGACTCACAGCTGTCCATGGAGGCGCAGGTCAATTCTGTATCCAGGGCAGCTGTCTACCAACTCCACCTGGTACGCAGGCTGAGACCCTACCTGCCCGCGAACTGTCTCGCCAGAGTGGTGCATGCTCTGGTTATCTCCCGCTTGGACTACTGCAATGCGCTCTACGTGGGGCTACCTTTGAAGGTGACTCGGAAACTACAACTAATCCAGAATGCGGCAGCTAGACTGGTGACTGGGGGCGGCCGCCGAGACCACATAACACCGGTCTTGAAAGACCTACATTGGCTCCCAGTACGTTTCCGAGCACAATTCAAAGTGCTGGTGTTGACCTTTAAAGCCCTAAACGGCCTCGGCCCAGTATACCTGAAGGAGGTACCACCCCCACCGTTCTGCCCAGACACTGAGGTCCAGCGCCAAGGGCCTTCTGGCAGTTCCCTCATTGCGAGAAGCAAAGCTACAGGGAACCAGGCAGAGGGCCTTCTCGGTAGTGGCGCCCGCCCTGTGGAACGCCCTCCTGTCAGATGTCAAAGCGATAAATAACTACCTGACATTCAGAAGACATCTTAAGGCAGCCCTGTTCAGGGAAGCTTATAATCTGTGATATTTTAGTGTATTTTTGGTTTCTATGGAAGCCGCCCAGAGTGGCTGGGGAAGCCCAGCCAGATGGGCGGGGTACAAATAATAAATTATTATTATTATTATTATTATTATTATTATTATTATTATTATTATAGAATAGCAAACCTTCCCTAAGATATTTTCAAGATTTAAGAGCAAAATAAGCATAGTGTGTGTGTGTGTGTGTGTGTGTGTGTGTAGTATTACTATGGCAGGTATTTCATTTATCTATTAACATAGTTCCTACCTGTCCGCTGCTGCCGCTGCCATATGATCCACCCTGGGAAGAAAATACTTATTTATCATCATCATCATCACCACCATCATCATCATCACTATTTACGAATAGCAAACCTTCCCTAAGATATTTTCAAGATTTAAGAGCAAAATAAGCATTGAGTGTGTGATATTACTATGTCAGGTATTTCATTTATCTATTAACATAGTTCTTACCTGTCCGCTGCTGCCGCCTCCATATGATCCACCCTGAACAGAAAACAATTACTACTTCAGATAAGGTTTATTTGTTGGTGCAATACCACATTACATTAGTATATCTGACATTCAGCTACTTTCTGTATTGCGGAACAGAAATAAGCACAACACTTTTACGATAAGACATCTTTGTGCATACTATCTAACACTACGGTATAGACCAGTGTTTTTGGACAACAAATCCTATCATCCCTGACCACTGGTCTTGCTAGCTAGGGATGATGGGAGTTGTAGTCCAAAAACAGCTGGAGACCCAAGGTTGGGAAACACTGGTATAGACAATGTCTCCAGATGTTGATGGAGTATAACTCCCATAATTCATGCCCATTGGTTATGCTTGCTGCAGATGATGGGAGCTGGAATCCAGTGTCTGGAGACCCAAGGCCGAAGAACATTTGTAGAGATTACATTACACACACACACACACACACACTCACTTACCTGTCCGTATTGGCTGCTGCTCCCATATGATCCACTCTGTCCACCCTGAACAGTAAAACATGTTACTTCAAAAAAAGATTGTTTCTTTCAGATGCGATAGTACCATATGCTTAACACACATTGTGCAACTAATTGGGATCCATTTCTATCTGGTATTTGCAAAGAAACTGCCTTGGTTGATCTAGCTGGTGAATGATATTGGAGAAAAGGCAGCAACTCCAGCGCTGGGAATTCAGCTTAACATTATTGTCATTCAAGTTAATGGAATGGACATCAAAGGTCTCCTAGTCCAAATGCCTGCTACGAGTTAACACCTCATGGATTTCTCCCTAGTTATCTCCCACCTCATAAAAAAGGGCCCATTAGATCCAGTCATAGCCGACTCTGGGGTTGCGGCGCTCATCTCGCTTTATTGGCCGAGGGAGCCGGTGTACAGCTTCCGGGTCATGTGGCCAGCATGACTAAGTCGTTTCTGGCGAACCAGAGCAGCACATGGAAACGCCATTAACCTTCCCGCCAAAGCGGTACCTATTTATCTACTTGCACTGGTGTGCTTTTGAACTGCTAGGTTGGCAGGAGCTGGGGCAGAGCAATGGGAGCTCACCCCGTCACAGGGATTCGAACCGCTGACCTTCTGATCAGGAAGTTCTAGGCTCTGTGACAGAGTTATCCCTAGTTATCACCCACCTCATACAAAAGGGCCTCTGAAGCAGATCTTAAGGATTATGCAGGAACATAGGAGGGGAAAAAATGCTCCTTCAATCGCCTAGTTTTAAGCTATTTGGGGCTCTTTAGAGTAAAAGCACCACATTTAGTGGTGCCCAGAATCTAACAAATTGTTAGCTAGAGATGGATAAAATATTTTCAGACCAGCATTAATAATCTTGATACCATGTTCTGAATTTAAGTGAAGTTTCTAAAAAGCTTTCAGATGGCAAATAATATAACAACCAATAGTCTAGCCTGGCTCTTACTAGAGCCCAGATAACGCCATAATGACATGTACATTGTATATTACATGCATGTATAACTCTTTTACCTGTCCATATTGACTGCTACCGCCGTATGATCCACCCTGTCCATATGGATGACCATAACCATATGATCCACCCTGTATTTAAAAAAGTCTCATTACTTATTACTACTTATTACAACCATTTAAAAAAAATATGCAAGCTCAATATAACTGCATAATAAATAAACTGTAGATAAATAGTCAAAGCTGGGGGGAAATATAGGAGAAACAACCATATTGGCAGTTGTCCCCATACGATCCCCCTGCCCGCTGTCCAGAAAACAGCTATTTCAAGAAATATTCTCTGATGCTGAAATACTTTATTGCTGAAATATATCTGCACTCAGCTACTTTCAATAACCAGGACAGGAAATAAGCATTGAATGTATTTTTATTTTATTTTTCATAATTCTCTCTTTCTCTCTGTCTTTCTCTCCATATGCTATATTACAAAATAACATTTACCTGTCCATATTGGTTGCTGCTGCCGTATGATCCACCCTGAACAGAAAACAATTATAAATTGAATAAGGATTACTTTAATACATCTCAACTAGCTTCTTATATTCAAAGGCAGAAAACCCCCCACTAAACTTTTATCTATATAATAACACACTGTGTATTACAACACACACACACACACACACACGATAACAAAATACTTTTTTACCTGTCCATATTGGCTGCCACCATAAGATCCACTTTGTCCACCCTGAACAGAAAACAATTATAAATTGAAAAAGGATTACTTTAATACACCTCAACTAGCTTCCTATATTCAAAGGCAGAAAAACCCCCACCAAACTTTTATCTACATAATAGCACATCATTTATTACTATATATATCTATTATATCTATCTATCATCTATCTATCTATCATCTATCTATCTATCTATCTATCTATCTATCTATCTATCATACATATACTAGATAACAAAATTATTTTTACCTGTCCATATTGGCTGCCACCATAGGATCCACTCTGTCCACCCTGAACAGAAAACAATTATTACCTGAATAATATTACCTTAGCACATGTGCAATGCAATCCTACCACTGGCTAAATGGGGTTAGGAAGGAGTGAAGGTTTGTCTCCTTTGCTAGAGATGAACTTGGGTAGCAAAGGGCATGGGGGTTCCTGTTATGCCCTGTTATGTTCCTCCATGGTCATACAGAAACAGCTGTTCCTTATTTTGCGATCGGTAGCTGGCGTTAAGACTCAAAACAGAGATTCAGCAGGGGAAAGACAAAGGTGGCCTTGGGACCCCTTGACCCAAGGCCTCTTTATTTGCCAAATGGGCTCCTGAATTGAGCTCTTAACCTCTGTTAGCATGGAGCTGGCCTTACTTATCTCCTGCCCATTCCCCATTCGAACTGGGGAAGTGGGGATTAAAAACAAAACACCCAGCCAGCAAAAAAGAAAATGACACCCCAACACCATCTACTCTGACCAGCACAAGCTGGCAGGATTTTGGAAGTGGTGGCTATTCCATCACTATTCCAGTTCAATTTAGGATTGAATTCTAAACTACTTTTAAGTGGAGGATCAGAGTAATAATAAAAATATGTATACCATGTAAGACCTTGTATATATTACATATAGTGAAGGTAAAAAGGTAAAGGACCCCTGGATAGTTAAGTCCAGTCAAATGACTATGGGGTTGCAGCGCTCATCTCGCTATCTCAGCTTTCCAGGTCATGTGGCCAGCATGACCGAACCGCTTCTGGGCGCAACGGAACACCGTGATGGAAACCAGAGCGTATGGAAACACCATTTACCTTCCTGCCGCAGCGGTACCTATTTATCTACTTGCACCGGTGTGCTTTCGAACTGCTAGGTTGGCAGGAGCTGCGACAGAGCAATGGGAGCTCACCCTGTTGTGGGGATTTAAACCACTGACCAGCAAGCCCAAGAGGCTCAGTGGTTTGGACCACAGCGCCACACTCTCCATTACTTATACACTTATACACTGTATGTCAAAAGAGTTTTTACCTGCCCATATTGGCCACTGCCGCCACCATGCGTTCCTCCCTGTGCAGGAGACATTTTTAAAAATACATTCATGTATCTGCCCTAAGCAACTCTCAATGTTTAAGAGCAAAATAAGCATTAAACAGATTTTATTTTCATGCCTCTGCATATACTGTATATTTACCATGGTGTTGTATCTGGCTAAATCATACTCAGAGCAGAACCACTGAAATAAAGTCAGTCATAGTTACCTGATGTTGAATAACTTCAGTGGGCTCACTCTGAATATGACTTAGCTGGATGCAAGCCATAGTGCAGTATATACTCTGTACGTACTATAAATTAAAAGTGCTTTTACCTGTCCATATTGGCTGCTGCTGCCATATCCGAACCGTCCACCCTGTACAGAAAATAGTTATTGTAAAAAAAATGTTGCTGGAAAAAAAACCATCTTGCTTTCTACATTCAGAAGCAGGAATAATGAGAAACACTTTTAATATCTCTGGTATGCTACTTGTAATGCCTATTAAAAGTTCTTGCTACTTATTAAAAGAGTTTGGATTTGAAGAAAAGTTTGGATTTGATATCCCACTTTATCACTACTTGAATGAGTCTCAAAGCAGCTAACATTCTCCTTTCCCTTCCTCCCCCACAACAAACACTCTGTGAGGTGAGTGGGGCTGAGAGACTTCAAAGAAGTGTGACTAGCCCAAGGTCACCCAGCAGCTTCATGTGGAGGAGCGGAGACACGAACCCAGTTCACCAGATTACGAGACTACCGCTCTTAACCACTACACCACACTGGTTCTAAAAGTTATTACCTGGCTGCCACCACCATATGATCCACCCTGTAGGAGAAAACAAACAATCCATACTTCAAAAAGTTTCTTGAGGATCTGTTGAATTACACTAATATATGCACACTAAACTATTTTTTAATGTTCAGGAGCAGCAAAAAAGCAGAGGGATATCCTACTAAAGTCATACTCCAAGTAGACCCATTAATATCAATTGACTGAAGATGCTTAATTCCGCTGATTTCATTGGTCTGCCAAGAGTATGACTGATGCTGGATATCACCCATAAAACCCATTTTTCCATTCATTTTTAAAATCTTAGTGTATAGTATTACTGCATGATGCATTTCATATATGCTAAGTATCAAAAAAGAGTTTTTACCTGTCCATATTGACTGCCATACGATCCACCACCCTGCGCAGAAAACAATGACTTCAATAACAACAAAACCCAATTGCTAAAGATGCTATATCACTTTAATAGGTCTGCACTGCGGAAATACTGATAAATGTAAAAGTATCTACTGTACATGGGATGAGCAATCCCTAAAGTGGGGGGGACGGACTAAAGTCAGACAAACTGCCATATTCATAGGCTTGCCAGAACTGTGTCACTACAGAGGACGAAAGAGTGGCTTTCCTATTTATTGTCTTCTCCACCCCATGACCAGGAAAAGTAATCTTATGTGAACCAGGTGTCCTATTATCTATAACAGGGTAAAAGGTAAGGTAAAGGACCCCTGGATGGTTAAGTCCAGTCAAAGGTGACTATTGGGTTGTGGCACTCATCTCACTAAGGGAGCCGTTTGTCCACAGACAGCTTTCTGGGTCATGTGGCCAGCATGACTAAACTGCTTTTGGCACAACGGGACACCGTGATGGAAGCCAGAGCGCATGGAAGAACCATTTACCTTCCCGCCACAGCAATACCTATTTATCTACTTGCACTGGTGTGCTTTTGAACTGCTAGGTTGGCAGGAGCTGGGACAGAGCAACAGGAGCTCACTCTTCGTGGGGATTTGAACCACCAACCTTCCGATCAGCAAGCCCAAGTGGTTTAGATTACCCACTCCCTCCAACCTATAATGCTAAATGAAATCACGAGACAACCAGTTTGGGAACAGTAAAGAAAAATAGTTACCTGTGCACCAGGGCAAAAACATTCTCCCTGTAAAAATACAAAAGTTAGCTCCATTTTTGTTGTGAGAAGTCAGATGAAATGCAATTCGCATTCCCCTAAGTTTATATTGATAAAATGGGAGCTGCAAGATTCTATGGATACTTCTGCCACATTTTAAGTAACATGTGCAAATTCAAAAAGGATTTAAGTTGTAATCTATTCCTACATGGGATGGGAGTCAAGCCCCAATGTTGCATCAGCATCTGGGGGAAAATCCACGTACTGAATTTCTGAGGTAAAATTGATTTCTGTTTTCTGATGGAATATCCAGCATGCTGTTGCTTGATGGCGTCAGGCCCAATCTAGGCTGGTGCAGCAATTTGTCTTGAGCGATAGGGATGTGAATGTGGTGGCAATGGCCCCACACCCTGTCGTGTTCCACTCCTGCCCAGCCAGGGCTTGGATTGTCCTGCCAGTTATTTAAAATTTTATTGTATGAATTTGTGTGTATTGAGATGCAACTCGCCCTATAACCGGTGAAACTGGTGAAGGGCAGGATATGAACTGAGCAAAAGGCTGAAACAAATGCGCAGGGAAGTCACTCGGGATAATCTTAAGATTTTCTTTGAAATGCAGAAGAAAAGGAACTACAGTTGCCCAAGTGTCAGAAAGAGGCTGGTTGTCAATAAAAGGTAGCGAGGCAAGGAAATTGAGGATTGGAGAAACCGAAAGGATGAAAAATGACCAGAGAGGAAATTGACCGAGAATTGGGGCAGTGGGGGAGCAATTGAAAGAATAGAAACTGAAGTCTCCTCACTCTCCCATTAACATTTGGATACAACAAACAGTTGAACAAGGTCCCATCAAATTTGCTTACCTGCCTATTGGCATAAGCCACAAATGATCCATCCTATAAAGACAAAGTGAATTAAAAAATAAATAGAATCTCAATATACAGTTCATTCTCCTATCTGCACTTAACTGTTCAAAGTGCTGCTTACTGCGTGTGTTTAATTATTTCATCGCACCAAGCTCCAGCATTATTAAACATAATTTGAATTTTGAAGTATTTAAGGCAGATGTTTATAGGTTGATACACACACTGTGGTCCATCTGTTAGTAACCTCGAGGCTGGATTACTGCTATGCGCTCTGTGTGGGGCTGCCCTTGGGCCTGGTTCAGACGTTCCAGCTGGTGTAGAATGCAATGGCCAGATTACTGACAGGGACATCTGGCCGACAACATTTGCCAAAATTGTTAATGCACCTGCAATGGTTGCTCTTCTACTCCTGAGCCAGGTTCAAGGGCCTTGTATTATTTCACAAAGCCCTGAACAATTTAGGAGCACCTCAGCCCCAGCACAGTCGCTGAGATCAACTGCAGGAACGTTGTCAGTTGTGGCCTGAGTTGGCGAGGCTCATTCGACAGAAACAAGGAACCGAGCCTTTAATGTCATCGGCCCGGTATTACGGAATGCTATACTAGCAGAGATTTAGCAGGCGCCTTCGGTTTCAACTTTCAAACGCCTGCTGGAAATGTTTCTATTCTGTCAGGCTTATGTAGATAATTAAGAACAAATATTTCCACAATGTATAGCTGATTTCTGTTTTTATTTTTATTTTATATGTTTTCAATTGAATGGTTTTATGTACAATTGTTGTGAACCACTTTGATTTTTTTTTTTTTTTTACAATAGCGATATGTGACTATATATATATCTGAGCAACAGCGCCATAATTTGTCTTTACAAGATTATCATGCTGCTGTACAGTGTAGGTGGAAGACCCTAGGATTTGCTGCTGACCAGTGAAAGTTCTTCCCCCTGGAAGCTAGAATGTCAGGAAGCAGCCTATGCCATAATCAATCTTCCTGCTAGCAGCTGTTGAAAGAGATGTGATTTCCCCACCAGTGTCCTCCTGATTTTCATTATGTCATAAGTGCTATCCTATATGACCAACAATATACACCCAAAAATGCACCTGGAGGACCTTTGTACGACTTAAGAGCTCATGCTACAATCCAGAAATTTCTATTTTTAACTTTCTAGCATTGTGCCTGTATAAGCAATATGAAGCAACATAAATTATTGGGTGAAGACAGAAAGAACAGGGAAAAAGATAGCCCATATTGCATCCTGCAGCCACAGGGTGAGCCCAAATTTGCAACTCAAATGCAATGCAATGAACTGAAGACAATATATATTATTATCAATGCATTACCTATACTAAGTAATAAACTATGCCAGCCCATCAGTTTTAAAATGTTCTAAGACTGCTGCATTTTTCAGCTTATTTGCTTATTTGCTTTCCCTTCCAGAACCAGATTTGCATTTTTTTCAGACAGAACAGAATCCTGGAGAAGAATATATTCATTTGGACTACATTCACTGAGTATATTTCCAAATAAACTCTGGTGCTTCATATTTCTTACATAAATCTTTTCCTGTGGATTCAGATTTTATTTCATTTTTAAGCCCAAATTGTGTTTTGGAAGATCATTTTTCATTTTTTGTTGAGTTTCTTTTCGTTTTCTTTTGCATGAGATTTTAACAATTTCATTAAAATTCCTAAATTTATGCCATATCCTGATTAAGAGCATAAAGAACACTTGATCACCCCCCCCCCCACTTTCAATAGGAGAGTGTATACACCTTGGAGAGTTACTTGTCCCTGGAGAGTCGCTGTCTTTGTATGAACACCAGAAAACTATAGAAAGTGAGTGGTAATTACTCTTGGATCAGAGTTGTTTGAAGGACCATCTGATCAAATTGATCTACAAGGGGGAAATTCTTACCTGTACATTATGGTTTTCGTTATTATAAAAGCTTTCGCCCTGTGAAAGATGCAAAATAATAAATAAACACCATCTATTTCTGTAATGTAATTATCAAAAGATTTTAAAACTTTACAAAGAATTAGTCTATGGCCATTAGGATATACAATAAGAACCAAACAGTCTGATGTGACTGAAATACAGAAACATCAAGAACATCTGACAGGATTGTGTAGGGTATGTGAAAGCCAAATTAGTAATATCTGGGGAAATTAATTGAAAGGACCACTGTAGTCAGGTCCCAGAGACTAATCATCCAGATTATTTATTTACTTAATTTCTATCCCACCTTTTGATCGAGAAGTACCCTCAAAGCATCTTACATAAAGTACTACAATGCAATGATACTGGGGCTGCTTCTACTTCCTCTGGGACACAAAATTGCTCAGGGGCACGACATATCTGTTTTCATAGGAATTCACTGTCCGAAGGATGAGAAAGAGCAACAAGTCTGTCTCAGGTGAACTGCTGAGTGTTGGCATTTGGACTTTAGCTGCCTGGTTCATGCTTCTTCCTTTCATCCCCTAGATCTGCAAACCATTTTTACTCTCCGAGGGGAGTTCTGTTTCTTGGACAGGAGCCTACCATGTTGAAGGCAAATCACTTTTGAAATGAAGAGGAATTTCAAAAGCATGATACAACATGGTGGGTGGGTGGTTCTGCTGCCCACTGAAAAAACAGTCATTAAAAAATGCACCAGTTGTTTGCAAGTCCTTGAAAACTCCTAATATTGCAGTCTGAGAGGATGCCGATTTTGGTAACCGGTCCTCCTCTATAACAAATAGGCGGGCCTGATTTACTCTGCTCCAAACCCTGGTTATTAATCCCTCTGAAGCAGGTTCTAGCTTGCCTGAGCAGCAGTTAGTATAGTTCCCATCTTGCTTGCCAACCATGTTTAAGGTGAGATGAAGAAATTTCCTCAGGGGAGGAAGTGTGCATGGCTGATTTCCTAGCTGCAACACACATGTGCCCAATTGTATCTCCATTTGTCTCTTAGTGAGCTCTTCACATGTAGTGCCACACCACACAGACTGGGCAGGCACAAGAGATGTACAATGGCCTAATTTCAAGTCCTAGCTAGTATGTTTCAATGAAGACTTGATGGGAGTGGATGTCCTTACCTGGCCATAGGTATTGATACTTGGTGGATTAGAGGTTTCATTCTGTAACAAAGGCAGAAATTTCAGAAAGCAGAGTTATTTGCTTGCCTCAGCAACAGCTTAAATAAACGAAACGAGGCAAAAGAGGAAAATCTGCTTGTTCACTGGCTTTTCAAAGCTATAGAAGTTTGAGAGCCCAATCAGTGGAAAGGCAGCACCAAAGTTACAAAGGAAATGAAAAGGCAAGTTGTGCTCCTTTCAGTAGACATTGTATTCATTCGAGAATTGACAATGTACCTTGCATTTGATGCCGAATTTTGATGGTGCTGAACGCAAGCCATGTTTGCAAAGGAACAATCAGGAGCCTGGGGTCCAAATTGTTCAATGGCAAGAGGAGGCTCCAGATTGTTCCTTTGCAAACATGGCTTGCGTTCAGCGCTGCTTTGCACCTGATGATATATGATGCTGGGTGATTGACAGATAGGTGATTCCACCCATCTGTGAAAGGTGGACCATGAAGGGTTGGCCATAATTGAATCTGGACCATTGATGGAAAGGGGTTCACTACCCCGATATATAGAGACACATTGTATAAAGTAGGTATAAATAATCCTAGAAGTTTTCAGGAAACATCTTCTGGTTTATTTGATGTGCTCATTTAGACACATGTGCTTTTTTCTTTGCCATTAAGAGCTGTCTGGTTTGGGGGGAAAGCTCCCCTCCACTCTGCTGCAAACAGCAGCTCAGTGGACAATTATATGCATGTAGGTTTTAAGTAGGCAGCGCTGAGTCAATAAGGCTTTGTTTGACGAAAACCTGTCTGAAATAAGGCCCAAATCATTTCTGCCATTAACTACACCATAGGGCTGCGTTTAGCTCTCCTAATGCAGCCCAAAGAACACTTCTTTCTTATTTTATTTGTAATTTGTTTATTGAGATTATTCCACTGAGTACAGTAACACACATATAACACAAAAATTGAGACATAAACCGAAATATGTCTTTTGCGGGTGGCAGCATGAAAACACAGGAGAAAGCTGAGTGTTATCAGAGAATGGTTACATCCGGTAAAAAGGTAAGTTCAGAGATATGCATTAGTTAGACCAGCCACATGTTCCTTCTTGATTTGTAAATGTTATAACGCTCCACCAGTCTGCAGCGAGAGAGTCTTGCTTCTTCCTGCCTCTTGCTAGGCGCAAGCGTTGTGTTAGCTTCTAAGTTAAAGCTATTTCCTGCACTTTATTTTAACACCTCTACAGTACAAACAGTTAATTTTGGCACTAGCAAATACAACAGGCGCTGAAGAGTCAAAATGAAGAAAATGGTGTCAGGCAGTTCTTACTTTTTCACTCCGAGCTGCTCTGATCAGAGCGCGAGCCTGCAGAGAGAGAGACAAGGGAAAGTTTTAATGTCTTGCTTTTATTTGAACGAACTTCAAGCAAACTACTGTGTACCATACTAAGAGTTTGGTCAGCCACTTTGCAAAATATGATGTGGGCCACCTGAAGCTCAGAAAGAACTGCAGAGATAGAACAAGGCATCACATTTTGAAAAAGCTCTTATTGGATCTTCCCCATCTCTGAATGAGTGTTGGAGGACAAAGCCGATTAGGAGTTCTGCTCTCAACATAACATTTTATTCCAGTACAGTGGTACCTCTAGATACGAACGGGATCCGTTCCGGAACCCTGTTCGCATCTAGAGGTAAACGTATCTAGCGACGGCACGTCTGCACACATGCGCGTCACTTTTCGCCGCTTCTGTGCATGTGTGTGACGTCATTTTGAGCGTCTGCGCAAGCGGCGAAACCCGGAAGTAACACGCTCCGTTATGACTGTACAGTGGTACCTCTGGATACAAACGGGATCCGTTCTGGAGCCTTGTCGCATCCTGAAGTAAACGTAAGACACAACTGCGTGTCGTATTTCGCCGCTTCTGCGCATGCACGCAACGTCATTTTGAGCGTCTGCGCATGCGGCGAAACCCGGAAGTAATGCACTCCGTTACTTCCGGGTCGCCGCGGAGCGCAACCCGAAAATATTCATCCCAAAGCTACTTCAACCTGAGGTATGACTATAATTCAGGCTGGGTGGGAAGAACATAGAAAGAAATCAGTACAAGGGCATATTTTCCAACTATTTTTTTAAAAAATATATATTTGGATTGGCAGAGAATGCTGGGCAAAAGATTCCTCCATTGCAGGGGGTTGGACTAGAGGACTCTTGTGATCCCTTCCAACTCTACAATTCTAGGATATATACAAGTAGCACTTACTTTTTCACTCCGAGTCTTTCTGGTGAGAGCGCTTTGCACACTCCGTGCCTTTCTGATTACAGGAAGTGCCTTGGGAAGTAAGGAAAGAAAAGATTAGTTTTAGATAACATTTATGCTTATAGCTGAGAGCAGTGCTGTTCAACATTCCTATGTTCAGGGAACCTTTCCACATCACTTTGTCCACTGAGGAACACCTGCATTTTACAAAATATTGTTTTAGGTGGGCCTGCAGGGCCTCTGCATTACTCTGTATAAACCTAGCATACACCTTGAAACACACTCAACACTCTTGTCTGCAGTGCATTATAAGGAAGAATCAACAGCAGTGGGAAGGTTGACTTCCCTCCACTAGATATGAAAGAGCTGGGTTCAAATCTCTGCAGTTAAAAAGCTCACCGCATTTATCTTTCTCAACTTAACCTAGCTCAAAAGACTGATATATTTTGCCACACAAACTGGCCAATTCACCCATGAGTGTTCAGGCTCCATAATAAAGTTGGCGCCATCTATTAGTGAGGTCTTTCTGCTTACAGAGCACATGTTCTCAGGAAGAGCATATTGTACAATATGTACATTTGCATATAAAAAATGAAACATACAACATCAAAGACGAGAGAGAGAGAGAGAGAGAGAGAGAGAGAGAGAGAGAGATGCAATATAAAATTATGGAATAACTGTTTTTTTCTTTTCTATTTGGCTGAAAGCTCTGCTTTATTATCATTTGGTAAAACTAGCAAGGACCAGTTAAAACTGCCCTGGTCTGATGCCATTACTATATCTCTTGCAGGAAAACATGAACTTCATCCAAGAAGTTCATGTTTTCCTGCAAGAGATATAGTAATGGCATCAGACCAAGGCTTGGACTATACAGAGGTGACAAATATACAAGTCAAATAAAAATTATTATAATGTCACAGTAGGAAAAGTGCCTAGGTACACAACACCACAGAGAATACCATGGGTAGCTGGAACCAGGCAGTTTACAAATACTACACTCACACCACGACCCAACACAAAGGGTCAAGAATGTATGACTAAAACTGTCTGCTAATGTACATGAACCCGTGTGCAGTTATCTACTTCCTGAAACAGTTTTTGAAAGCATTTATTCTCTTGACCTCAAAGCTGGCAAAGAATCCTGCATCCTGTTGATACAGCTACATATATTTATACAATTTTAAGAGCATATGAGCCAGTGCTGCCAATAAAATCCAACCCTGCTGACTCTTTTAAGAGTTAAAACTGAGATTATGGCCATGGGTAGTGCTTACTCTTTTTTCCTGAATCTTTCTGACGAAAGCTTTGAATGCCTCCTGTAAGGGGAAAACATAAACCCAAGTTAGCAGATGCTGAATGAATCCCTCTGTGGCTTTGTTTACACAAATATGCTCTTTAGAAGCATATTTGGAGCAAATCCAACATGTGGAAATCAAAGAGTACTTACTTGAGCTGCTACGTCCCTTTTGCCTCTACAGTTTGCTGAGCTCTGTCGAGATAAGTGGCATGGAATGAAATGAAAACAGGAAGCTTTTTATTTTTTTAAAATTAAAACGATGCCCACTCGATTTGTGACCCATGAAAGTGGAAGCTGAACTCAGCCCTCAGGTCCCTGACATATTGCCCCCGAGGCAATATGAAATGTGCAATGGTCCAAATGCAATAGATTAATGGAAATCGCTAGCGCCACAACTGTGCAATAGTGAGCAATTGTGCAACGGCCTTGTGATATAATAAGTAAAGCCAGCCAGCTTTCTCTCATACCTGGAAGGCTATAGAAAATTTCATTCCATTTAGTAGTGCAGCCATATCAAGATTTGAATTATCACTTCCTTCACAGGCTGCATTTTGAAACAGCCTGTAACAGTTGCCAACTCTAGAATATTTAAAATAAAAAAATTCCTTCCTGTAGCACCTTAAAGACCAACTAAGTTAGTTCTTGGTATAAGCTTTCGTGTGCATGCACACTTCTTCAGATACACACATGCACACGAAAGCTTATACCAATAACTAACTTAGTTGGTCTTTAAGGGGCTACAGGAAGGAATTTTTTTATTTTGACTATGGCAGACCAACACGGCTACCTATCTGTATCTAGAATATTTGTTAGTCAAGTCTTAGGTTCCTGAGCATGAGCGATGATTATAGGGTTCAAATCTGAGAGTCATATTCTTCCGATTCAAAGGATAATGTGTGGCCCCCTAATTTAACTTAGGCAACGCTTAAACTAATATTTTAAAATATTACAAATGAAAAATATTTACCACAGCTTTTCCTCCGTAAGTAGAGGCATCACCCTGCAGAGGGGGAAATAGTAAATTGTTATATATTTCGAAAAACAGAACCAAGAGACTAATTTGTGATATCTAAATATAAGGTGTCCCTCGCCCAAAGCTAGGAATGCATCAGTAGTACTACCTGAAATGGTTTAGCACCCCCTCCTCCAGGGAACTTTAAGGAACTGTAGTTCTTTAAGGGTTTAATGGGCTTTAGTGGTTAACTGTCAGTACTTTGATGAAACAGGATTCTGTGGTGGAAACCACCAACATATATAGGTATAAAAGTGATAAAAGTGTATAATATCAACAGACCTAGCAAGGTTTGTCAATCTGAAATGTGCCACTAGGGGATGCTGTTCGTTAAAATGTGAGAGAAAGCAGAAGACAGCCATTTTTATTTCAGATTCCATGTGGGTTTTAAAAGTTGAAGTACAGATATTAGAAACATAAAGAGTTGTGAAAATGGCTTTCCCCAGTCAAATGTCTTATTTTCTCCTGCCTTTCCTTTAGCCCGGCAAATTAATCAGGAAAAAAACATTAATTTCATCTTGTATAATCATTTTGTGCAAATGTAATGCACTGCAAGACAAATGTAATGTCTTACCAGCGTTTTAAAATTCTAGTTTCAGTTGTATCACCTTATAATATCGAAAAGACTGCTTGAAGAATGTGAAGTAGAAGATTTCAGGCAAAATAATATCCGTATTTATGTTTTTGTTTTTTTTAATGAGTTCATGAAAGTAGAAAAGGTAATTGAGAAAGATGACTATGCTTAAAAAAACAACTTTGAGGGGGGGGGGAACTGTGAGAGTATCCCTTTAGGATTTCATCTCAGAAACAAGTGAAATGTTATCTCCTTGGGATAATCAGCACATCAAATGCCAAGTGTAAGGTGCAACACAGAAGGGCTACTCTTACCTGATCGCAAATGACATTGCTGTAACGTCCACCAGTCTGCGATCCCTGCCAAAAAGTAAAATAAGGAACCCAATTATTTACCATGAGAAAAACTGCATAAATATCATGGGTTAAGGAGCCTGGAACTGAAGGCTGCACACCAAGGAACACCAGAGGTTTGTTGCCGGCTCTGTCACTGGGGGAGATGGAGGGGGGGCACTGTCCCATGTCTTGCATGTTGTGTGTGTGATGTGCGTCCCTCCATGTTTGGGCACATTTAGATGGTCATCACCAGCCCAGTTCCTGAACTGATGGGGCACCGGCAGTATTTACTGGAAGACTGTGGGCATCTGTTGGTTTTTTATGACTTCCTTGCATCTTCTACTTGTGTATATTTTTCCTGTCCTTCAGGGCTGAGCCTGCCGTTTTCCTTGGCAAAGGAGAAGTGTATCTCTAGTTCCAACATCTAGCCTAACTATGGGCTTGATATCCCCATCTCTCTGTGAACGATACCATGGAATAATCTGCACATATGCTATAATATTAAAACAATGTTTTACCTGTCCAGACTGACTGCTGCCACCACCAAATGATCCACCCTGTACAGAAAAAAAATACATCTTATTTAACAAAGGGTTAGCGTAACCTATCTGCACAAAGCTACTTCCTCTATTCGGGAGCAGAAATAAGCAGAGATACTTATTTGCATTTTATTTTCTGGATCTCTGTGTATACTTTGCGCATTAGCAAGTGTTATTGGTATTATTAAATTATCCACCCTTCACCCTAAGGCCCCAGGGATGTTTACAACATTTAAAAAACATCAATATGAAAACACAGTATTGAAAACAGTGTGTAAAACAACTTAAATAAGGTGGGCTCTGAAAATAGACATCTCAAGTGTCAAGGGATATATATATATATACAAAGCGTTAAAGAAAGAAAAAAAATCATTTGATCTTCAGAGACCCTTTTGAGTATCTTTATTGAGGTGTTCAATAAATTTATTACCGACCGGGGGGAAATATATCTGAAGGTTGTAATATCTCTTAGACCTGCTTTGTTTGCTATTTCCTAACCTGTCAGTTTTGATATTTATTAACTGGTTCTACAGAGGCTGAACTTTGTTATCATTTCATATTTTGGTCTCTCTGTAATGGATGGTTGACAAAAGATTAGATTGATTGAGCGACCAAGCCCTGTATCATGTGTATTTAGAAAGTGTTTTTACCTTTCCATATTGGGTACTGCTGCTGCTGCTGCTGCTGCTACTGCCGTATGTTCCACCCTGCAGAGGATACAGTTTATTATTATTGTTATTTTTTTAAAAACAGATTTTTCTGCTGAGATACCAGCTTGGTTTAATACATCTGCACCAGCCCTGCAATGATATGGCCTCTGGAAGAAGCACTAGGATAGAGTGGATCTCCCTCTCTGAGGACAGAGAAAGAGAGAGAGATCTACCCTTGGAGAGGAAGATCTCACCCCAGGTCCCCTGCGGCACAGGAGAAAGGGAGTATGCCAAGAACAGATCAGGAGAAAGCACCCAGTCTGTGTTTCATGTGCTCCAGTCGGGAGCACAAAAGCTCAGGAGTTCTAGGAACTGAGCCTCAAGGCAACTGAAGAGATTGAGTATGACCATGGTTGGACACTACCCAGATTAGAACCACTGACATGAATGGATTAGGATTCATTTACTGGTAGGCCCATTGATTTCACCGGGCCTACTTTAGTTGGCTACATCCCATAGATTTCTGGTGGACTTTTCTCGTGCTTAAGGTGGGTTATAGGTAAAGGGACCCCTGACCATTAGGTCCAGTCATGACTGACTCTGGGGTTGCGGCGCTCATCTTGCTTTATTGGCCAAGGGAGCCGGCATACAGCTTCCGGGTCATGTGGCCAGCATGACTAAGCCGCTTCTGGTGAACCAGAGCAGTGCACAGAAACGCCGTTTACCTTCCTGCCGGAGTGGTACTTATTTATCTACTTGCACTTTGATGTGCTTCCGAACTGCTAGGTTGGCAGGAGCAGGGACCGAGCAACAGGAGCTCCCCCTGTCACGGGGATTTGAACCGCCGACCTTCTGATCGGCAAGTCCTAGGCTCTGTGGTTTAACCCACAGCGCCACCCGCATCCCTGTAAATATTTCCTACTAAATAGATTGATTTTGTCGGGGACTGATTTGTAAATCCAGGGACTGTCCCCGGGAAACCAGGACGTCTGGCAACCTTACTCTAAATAACTTGGTCTGGGTCACCACCCTTAAATGCATCTTACAGTCATGGATTCCGATAATCCTAAACCTTTCCTCGTTCCCTGACATGCCTCCCCCCCCAAACCAGGGAAGGAACGATGTCAGCCCACAACTGTATTTCTGCCCTTGCAGAGCTATGTAATCTGCTGAATTGTAACTGGAAATCAGTAAATTAAAACAGGCAAATGAGAATAGGGCAGAGGAGGAGGGCATGGGCACAGTTCTGCTTTCGCACAACCTGCCAGGGCACTAGATGAGCTGATTGGTCCACCTTTGTTTCTCTGTCTACCCCACCTTTAAAACCTAAGGCTATGAGTCTGTACACACCACACATTCACCCTCACCACCACAGTCCTTGGAGATGTAGTTTGTTAAGGGAGCTGGAGGTCTGTGAAACTCCCAGAATTATTGAGGGGGGTGTGTACTTTAAATGTATGGTGGGTAAACAGCCTAAGAACCCCACAGTAGTGTTTGATGCGAACTATAACCCTGTCTGTGTGTGTGTGTGTGTGTAGACAGATATAAAACACTGTCACACACAATGAAAGACCACAGACAGACACAGAGTCCTGTTCTCCAACCAGCATTCAAAGTGAATGGATGTCTTCTATGGGGTGACACAGCACCCCACATCTATGCTGTGTACACAATCTAAGCTACAGTGGTACCTCGGGATGCGAACGGCCCCGTTTGCCTCCTGAATAGAACGTAAGACGCGACAGGGCGTCTTCGTAGGTCGCGTTTTGCCGCTTCCGCGCATGCGTGTGATGCCATTTTGAGCATCTGCACATGCGCGAGCTGCGAAACCCAGAAGTAACACGCTCCATTACTTCCGGGTTGCCGCGGAGCGCAACCCGAAAGCGTTCAACCTGAAGCACATTCAACCCGAGGTATGACTGTACTTTCTATATTCAGAAGCAGGTTAAAAAAAATAAAAATCTTATGGAGAGATAGATAGATAGATAGATAGATAGATAGATAGATAAATTACCTGTCCAAATTGGCTGCTGCCACCACCGTATGACCCACCCTGTACAGAAAACATTTATTGCAAGAGGGTTACTTGAATATATCTGCACAGTTACTTCCTATCTCACTCTTATTTTATTTTCTATGTTTGTGTGTGCTGGCGTGTGGCACTCAGAAGACTGCTCAGAAGGAAATGCGGTTCTCAGGCTGAAAAAGCCCCCCCCCCCCCCCGGTATATACTGTTTATTACTAGCACATATATTATATACTCTATAAATGGTATATTACAAGTGTTTTTACCTGTCCAAATTGGTTGCTGCTGCCATATGAGCCAGAGAAAACGTTTATTTTAGAAGGATTACTTTAATATATATGCACAAGCCTACTTTCTATATATTGTTTCTAAGGCTGGAAAAATAAAAAATAGAAGGTCCTAAAGGAGGAGATCAGGATACTATCATAAACACAACAAGAAATGGAAATACAACAGGGAGTGGAATTTGAACATATGGAAATGGGCATGAACTAAAGGATATATAATAAGAAAAAAAAAAAAAGGGAATATTAGCCCAATATGTGATCACAGTGGAGAGATTTTTAAATGGACATGGACAGAAGAATTTACTCAATATGGAGTAATGGTAGTGGGAATTAAGGGAGGTAAAGTCAAAAGAAATAATATGGTTGGCATTTATCAATAATAACAATCTCGGACTTTTCGTGGGGAAAAGAAATGAATGATTTCTGACACCTTGACTTAAAATAAATATTGTTTAACAGAAAGTGGAGAAGACGAAAGTTAGCATGGATGGAACATTTTAAATAATCCACTTTTTATGGCCTCACGATGCAAAAGGTTCCCCACACCTGGCGCATACTGTCTATTACTAGCATATATATACTCTTTAACCTGCATATTAAAGGCTCAGAGTCTTCTTCCCTTGGGGGTTCCCCGGCTAGTTCCTCCCACCATTCCTCTGTGTCCAACAAGTCCATGACATCTGGCATACGGCCCTCGGAAGGTTGCCCAGAAGGGAAGGTGGCCCTCAAGACTGAAAAAGGTTCCCCACAACTAGGGTATGCTGCTTATTAAAAATCTTTTTACCTGTCCAAATTTGTTGCCACTGCCATATGAGCCACCCTGTAGAGAAAACATTCATTACAGAAGGATTACTTTAATATTTCTGCACAGAGATACTTTCTATATTATTTTTAGTTTTATTTCCTCTGTGTGTGTGTGTTGGCGTGTGGCCCTCAGAAGGCTTCCCAGATGAGAATGTGGACCCCGGGCTGAAAAAGTTCCCCCACATCTAGAGTAGACTGTCTATTACTAGCATATATATTATATACTCTATAAACCGTCTATTAAAAGTGCTTTTACCTGTCCGTATTGGTTGCTGCCACCACCGTATGATCCACTCTGCAGAGAAAACATTTATTACAGAAGGGTTACTTTAATATATCCGCACCAAACTATTTTCTCTATTATTTTAAATTTTATTTCTTGTATCTCTGCCTGCTGGTTTCACAAGAGCCTGTCAGTCGATACCACATAGTTCAAAGATGGCGTTAACTCTTTATTAGCTAAAGCACAACCTCCACAGACTCGGTTGAGTGTCAGGCCTAAGGAGCAGAGCAGCTCATTCCCAGTGGTCTGCCAAGACTGAAGGTTCCTGCCTCTCCATAGCCACCTAAGTACCATCCCCTCCAAGGCTTTCCCCAAGCAATCTGAGACTGTGCCTACATGGAGCAAACCTCTCCTCTGCCCTTTTCATGCCTCTTCTGGTTCAGGGGGACAGGAGCTTGTCGCAGCAGGAGAGGGAGACACCCATGCCTCTTCACAGGCCGGACTCATCTCTACCTCTTGGCTTCCCTCCTCTCCTGCTTCCGCTCCTACTTCTGAACTTCCTTCTACCACAGCCTCTCCCTGCTCACTAAATCCTGTTACCTCCTCATGTTCCAACACCTCCTCCCCTCAGTCTTCTCCTTCTGACCACTCTTCGTCATCACACTACCAATCCCCGGGCTCTGAGTCTTCTTCCCTTGGGAGTTCCCTGGCTACTTCCTCCCACCAATCCTCTGTGTTCAACAAATCCATGACATCTGTCATGGGGCCCTCAGAAGGCTGCCCAGAAAGGAATGTGGCTCTCAAGACTGAAAAAGGTTCCCCACAACTAGGGTATGCTATTAAAAGCCTTTTTACCTGTCCAAATTTGTTGCCGCTGCCATATGAGCCACCCTGTAGAGAAAACATTCATTACAGAAGGATTACTTTAATATTTCTGAACAAAGATACTTTCTATATTATTTTTAGTTTTATTTCCTCTCTCTGTGTGTGTAGGCGTGTGGCCCTCAGAAGCCTTCCCAGATGAGAATGTGGACCCCGGGCTGAAAATGTTCCCCCACACCTAGAGTAGACTGTCTATTACTAGCATATATATTATATCCTCTATAAAATGTCTATTAAAAGTGCTTTTACCTGTCCGTATTGGTTGCTGCCACCACCGTATGATCCACTCTGCAGAGAAAACATTTATTACAGAAGGGTTACTTTAATATATCCGCACCAAACTGTTTTCTCTATTATTTTAAATTTTACCTGTCCGCATTGGTTTAAATTTTACCTGTCCGTATTGGTTGCTGCCACCACCGTATGATCCACTCTGCAGAGAAAACATTTGTTACAGAAGGATTAATTTAATATATCTGCACAAAGCTACTTTCTGTTCCATGGAGGAACAGGTCAATTCTGTGGCCAGGGCAGCTGTCTACCAGCTCCATCTGGTATGCTGACTGAGACCCCACTTGCCCTCAGACTGTTTGACGGGTGCCTGGTGCATGATTTGGTTATCTCCTGCTTGGACCACTGCAATATGCTCTACGTGGGGCTACCTTTGAAGGTGACTCAGAAACTACAACTAATCTAGAATGTGGCAGCTAGACTGGTGACTGGGAGTGACCACCAGGACCATATACTGTAACACCAGTCCTAAAACATCTACATTGGCTCCCAGTACATTTCCGAGCGCAATTCAAAGTGTTGGTGCTGACCTTTAAAGCCCTAAACAGCCTCAGTCTAGTATGCCCAAAGGAGCATCTCCACCCCCACCCCCCCAGCCTGGACACTGAGGTCCTCCTCTGAGGGCCTTCTGGCAGTTCCCTCACTGTGAGAAGCGAAGTTACAGTGAACCAGGCAGAGGGCCTTCTCGGCAGTGGCACCGTCCCTGTGGAACACCCTCCCATCAGATGTCAAGGAGATAATGAACTACACAACTTTTAGAAGACATCTGAAGGCAGCCCTGTATCAGGAAGGTTTTAATGTTTGACGCTTTATTATGTTTTTATATGTATTGGAAGCTGCCCAGTGTGGCTGGGAAAACCCAGCAGGATGGGCTGGGTATAAATACTAAAATTATTTATTAATTAAATTATTATTATTATTATTATTATTTCTATTTCATTTTTACTTTTACTTCCCATATCTCTGGGATCTCATGTGGCCCTCAGAATGCTCCACAGATGAGAATGTGGCCCCGAGGCTGAAAAATGTCCCCTACACCTAGAGTATACTATTACTAGCACATATATTATATAAACTATAAACTGTATATTAAAAGTGGTTTTACCTGTCCAAATTGGTTGCTGCCGCCACCGTATGATCCACTCTGCAGAGAAAACATTTATTACTACCAAAGGATTACTTTAACATATCTGCACCAAACTACTTTCTATTTTATTTTTTAGATCTCTGCGTGCTGGCATGTGGCCCTCGGTTGGCTGCCCAGAAGTGACTGCGGCCCTCAGGATGAAAAAGACTCCTCGCATCTGGCATACAGTACGATTTTGTCTTACACACATTTAACTTGTTTAAATTTAATCTTGCGCTGTTGAAGGCCAGCTGGCTGAAACCACACAGATTAAATGCATGGAAGGTGAGGAGCTTAAAAGCTCTTTTTGCACTGTGCTTTCCTGGCACAGAAAGAACTTTTAATCTCTCTTCCTTACTTATCAGGCTCTGGGATGCTCTTGCGAGATCTCAGGGAAACTTGGACAGTCCCATGAGTGCATCCCAGAGCCTGGAAAGCAGGGCAGAGAGCTTAAAAGCCTTGCTTGTATACTATGACTCCCATATATTGCACATATTATATATGCTATATATGAAAAAGGTATTTTTACCTGTCCGTATTGGCTGTTGCTGCTGCCATATGAGCCAACCTATACAAATTATAATAATAACAATAATTGCAAAACAGATTTGGTGGCCACTTTAAAATCTCTGCACTAAGTTAAAGGTACCCCTGCCCGTACGGGCCAGTCTTGCCAGACTCTAGGGTTGTGCGCTCATCTCACTCTATAGGCCGGGAGCCAGCGCTGTCCACAGACACTTCCGGGTCACGTGGCCAGCGTGACAAGCTGCATCTGGCGAGCCAGCGCAGCACACGGAACACCGTTTACCTTCCCGCTGGTAAGCGGTCCCTATTTATCTACTTGCACCCGGGGGTGCTTTCTAACTGCTAGGTTGGCAGGCGCTGGGACTGAACGACGGGAGCACACCCCGCCGCGGGGATTCGAACCGCCGACCATGCGATCAGCAAGTCCTAAGCGCTGAGGTTTTACCCACAGCACCACCCGCGTCCCACTCTGCACTAAGTTACTTTCTATATTTAGAAGCAGAAACGGAATAAAACTTTTTAGGAAATCCATCAGTTTTATTACACATCGAAAGCTTTTACCTGTCCATATTGGCTGCTGCTGCTGCTGCTGCTGCCGCTGCTGCTGCCGCTATATGAACCACTTTGTCCGCGCTATGGAGAAAACACGCATTACTTTGAAGTATTCAAAATATTACATTAGCAACTATTCCTGCTTAGACCCACTAAATGACACACAGTAGCTTCTGAAAGCACACATTCCTACAATTCCTGCATGGAGCCAGATGGCAGTACAGTCGTACCTTGGAAGTCGAACAGAATCTGTTCCGGATGTCCATTCAACTTCCAAAACATTCGGACACCAAACTGCGGCTTCTGATTGGCTGCAGGAAGCTCCTGCAGCCAATCGGAAGCTGTGGAAGCCCCGTCAGATGTTCGGCTTCCAAAAACAGTTCACAAACCGGAACAGTCACTTCCGGGTTTGCAGCATTCGGGAGCCAAAACGTTCAAGAACTAAGCTGTTTGAAAACCAAGGTGCGACTGTACTGGATAAGCTTTCAGTGGAAGTGAATTATGTGGAGCGAGGGCAATTGTGTTTGCCTATGCATATTTTGTTTGCTTAGAAAAGTCTTCAAAAGGTGCCAGGGATTGCCTGGGGTCACATAGTTAGGAAGAGGTCCCATATTAAGGAAAAAGGGACTGAGTAACTCTTGAAATGGGGCATTTCTCACTGAAAATGCTTAACTGTGGACATTTGGTGTAGCTATAGCCTGGCGTGCTCTAGTCCATGGGGTCATAAAGAGTCGGACACGACTAAATGACTAAACAACAACAATAGCACACTCCCATCCACAGACACCTTGCTTGTGGTTTCACCTGTTAGTGTAAGATCATAGAAGACATAGAATTTTTACCTGTGGACAGTTGCTACTGCTGGTTATTTTACCGGTATAACCATCCTGGAAGGGAAAAAATAATACATTTTTAAGGCACTCTGGTTTATTTAAACTGTTGCTTAATGCATAATATGCTATCAGTTAAAGATCCAACTTCAAAAGCCAGCAGGGAGGTTGGCACTTTATAGCCAAATATCTTAAACTAAGTTAACAAACAAGGAGAAAGGGACTTACCAGTCCACAAGGATTATAGTTGCCTCCTTGGGAATATGAACCACCCTGTGGAAAGTTGGAAGGGAGGAAAAAACAACAGTTACTTCCTTTCAAGATATATATGTATATATTCCATAAATCAAGGTACATTCAGTCTAGGAAAGAATATAATTAGGGCTGCGGAACCTCTGGACCAAGGGCCCAAAGTAGAAGAAAACGAGGGTGGGAGCAGGAAATGACATCACGTGATTGGCAGGGGGAGGAATTTTGCTTTAAAAATGGCCCCAGGTGCCATTTGAAGAGACCTGGTGGGCCAAATAAAGCCCATGGTCCAAAGGTTCTTCCCCAGTACTGCTAAAAGAGAAGTGAAATGATTTTCCAGTTGGAAATAAGTTGGTACAGTGGTGCCCCGCAAGACGAATGCCTCGCAAGACGGAAAACTCGCTAGACGAAAGAGTTTTTTGTTTTGGAGGTGCTTCGCAAAACAAATTTCCTATGGGCTTGCTTCGCAAGACGACAATGTCTTGCGAGTTCCTGCTGGTTTTTTTCCTCCCCCCCTTTTTCTAAGCCGTTAAGCCGCTTATCAGCTGATCCGATCAGCAGATAAGCCGCTAAAAGCCGCTAAAAGCCGCTAATAGCGCTAATCCGTCAATGGGCTTGCTTCGCAAGATGAAAAAACCGCTAGACGAAGAGAATCACAGAACGGATTCTTTTCGTCTTGCGAGGCACCAAGTACTTAATTCATTCCGGAGGTCCGTACTTAACCTGAAACTGTTCTTGACCTGAAGCACCACTTTAACTAATGGGGCCTCCCGCTGCCGCTGCGCCACTGGAGCATGATTTCTCTTCTCATCCTGAAGCAAAGTTCTTAACCTGAGGTACTATTTCTGGGTTAGCGGAGTATGTAACCTGAAGCATATGTAACCTGAAGCATATGTAACCCGAGGTACCACTGTACTCTCCAAATACAAAATGAGCAACGGCTGCACACTTAATTGAAACAATCAGTCGTGATGTCCGTGAGAATGTGTACTCTCCTTCAAGGAGGTAGAGCGCTGGCAACTGTTACATGGACCCATCATGGTCTGTGCAGGCATAAACCATACAGATGTGCCTTTTTGCATCGTTATCGGCTTTTGTACAGGGAGCAGCAGATATGTACAATTGGGTCCTTCAGGTTTAGGGATGGGGAACCTGTGCCCATTGGACTCCAACTCCCATCAGCCCCAGACAGCACAGCATATAATCAGCAATGTAGCCCAGTTTAGACTTGTAGTCCAACTTGAAGGCCCACAGGTGACCCAAATGTGTGCTAGACCATAATGCTAATGGGGGATATACAATATGCAATTTACCTGTTTGCTTCCAGTTTGCTGGGATGAGCCGCCCTACAAGGGAAAGGAGGAGGAAAAACAGTCTTTACTTGTGAAAGTGGACCTTCTCAAATACCAGATGGTGCAATATTTATTATTACCATTATCATTATTAAGTTAAAAGCAGCTGTACCTGGCTACTCCCGTAAGTTTGTTGGGATGATGATCCCCCCTACAAGGGAAAGAAGGAACAAAAACAGTATTTTCTCGCGAACTGGGAGCTTTTCAAATACCAAATGATGCAGTATTATTATCAATAATACTAATACTTAGTCCATAAAAATATAGGGAGGTTCAAAACAGTTCTACCTGGCTACTTCCGTAAGATTGTTGAGATGACGATCCACCCTACAATGGGAACAATACAAAAACCAGTGTTTTCTTGGGAACAGGGAACTGGCAAATGATGCAGTATTTATTTTTTTAGCAAAATGGGTTAAAACGTAGGGAAATGAAGAGCCGCTTTACCTGGGAACTTCCATAGGTTTGCTGGGATGATGATCCACCCTGAAAAGCAGATAATTTAAAATACTGTATATTGTCAGAATATATAAAAAAAGACTGGCACCGTTAACACCAACAAAAATATGAAACATTTGCAAAGGAAGTAAATGAGGGCTGTATCCTGTATATAGCCACATTACGCTATATCGTTACACAACTAGGAGGCAAACAACAAAGAATAATATAGAAATTTATGATAAATTAGAACCGTTAAAAACGCCACATGAAGGATTATTTTCAGTAGGAATCCTTTACCTGGATACTTCCAGAACTTTGCTGAGATGATGATCCACCCTGTGGGAGAAATAATTAATAAAGACATTAATTTTGTTAAGTGTGGACCTGCGTCTACACTACTTTCGGTACAGTAGGGTGGGGTGCTGGCTCCCCCCACTGTGGGGGTCCCAAGTACATTAATGTGGTATTTCTCTCTGTACCACCCTTTTTAAATATGGGGACCAAATTAGTAGGTAAGAAGCAAGACCAGGAGACTAAATCCCAATACAAAATTACAGCTGCTGAGTCAGGGAAAAGATTTCACGATATTAAGATCCACGCTGGACACGAGCCTTCAAAGAATTCAGAGCAGAGGAATCTTACCGGTTTGCAAGGATTGCCATCAGTTGTATAGCCCTAAGAGAAAATTATGAACATTAATATTAATCATCCTCCTCAAAAACAAAAAAATACTTTTTACTTCTGGCGGACATTTATTTCGATCTTCGACTCCAACGGTCGAGAAGAGATTGTGTCAGTTGATTAAACTACTAACTGGGCATTAATTATCAAGCTGACAAAGACTTAACAGACAGACAAATACAGTCTGCACAGATAAATCAGCTATGCCTTTTACATTTGCTATGGGTTCTTCAGCCAGTATTTATTTGCGTGCCCTAGTGGATAAAAAACACAGAGACCCGAGTATTTTGGTTTATGGGTTCAAATAGGCCACAACTTTATTGGTTGTTTCCTAGCCCACATCTGGGCATTGGACAGAATCCACACCCCCAGATCCCTTTAACAGGATACCCTTAATGAGGAAGGGCAGGCGGAGTCTACAACCTCCCCTCCATCCAAACAAAGGCTTACCCAATGCTTAACCTCACAAAGTTGTGACGATTGCTGCAAGCTAGGCGAAAACCAAATGGCTGGTACCAATTTGCCAAGTACCCAGCACCAACAATATGGTGCCCAACATTTGTCCATAGCAAAGTCATATCAGAGCAAAGCATGAAAAGAGGGTGGATGGGATTGGAAGATCCGGCGAAAGGGCGAGAGAGGAGGGCCGTGGTTAAATCTCCTGTGACCACTCCTCCTACTGGCACTGATTGGTCAGCGGGGCCACACTAGGCATGGCCCCATCCAACGCCGGCAACACGGCCGGAACAATATGGGGGGGGTCAACTCTCCGCCCTCACACCTGATCACTGCAGTGTCCCAGATCCCTGGCTGCAACACTGCCCTCCGGAAAAGGTGAGCAGGCTAATTTCATAGAAGGTATATTCTACTTGGTTTTGGGCTTTATTTTCAAATACAAATACCTTGCAACTTATGCACATTTAACTTGTGCACATTCAGCTTTAGGTGCTTGCCAAAAGAATAAAATGGTGTGTTTTTTAAGGAGATGGGAATGGGATAGGTGTCCAGGAAAAAAAGACTTTGGCAATTGCACCCACCACTGAACCCAATGTGTGTTGACGAAACGTGATTTCGGCTTTAGGCCCAATATCCAGAATGTAACCCCAGCATAAGTTTAGAGTTGCCTGTTAACTGAAAGTGGTTTACAAAATGAACCAGCAGAAAGCTAAGCTGCTGGCAACTGATGGTAACTCTATCAACGTACAGTGCAAAAATTATTATAGAAATCTGAATTTTTAATTTTGAAACATCACCCACAATGCAATCAATCAGAATGGATAGCAAAAGGTGTTTGTCAGGGGAAAAAAAGTCAAATTAAACCAGTGCTCGTATTATTCAATTTTCTTCATCTGCTTACACTAGGGACAATGAAACCGTTTTTTAACACTACAAGATATGACACAATTTTGGCAAGTTCCTCTGCCTCGCATTTGTGGCAATTCTTACCTGGCTGCAGATGCTACCTCCAGCTTTAGAAGAGGATCCACTGCCCATGACCGAACTTGAGGATCCGCTGCTCACGACCGAACTCGAGGATCCACTGCCAACAGAACCAGGAGATCCGCTGCCTCCAAAAGTAATAGAGACCCCGCTGTTGCCAACTGAAGTCGAGGATCCACTGCCGCCAGCTGAATTAGGGTATCTGCCGCCACCAACTGAGCCGGGGGATCCACTGCCGCCGAATGTCACAGAGACTCCACTGCCACCAACCGAAGTAGAGGATCCACTCAGCTAAAGCCCATACACACAAAGAACCTTGTCAACATTAAAGAACGCCATCACCTGTACTAAAGTAAAGGTAAAGGGACCCCTGGCCATTAGGTCCAGTCGCGGACGACTCTGGGGTTGCAGCGCTCATCTCGCTTTATTGGCCGAGGGAGCCGGCGTACAGCTTCCGGGTCATCTGGCCAGCATGACTAAGCCACTTCTGGCAAACCAGAGCAGCGCACGGAAACATCGTTTACCTTCCCGCCGGAGCAGTACCTATTTATCTACATGCACTTTGACATGCTTTCGAACTGCTAGGTTGGCAGGAGCTAGGACCGAGAAACAGGAGCTCACCCTGTCATGGGGATTCGAACTGCCGACCTTCTGATCGGCAAGTCCTAGGCTCTGTGGTTTAACCCACAGTGCTACCCGCGTCCCTTATCACCTGTACTATTCAACCTTAAATCTGTTATCTTGGGGAGGGATCCTTTCTGAGGTAAATCAATAGGAATAGCATGAAGATGGGCCATTTTGAGTGTCGACACCCCAACTACACAGCAGTCTCCCGAAGGAAATCAGGCAGGTCCCCTTTTTACCTGCATTCAATAAAACCCATGTAAAACTTCCCTTATTTATCCAGGCTCCGGCCAAATTTTTATGAATATTTTTACGCTGCTGGTTTTAAATACTGCCTGTAGTGTGTTACAGAGCTGCTTTGAATTGGTTTTTAAGTAACGTTATTATTATTCTGGGCTGTTCTTCACACCCTTTGGGGAGGAAGGGCAAATTATAAATCTGAATGAATGAATAAATAAAGATTTGCAAAAGGTATGGCCATGGAAATTATAAGGCAAGGGGGGTAATTTCCAACTGCTGAAGAGAGCATTTCCTCCATATTTTAAGGCTACAGGCGTAATTAAGGAAATAATATTTGCTTCATATTTTAAAACTACAGAAAATGTTTTGGAAAACCGTAGTGTGTCATGAAATTATTGTGTTCAGAAAACATTATGAACGTGCACTTAATGTTGGCTATTTTTGCTCTGATCCAAGCAGGGACAAGACTCAAGACAACCAATTTCTGCATTTTAAAATGTGTTGTTATTCTAATTATTATTGATTTCTTATCCACCCTTCACCATAAGGTCCCAGAGTGGGTTAAGACTATACGAACACATAATATTTAAACCATTTCTCTAGTTAGATGTGCTGCAAAAAGGGTTCCTCTCACTGATGCAACTGCAGGTGCAAATCCCTCTTTAAAAGCTTAGGTAACTGAGCAATATATGACTGGCTTAAATCATCAAAATAAAAACCGATCGCACTTGTGAACTGCTTACAGGGAGCGCACACACACCATGCTGTCAACAACTCGGCTGGCACAAAGGATGTTGTTGTTTTTTAAAGAAGGTTCTGTGGATGTATCCCAAGAACTGTTCATGCACGCATGGGCGGAAGACTTCCTTGTTTACGGAAGCTTTTAATATTTGATGAATCATTGTATTTTAATATTCTGCTGGAAGCTGCCCAGACTTCAGGAAGACATCCGCAAGCCGTGGGAGCCTGGCGCAAAGTCGCACAGCTCTCCCATGGCTTCCGGAGAGCTGCCTGCATCCCGGGCGCCCCGGGCTTCGGGCAGATATCCGCAAGCCTGGGGAGACCAGCGCGACTTCCCACCGGGCTCCCTAGGCTTGCGGATAGCAGCCTGCGCCTGGGGGGGGGATTTCCCCCCCTTTATTTCCGCCCAAAAAAAGTAGATGCGCCCTATGGGCCGGTGCGCCCTATGGGGCGAAAAATACGGTATATTTGGTGCGCCTGGGTTTCTGACATTAACAGAGCAGCATGGCTGTAGGAACTATCCAGCAGGAGTTCTTCCACACCACTAAAATAACAATCTTCTAAGAACTCCTAGTGAAACCAGCAGGAATTATACATGGCTATTTACCTTAGAGCCGTAGGAACTGCCTCCCTGTGACTGTATACTCTGTAAAAAAACAAAAACAGATATTTTGGTCACCTCGCTGTGTAGAAAAAATGGCAGGCAATACTTCTACAGCTGCAGCAGAGAGAAGAAAGGAAGTAGGGTTTTCCACTGGCTGCCTTTGGCTCTTTCTCAGCTGTTATCTACTAGAAGCAGCCATTCCATTAGTCCAGAGAGCAGAAGGGAAGCAGGACCATTCCACCAGCTCTGCTACGAAACCATCTTAATATTGCTCCTCCTCCTGTTTCCATCCCACCTGGCCTTCATGACAACTCTTAACTTTAAGAACTGGTGCCTGACTTTGCTTCCCGCACCCTTTCCTTCTAATTTGGTTTTTTAAAAAAAAAAAATTAAAATGCATACAAAAAATGTGGATTTCCATGCTATCTTTTCCTTTAAATTTTTTGCGGAATGTCTTCTTGCTGTTAAGAAAAATATATCACAGAGTTATGCAGAAATTGGGTGGAAAGTGACATGGGCTGGAAATAAACTAATCTGTCAAACCCTTATTGGAAGTGCTACAGCAGGTTTGGGAACCGTTGGCCCTCCAGATGTTGTTGGACTACAACTCCCATCAGTTGCAGAATGGCCCCGAATGATGGGATTTGTAGTTCAGCAACAGCTGGAGGACCCAAGGTCCCCATGACCTGTACTAGAAGCTCTAGACAAGCAGAAGATTCCTACCTGCACATTATTATTATTAAAATAATAATAATTTATTTGTACCCCACTCATCTGACTGGGTTGCCCCAGCCAGTTTGGGTGGCTATTAACAAATATAAAAGCATAAAAACATTTGAAAAGCAATTTCATTCATTGTCGGAAGAGTTGTAATTTCACATATAATGCTACAGGCTAATTCACAACACAGTCATATACTGCGATCTCACATTCTGATGGTGTTCTCCTTTCACTGCTGTATTTGTTGCCTTGGAACTGGTCTCAAGGCTTTAAATGCTTTGGCAAAATGTTTTGCTACCTGTAGTTTTTCTCCACATATGCTAAATCTCTTTGCTAGTATGCTTAGAACCTCTTAATGACTCCCCCCCCCCAAAAAAGAAAAATCTTATCAAATATCCAAGTAGACAAGAGCAACATTCCAACACAGGGTAAGATCACAGAGCTCTGTGTGTTTTAACAGATAGATCTCTCAAAGGAGCAGAAATCAAGCTGCAACCATATGGATGTGTTTACCATTTTACAGGCTTGGCTGTTGTAGGAGGATGAGGTCTGTGAAGTAGAAAAAGAAAGAAATTACTTCCTGAATTAACACAACTAATATGCTAACATGCAGAAAAATTCAGCATCCGTTAAAAGTTATCTGATGGGCATTGGGTTACTTTAAGACCAAACAAATCATTTCTTTGGAAACATAAATAGTGAAATAGTTAGGAGCCAGGGAGTTTATGCATAGTACAGATTACTATCTGTAGTAATTTACATTTTTGTGGAATTTCCTCAGTACTGATATACAACTGCAGACCCATATACACTGGTGTTTTGTTTTGTTTTGTTTTGTTTTGTTTTATAAATGCTTGCTCCTTAAAGCAGTTATTGGAAGTTTGATCCATTATTGGTCATTCAGGTAGTCTTCCTTCCAAACTTATTTCTTGGACGAAAGGCCAACGTTAGTTAGTATCCAACTCAGAGGTGAAACAGCACTTACCTTATCACAAACTCGCCCAGGTTGTCCACTCTAATTGGGGGGGAAATAGAAGCCATTGTAAAACAAATCTTTCAAATGCAATATAACACCATGTTAGAATAAAATCCTGCACGCATTACAGTCAAGACCGTTTGTTAAGCAAATTTCTGATCTCAAATATAAACGCTAATTGGTTTTGTGATGCGAAGTGAACATTACCGAGAAACACAACTGTTATCATTTTGTGCAGCTACACCATAGTTACCTGGATGGTTATTCGGATGTCATCTTGGGGTTTTGAGCCCTGTGGGGGAGAAGTCGATAATAATAAAAACAACAACAGCAACAATTTTGCAATCAAAGTGCAGGCAGCAGAATGTCCTACAGCTACAAAGATTTCCTTAGAAGACAATTTTTATTAAAATGTAATTTAATAACAGAGAGCATATAACCGTAGCAAACTATTCACATGTCACACCTGCCCAGGTGACAAGCTAGATGGGAAAAATAAATATTTGTTGCATGAACAATTGGCAATCTCCCTCTCATAAACCAAAGCAAGTTGCCACAACAATGATCTGTACTGTTATAAAAGCATCGGGGCAAGTGCAATTATATAATTAAAGAGATGTAAAGAGATAAGTTTCTTAGAAAGAGGATATAACACATCCGAACTCTGCTTAAAACCAGAAGTATTCTATAGCAATTCGCGTGCTCGAAAACTCACTTGCTTTCACTGAAGCTAAATTCTGATGTGTGTGAGAGAGATCAGGTCTGTTCCCACACATGGTTTGCACCATATCTTTATAAATTGACTTTTACAGGTCAGAATCCAGCACGCTCAGGGCAACCAGCTTGACTAAACAAACCACTGTGTTGCTGGAGGTGGGTGTCATTTAAGAAATAAAGGTCTGAAATTCCTTGTCTCTTTGGGGTCCACTTCACAAGCTTTAGGCTATGTTGTTGTATTTTGATTTTACAGATGGGAAAGTGAGGCTGAGAGATGATTATTGTTAACTTTGGATGGGCAAATATCTCTATTTTGGTCTTTCTTCATTTCTTATTTGACCACATTCCTCCACCAGATCGCAACTTTTATTTATTTATTTTGCTATGTATTATTTCTTCAGCGGTCAAGAGAGGAAGTTTACAGCTCTCATCCATGAGGCATGGAGTTTGCTGAATATTCTTTCAATGCTGAATTTACTAATTCTTCATAATCTAGGGGGGGGAATTACCCAGCCATCACAACGGCACGTGCTGCTTTCATGGCTCCTGAGTTGTTAGCAATTTAGACTGTACCTCAGGTGTTTGGCACATATTTCCACAGTACTCTGTGAAAGCATCCTCAGTAACACAGGATAATCTGCCAGTGCAAACAAGGACCAGAATCAAGATATAGAGAAGCCTATAGATAGCAAAGAAAAATTAAAATGTACCTGGGCCCTGATTTTGTCCCCATATATAGTGCTCTGCAAAGGAACCAGAAACTAATTAGCTCAGCATAGAGGAGTACCTGCCTTCTTGAAATGCTTGCTAACTTTGTGTGTGCTCCATTCTTACAAGTGATATCCCTTGTGCTGCACTGTTATTAATATTTGCTGGATAATATCCTGCTTCTACATCCTGAACCCTGTGGCATCATTACACTGGAGTGTTCTAAGCACAAGCTCTCAAGCTAGCAGTTCAGAACAATAAACCTAATCCTCTCCCCTCGCTTCGTTCAGTGGCGTAGCGTGGGTTGTCAGCACCCGGGGCAAGGCAAGTAATTTGCGCCCCCTAACCCATGGATTTGCGCCCCCTAACCCTAACCCCCAGATGTTGCGCCCGGTGCACCCGGCCCCCCCTGCACCCCCACGCTACGCCACTGGCTTCGTTCATAACTTTTTTGCATCATAGCGCTCATAGTTCCTCTCGCCCCACAGCTCCCCATCCCTGTGGGGAAAACCACTCTTTAGTGCTCAATTGAGCAAATGGCAATTCCCTTAGCGTGAGGGTTTCTGCACCAAGAAGAGTAGAAGTGCTTACCTGAATGTGTTTGTATTTAGAGTTGGCAAGTTGCTAAAAAGGAATCAGAAACCATTTTATTTGTACTGCATATGCACACATCACATCATTATTCTCATAGTCATGACTTTGTGCTGTGATAAATGATTAGGAAGAGAGGCTGGAAGAATGTTTCTTTTGTCAAAACAAACCGGCTGATAATTAGGGCGTGCTTGAAATGGGAATAAACCCAAAGCTGTTTCACGGAAATAAAAATGAATTGTTTATAAAGACTTTTAGGCATAACGATGAAATGAGAGTGTCCAGCAAAAAAAGTAAATGATGCTTTATTTGAAAGCAGACCCCAAAGTTGTTCAGGAATGAGCAGTGCAATCTTATGCGTGATTCATCAGAGGAAAGCCCCACTGAATTTAATCTTGCTGAAGAAGCAGCTAAACAAATTAACAAAATAGGGTTTTTTTGCAGGGGGCATTTCATGAAAAGCAAAGCAGGAGTACAACATAGGGCTGGCATACGTCCCAAATTTCCCGGACACAGCTGGGATTCAGCTGTCAGAAGCTGTGTTCAGGTGGAAATTGCTGAAATGTCCGGGAAAATCCGGACATAAGGCAAGAAGCGTAGATTTTGTCGGAAGTGTAGGTTTTGGCAAATTTTCTTATAAATTGCTCAAAAACGTATTTTTTTAAAAATAGATTTTGCAAAAAAATAATAATTAGCAATTCTAGTACAAATATGTTTTAGTTCCACAGGTACCCATGCTTTAAATATCACTTCCAGAAATAATTCCAGGAACGGAAGAATTCTTGTGTTGAATTAGCTTAAGAGCAAGAAAAATGAAAATATTCTTACCGATGGGTATGTGTTGCGCTGTGAAAACAACAGAAATACAAATAATTAGCCATTCCCAAATAACTTTCCACACATTAATAAAAACCTCAAAGCACAAAATTATATTTTAAAAGAGCTTACTTCGGGTGGGTAGGGCTGGCTGGGAGCATACACTATGACCTGCCAAAAAGTAATAATAATCAAATGACAAGTTGGGTTGATTTCAAAAGACATTTCTTGTTCTGCCTCAGGTGGCAAAACATCTTGAGCCACCCCTACCGAGGGCAGCATGGCTGCACCGATCTTCATCCCAGCTGTTGCTTAACTCAGTAGGAAATTAGTTCAGAAAGAGATACATACCTTCCCTTGGTTTGAAACGGTTGAAACAGACTGTAAGGAAAACAGAAAGCAAACACTGAATACTTTTTGTTCCCTTGGGCTCAGCTGACTGGGCTGGAAGCATCAGGGAGTACTAGGACAGGAATAGGGAACAGTTTTCCACTGAAGGGCCACAGCCCCTTCTGGGCATTATTTCAGGGGCCGCATGGCAGTGGTGGGCAGAGCCAGAGGTAAATGGGGATTTTAGCTTTCTATAGCAGGCTAGTTTCTACACACACACACCCTCTATCGTCCATCCATCCAAGCAGACAAGAAGCATTATAGGAGATCAAGGACACATTCCAAGCAGGCAAAAAAAACACTCAAGCAGAGTGTCAAGTAGAGTTGGGGAGAGGTGTGGCCTATGGAGACAGTGTTCCTGGGGCCCACATTTGGTCCCCAGCTTTGAGGTCCCTCATCCTTGCCCTAGTACTTCCTTTCTATGAGGCTTGTTCCATATTTTTGGACACCTTTGACGCAGCAGTACTAGTTGATTGCTCAGGCCTGCGAGCACTCCAATTGGAGAACAGCCTTTACCAAAGGTGTCATGGGCTTTGAAGACACTCAATCTCAGGACGAAAGGGAGAAAAGTGGAAAGAGGAAGGCATGCTTGGAAAACCTGCACCATGATCAACTCCCACCCGGAAACTAATGTCCACACTGTGGAAGGATGTGTGGATCCAGAACTGGCCTCCACAATCGCTTACAGACTCACTGTTAAAACCTTGTTTATGGAAGACAATCTTACTTGGCTATGAGTGATTGCAGAAGAAGAAGAAGAAGAAGAAGAGGAAGAGGAAGAAGACGACGTCTAGTTGATTGCTCACCTGTCCGTAGGAAGTGCCACTACCATAGCTTACACCAGGCTGCATAAAAAAGAAACTTCAGTTACTTCTTTATAAAAGCCACGCATTTCAACAAATTGCTACGTTATGAAATTAAACCCATTTGCAATGGTAAGTTTAAAGAGAGAAGACAAGAATTCAGGAAAACGGTGTTGATTAAGGGACATTCTGTTGCCGATTAACCTTTAATTTAAATATGTAGATCTTGGGGAAACCCTTGTTGGTGGTTGGGAGAATCTAATTCAGATTTCAGACATCCAAATGAGCTAATGCTGAAGACACAATGTGGAGGTTTTCACTTGCACGACTATTCACTTGTCACACAAACGATCCATCACATAGCTAACCATGACAATAAACTTCTATGAGGTAAAGAAGGAGAATGCTTACATCGTAGCAGCCAAACTTGTTGTAGATATTAGCAGTGGCACCCTGTATGAAAAAAAACAACAGAGAACTGATATGATTCTTTGTTTTGGTCTGCTGGTAAATGGAATTTAATGGCATACAATAATATGGGTTCTGATGGCTGAGGACAACTGAAGTGGATGCAGCTGGGGGTGGGGGGGTGGGAGGTTGAATATATACAGAATACAGAACTCCCACAAAGGCTGCCTAGATTTTCAACTACAATAATTGCACAGGGACAAGGTTTTAAATGAGAACAGAAAAATGTCTGCTTACCGCAAGGCATCCTCCACCTTTCTTTACACCTCCTTGGTACACTATAACTCCCTGTAAAGGAAGCGAGGACAGGTTATTTCTTTGTCAAAGACTTTATTCAATGCAGGCATGGAAAACTGGAGTGCCTTCATCGCAATCCATCCAGTTTGGAGGGGATGGAGAAGCTTGCTTGAGAGTACAGCTGCTGTCCTTGGGAGCGACGCGTGTAATCTGCAAAGACCCTGGAAACTGTCTTGGTGTAAAAGGGAGAATGAAACCCACGGAACGCTTCAAGTGTCTTCCTTGCTTTTGATACAGGTGAAGGACAAGAAGAGCTTTCATTTCCCCCTGTTCAGTCTTCACCCTCTTGCTCTAAATGACTAATTCACAACCAGGGCAAAGTGACAAGGGGACGCTGTTGCCTGTTGGTGTCTTGGAGATAATGGATGCTTCCAGGTGGGGACTTAATTTGCAAACACATTGTTGGTATTTTTAAGTGTATCAGATTTTCTCCAGAAAGGGTAAATCTAGATTAAATTGGGGTGGGGGTGGGGTTTGGCATTTTGATGCCTTGGTGGGTACTAGCTTGGAGACCCCAATCTAAAATATTCTTAACTGGCCACAGAAAAGGTCCAGTAGCAGCCCAGAAGCTGGCTCCCTCGCATTTATCCTTTAAAAGCCCAAACTGTGGAGTCTAACAAAGCAAATACCTTTGGGACAGAAATAGTTTTGCGTGCTGTTAAGACTGGTACATCAATGTGGAAAATATAAGGGCGTGGAATGCAGCACATGGAAAACAAGGTAGCGTGAGAAGAACAAAGGTGGCAGCAGTGAATTACTTCTATGCAATTTGCGTCGGACTATGGAGGTGCATATTTTCACAGAACTGCACTAATTCACACAATCAAGGAGTCACCGGAAGGAATCGTTGTACTCTTGTTTCTCTGTGTAAGTGTAAATTTCTGCTCTGAGAAGTTGGGTATGGTTGTACAAGACCCAAGATTATCGCGAAGACGAGTGAGCCTATGAAATTGGTAACATATTGGGGAAAGTGGAGCTTACCTGGCCTTGAGTGCTAATACCCTGAGAGGAAAACGTTGAACCCTGTAAAGCAAAAAGGAATGAAAATGTGATGCTCTGTCCATCAAGCACAATTGTTAAGTAACAGAATTTCCACAACCCTCCTTCATGGCATGAACAGGACACAATGGCTTATTCAGCTTATCCTGTGTTTTATTTCACATCATTCTACTGCTCTGCATCATTTGAGCAGTAATTCCACCAACTCTCCCTTGAACTCAATTGGATTTGCTTGCACATAAGCAGGCATTACTTAACTTGAGTTGCTCACATGATAAATGTGTGTACAGTTCAAATTATTATTATTATTATTATTATTATTATTATTATTATTATTATTATTATTAATACCCCATCCATTCTGGGTTTCTCCAGCCAGTGGCGTAGCGTGGGGGGTGCCAGGGGTGCCGGCCGCACCGGGCGCAACATCTGCGGGGGGCGCGAGTCCAGAGGGAAGGGACAAGTTCCTTCCTCCGCCGGGCTCCCCGCCGCCACCGCCAACCTTGCGCCCTAGCGCGGGTGCGCCCCCCGCCGCCGCTGCGGCTGCGCTCCACTCACTGTTCCCAGGACTCTTAAGTGGCTTTGAACGCATAGTGCGTGGGCAAATCTGAGATCCCGTTGCGGTTTAAGAACCCTGGCGACTGAAGTTGAAGCCTTCGCAGAGCTACAGTTCCCAGCACCCTTAATCAGCTACAGCGCCCGAGATTCTCTTGAGGAGAAGGAAATGCGCTTCGGATGTACGGCGCGTACGCACCGGACCGGGACGCGGGAGAGACCTGAGTTCGAATCCCCACTCGGCCGTGAAGCTCCCTGTCACTGGCTCTCCGCTTCACCTGCCTCGCGGGGTTGTCGTGGGGGTTAAATGAGGAAGGGGGGTGTTAAAGAACCATGCGCGCCCCTTTGTGCAAACTGGAGAAAAAGGCGAGATTTAAATGCAATCGGTTGATCCATCAAAATATTTGCAGGTGCCTTGAATCCCGACTCGGGAAGAAGGCAGGATATAAATGCATTAAATAAATACAGAAAATTTGGTGCAGGGAACTTTAGATCGTGGGAACTAGGGACTCCAGATTTGGTGCAAGGGATCGTGGGAACTAGGGATTCCGGGGAGGGGTTTCCCGTGACTTCCTGGAGCTGCGTGCGGCCGCAAAAGGCAGGGCGCCAGGACTTCTGCGTTCTTCAGTAAATGAATGGGCGGGAGGATCAAAGAGGCGGCAGGCGGCCAGGACTCCTAGGTTCCCCCCTCCGGCTCTGAGTTAAGTCCCTGGCATGAGAAGGCTGTCCTGTGTGCGGTGGACTCCCCTTTGATGGATGTCTCTAAACAGAGCTCAGGTGGCCATCTGTCAGGGATTCTTCAGCTATGATCCTTGCATTGCAGGGGGGTGGACTAGATGGCCGCTGGGTACCCCTTCCGACTCTCGAGTTCTCTATATGACTCCAGGACAGCCAAGCTCATGGCAGCTCAGTCCAGTGGCGTAGCGTGAGGGGTGCAGGGGGGGGGGCCCGGCCGCACCGGGCGCAACATCTGGGGGTTAGGGGGTGCAAATCCACGGGTTAGGGGGCGCAAATCCACGGGTTAGGGGGCGCAAATTACTTGCCTTGCCCCGGGTGCTGACAACCCACGCTACGCCACTGTCTCCAGCCACTCTGGGCGGCTTCCAACCGAATATTAAAAACAATACACTGTCAGACATTAAAAACTTCCCTAAACAGGGCCGCCTTCAGTTGTCTTTTAAAAGTAAAATACTGAGAAGGCCCTCTGCCTGTCAGCTTGATGGGGAAGGAGGAGCAATATGAAGAAGGGCAGCATGTTGCTCAGTGGCAGAACACCTGAGTGCAGAAGGTCCTGATTCCCAATATGTCTGGATAAAGCTGGGAACATCTCCTGTCTGAAACCCAAAAGGGCCCTCTGCCAGTCAGCTTCATGGGCCAACAGCTTGACTTGGTATAAGGCAACGCCCCATGTTTCAAATATTGGATTCACCTGCCCTAGATTCATGTTTGAGTCTTGTGAACTGAGGCCATGTCTGCTCAAGAATAGCCTCTGTTCACAATACCGCTGTGTGGCATTTTTGTCAGATATAAGTGTCTGCATACACTGACAACAAAAATTAGCAGTGGTAATATTTATAGCAGTAATCCCAGTATATGGGGTGGCTTGGGGGCATAGCTGTCAACGTTTCCCTTTTTTTAAGGGAAATTCCCTTATTCCGAATAGGATTCCTCGCAAGAAACGGGAAAAGATGACAGCTATGCTTGGGAGAAGTTCAATAGAGAGAGACAGAGAGTACCGTATTTTTTGCACCATAACACTCACTTTTTTCCTCCTAGAAAGTAAGGGGAAATGTCTGTGCGTATTATGGAGGAAATGCCTTCGGGTGGCATGCCTACGGATTTTCCTCCTCTAAAAACTACGTGCGTGTTATGGTCAGGTGCGTGTTATAGAACGAAAAATACGGTATGTGTAAAGGTAAAGGAAATAGCTTTCAGCAAATAATAGAAAGGCTATCAAAGGGCTAACATTGTCATTTGTGCCATATATTTTGAAAAAATGAGCACTTACCTGGGCACACTTGCTGCTGCCTACATGAGCTCCTCCCTGCAAGCAATAAAAGGCATTTGACATTTAGCAAATGTAGTACAGTTTCAGGTTTAGTGAAGGGGGGGGGGAGGAGAAATTCCAAAGAAAAGACATTCCAAAGAAAAACAGAAGCAGGAAGATGGAGACAGGAGGTTGGAGCTACCAGCACTTCCTGTTCCTTCCCTTCTCCTCCATTGCATTAGGGCTGATGTAGGCAAAGGTTTCAGCACAAGAAAAGGTGTCAGAGAAGAAAAATACCGTCATTCTGCCGGCTGAGAACCATTTTGCTGCTTTTAAATGCACAGTAGTGGACACAATGCATTAAAAAAGCAGTTGTGTCAATAAGGGGTATCATGGGAAATAAGGAGTTCAAGGATACTTACTGGTCCACAGTCTATTTTTATGGTAACGGACTGTAAAGAAACAAAAATAATTACGATTTAGGAAAAGGGCTTGTGCTACAGCTTTTTTTTAAGCTGTACGTATCACTGACATAAAAATAAATCACATGAACAGGTTCTGTCGCATGACTATGAGGATCAGAGACTACATAGCGGGTGAACCAGAGGAACATGGAGTGATACAGCTGTCCCTTCTACATGTACAGATGTCGTAATCACAAGTGCTCATCCTATCTAACCACACAATCCACGCTTAGACTTTTCTCGCTGGTTGTGCAATCCGTGGGACTTAAAAGTTCACCGTCTGGGCCAAAGTCCAGTCATAATAATGTAGGGGGAAAGTGCTTGAGAATATCAAAGATTTATCTGGTCTTTATTTCAGCATACCTTCTTCCTACTTTTTGACGATACATTGGCTTTTTTAGACTCATCTTCAACTTTAGTCTCATTGGAAAGCTTAGGAAACAGGACTATGCTGGGAACCAGCCAGTACGTTTCAGCATCTTGGAAAACAGTCGCTCTGGAAAGAAAATGCAGTTGTTAATAGATCATGGTTTGGATCAGAATGGGTTTCTTGTGCAGTGTCAATAACAGGTTTTGCCTTATTGCTCTAAGGTAGGCTTTCTGGTTGCAGTTTTTCCCATTAAATCCGAATGTATGGATTTCTTCTATTTTTAACAGACTGTTGTTATTCACCAAAACTATAATATCACATGATATGTCACACCATTCTGACATATAAATAATTTGTTGAATCAAAACTCTCCTCCCTCCCTCCCTCCCCTCCACTTTTCTAATACTTCTCCATCTACCCAGGATTATTAATAAATTCACATTCTATCTTAAGAGTGATTGAATGCAGGCTCCATCATCAGCCAAGCTTTCTCTCCCTGGTTTTGTTTACTGTCTAGCCTAATGAAGAGTTCTGAAGACCTCAGAAGTTTGCACACTATTTTGTACCATTTCGGTTGGCCCTAATGTACATATTCAATGAATCACCACACCAGCAAACCAGATGGATCACTATGTCATATGTTGGGCGGCCAGATGGGGGAAGAGACAGCTCTTCCTGAGACTTTAATAGTTGTGCAGAAGGGGGAGTTTCAACAGGTGTGGCTTGCATGTCACCCTATTTATACGTCTATTGAAAACATGCAACTTTCCCTGCATGCAGTATTATAATATTTAATCTGAATGCCAAGCTGAAGTTTTTAAAAAAAACCACTCCCAAAACTAGAGGATGTTTGTGAGTATCAGAGAAATTTTTGGATTAAAAAATAAAGCCCAAAGAAACAGAAAATCATAACGAGGCTTAATCCTTTCTAATATGCACTTACATAAACTGAACCTTTTTAGCATCAGGTGAAACCCAAAGAGATGATATGTTGTGCTTCTCTTCTGAGTCCTTGTGAATTAATGCTGAATTCTGAAAAATTAAAGACAAGCGTTAAGATTATTCGTTCATTTTTAGACATTTACTGAACTTGCTTCTTTGAAGGAAATGTCTTAACAGCAGCACTGGAGACAGAACTCCGGTTTACTTTTTGCAAGGTTACTGAGTAGTATATAAATAGGCAAAATAAAAATAGGTACTCCAGAAAATGACAAAACAAAGCATTCAACAGCACTGTAATGCCCTCTCATATGCTCTTGATGTGCAACTCAGATGTGTTTTTCTGCATTGCTAGCGTTGTATAATAAAATATTCCCATTGTGTTTTCTGCAGAAGCTCATTATTGTGCTTTGCTTTGTGTCAGGACCATATAAGGTTTTTTTCTGTCCTAGGTAAGGTTTCTTCTGTCCTTTGTAGAGATTACGAAAAATGAGACTATTCCCCATGGGGCACATGGAGAGCTGGCCATGCTGCAAAACACTGTTTCTGTCAGTTTGAATTGCATCTCCCTAGGGTGCTGTCTTGCTTTCTTTTAAAGTGGGGCTAATGGCCCAGCCCTGGGGAATCACCATGGAGTCATTACCAAGCACACAGATCAGAATGCTACAAGGTTGGAACACTGAATGAAATCCAGTGGTTTGACGCAAACAAAATTATCCTTTCCCCTCAGGTGAACAGTTGACAAGATGCCTTTCCCACCCACTGCGTGATCCAGAGCTTTGTACTCATAAGTACAGATCAGACTCCTGCAAAAATAAATGTCCCCATTTGCTATTTGATTTTAAGAGGCTGAGCCCTGCAAAGGCAGCCCAGTGAGGACAACTGTGCATGTGCAGACACCATACACACCCTACGCAGGCTGGCTCACATAGTAAGAGAGTGGTGCCTGTTGTTGAAATGTTATTCCCTATTATAAACACATCCCTGCTTCATCCTCATTAAGTATAACAGCAGCTGTATTCATTCATAAATATATTGCAACGGTCCCAATATTCATTCTTGGGGGAAATCCAATGCTTATTTCCCGCTATTGCGAAAGTGATTTGTTTATTACTGCCGTTCTGGGGTTAAATCAAAGGTTGTCTTCCCTCTAGACAGCTCTGACTGATGTCCCACTAAGAATCCTTTTTCATGTAGCTTATTGTGTAATGTACCAGACAGATTTCCTCTAGATGGGACCAACAAATTCAACCATGTTAAATAGCCAAGCTGAAGGAGTAAACACACACCGTCATGTTGTAACAGTCGTGGGTCTGTGTATTTCGATCTGTGACTTGAAACGAACCAACAGGGATGTTCTCATCAATGTCTCGGGCTTGTAGCATAAACCATTTAAATCCAGCTCCGGATGCTCCTTGTATGTCGACTGGAGAAACACAGAACATGAGAACCATAAGTGTAACATATTTTGCATTCTGTTTCAATAGTACTGACCATAATATATGGGTGGTTGGCCTCGCTTATGCCTCTCCACATTGCCTTAATTTCAGTAATATGGGACATTTTTAGCTGCCGTAGCTAAATCCATAATATTTCTATTAAAGCAGAAATAGGAGTTATGCAATGTATTTTCTGGTTTCCAAATTCCATTCCGGCAAAAAGACCGATGATGGCATGGAGAAAATTCCCTGCTCCACAAGGTGTCCACTACATATCAGTCGCTTATCAGAAGAATACAAGCACTATCATGAGTAATTTAAAACAGCCATTTTAAAGAAGCATCTGTATAATACCCCAATGCACAGGTTGTAAAAGCAGGAAAAATATGGACACTTTTAGGGAATTAAAGTTATAGTCTATTTTGCTATAGTAATTTGGCATACAAACCAACAAGTTGGTCTCATAAGACACATTATCTTCTCATAACTCACCATCCAACTTATTCCAGTCACCTTCTTTCCAAGAAAGTGTTCAGAATAAGAAGGATGGTGAACTATAGCAAAATTCGCAGAGAAAGAGAGGATGCTTATGTAACATACCTTTTATTTCACTTCCTGGGTCGTACACCTCTGATGGCACAGAAATGGAATAGGGCAATTCAGATTCCTGAGGCTGAGTTGGGTCGTCGGGCAACAGAGTTCCACAGTCTATTGAAAAATTCCTGTACGTAGTGCTGAAGACTCTTGACATGAAGACACCACAGAGCAGAAGCACAACCAAGTGGTACCTCTCCATCTTGAAGGGGAACAGAGAACAAGAAATAGGTGAGCAGAAGTCTACTGACCAAAGCAGTAAAGGTACCCCTGACTGTTAGGTCCAGTTGCGGATGACTCTGGGGTTGCGGCACTCATCTCGCTCTATAGGCTGAGGGAGCCGGCATTTGTCCGCAGACAGCTTCCGGGTCATGTGGCCAGCATGACTAAGCCGCTTCTGACGAATCAGAGCAGCACACGGAAACACCGTTTACCTTCCCGCTGGAGCGGTACCTATTTATCTACTTGCACTTTGACGTGCTTTTGAACTGCTAGGTTGGCAGCAGCAGGGACCGAGCAATGGGAGCTCACCCCATCACAGGGATTCGAACCGCCAACCTTCTGATCGGCAAGCCCTAGGCTCTGTGGTTTAGACCACAGCGCCACCCGCGTCCCTATGACCAAAGCAGTAAGCAAACACAAATGGCACAACTCTCATAGTAGCCAACCTCTTGGGTCAAAGTACGAGGTGATGTCACTCTGATACACTACACTACACCTGGAGCCCACCATTGGCCAAGGCAATTTTGGCAGTAAGTAAAGGGCTGGAGTGGAAGCTGTCATTTTATTGAGGGACCCAAGGAAACATAGAGAAGTGGTCTAAGCAGAGACAGTATGGTGTCATTACAACAGCTTCAACCTCAGACTGAGTCCTACCAGAACCTTTCTGGTCTAACTTGTGTTCAGAGAAAGCTTGAATACTACATAACATCTCAGCTGGAACTAGTCCAGATTCTAGTATCCTAGAACCACTAGGAAAACACAGAGTGTGCTATGTCAGTTGTGGTACCTTGCATTGCAGGTTGGCCACTCACATTACAGGATGTTGATAACAAAACATCCTGCACAGGCATCATCCTTCAGGTGGCTCACCTATACGCAATATCTATTCTGCATAGCCATCAAGCCTGACTGTCCTGATTAAGAAGGTGGCTGAGGGTGTTTTCATACGTCAAGTTTAAATTGGCTTGCCCTGAAATCAATGCCTAATGTGAATGCAAAACTGGCAAATGATCAGAACAGGCATTCCGTTTCTCCTTCTCAGCTTATTGCCTTTGAACAACAATGGCACAAATGGTCAGTGGCGTAGCGTGGGTTGTCAGCACCCGGGGCAAGGCAAGTAATTTGCGCCCCCTAACCCGTGGATTTGCGCCCCCTAACCCTAACCCCCAGATGTTGCGCCCGGTGCGGCCGGCCCCCCCTGCACCCCCCACGCTACGCCACTGCAAATGGTGCACGAAGGCTTCAGTGCGCATTTGATTTCCTTGTGTGCAGTCTTAAGACATATTGACTTAATTGACACAAAACTATATTAAATTCAAATGAGGAATAACTGGCTAAGTTGTTATGGAGTTAAGAATAAGGTTCAGAAAGTTATAAAGGACAGGAAAGCATGAAAATCAGTTATGATGACAATGCACGAAAAGCTGGTATCATTTTAGGCTTTTATCATCTAAGCCAATGCTAAGCAACTTCATTGTGTATAATTCTAGACAATGAAAATGAATGAGCTTTTTCTGCCTCAATGAAAAATGTAAGTGAGAGGCATATCAGTTTTCAACTATTTTGAAAGCATCTCAGCCAAAAAGGGGGAACAACTGATCGCAACAGCCACCAAAGACAGTGCAAGCAGCAAATTGAGCAATACATTAAAAATATGTGAATTTTATTAAATTAAATAATCAATATTAAGGGGATAGGAAATCAGCAAATGTAGTAGCAGTTTAACTGGAGGACAGAAACGGGATCTGCTCAGTGGGTCAAATCCCTAATTTCCGCACCCCCAGTGAATCACCTTTGACAGTTGAGCAGAACAACTCCCCAGTGGTTGTTGTTATTTCTATACCACCCTATATCCGAAATCACCAGCCATCATAATGACACCAGGTGATTGACACCTGTCAAATTCGAAGCAACTACTGATCAACCAAAGCCTATTTGTGGGAAGTGATTTGGATTCAACAGTGTGCATCTTTTTACCCCAGGAAGGTTTTGTAAGAAAGGCTGGACAGGAATTTTTTAAAAAGAATGTTGTGGTTTCATGACAGCCTTCTCTAAGTTGTTAATCACATTGCCTTAACAATTATGACTGCTTTCACCTTTTGCATCATGTGTGCAGTGAATCCACCGAAATCTTTTAACACATAAATCCTTACAAAGCAACCCAACTTGATGTTTCACCTTAAGTGAACGATCCTCCTTTCTGTTTTCCTGATTCTTATTTATGAGGACTCACATCAGCTGAGAACCTGCACTGACATGTTTGATTCAGAGCTCAGGGCATATTAATTTCCTTTAAAGGATTCCATTCATACTCAGCACCGCCTGATTCTTCCCATACCCACTGGAAAGCTACTCTCACATCCTTCATTTAATACTCCAGGGCCTGACAATGAACATAGCCACGCTTCCTCTTGTCCTGCTGCTTCCCGCCCTCCACCAGGGGAAACCACTCAATCAGAGCAAATGGCAATTCGGGTTTTCTCCGGATTAACATCTGCTCTGAGTTAGCACTAAAGAGTGGGTTTTCCCTGGCAAAGGAGAAGCAGAAGTGTGGACAAGCCCAATGTTCAACATTCTGTTTCTTTTTAGGTACAATTTTTCAAATGGACAGATGGACAGATCCACACAGGCTTATGGAGGAAGTGGATTTTGCACACGTAGGGTAAACAGTGGGGTTTTCCTGGGAAAAGCAGTGGGACAAAAGATCAACATTATGGACCCATGCCTAGAAATCATGGGTGATGCCTAGAAAACCTGGATGAGCCTTTATTCAGCATACTGGATGTACTCAGTATTGCATTCACTCATTACATCTCTAGAAGAAGAAGAAGAGGAGGAGGAGGAGGAGGAGGAGGAGGAGGAGTTGTTTGGATTTGATATCCCGCTTTATCACTACCCGAAGGAGTCTCAAAGCGGCCAACATTCTCCTTTCCCTTCCTCCCCCACAACAAACACTCTGTGAGGTGAGTGAGGCTGAGAGAAGTGTGACTAGCCCAAGGTCACCCAGCAGCTGCATGTGGAGGAGCGGGGATGCGAACCCGATTCACCAGATTACAAGCCCACTGCTCTTAACAACTACACCACACTGGCTGCCACATGGTCCCTAACTGGAGCCTGTGTCTATTCCCCTGACTGTCCACATGGGAAGAAAGGGGGGTTGCTTTTTTAGCAGGACCTGCAAAGGAGACACTGCTTGCCAAGTCCCTGTGCAATGTCGACACAAGGTTCTACATTTTCAAGGTGGAGGAAAGTTTCCTGAAGCAAAGCGAAAGGAATACACTTGCTGTCGGATCCTACAAAAATCACAAAGTGGCATATAATTTATTTTTTGCACGTAGGAGCAATATAGAACCAATATTAATGGCAAGGGGAGCACTGGGTCCAATGAAGGCACAGCTCTGTGTTATATACGGGAGGGGCGGGCTAAGCCTGCTCCCTGGTGGCCCATGCCCTCTTGTGATTTGCTGATTAGGTGATTGGGCGGGACTAGTTACCCAGGCAGCAAGCTTAATCCCAGAGGCTTCCTTTGCTGCCTGGGAAACGGTCCCTGGGACTTCCCATGTCAGATTCTACTGCGCGCAGGAATGGCAGTCCGCAATGGCACCCATCAGAGACAGCGAGTGGACACAGAACCACCGATAAGGACAATGAATGCTAAGGATGTCAGTGGGTTGCATATGGACATAGAGGTCGTTTCCACTTTTTCTTTGTAATTTCTGAAATGAGTGCTTTCTTAACGGGTGCAAGATTTTAAACCACCAAGAAATTGATGCATCTATTGTGGCATGAGTTTTAGTTGGCAGGAACCTGCCCCCATGAGACGGGTGCCATGAAGGAGATGGTGAAAGTGCTGGATATAGACCCATGTGCATCTACACAAACACACAGAGGGGCCCAGTTTGCAAAAATGTTGGCAAAAGGCACGAATAACAAAAGCAGAATCATAGTACATGAGTCGATCAACAGAAGTAAAGCAGATTCGGATCAGTGAGGGGCATCAACAAGATCTAGGTGGGACCAAGCACATCTTCTGAGCCCCATTTTGGATATTATAAAGGAGTGTGGGTGAGTTGTGCTTCCCCATCCCCTGCTTAAGACCACTTCGGCAAATTCAAATCCCAAAGCTAGCAAACAAGATCCATGGGCTGCTGGAGTCTTCTGGCAGCTGTGTTTTAGGTTCACAAGCTTAAGTGACAACAGAAACCAAGCAGCCATGGGAACAAGTCACAGTGTCAGCAGAAAAAGGAGGAGGTTGCAAAGGCTGTGATGAAAGAACTGAGTCATGCCAGGGGAACAGCCCAGGAGGACCTGCTTAAGCTTTGCCGTTGTCACAATCGATGCAAGGTAGTGAGCAATCAGACGCCTGGAGGAACAATGACCATCCCTATGAAACAAAAGGGATGGAGACTGTTTCGCTCTCGGGTGCCAAGGGAACTCATTCACATGGGATGTTCCGCATGGATTTATGTTCAGGTATCAGTGTGGTAGGTGTGGTTGCTCGCTTTCCTGTGGGTACATCCACTTGACCCACCTCTAATTAAATCTTAAGTACGGCATGTGGGTGCTGCTCTTTTAAGTGCTGTGATAAACAGCGATTTCGTATGAGCTAGTCTCTGTGTTGTTGAGATCTTTCCCTCTGACTCATAACTCCTAAGTAATGAGCCGCTCTGTTCTGGTCTGAAATGTGACATTTAAATCGGACAGGTTTGGGAAATGGGAGCTTTGAAATAATTCTAAACCTGAACTTTATACTATCTTCCTTCCTTCTTGACCTGGAGGTGAAGGAGCAAAACACAGCATCCCTGACCACAATCAGCTGAAAGGACCACTTCATATACTGCGGTTGTTGGTGTGTGTGTTTGTTTAGGTGAGTATAGCCTAAGATGGTTTAAGAGTACACATAAAAATCTGAAGCGTAAATGTGACAAACGTCAGCATCATTTCAGCTGGCGTTTGTTGCATTTTACATGTGCAGTTAGCATTTGCATGTTCTGGGACATGAGGGTGGGGCAGGGGACCTTGTGTCCTTGTTCTTCTCCAAGCAATGGGCTGGACTGGAGGAGAAGCAATTGCCCACTCTACCCAAAACGGAAAGGAAACTCAAGTATGGCTGAGAGAGCTTGATTAGTGCATGGCTGTTTGGCCATACAGAAGAGTACAGAAGAACCAGGATTATATTCCAAATCAAGACGTGGCGAATTATTTCCCTCTGCAAATCCATATGCCTGACCAACTTTCCAGATCACTTCATGAATCTGAAGAAGAAGAAGAGGAAGAGTTTGGATTTGATATCCCGCCTTTCACTCCCTTTTAAGGAGTCTCAAAGCGGCTAACATTCTCCTTTCACTTCCTCCCCCACAACAAACACTCTGTGAGGTGAGTGGGGCTGAGAGACTTCAGAGAAGTGTGACTGGCCCAAGGTCACCCAGCAGCTGCATGTGGAGGAGCGGAGACGCGAACCCGGTTCCCCAGATAACGAGACTACCGCTCTTAACCACTACACCATAATGGCTCTCTGATGAAGTTTTCTGTAGATCTCAAATGTTTATGCCACAATAAATGTGATAGGCTCTTAAGTTCACCTCCGGATGATCGGTATTTTTGCGGTAGGGATTCGATTGCATGGCAGAAATTAAGTCTTGCACAATTAAAATGGATTAAAATCCTCTGGTGCAACAAATCTCCACTCCCTTTTTTTAGGTAATCTTGCAGTTAGGCAAGCAAAGTGCACCAAAAAGGATAGGATAGTGACTGGTTGATAAGAAGACATACAACTTCCCTACAGGGAAACCAGGACTGATTGCTCTGTTAAAGGTGGACATTGTATAATCTCCATGCAAGCTTTGTGCCAGCAAATCAGGATGAGTGTTCATTAAACAGGAGTCCTAAGATGCTACAGGCCTTTTGATTATATTTGCTACAACCAGCTCAACCCTGTTTTATACCATTGCCAATTCCAGAACCTCAAAATTCTTCGTTGTTCTTTCCAGAACTCTTGAAGAGGCAGGATGTCCCATGCTCAGGTTTGCTAGGCTGGCTGCTGTGGTAGGTGAGGGTGGCAGCAAGTGGTTTGCTATGTGCCCACTCTTGCAGAGGACATAGCATTGGGCAGGATCTCAATCACAGGGATGGGGAACCCCATGTTGGAGCTTGAGGTGATGCACCAAGCTCCCGTGGAGCTCAGCCTGGTGTCACTCAACTCAGGTTGCCAGCGGCATCCCGTGCATGACTTGCACCATGTTAGATCCTCCCCACTGGTTAACTCCCATGACATTCCTCAGCTGGCATTCTGGGATGGGTTTTCTGTGAAAAGAACATCAGACGTTTGCAGCAGAGAACATGCCATGCCAACCCCACAATTATGTTGTGGCCTATTTTAACCCACATTTGTCTTATTGTAGCCTGGCCTTGTCTCTGGAGCAGCTTAATGTGCCTGCCCCACAACTCCTGCACTCCCTCAGCTTTTTCTCACAGCAGCGCCACAAGCCACTTCACCTCAGGAAAACGTCTGTAGATGTTTTCATGGCTGCCATGTCCTTCACCTTCTCAACTTTGGGCACCAATGACCTTAGGTCTATCAACTGCCCTTCACACCACTCAGCCTTATTAAAGCTATGTAATCTTTCCCTCTTCTCTCTGTCCCTTTCAGCTTCTGCTTTCATGTGCAAACAAACAACAACAACACCGTAGCAGCCTTTCCCAGTCATTTTTATTTTGTCAGTAATGCTGCTTGAGGAGGGGATGCAACCAGGGCAGGAAGGAAATATAAAACCAAAACTCCTTTGCACATAGAAGCATCCCTGACTGGGGCAACCACAGCAAATAAGGCAGACTAAACCTTCTCTCTAGACTTCTACCTCATTCTGCCCTCACAATTACCCAAGAGATTGCTGCTGCCCATGCTGGGCACTGCCAACACGGTCAAAATCAGAGTTGCACTGAGGGACATAAGAACACAAGAAGGATCTGCTAGATCAGGCCGTTGGGTCAAACATTCTGTTCTCACAGTAGCCAACCAAGTGTCCATACCAAGTCACTAGCAACTTGAGTGCAACTTGCATTCTCCCTACCTGTGGCTTCCAGCAACTCCTATCTAGAAGGATATTGCCTCTGACAGTGGAGGTAGAACATCGCCACCAGAGTTGGAACCCCAGATTCTCATTTGTTTGCTTCACATGTCTACCAACCCTGGCTCATACAATTAACAGGTGAGGTGGTAAATATATTCTGTATCTACAGTCTCTGTTCCACTTCAAATTGCATAGCCAGGGACTGAATGCCCCTCCATATGCAAAGCAATTATTATTATTATTATTATTATTATTATTATTATTATTATTATTAATATATACCCTGCCCATCTGGCTGGGTTTAGACACACAAAAGTAGATGTTGGGGGAAACGACTAAAGAATTGTCTTTTGCCTGATATTTTAATTTTGCATGCAGTGATTTCCCCTCTACCCACCCACGGGAAGGTATTCAACCATACAATTACTCCCCTCCACCCCTCGTAACACACACATTATGAAGTTTTACCACTTCACCTACAGCAGTTTAAAACTTGTTTCTCTGGGCCACACTTCAGGAAAAAAAAGTTGCTTGTTCCCCACACCAAGTTTTTTATTGATAAGCAAGACAATGGAAAACACAACTAGGGTTGCCCTCAGTCTCACTTGACGCTCTTCCTCTCTTTTTCAAAAGATATTCATATCCATATTCTGCAAATATGTTTTTTAAAAAATTGATACTATGCTACACTGAAATATCCTTCCTTTGATTGTCATTAATCTTCCTGCCATACTTGCCACACCAGTCAGGCTTGCCAAACCCTTGGAGAACCACTGACACACAGCTGGAACTAATCCACAAATGGTTGTGTTCTTCCATTATAAAAAATAAGAATCTTGTGCAAAGATACCATGCATAATATTACAAAGGATGTTTGGAGATTTTTTTTTAAAAAAATGGACTTTTTGATTCAGGCCTGAAAATATATGTTAACCAAAAGGAAATGGGTGACATTCACATGGAAAGAAATGTATCCAGAATTTCAGAAAAACTATCACAGAAGGAAAGACTACAGACATTGAATTGGCCAAACTGTGCAAATGGGAAATAAATGCTGTACTATATTTTGTCCTTGTATTGAAAGCATTCCAAGTCTTATTGCCCTCAACCACAGACAGCACTGTCGAATCATTTACACAAAGCATCCAACCACTTATAATTTAGCATTACTTCATAGCAATATATATGCTTACATATACAACAGCCTCAGCTGCAGGCATTAGAAAATTTCGTCCCTATGGAGAAAACCTAAATAAGAGCACCCTCAAGAAGCAAAAGACGCCACATGCTTTTTTTGTTTTTGACATTGTCCCAATTGCATATTTCTCAGCCAGATTTCCACCCAGCTCCACTATTTCTTAGCATAGCACATCCTTTCCCTTTAGGAATGAAATCACTCTAGAATATCCTATTAAAGCAAACTGTGGTGACAAAGGGAGCAGGTGAAACCTCTCCTCCTCCTCTGCTCCTCCTCCTCCCCACAAATTCCAACCAACACACCTTGTTTCTGGAGTGCAGATCAGCTGTGAGCAACCCCTGTGGTCAGTGTGCAGCAAGTGTACAGCCCTGGAGTGCAACAGCTGAGCTAAGAATGGCAAGGAAAGCCTGTCAGAGGTGGGTGGATACACCAATCACAAGCAGGGCGGAGAAAGGAAGCCAGCCAATCACAGACACTGGTATCACCTCCTCAACAATTAGGACAGAGCAGGTGGAATCCTCCATCAAAATGTGGCAATAGCCATTCGCGCTGTTCATGACTCACTCCTTCTCTGACCTTAAAACCACCTGTGTTGAAACTGGGAGATTTAAAAATGGAGCCTAAGGAGAGATTTGTTTCCAGCCAAGGCTTCTGGTTGGAATGGAAGAGAAGGTGACAGGAAACCCAAGTGTTTACACATTTTGTTGGCATCTCAAACGAAAAATCATTTTTAACTTGCATCTCTAGGCAAGCATCTTACTGTGAAGTGAAGACTAGGATACATTTCAGCTTCTCCCTTTCTAGTGTCCAAGTTAAAATCTATGTTTATATCAAGCTGATTGTATGTCATGAAGTCACTTCAGGAAAATTTACCAAAGGATAAATTTCATATAAAGGAAAGGAAGGGAGAAAATTTATATTTACAGGCAACATGACACAGGCCTATAAACTTTTTTTAAAAAAACAAATATTGTCAGGCCTAGGGGTTTGCAGATAATGGTTTGGAGATTGCTTTAAACCACAGTTAAGGGTAGCTATGATTTAAAAATGAGTGTGTGGCATTCTGGTACATGAGGCTAAAATTGTGGCTGTTTCCAGGGGCGGAGGAAGGCGGGTGCAGTAGGGGCAGGACACCCCGGGTATCACCACTGAGGGGGGTGACAAAATGTCGGGTGGCACTCTGCAGTGCTCCCAAGCCACGCGTCTCTCCTGGGAGAGACACGGTGGCTTGGGTGCGTGCAGGCTCCGTGCTGCCCAAACAGTTCGCCCACTGCCTCCCCCCCAGCTGTAGGGCAGCTGAGTGGGAGGAGGCAGGCAGACTCTGGAGGCCCCGGCCTTACCCCACCCTCGCCCTGACCCTATGGCTGGCTGTTTCACTTCTTTCCTACAGTTGTAGTGCTGCCACAAGCTAACCTATGGTTTGGCTTGGGGTTATGTCCAAAACTGGGCTCATGGTTTGTTTCTGCACCCCTTCTGCTTCAGGTTACATATGCTTCAGGTTACAGACTCCGCTAACCCAGAAATATTACCTCGGGTTAAGAACTTTGCTTCAGGATGAGAACAGAAATTGTGCTCCGGCAGCACAGCGGCAGCAGGAGGCCACGTTAGCTAAAGTGGTGCTTCAGGTTAAGAACAGTTTCAGGTTAAGAACGGACCTCCGGAACGAATTAAGTACTTAACTCAAGGTACCACTGTATTCTTTATTCACGGGGAAAGAATTGTTTCCAAGAGTCAAACCCATCTATTAGCAGAGATACCTGCATCTGTACACAGGTGCCTATTTCTCCTTGCAAAACCAGGATTGCTTCTTTGCCCAAATCCTGCTAGAGGCTGCTAAACATTCATGAATCCATAGCTGAAATGCGAATTGCATGAGTAAATGGGTGCTACTTATACGATTCCCTGGATCAAGACAACAGCTTGGGAAGGGGTGAGTAGTAGTGTTTGTATTATGTGGCAGAGGTGGCTTAATGAAACCCACAAGCCTCCAGCCTCCCCACACAATATTCCCAAATCATGCCTCTCCCCGTGACCTTCTATAAGTAATAGGTAAAGGAGACCATTAGGGTACAGGGAGCTCGATCCTCTCTCCCCTGCCCTTGGCAATTCAACCTCTGATTATAAGTAAAGGTGGAATTCTGCCAATAAACAGCTTAAGGAAGAGGGATACAGGGTTTAATTGCATCTGCTCTGCTAATTGGAGACAGTCTGGTGGTTCCTGATACACACACAATCTCCTGGGTTGGGACCGATATTTGGGTGTCCACTTCCGCACTGCCACAAAAGAGGAAATGTGTCACCAAGGGATAGCACAGGGCTGCACACAATTTCCACATGCTAATTTATTTATATATGGGCAAACTTAGAAATAATTCTTCCAATTTAAATACAATGAAGCTCACCATAGTTGTGTGAGCTGGTCACCTGCCTACTGTCCTGGTGCAAATGTCAATAATATTAACAACAACAACAACAATTTTATTATTTATACCCCACCCATCTCTCTGGGTTGCTCAGGCCGCTCTAGGTGGTTTCCAATGCATATAAAAACATAATAAAACATCAAATATCAGAAACTTCCTGAGGTCCAGCAGTAGAAGGGACAGTCTGGGGGCGTGCACAGAAAACTATAAATCCCAGCGTAAATTACTGTGTGAAATACTTCTAGCAGCAGACAAGTATATTCACGCACAGTCTTAAGGTTAATAGGCAAAGTGACAAACAAAACACAGCAGACATTCAGGGAAGTAAAAGTGCAACTATTTACTCCACCATTAATTTAGTAGAAAACAATAGCATTTTTGGTTCCCAAAATATGTGGCATGCCACGTTTCATGGGTAACAGGCTAATCAATTTGCTAAAGCTAAGAATTAACAGAAACCATAACCTTTATAATATCTCCTTGCACAAGTTCCCCACTCTGCCTTATGGTTCTTTGCCTTCAAAAATGGACTTGCACCAGACTAACCTTTCAAACAGAGGACTTCTTTAAACAGAGCACTGTCTGTTATCGCTCTCATGGAATCCCAGGTTTTTAGAGTTGGAAGGGAACACAAGGGTTATCTAGTCCAACCCCCTGCAATGCAAGAATCTTTTGCCCAATGTCAGGCTCGAACCCACAACCGAGACTAAGTCTCATGCTCTACCAAGTGCACTATCCCAGTCTCTGTCCTCTAACAGCTCTTTAAATGAAGGATTATCCTCTGTCGAGAAAAACACATGCCCCCCCCCAGCCTAGACATCAAGGTTGGGGAACCTTTGGCACTCCAGGTTTCGGTGGACTATGACTCCCATCAGCCAAGGCTATTGACTATGCTGATTGAGGTTGATGGGAGATGTAGTTCTGTAACATCTAGAAGACTGAAGGTTCCCCATCCCAGGTATATACTATTTAACTTCTTTGTATGTGTGCGCGCGCACACAAACACACACACACAGACACATATCGGTATGCACCTTACAAGCCATTAGTCAATCATTTTGGTGAATTCTCTTCAAACCCATGTTAGCTGCAAACATATACAGTGGTACCTCAGGTTAAGAACTTAATTCGTTCTGGAGGTCTATTCTTAACCTGAAACTGTTCTTAACCTGAGGTACCACTTTAGCTAATGGGGCCTCCTGCTGCCGCCGCAAGATTTCTGTTCTCATCCTGAAGCAAAGTTCTTAACCCGAGGTAATATTTCTGGGTTAGCGGAGTCTGTAACCTGAAGCGTATGTAACCTGAAGCGTATGTAACCCGAGGTATCACTGTAATATTTACCATGGGGTGGGGTTACTAGAGAAGCAAAAGTGGGAGGGAATGGACGCTACAAGAAACCATCCTTCTTTCACACCAACTCTTTGAAGAAAAAGTATAACACATTTCCAATGCTGAGTATTGACCATTCTCCTCTTTGGGAGTTTTGAATGACACCGCGAAGCTGAAAAGATTATTGGGCAGGATTCAACTAAGTCAGTGTTGGGTCTCCAGCTGTTTTTGGAGTACAGTTCCCATCATCCCTGACCACTGGTCCTGATAGCTAGGGATGATGGGAGTTGTGGTCCAAAAACAGCTTGGGAAACACTGAACTAAGTTGTTCAAATGGAACAAGGTCCGCCCAAGCAAGGAGATGTTTCCCTTCTCTTCTCCCCACGTGTGTGCCCCTAAATCGGCTCTGGGGGGTTGGAGGAAACCCCAGAACAAGTTATGGGGACCCAGTGGCAGGAGAGGTGGGGGTAGTCCTACAGTGTAGACAGACCTCATTTTGCCCGCACATACCCCAATTTAAACGCTCTAATTCCACCCATTGAACTAAATACATTGCAGACGTCACTAACATCACAATACAGTATTGTATTTCGGTCCCCAGTGTCATCAGCATCACCACCAAAGGAGGTGTTGAAAGGAGGTGTTGGGAGACTGATGGTGCAAGCCTATTTGCTGTGACATCCATGAGACAGCTGGGCGAGGCTTTGGGCATTTAAGGTCTCATGGCTATGTCAGCACCTCTGCGTTGAATGCTTCAGTCTTTCTCTCCCTTTGCTTGACTCAGAGGAACTTATTATTAACTACTATTATACGTTTTATTGCATTAGCTCCTAAGGCCCACATCCTTTTCCACTGGCTGCTGTACATATCAGAGCAATTAGACCGTCCCTGCCCTACAGAATGGCCAAGCTGGTATGTCACTGCTGTTAGAAGGATGGCCTTTCTTTGAATTCTGATTGTGTATCCTTAGTTACAGGCCAGCATTCTACAGGCTCCTCTGTGGTCTCAATCCAGCCAAAATTAAAAGTCTTGTTTATTTAAATAGTAGAAGGACAACCACAATTGGCCTTCGGCTGAGAGGTTTTCGCCTTTCCCTTAGTGCACGGGTAGGCAAACTAAGGCCCGGGGGCCGGATCCAGCCCAATTGCCTTCTCAATTCAGCCCGCGGACGGTCCAGGAATCAGCGTGTTTTTACATGAGTAGAATGTACCTTTTTATTTAAAATGCATCTCTGGGTTATTTGTGGGGCCTGCCTGGTGTTTTTACACGTGGAGAATGTGTACTTTTATTTAAAATGCATCTTTGGGTTATTTGTGGGGCATATGAATTCGTTCGTCCCCCCCCAAATATAGTCTGGCCCCCCACAAGATCTGAGGGACAGTGGACCAGCACCCAGCTGAAAAGGTTTGCTGGACCCTGCCTTAGTGGATAGCAGGTGATGGTTAGGCTACTTTATATCTTTTGCAAGTTGGTAGCAATGGCACCTGGTAGAATCTAAACGTAACGGGGGTCCTCATAAGGCATCTTGAGGAGAAACTCCAGTTCCCAACCTGAGCCTGACACCACCAGTTTCAGGTTTCCAATGGGATACTGGTCACATTTCACGGCATTTCCCAGCAGGCATGCTAGGATGGTATGTCTATTGCAGATATTAATAATGTGCAGCATGAAGAAGCTGGATGCATAAAAGCCGTCTCCTTTTGGAATAAAAGTTGTCCAGACCCATAATAATTATTCATAACTTTACTTGCAGAATTTTCTTCTCAAAGCAGAACAAAAAGCATCAAAGATACTTCCAAATAATTCTATACATGCAATATCTTGTGCATGTGCAGCACAGGCTCAGAATCTGATAAGAAGTAAAAGATCATTCCATTTAAGTAATTCAGTTTGACTTGTTATAATTTGGAAAATTAATTTTAAAAAATTGGGGGGGGGGGGAGGAAAAAAAGGTCATTCCAAACAGACCTAGAAGCAAAGGTCTTTCTTCCTACAGTTTCTATTGCTGTTTAGTCGTTTAGTTGTGTCCGACTCTTCGTGACCTCATGGACCAGAGCACGCCAGGCACTCCTGTCTTCTACTGTCTCCCGCAGTTTGGTCAAACTCATGCTGGTAGCTTCGAGAACACTGTCCAACCATCTCATTCTCTGTCGTCCCCTTCTCCTTGTGTCCTCCATCTTTCCCAACATCAGGGTCTTTTCCAGGGAGTCTTCTCTTCTTATGAGGTGGCCAAAGTATTGGAGCCTCGGCTTCAGGATCTGTCCTTCCAGTGAGCACTCAGGGCTGATTTCCTTCAGAATGGATAGGTTTGATCTTCTTGCAGTCCATGGGACTCTCAAGAGTCTCCTCCAGCACCATAAATCGAAAGCATCAATTCTTCAGCGATCAGCAGGAACCGACAAGCCACTCCAGTATCCCTGCCAAGAAAACTCCATGGACAAAGACAACAGTTTCTATTAGTCTGGAGCTTTTTTCTCTCTCTTCAGGAGATTCATTTACACCTCCTTTGGTCTCTCTGTGGCGTTCAGAGAAATACTAACTCACCACAAAATGGAGACCCACAGATTAACATATGCTTAGAGTGTAATCCTATATCTTTCATGTAATCTAAATCAGGCACATGACAGAGCAGAGAGCAACAACAGTTAATTGTCAACCCATCCAAGTGCTTAGAGAGCTGTTTTTTTAGCTTTAGTGGAATCTTCCAGTTAAACCCTTTCAGCAAAACACACAGGCATTCTCCGTTTCAGAGTAAATTAAACAATTAACGGTGTTGGCCTTGAGATCGGAAGCCTTAAAGGTTCGCAGATCTTGACTGGCAACCCCACTAACTTCACCTGTGGAAAACAAACTAACCTGAAGTATAACAACTGTTCTAAGTACTGTACTGTGGAAGGAACTCTTGTGATACCTGTTACTCTCGATAGTAGATCAGATGAGATCAACTGAATGCATGCAAGTAAAATTTGAGCAAGGTTTTGGTGACAATTCCATCATCCTGCAACACAGTTCCTTACAGCAGACATAGCAAATATAAGTTGGAGGGATATTATATTACAGATGGCAACTTACCTAAAATGGTACAGATGGAAGTACATGGAGAAAAAAGGATTCTAAAAAAGTAAATACAACAAACTGCATGCCACATTAATGACAGCGACGCAGCTGAACCCCTGTGGGCTGTGGGAACTGAATGTAAGGTGATCTGAACTTTTTAAGATGGATTCAGAACCACATTGAATAAGAACACTTAGCCCAACACATAAGTGCTCATAGTTTTTCCTTTACTTATTCATTCAGTAATGTACTAGTAATGTGGGAGGGATCATTATTCCCTGTAAGGGATCAAACCCACACATTCTGAAACAATATGTGAACCATAACATTTCAAAATCCCCACTTATCTGAATTTTGCGATACAGTTTTGCAACAAATGTTTACAAAAATGCATCTGAATATCTTACTGAAAATAATGTAAAAAATCATTTCTTGGGGGGGAATTGCTTGCAAAAATGTGCGCATTAGTCAAAACCGCATACGAAAATGTGTTTATTAGGAGAAATTCATACTAAAAGGCTGACGAATTTTTATGAGGATTAAAATATATAGCAGGAGATCATTAGGCAGAAATGTGGAGAGCTGAATTTAAGACTGGAAAAATGAAAAACTAAGAGAACCAAGGCTGGCAGATCCATCACTATTCTGAGTTTACTAACACTGAACTGGAACAGAAACTCTAGCTTCCTTACATTCCAAGAAAAGTGTTTCTAACCACATGCCCATCCTTCCTATCTGATAACGATAATGATAGTAATCATCTCTGTGTTGTCAACAGTAAACTAATTGCCTCGGTGTCAAAACAATCTCATATTCGCATTGTTATTATTATTGGTCCATTCGCCCTCTCAGGTGGGCACCACTGTGGGCTGGAATTCCCCCAAGCGCCAGCATCTGACGTGGGAGGTCCCAGGGATTGTTTCCTAGGCAGCAAAGGAGGCCTCTGGGCTGAGCTTGCTGCCTGGGTAATTGGTCCCGCCCACTCACCTAATCAGCGAATCACGAGCCAGCATGGGCCATCAGGGTGAGGGCTTAGTCCACCCCTCCAGTATATGACATAGACATGTGGCTTGCTCTGCAGCCACTTTTTGTTGGATCTCCCGTCATCCCACCCTTTATATCAGGCTTCCTCGGCCCTCCAGATGTTTTGAGGCTACAGTTCCCATCATCCCTGACCACTGGTCCTGCTAGCTAGGAATCATGGGAGTTGTAGGCCAAAAACATGTGGAGGGCCAAGGTTGAGGAAGCCTGCTTTATATATTGCTGTTGCATGTTGTTCTCCCCGCCCTTGCTATGGCGTAGCCGGTCGCCAAATTTGGGCCCAGGCTGGAATATTCCCAGCTGGCAAATTGGCTCCAGCCCTCTGGTTTTCACCTTCCTCATAACAATTGTGACAACTTTGCTGGTTTAGGCATTGAATAGGCATAGTCTTGGTTGGAGGGGAGGTTGTAGCCTCTGCCTGGCCCCTCCAAAAATAGGGTATCCCATTAAAAGGATCCGGGGAAAACTTTTGAATGGACACATGTCTTGCTGCGTCTATAGCAGAGGAGCTTTTTGTGCATGCCTCCTTCTTTATTACAGGAAGAGAACAGTTGGGTTAAATCAAGGTGTGAACTGCTGGTGTGAAATAGATGGAAATATGCTCACAGAGTGGAATCATAGGGGAAACAAGCCTTATTCACTGACATGGAAACACCTATGATTCACAATTCAGTCTTCCATTAGCAGAAGCCCTAAAGGGAAAAGGATATGGCGGATTTAAAATCTTCAGTCACTGCTAGCTAACGTCCAATCAATGAGGCACGTTCCAGGGTGTGACTCCCCCCCACCAATGGTGTGACACTTGTTCTTCCACCACCACTGCCTTACTAATACTTCCAGACTTCTTTCAGCCTTGGTCCTTTAATCCCCAATTCTCACAACACCCTTTTGAAACCGGAAAGTGGCTATTAGTTGTGTTTTACATGTGTGGAAATGTAGCATGTTAGCTATTAGGTGCTCTTGCTATAAACAGATGCAGAAAAGGGCAAGATGGAGCAGGTTTAATTGCTGATTTAAAGGGAACGAGTCAAAAGAGCAATTAGCAGCTAGACATGGATATGTATACCTTTATTTATTCACAATGTAAACACACACTGCATACAAAGCTGGCTAGTATCTGTGTACAATGGCTTTACCACAACTTTATTAGTCAATCAGAATTATACTAGGGCAAAATTTGATTGTGACCTTCTCCCAGGATGGGAAGAGAATGAGGCAGAAGCCAACATTCCCTGCTTTGTGTTTTTTGTGACAACCATACTTTTAATGAGATGCATTTTTTAAAAAATAAATGCATAAGTAGATAGATGGCACAATTGACTCGGGTGGTGCTGTGGGTTAAACCACAGAGCCTAGGACTTGCCGATCAGAAGGTTGGCAGTTCGAATCCCCACGATGGGGTGAGCTCCCGTTGCTCGGTCCCTGCTCCTGCCAACCTAGCAGTTCGAAAGCACGTCAAAGTGCAAGTAGCTAAATAGGTACCACTCTGGTGGGAAGGTAAACGCCGTTTCCGTGTGCTGCTCTGGTTCGCCAGAAGCAGCTTAGTCATGCTGGCCACATGACCCGGAAGCTGTACACCGGCTCCCTCGGCCAATAACGCGAGATGAGCACCGCAACCCCAGAGTTGGTCACAACTGGACCTAATGGTCAGGGGTCCCTTTACCTTTACCTAGATAGATGGCACACTTTAGAAGAGGGGTGCTCTGAATGTATACGTTCAAGGTATCCTCTCTGTACACAGATTGTGTTTATAACACTACTTCCCATCATCAGGGAAAGTCATTTTGCACACATTCAAACAATAAGGATGCGAGTAGTGCTGTGGTCTAAACCATGGAGCTTCTTGGGCTTGCCGCTCAGAAGGTTGGCAGTTCGAATCCCACGATGGTGTGAGCTCCTGTTGCTCTGTCCCAGCTTCTGTCAACCTAGCAGTTCAAAAGTACACCAGTGCAAGTAGATAAATAGGTGCTGCTGCAGCAGAAAGGTAAACAGTGTTTCCGTGCTCTCTGGCTTCTGTCACGGTGTCCCCTTGCACCAGAAGCAGTTTAGTCATGCTGGCCACATGACCTGGAAAGCTGTCTGTGGACAAACGCCGGCTCCCTCGGCCTGAAAAGTGAGATAAGTGCTGTAACCCATAGACGTCTTTGATTGGACTTCACCATCCAGGGGTCCTTTACCTTTTCTTACACATTCAAAGCCTGAGGTACCATAATTTTAGAACAAAATTCTGACGACCCTATTTTATCACAATTTAATGATGTGATTATAATTGACGGCTTACTGGCCTTACATGTCACCAGTTGCAATGGGGGGTCACATACAGTGGTACCTCAGGTTACATATGCTTCAGGTTACAGACTCCGCTAGCCCAGAAATAGTGCTTCAGGTTAAGAACTTTGCTTCAGGATGAGAACAGAAATCGTGCTCTGGCGGCTCAGCAGCAGCAGGAGGCCCCATTAGCTAAAGTGGTGCTTCAGGTTAAGAACAGTTTCAGGTTAAGAACGGACTTCTGGAATGAATTAAGCACTTAACCCGAGGTACCACTGTATAGTTTTAATAGTGCTTGGACATTCATCCCCAATTTTACCACCACCTGAAAGGAAGGAATGTGCTTTGCAGTGTATCCAGAATCAGTGTCATTATTTCCCTCTGGCTGTGTGCACACTTGCACATTAGAATCTTCTCCTCTTCTCTTGTCTCCTGCAGTCTCCTATTCACCCTCAAAATCTGCTCCAGAGAGTTGGGGGACCCTGCAGAGCAGTTTTCTGGGCCATGCAAGGAAAAGAACGCACATATGGAACTCTGCTCACACAGCATTGAATACAACCCTTAAGTAAAACAACAGCAGCCAGGTGGTTGTCCGTATCCCAAGCTATGATATATACAATCTGCCATTTTTAGGCAATTTTTGCTTGAATGCCGAGGAAGAAACATAATCTGTGTGTAAATTTTCTATAATCTCTGTTGAATTATCATAAAAAAATATGGTTATGCAGAGAAGTGATTGGGGCTGCTATAGTGAAAAATTAAGGAAAAGGGGGAAAAAAGAACACGCAATGGGTTAGAATCCAAACCATTTAAGATTATTGAAGGTATTGTTGTTAAGATACAAGAGATTACATGTGAGTTAACAGGAGTTTCCTCTCATAAACTGAGAATAGACTTTTATGTATGCCTCAGAGGTGCTGAGGACGCCTTGTTAATATTTGTGAAATGGGTTGCTGATGGTGCTGCATAGTCATCAAATGATTATTATTTTGGTCTTGTAGGCTGCCATGGAGACTTGATGACAGCATCAACCAATTAGCATTGGAAGGCATTGTTTAAAACATCAGTTGCAGGTCCAGGTGCAGTGAAGCCATGGGTGGCAGACTGAGGCATGGTGAACAGCAGTAAATACAGGGCAACCAAATGGGATATAAACAGAGCACAACTTTAGTGATTGCAGATACTGGCAATGTTTTGGCACAGGCATTGGGCGTGTCTTCCAAATCAACCAACCTGCCTGTTGGGGGATTATTTGGTAGGGTTAACCAAGGTTAATGACCTATGACCAGCTGAGCTATCTTCCATGACAAGATTGCCCTATGACATACATCAGATCAGGGTGACCCACCAAGATCACCATTTGGAAGGGTGTTATGTCCCACCAGCCCCCGTCTGGCCATGTGGACAGCACCTCCCATTGGATCCCATTAATGGGATACTCTGATTTCTTGGACTGGAGGGGGCTCTTGATCCCTCCCACTGCCCACCAACCTAATGCCTTATCAGCCACTTGAGCTGACCACCCCCTGCTCACCTGCTCACCTGCCACCAAACCAGTCACATCTGAAACCAATTTCTAATGCTAATGCTGCTGAAATATTCACCCTATCAGGTCTGTTGTCAAATCTGATACCTGGGTGCTGAATCACCCGGCCCCTGAGTGCCAGCTTTTGGTTTGATTGTCAAACTGCTCTCACCACCAATGAGATTCTTTTAATGTTCCACCAAAATCTAACCTCCTCTAGGTTGAGTCACTAAGACTGAGCTGTGAGCCTCTGGGGCAAGACAACACTCCCTTCTTCTGCATGACAACCTTTGGCCTATCCTGGCCCCACATCATCCCTCCTTCTTCTCTTTTCCAAGTTAAACATACCCAGCTCTTTCAACCCAGCACTTAGCCTCAAACAAGGAAGTTGACTTGTTCAAGCGCTGTAACGATGATGTACTACAGGTTAGGTTTCTTGGGATCTTACCAATTTATCAAATTGATTGCAGACTGCAGCAGTTTTGGGATCTCACTTGATCATTAACATTGTTGACTCTGCCCCCACAGTACATTATTATCATTCCCTGTTTCCAGATGCGGCATAACAATTCAACTTTGCAGACAAATTGCAGCAACGTTCGCCCTTGTCCCTTCCACATAAACATTCATTGCTGCCGTTTGGTCTATGGGCTCATTACAAACAAAGGAGATGTTAACAGTTTGATTATCAGACGAGTCACACCTTAATGAGGGGCTGGTCCAGATTTGCTGCTGATACAGGTCTAAATGACATCCTTCCCAAAGCAAAACAAAGCCATCGTGAAGTGAAGTGGTTAGTTTTGATCTGCGTTCTTCCGGGGAACCCTGGCCGTCAGTAGCACATGATGTGGGAGACGGGATGGCAAGTGCTCATGGTAGGTAGTAGATAAATTAAATATAAATTCAATAAATAAGGCAGTAGTAAGGTTGATGTGGTGCAAATAAACAGGTGGAGCCAGTCCTGTACTCCCACTGGTGTGTTTGCACCATGCCAAACTTGCTGCCACCTTTCCCCTTCACCTCTACTTCCTGGTAAGCAGCAGCGACACAACAAACCGGAGGTCTGGTGAACAACGATGCATGATGCTGGGACTTCCTGGAAGTGTCTCAAAGATTCTTCCATGAGAAGATCAGTAATGGTGGAGAAGCTTTCCTAAAATACGACTTTCCTGCTGCCGCAGAGTATATTCTCCAACGTTTCACAGATGAAAATGGATACACTCTTGTGTTAGGGCCTCTTGAACTATGGTAGTGCCCATGTCAAGGGCAAGATTCACACTTGTGAATCTTTCCTGGCATTCTAGACCAGAGGTCAGCAAACTTTTTCAGCAGGGGGCAGGTCCACTGTCCCTCAGACCTTGTGGGGGCCGAACTATATTTCTTGGGGGGGAATGAACAAATTCCTGTGCCCCACAAATAACCCAGAGATGCATTGTAAATAAAAGGACACATTCTACTCATGTAAAAACACGCTGATTCCCGGACTGTCCGCGGGCTGGATTGAGAAGGTGATTGGGGCAGATCTGGCCCCTGGGCCTTAGTTTGCCTACCCATGTTCTAGACCCATTCAGGGAAACCTGCAAGTGTCTAGGAGTTGCCGGCCATTGTGAAAAGAGAGAAAGAATACAAAATCTTACGAGGAATGGGCCTATATGAGGCTCCTTGTCATATAGCTCAGACTCGGTTCAGCCAGGCAGGCAGCAGAACATGTCTCACTACATCTCATAATCTGGAAATGGACACACCTTTGTGCACTTCTAACATCTCTATCATCACATCAACTTGTATTACGGTTTGAAAAACCTCCACCCCTTCACCACAGATCATTAAAGGCTCTTCACAGCCTGCTATATTAATTTGCTTGGAACAGCCTTCTTCAATAGTTTGACTAGCATGGTGTGTTAGTAAACAGACTCTCTCTCTCTCTCTCTCTCTCTCTCTCTGTGTGTGTGTGTGTGTGTGTGTGTAAAATGTTTAACCAAAGGAACAATGAATTGCAAGCCCATGTGCTAACCCCCCGGCCCGGGAGCCAGCCTGAAATAAGGAGACACGACAACCATGTATGGCAGTGATGGCCAAACTTGGCCCTCCCAGCTGTTTGGGGACTACAGTCCCCATCATCCCTGATCACTGGTCCTGTTAGCTAGGAGTGATGGGAGTTGTAGTCCCAAAACAGCTGAAGGGCCAAGTCTGTCCATCACTGATGTATGGGATAAAATTAGGCCACAACTTTGTCGATTTCAGATGTAGGAAACCTTGGCTTAGGAATTGGACGGCAACCCTCTCAGCCCCAGTTGGGTCTGAGGATGCGCAGGGCAGACAGGTGTTGTGAGGGGGACTGCAAAACGAGAATTTACACTGCTTTCCCCCCACCTGAAGTAAGGAGTTTGATGTTAAGCCTCCGCTCAGGGCCAGTGACTCCCACAATCAATCCTTTAATGGGCCCTGCAAACGCCACCACATGGGAGGTACATAGTAATGCTACCCCCCATTCCGAAGATAGACTATAGGAGACCGTTCAAGACTAAAGACCTCCAAAGTTGTGACAATTGCTACGGTGAAGGCAAAACCTGCAGAGCAAGGAAAATTCCTTCCTGGCTCTGGGAAACAGCAACCACTGTGTGACCGTAGCAACGCCTGTGAACCTGGGAAGGAACAGTTAGCCTGAAAGATAACCATGTTAAAGTTAGAGGGTGGGGTGGGTGGGTGATGCTCCAAAGACTGACTGGAGAGACGGCCGGCCGGAGCCCACAGTACCTGACCCTCGCTCTGCCCCCCAACCAGCAGTCGATTGGCTAACCGGGGAGGGGGCGGAGCAATGGCCAGCAAGCGAGGGGGTGTCACCCAGGCACAGGAAACCCATGCCGGGTCTCAAACCCCGCCCACCACTTTTTATGGGTGAGTGGTAATTGTGTGCTTGCTCAGAAGTGTGACATATGCATAGCTCTTCCTAAAACAGGAGGCTAAGTGGTCCTTCAGCTTCAAATGAGTTGTTGTTGTGATCCTGCTGTGTCTAAGACATTGCGTTTGTCCTTAGCACCATTTCTGCTTTGCCTCATCCGGTAAGTGGGTACTGAGATTGCAATTGATGACACTTTAGGAAAGCTTGAAACTCTGCACTGATCTAAAACCGCAGACCAATGAATGTCTGCTTGCACACTCGCACAGACAACTCACCAATGCAATTGCCATGATCTGCCCTTCAAATGTTGTTGGATTCAGACCACCACCAACCCCAGCCATCAGGGATGGTGAGAGTTGTAGTCCAACAACAGCTAAAACGTTGCATTTTTTCCTACACCTGACCTATGGTATACCCAGAGTAATCTTCACATTGTGAGTCAAGGGGTGTTAAAACTCCCCTGGTTTACTGCAAGAGAACACTTCATTTTTGACCACCTTGTTTCTTATACCATTTTCACTTCCATCAGCACTAAGAGTAGATGGCCATTTTCAGCCTGTGTCTTCTGTTTTAAATATGGGCTGCCATAATCCATATTAGCTAAATTACACTGTGTGTAGACTAAGGAGTTGTAATCCAAACAGAAAGGGAAATTAGTTTATTCTTTTCCAGTCGTTGTGTAATGTAGTGAAAAGACATGACAACAACGCAACCACAGAAACGCTAAAAGCAATAAACAACGCTATCATTTCCTCCTCCTTCCACAGGTCAGAACCAGAAATGGAAGACAAAGTTTATTGCAAGACATGCACTTGGTTGATTAAAGACACACACACACAGAGAGAGTGTGAGAGACAGACAGACAGACAGACAGACAGACAGACAGACAGACAGACAGACAGATATATATATAATGTAGAGAAGGAGCAATTTGCAGAAGGGTAGCCATGATGATGATGATTCACCATAAGATTGCAGGGCATGTTCAAAGCAATATTAAAAACAATCAAAACAATCAAGAGAATAGTGTGGATCCTAAAAACATGTATCTCCGGTGTGAAAGGCAGGGTGAAGAGGTGTATCTTCAGCATATGACAGAAGATATACAATGAAAATGTCAGAGGAACCTCTGCCAAAGTCAAGGCCAAAGAGAGAAACAACAGTTTGGCTCATGGAAGAGACTGAGACCCAGGAGAAGGCCAGAAGAAGGAGGGAGAATATTTTTGCTGACTCCCCTTTTGCCCTGCACCACTTCTCACACTATTCCAGAAGCGCCCCCCCCCCCACATTCTGGAACAGCTTTTTAGGGGCACAGGGGATGCAGGGAGAAGGTTGGATGAGGGAATATCTCTCCTTCCTGCAAGAACCTCCCCAGAGAACTCATGGGAACCCCTGGATCTAAGCCAACACGCCATATCTGAAATACAGCCATTGCATCTCCTTCGCCTGGGAAGACACAGGAATACATCTAGAAACATGGTCTTTTTAGAAGCAGCCGTAAAGGACCCCTGACCATTAGGTCCAGTCATGGCTGACTCTGGGGTTGCAGTGCTCATCTCTCTTTAGTGGCCGAGGGAGCTGGCGTACAGCTTCCGGGTCATGTGGCCAGCATGACTAAGCCACTTCTGGCGAACCAGAGCAGCGCATGGAAACGCCGTTTACCTTCCCGCCGGAGCGGTACCTATTTATCTACTTGCACTTTGACGTGCTTTCAAACTGCTAGGTTGGCAGGAGCAGGGACCAAGCAACGGGAGCTCACCCCGTCGCGGGGATTCGAACCGGCGACCTTCTGATCGGCAAGTCCTAGGCTCTGTGGTTTAACCCACAGTGCTACCCGTGTCCCTTAGAAGCAGCTGTAGACAACCCCAATCGGTCTTCTAAAAGGAAAGTTCAACTTTCCATGGGCTTGAAAGGTACCAGACACTTGCAAGGGTTTTACCCACAGCAACCCACACAGATTAACACAAAATGCTGACAGCTTGAGAGATGCACACAGGCAAGCGGTGGAGTGAAGACTGTGTGTTTCAACATATCCTGTTTTGCCTTGATTCATTATCAACGCCCTGCAATTATTTATAGGAGTAGATCTCCTGTTCCCTGAAGGGCATTCGCTCCTCCTTGTACTTGACAGACGGTGACACTGTTTTGAGTCAAAAAGGAAGTTTGGCCTTCCTTCGGGCTACCCAGCCAGCCGAAGAGTTCAGGGAGTTGCATTCCAATCCTACAGTGTGTAAGATTCTCCCAAACATTCAGAGAAATCCTTCGCCTTGTACCTCTACTCCAAAAATATGAGCAACTCTGGAGGTACTTTCCATTCAGAAACACACACACACACACACGGCATTCGCTTGTAAAATACGCACTGATGAAGGATGAGGTTTCTTTTAATTGAAAAGTGGACTAATTTAAATCTTCATTACTGATAAGGAAATCTAGACAATAACTGGAAAAAAACATTTTTAGGTGAATTGATATGGATGGAAGTGGTTGAAAACTAAATGTTTTTTAAAAACCACCTTGGCAATGAATGAGGACTGTTCCAAAAATTACTTAGAAATGGGTATGAATATGAATTACAATTAAGGTTCTCATTTTTTGTGTGTATTGTCATTAATGTCATACCAATTTTAGTGCTGAAATGTGGGTTCGGCCACTGATTTCCCTCTAACTTGCATCGTGGAGAGGAGAAAGGACTATGAAATTGACAGGATGTCAAATTGACAGGTTCTGTTATGAGATCTGGGCTACTAAAAAGTAGCTATTTGATTCTGAACCGAACTGATTGAGGTCAGGTGCATTTGTGACGCTTTCTGCTTAAAACTACAACGAATGATTCCCCACCTTCACCTCCAGAACCCTCCAGAAGTTGTCAGACTCTGGTTCTCATCTCTGTGGCTAATGAATGGTGAGGGATGAATTGCAGCCATGGAGGAAGGTACAGTAGGTCCCTCTGATGGAGAAAAACATCATTGCCAACTTTAGCCCAGTTGCAAACAATGTCTGTGTTTGGAACCATTTATAACCGCATGGCTAAAAATGGAACCGGGGAGCCCAAAATGTCAACAGCTTTAACCCAGCTAAGCCGACAATTAGATGATTGCTCTGAATGTATAAGTATTTTTCAACTGACGCATCGTGAGATGCATGTGAGACACCCAATGGCGGAGCAATATTGCTGAGGCATCTGTATCCGCACTCACAAAGGTGAGGAAATAAGCACATAGCCTACCAATTATGTCCCTTTTACTGACACTTGTACCATAATCACACATCAGGTAGAATCAATTGCTTCAAAGGCTGCATACACACAGTATTATTTCCAAGTACATCCTTCCTCCAAAGGAATTATGGACATGGCAGCTTATCCCACACAGAGTTACAATCCTCAGCAAACTACAGTGCCCAGAAAAATGTGCTTCAATGTGCTTTAAAAGTATGGTGATATACAGCCAAAGACTGGCAAGACAAGGAGGGCTTTCCATTTTTCTATTTTATGGGTCTGTGGAATAGTACAGTGGTACCTCAGGTTACATAGGCTTCAGGTTACATACACTTCAGGTTACAGACTCCGCTAACCCAGAAATAGTGCTTCAGGTTAAGAACTTTGCTTCAGGATGAGAACAGAAATCGGGCTTCAGTGGCACGGCAGCAGCAGGAGGCCCCATTAGCTAAAGTGGTACCTCAGGTTAAGAACAGTTTCAGGTTAAGTACGGACCTCTGGAACGAATTAAGTACTTAACCTGAGGTACCACTGTATCAGAAAACTTGAATTGGATTTAGTTTAGACCAGGGTTTCCCAGCCTTGGGTCTTCAGCTGGTTTTTTTTTGGACTACAACTCCCATTATCCATAGCTAGCAGGACCAGTGGCCAGGGATGATGGGAATTGTAGTCCAAAAAAACAGCTGAAGACCCAAGTTTGGGAAACTCTGGTTTAGACCATCCATCTGGTTTTCAGAAAGAAGTTGTCAAGAGAAACTTCTAGCACAAGGGTAGTCAACATGGTGCCCTTGAGACGTTGTTGTTCTCAACTCCCATAATCCCTGGACATTGGACAAGCCGGCTGGGCCTGCTGGGAGGTGGCATCAAAGAACATCTTGAAGGTGCACACCTTGACTACCTCTGTCCTAACAAAATGTCATACAGGTGATAAAGGTGAGGAGATTGGAAAAATATGCGTGTGGAGACTAGTAAGCAACAAGAACCTGTGCCATTTAGGCACATGTTTTAATTAAAAATAACTCTAAACCTGATGCATAAGCGATGCCTATGCCAATAAGGGGTGCGGCAGACAAAATAGTTAGGCATATTCGTTTGCAATTTTGGAATGCCGAATCTGAATAATTGCTTTCTTTCAACTGATCCCCTGTAATGCATTCCCAAATGATTGCTCTTTCAGTCCTTGTGATCGGTTTCCAGGGTGATAGCAGCTCTGGAAAACTGGGAGCAAGTTGATACGAAGGAATAAAGAGAGAAGCCTGCATATTGCCTTGAGAGATTACAGACAGCTAGGAAAGAGTGGCAGGTACGTGTGGCAGTTGTGAGAAAGTGGCTGGTGACTGCAGTGCGGGGTACAAATGTGAGAGAGTTGTAGGGTGAAATGAGTTAGAGATAAAAATAAGATTTAAGAGCCATGGATGGGGCACAGTTGTCCTCTCCCCGCCTGTATTACAGGAACCTTGCTCCTGTTATGCGAAAGGACAATTTGTAAGGCAACAAAGACACCATACAATTAAAGCACATCTAAGTACATGTCTTCCCACCCTCCCAGAATCCTAGGAAGTGAAGTTTACTCTTCACAGAGCTACAATCCCTAGCACCTTTATCAAACTACAGTTCCCAGAATCCTTTGGGCAGTGGCGGAGGAAGCCTCTCAGGCACCTGGGGCGGTGCACCCAGGAGCAAGGCAAACTGCCCATAGGGGCAGGGCGCACAGCGCAGCACAGCGCCCAGAGGGGCTAGGGGTGGGGCAAGGGGCACCCATAGGGGCGGGCATTGGTGCCAGCGGCAGGGAGTGTCCCGAGGGGGGTGCTGCCCATGGCGAAGTTACCCCCCCTCTGAGATGACACCCAGGGCGCACCTTGCTCCACCTCTGCCTTGGGGGGGTAGAATCAAGGCCTTAAAATGTATGCTATGTTTGGTTAAGAGTCAGGAGTGGCCTCAGCAATCTGTACTGTAGTTAATACTCCCCTCTGCTCTCTCCCTCCCTCCTTTCCCATTACCAGTTCCCATCCCGACATAATAGTACCATGGTAAAACTGGAATCAGCACAGGAGGAGGTGCTAGTGACATGAAACACGAAGTTTAGCCCATCTAATATTTACTTCCAATCTGCAGCAGCAGGTCTGCAATGGAATGACATCATTGCAAATATCCATTTGCCTGGAGAGGGGAAAAATGCTGAAGTCTGAAGTCCTCTTTAACACCTAATATAGAGGAAAGAAGTGGTAGTATTCCAAGGTTGGAGAATGTACTGTAGCCCTTTAGACTGCAGGTGGGGTCATGTTTTTTAATGATCCCATGCATAAACGAGGTCATCACACGTAAAAAGCAATACATCATGGAGTGAGCAGGGTTAGCGCCTTTCCAGCCGATGTGTTAGTTTTTATTTCCAAGCAGTATTTGTTTGTGTGTGACATTAAAAAGATGGAAATCCATCCTATGCAAACAACAGTCACCTGAAGTAGTACAGTCCATTTGATTATTTCATTCTATTACCTATGTGGACTGGGCCTTATTCTGCAAAGACAAAGAGCAAGCAGCTTGTCAAACCAGTTTTATCCTTAGTTTGGGAAAGATATTTGGTGATCTATGTTTGTTTGTTTGTTGAGTTTTCCTGTCTTATCCCGAGGGGAGGATGCAACCAAGTTGATCAAGTTTCACTCTCCAAATGCCCCTATGAAGTAGGCTAGACTAGGAAAGTAACAATTTGCTCTGAGCCACCTAAGAACTTTAATAGTTTTACATGACTTTTAGCCGGGAGCCGCGTGACAAAAGCGGATTACCTGGTTCTCTGCAACTCCCATTATTATTATACCAAAAACTTGGTGGTGCATGCCAATGATTTTTCCCACTGGAATCCATATATTATTCCACAAAAGCCTGTGCCTGTGTTACACAGGTTCTCTTGCCATGTTCAAAGTGTTGAATCCTGAGCCTTTTAAGTCAGTAGCAGATTGCAGGGCATTGGATGACCCTCGGGGTCCCTTCCAATTCTATGATTCTATTATTCTTGGGTGATGGAAACAGCCTTCCTGCTACCCTGGAGACCTGCTGCCAATCGCAGTAGGTAATTAGATGGATCAGTGATCTGACTCAGTAGAAGGCTTCCTATGTCCAAATATAGATGCTCACTCTAAACTAGAAATAATTACGTATACAGGGTAGCTGGAAAAGTCTTACTTAAAGTTGACCCATTAAGCCCATTGCTTGCAATGAGTCTACTTTGAGTATGACTTGGATACCACCCATAGTTGTCTTCAGCCCGCTAGAATGGAAATAACCAGTAGCTGGAAAGCAACTCAGCTGCCTACACTTAATCAGTACCCAATCATTATGTAAATTGGCTTTGACAGACAAGTTAATTCAACTAATACATGTAGCCAATGGCTTTGCACAGGGAGATTCCTTCACAGAAGTTGGTACCCATTAATTTCACATGCTAACAAAGGCTCTTCAGCTACTGTGGACTTTCTACCGAAAACCATTTTCTACAACAAGATGTAGAAGAAGAAGAAGGGTTTGGATTTGATATCCCGCTTTATCACTACCCTAAGGAATTTCAAAGCAGCTAACAACCTCCTTTCCCTTCCTCCTCCACAACAAACACTCTGTAAGGTGAGTGAGGCTGAGAGACTTCAGAGAAGTGTGACTAGCCCAAGGTCACCCAGTAACTGCATGTGGAGGAGCGGGGAAGTGAACCCCGTTCACCAGATTACGAGTCTATCGCTCTTAACCACTACACCACACTGGCAAATGTGTTGAGAATCGCAGCAGCAGAAGCAAGCCACATTTTTTTTCTTTTAGGCATAATAGTGGTGCTATGATTTAGGTGATTTAGGTGAGCTTACAGTGCGAAACAGCACGTGCTCAGGCTATTTCTGCTTTTTTAAAGAAGAAAAGAAATTCAGGGCTGTCAAACTGGATCATGTTTTTTTGTTGCTCTAATGTATCAGCACTGTAGCAGCAGCTGTCATTCATGGAGTGTTGCTGGATAGAAGATAAATGTTGGGACTGAGCTCTGCAAAGAAGGACACCCCCTCCCAAGCTGTAGGACTATTAAGTCCGGGGTTGAAAAATTGTCTGGCTGCACCACTCTGTTCTGCTTTTTAGGGAAGCTCTCTTTCACATCTTCAGAAGAAACCGTGACTGAGAAAGGACAATGAATGTTGAAAAATCTGTCCCAGGGAGGTGGTTTCAGCGAATGAGATATCTATGACACAGGTAGGGATGGGCTAATACGTCAAATTCAGTTTCTCATTTTCCCAGTCTTGAGTTCAGTTCTCCACAATTCTACCTCAGTCAGTGATTTTTTTTACATAAAAAAAAAAAATCCTCAAGAAAATTAATCGGTGTTTCTTCCTTATACATGCAATTCTGTGTGTAATTTTGCCAAACATACCTATTGTTGCAAAGCAGTATCCACTAATATAATGTTTTTATATGTCATTTTCAGAAAGATGTGCATTTATATTCTCTGTGTTTTGGGACAATTACTTGGCTAGAGAACCTCCTTGCAAAATTTGGAGCTGCGCAAATTTGAAAGGATGGCTGTGTCTCAGGGGGCATACAGTGGTACCTCGGGTTAAGTACTTAATTCATTCCGGAGGTCTGTACTTAACCTGAAACTGTTCTTAACCTGAAACACCACTTTAGCTAATGGGGCCTCCTGCTGCTGCCGCGCCGCCGGAGCACGATTTCTGTTCTCATCCTGAAGCAAAGTTCTTAACCTGAGGTACTATTTCTGGGTTAGCGGAGTCTGTAACCTGAAGTGTATGTAACCCGAGGTACCACTGTATTGTTGCAGAAAGCACGACTTAGGTAATTTCAGCATTAAATGGGAACTGGGTGGAATTTGTCCCCCATCCCTAGAGGCAGGTATAAAATCTGGTTGTGATATGCAAGCATGAGAGTTAAACAGAACTTTTCCTCAGGCTGGCTGGGCAAAAGTGGCTGCTTGTCATGTATAACAAGAATGCGGTTGGTTGCAAACTCCATAAGGCTTTACCATTTGCTTTCATCCAGACTGGCAGGATTTGTTCATGAGCATTTTCAGACATTATTTACTGCATTGGCAGGCAGGTGATTATAGCTTATAGCCGTGGCCCAGGGAGGACCCAAGGGCTTGGAGGACTCTGGCACGACATCACAATTTGCTGCCAAGTATAGAATGTGTGTTGGCAAGCTCTGCTATAAAGATTTATTGCCACGAGGCTGAGAAAGCTGGGGAACCCACAAGTGGAGAAAGCCATGTGAAGTTTTATGCTCCTCTCCCAAAATATGCCTTAGATGCTGTCTGCCACAACCACGCAAAATGCCAGTGGAAAAGGCCTTTGGGTGTTAGGAATTCAGTTTGAAGGAGAAGACCAAACTGGTTTGGATTTTGAAATTTGGAACTACTACGTGCCTAGAAACCTCATTTTATGGACTCCTTGGCAGGTTTTGAATAAACATTCATAAACTTTTTATTGATAATAACCAGCTAAATAGCTATACAACTTTGTAACATGCAGAAAACAGCATTCTTAGAGAAACCAAAGACTGGAACTGAGGGAAGTCGGGGGTGGGTTGTGTGGGAGAGGGGGAGGGAGGAAAAATGGGGGGGGGGACAAGGATGATATGTTTATGGATAATATGTCTTGTTATAATTTTGAATAAAATATATATATATAAAAGAAACCTCATTTTAGGCATCAAACAGGGGAGACTGCTGCTGCATTCATAGATACCATAGAATCATAGAGTTGGATGGGACCCTGAGAATCATCTAGTCCGACCCCCTGCAATGCAAGCTGTCCCATACGGGGATCGAACCTGCAACCTTGGCATTATCAGCATCATGCTCTAACAAACTGAGCTATCCAGGCTATAAGTTCCTGCTTGTTAGTAACGTGACTTAAATAATGCGGAGTCAGGGGCGTCTTACCCATAGAGGCTAGTGGCACGGGGCGCCAGGGTTCCAAGTTCTGGAGGGCGCCAGGGAAGAGAGGGAGGCTGGACATGGCGCCTACCGGCATCAGCTCACCGCCCTCGCCCGCCTCCGTCATGCCATGCCGAAACAGCGCCGCACCCAGAGCCTCCGTGTGCCATGGCCACCGCGGCACAAAGTGGCCAGCTGAGCCGGGAGGCGCCATGTCCAGCCTCCACCCCTTCCCCGCCGGAGGAGCCACCCTTCAGCCGCTGCCCACCTCCTCCAGCCCTGCTGGCAGTGCCATCCTCCCTAAAAAAAGGTGGACAACTCTGGGAAACGGGGGGTGGGGGTGGGTTGGAATCGGAGGGAGCTTTGCGCCACGGCGCCGGATATGCTTAAGATGGCCCTGTGCGGAGTCCAGAGAGAATAGCCTTGATAATGCTTAATTGAGGAAAATAGATATAAGCAGTGCAATTCTGAGGAGAAAGGAAGAGAAAATATTTGCCTTTCTTTACTTCCGACCTTGTACGTGGAAGGTGGGCATTCAGCGAAACATACGGAATAAAAACTCTCTCAGACTTACACAGCCCGTCAGGGCACATGCAATGTCTGTCAACACCATGCCATTCTGTCTAGTTGCTAAGGAGCACTTCCGCCCACCCCTTTCCTTCAGCACTAACAGAATTAACCCTTGAGTTGCAAAGATAATGATCTCTGCTGTGCACTTCTGGCACTGCTTGCAAGCTTCTCATAGGCATCTGGTTGGCTACTGTGAGAACAGGTTGCTGGGTTAGATGAGCTGTTGGCCTGATCCATATGTTCTTAGTGGTGAAATCAAGGAAGGCAGAAAGGGAATGACAAATCATTCCTGACCCTGGGGTTCTGCCACGTGCAGAGCAATCATGAAGGCAAACTAGAAGGGAATCAGAAGTGGGTGGAGAAGGAAGAGAGATATTGCTAGATACAGAGGCCTGGGTGGAGTGCAGAGACAGGGAGGAATATACGATCAAACTAGGTCACTCTGTAGGCAGGGTGGCAGTACACCTCTGCTTAAAAGCAAGGACTAGCTTCACTTAAGCGTGCCTTCCAAATCTCGAATGCCTATATTTTATTCCTCTTCTTGTAAAGCCCCAAGCCTTCATCCTGGTACCATGGCAACTTTAACCAACTCTTGACAATGCCAGTTGGTTTACTATCTCAAGTTGTAATTGTAGTGGATGCATCAGTTTAATTGTTACTTTGTGGGCATTGTCTGTGATTGTATACAATGGAAAGAGAGAGACATGCCTCCAGAGAAGCCTCGTTCCCGGGCTGCTCTCCATCTCAGGTAGTGATGTGTTGTTGCTTTAAAGTTGAAATTTGAACACCCCATCATCTCAGAATAACTTAGTTGTGCATCTGTAGGCCTGGTTCACACACAACATTAAAAACAGACAGTGCTTTAATACACATGAGCAGAGTGCTGATACACATAATTATTTCTATCTGTGGTTTAATACAATGCTTGAACTTTGAGGGGTTAACATCCACTTTCAAATAACTCCATCTCCTTGTTCTGCTGCCCATTATTGCAGTCATTTATGTGCCTCCGTCCAGGAAGTTATTCTCTTTAGAACGTTACTTGCTTGTGGGCTTCAGGGCATACAGTTACGTGACTGACAGGATGTGACTGAGGTGCGCTTCCAGTGATAATATAAATAAGGCCCCAGAGCAGGGGTGGGAAACTGGATCCAGTCAGCAGGCCCGGATCCTAATTTTCCCCATGCCTCATGGGCCAAGTTAACCCACCTGCCAATCACTTGACGGCACACTGATGCTAGGTGACTTGTTTTAGTCTTCTGGAGTGTGCAGCACTTTGAAACCACAGCAATCAGCTGGTGGTCTGCAAGGACTGGTTCTTGGGGCATGGAAAGAGCTGCACAGGGCAGTGGCGTAGCGTGGGGGGTGCCAGGGGTGCCGGCCGCACCGGGCGCAACATCTGGGGGTGGCGCGCTCGCTTCCTCCGGAGTCGCCGAAGAGCCTCGGGCGCAGGCTGTAGCAGAGCCGCATGTCTCACGGCGCCCGGCTGAAGGCGCCCGGCAGGCAGCGGCTCTCAGCCCTCGCCGCGGAGGACACGCCAGGCAGCCCCTCTTCACAGCCCCGCCTCCGCCGCTGCTGCTGCAGCTGCTGGGCCGTTGAATTTTCCTCGCCTCTCTGCCCCCCTCCTCCTCCGGGCAAGCGGCGTCGTTTGGGCGGCAGCGGGGGGCGCAAATTACTTGCCTTGCCCCGGGTTAGGGGGCGCAAATTACTTGCGTTGCCCCGGGTGCTTACAACTCACGCTACGCCGCTGGCACAGGGCACTATGGGCAGACCTTTCCAGGTGCCCCTTTTTGGCCTAGTCATGTTTTTACCTGTCCCACCCCTGGAAATCCTAGTTGCTCCCAAGGGCCCCACCACTGTCCTAAAGTTTTAAGACTCGTGACAACTGCATGCACTTAGTACATGCACTAAGTACAGTGGTACCTCGGGTTAAGAACTTAATTCATTCAGGAGGTCTGTTCTTAAACTGAAACTGTTCTTAACCTGAGGTACCACTTTAGCTAATGGGGCCTCCCATTGCTGCCATGCCGCCGCCGCGCAATTTCTGTTCTCATCCTGAAGCAAAGTTCTTAACCCGGGGTACTATTTCTGGGTTAGCGGAGTCTGTAACCTGAACCTGTAACCCGAGGTACCACCGTATATTATTCAGAATCAATTCATGTCTGGTCTTGTTTCCAAAGAATGTATTGGAGACTGCATTCATTGTGGGAAGAAGGCTCAACGATGGCTGGGAAGAGGTGCCAGTCTTAGCATCAGGCCCTTCTCCCTGGACATATTTTGGCTAACATAGATGTCTGCAAGGAGAAAGCCAATGTATGGACCAATGGACCATTTCAAATGACGTTCATCAGTCATTGCGGCTGAGCTGCCATACCTGCAGAGGATAAAAGCACCGTAGGGGTGGGGCTTAAAGCTTACTGGGAGGGAGAAGGGCGAGGTTGATTTGGTGCAAAGGCACCAGCAGAGCCAAGCCGACACACCCCAAAGTGTGTTTGCAAGGCACAGAGTTCTCTGCCGCCTCTCCCTCCAGGTAAGTCACGGTGGTGCCACCGCCCTGCTGACCACTAGTAGGAGGAAAGCTGCCACTGAGCAATAGCAGCTTAAAAACAAACAAACTTAAGTTTTTAAAAAGTCTTCTTAGCTGCCCTGGCTGACCACAGCAGTGGCACAAGCTTAGAGAGGTGGTGGTGAAGATGGCTGTGCTGCTGCTGCAAAGTGTCTGGGAAATTGCACTCAAATCTAGCTATGCATGAAGGGGTTAAGACCACAGAGCTAGATTCCTAGACTCAACTAGGTCACGCCCCCTCTTTTCTGATGAGGGAGTGAAGCCTTCTCTTCCTGTTCCCTCTCTCCCCATGCCACCTACCGCACCAGGAAGGACATGTATAAGCAAGCTCCAAGCTCAGAGGACGTTTTTGAAGCGATTTCTCTTTATTTTCTACCAAAGAGTATTCTGCCTGTGTTCTCTTTGCCGCTGCTTTGATAAATGCATGAATTAGACCTTTGGGACATTTTGTAAATAAAGTATTTTAAACTTACTTAGCAGCAGTGCTTTTTTGGGGGGGACACACAGGGGTATGCATACTGATAAACATTTTGTGAATCTAAGTTTGGCCTCATTGAGGGGCAGTATTTCAATTTGAGTAGGAAAATGAGAGTACCCCTTAAGTTTTTTTAAGAAAAAAGCACTGCTTAGCAGTGTGTGGTCTGTTCATTGAGGGGGGGGGTGTTAAAAGAGGGGAGCGATGGATGCAACTAAACAGGACAAAAGGGTCTAACAACCTATATTCCTAAAGCTATACTGCTGTTTGACTGGGGGCTCTCTCCTGTTGGAGGGCAAGTTTATCCCGTGTTTTGAACCCAGGCACCCAGGTGATTCTCGTGTTATTTACCTCATACATGTGTGTCACAGGGACTCATATTTTCCTTCCACAAAGTGAAGGCTTGGCAGTGGGGGGGCCTATCTGCCAGACTATGCCAAGTCTGGCACCAGCCCTTTGCTTCTGTTCCTGGAGAGAATTCTTAACCATTAGTTCTTGGTTCTTCTCTTTGCCTTTTCTGTTCTGCGATTTGTAGGATTCCCCCAACATACGTAGGTAGGCCAAGACAGTTCCTACACACCATGACATCAAGCTTTACTCTAGCACTTAGCCAGTAGCCCTTAAATTCCTATGGCTGGTACCCAGAAAATGCCATGTTCCAAAATGCTAACTCAGCCGTACTTCATTGGCACATGTAGTCACTTCGGTTGTCAATGCAATTCCACTGGTCTCCTCCTAAGAATTCTCTTGCCACAACCATCAACACCATGTTTGGAAAGGGTATGAGCTTTAGAGTGCAATGGGATTATATTATATTTGCAGCTGCAAAGCCCAGCTTGCTGTGGTGACGCTGGTCAGGGGCAATTGGCACTGCCAATGGGGAGCAGTGTCCTCTAGTGTCCCTGATCTGCAATTGCAGGCACACAGCTCGGGGAAGGAAGCCAAGAGATGTCTTCATAATCAACCACACACCCCTTTTGCTTTGAAGAAGGAAACCTGCTCCTTCTTCCAATGCAATTGGGGCAGTTCTGTTTGGACACATTGAACGGCTGTTCCCTGCAACCCTCAGGTTTGGTTTGCAGTTAAGGTTGCCAGCTCTGCAGGTAAAATATTCTCACTGGGGTGAAGGAGGACAGCAGAGAAACCAGGGAGTGGTGGACTAGCTTATCAGGATGTGCAGATTCTGCAAGGCTTTTGTGCAAAATGAGGGGAAGACACTCCCCGGAGCTCCTTTGAGAGGAGGCATGGATAGAAATGTAATCAATAAAAATAAAGACTTGAGTGTTTTAAGGAAAAAGTTGTTTTTATTTCACTTCACGACTCCTGGTTTTGACTTGTGAAAACACAAACATTTCTGTTCTGCAGCGTGAGGTGTCAGGGAGGTGTCTCGCAGACAGGTAATTTTGCAATGTATTTGAACTTTGAGAAATTCCAGTTGCTCTCGTGACTATTGAATTATATTCTTCCTCTCCAGACCGGTTTTCTGTTTCAACACTTTATTGCTAAAACACATAAATACAACCATGTCATTCTGTAGTTATTTCATTTAAAGTTGTTGTTGTTGTTATTATTATTATTATTTAACCTATAGTAGGATTCTTAAAAAGAAAAAGAAAAAAAAGACAACCTACATATCCTCTATTGCTGAAATTTTTTCCTGGTAACATTTTACTAACAATCCAACTTCCTTTGTATGGAATGACACAGCTAATGATCTAATCTTGAGATCATTTATGTGAACCAAGGCCTCAGTTCTAGCTGTTGTTGGCATCTGTCTGTCTCGGGAGACAATGCTAAATACTTCCATCTCATATCAAGAGCAATGGGCAAAATACAAGTTGCCTATCTACCTGCCAATTCATTTAAATTTGACATTATACATCAATTGCTTGAGGAGCTGAACAGTGTGAATTTGTTTATCACGAGCACGATGTGGTTATTGTTTATTGGAATTGTCAAGGTAAAATGAAAACGTTGCCACCTACAATCACATTCGGGACTCCATTTACTATGAGGCATATTCTGAGGTTAAGTGAAAGTTTGTTCACTTTCTAGAGCCTCATGTGCCGTGTAACAAATTTAAGTCCCATGCATATAATCTTCCGGTGCCCCTTCCTTTATTTGGTTCCCTTGGGTTTGGGAAAGCTTCCCTGGGATCGCACAGAAAATCCATCAAATGCAACCCATAATACAAATGTCTCTGCAATATTCAAAGAGTAGGTATAAAAAACTATCATACTTTGAGATTCATCTTTGTATAATAAGAGCTGATATTTACCACTCAGCATCTATTTCTGTTGTTGGAAGAGGTATCTATCCCCTGAGAGAGAAAAATACAAAATCAGAAATTACTTTGCCAAGTGTGAATTATGTAAGTTCACCCTTGAATGTGCATGAAATTGAATTTCTCGCATACACGTAGTTCTTACGCCTTTGTCCATACAAGACTACAAGCATATATACAACTCACCCCTTGCACTGTCAAACTGATTTCCCTCCTCTGCTTGTTTCCTCTAATCCCCTCCCTTCTGTGTGTCTTGTATTATTATTATTATTATTATTATTATTATTATTATTATTATTATTATTATTAAAATTTGTATACCGCCTTTCATCCAAAGATCCCAGAGTGGTTCAGAACAGAAAATTAGGTTAGCAAGCCTGAGAACAAGCCTTGTGTTTGTTTGTTTGTTTGCTACTGAAGTGGACCACTTTGGCAGACAATGCTTGTTGGAAAAGCAGGATAAAGATATAAGAAAACAAAGAACAACTGATGGACACTCTTGGACTCTTGAAGAAGTAACAGGGCCGAGGCGCTAACTGACTCTCATCATTTGCTTCTGAAATTGGCCTTTAAGGAAAACTTGGTTGCTGACACGGGCATTAGAGGGACAGAATGATATATATATAACTTTGTCAGGTAGCAAATTATCATAAAACTTAAGAGAAAGGGAACATACCGGAGGACAAGCGTTGGGGTTGCCTTGATATTGTGAGCCACCCTAAAGAAGACAAACGGAGTGGAGAGGGGAGGAAAACAGATTAAAATAGTTCTTGTCAGTTGAATTTCAGAAATCTAGTGTTCAGAATCTTTTGGGGGCACTCAAAATAAGGGGAGATTATTTTGGCTCACAGGAATTTAAAAGAAAATTTAGAAATGTGTGGAAACCCAGGGCACAAACAGCTGAAATGTTTTCTTGCACGAGCAAACTCCCTTGAAAGGAATGGGAGATGTGCAACAGTGCAATGGAGTTTGTGAAGGAGAACTTTCTAGTGAGTTGATGTCCTATGTTGTCTCAGCACCAATGGACATTTTCTGATCATGCATTATATTCTGATCCCAATGAAAATGTCTAAAGATCTGCACGCCACCTGTTTCTGGCATAGGTCCCCTGTGCCCTTCCAGTATTCTGTCAGCACATTTGCTGCCATGTTTTGCATTTGTGCACTTCCTTATGGGCATTTTAAGATCCTTTCTCCCAGTTAAAGTGCCTGAAAATCAGTTCATCATCCATTCGTCATACACTGGGAAGAAACAGCTAAAGGAAACAACCCCTACCTGGCCATAGGTGCTTTGTGAAGAAGAAGACGATGAATAAGATGATGATGATGATGATGATGATGATGATGATGATGATGACGGCGGCGAAGCTTGGCCCTGTAAAGCAGCACAAAATCAATAATCACACACAAATGCTACCATCTTCTCTTATTTGAGTGGAAAATGCACAATAATTTCTATGATGGAGGTAGAGTTGCAAATGCTGTTGGCTGCTCAAGAGATTGCTTGTTTGAAATTCTAAACAATGCACCACACTATTTCTGCATATTCTATTTCGTGGCCTTTCCCCAAAACTCTGGGGAATTTGCCACACCAAAATGTGTTTGGGCTTCTTCTCTTCTTAGATTCCGATCACTTGAGCAGCTTTCAACTTGCTTCCCCAATGTTTATTGCTGTCTAGAGAGACACTATTGTGCAACAACATAGCAAGAACAGTGGGGAAAGAGGGAACCCAGAACATTTATACCATGAAAAGTTGTGGGATTTCAGCAGGACATGCACCAATTGGAAACAAAACAGCATGTCTGCCCCAAAACATTGGCAGGTGCGAACAGTATTCAAAGCGGAATCATTTAAAGCTAACCCGATACCATCAGTTGCACAAAGCATCATGAATGCACTAGAACAAGGTCATCTTCAGGAGCTTTTATCCATTATTTGCATTTAGTTAGACCCTAAAACTAGATGTTCTATTGACATATGTCTTTTACGTGAATGGAATGGAAATCTTACCTGGTTGCAGGGATTGCTGTCATATGTAATCCCCTGTTTAAAATGAATGTTTATTCTTGTTATTCTTAGGTTTGCATTTTTTTAAAGCAATTATCATTTTTTTAGTTCCTTAAAGTCCTGGATTATGGATCTGAGCACATCTGTACTTAAAACCAGCACCACTATGTATGCAGACACATGGCTAGAGTGCCCTTCATTCTCTCTCTCTCTCTCTCTCTCTCTCTCTCTCACACACACACACACACACACACACACATCCATGCAAAACCACAAGCACCCACCCTTTTCCCCTTCTCTCTCTCTTGCCTTAGAAAGCAGAGAGAGAAAGTATTTCAGTGATACATTCAATATACAGTGGTACTTCGGTTTTTGAACAGTGGTACTTCGGTTTTTGAACATCTCAGAAGTCTAATGCTTTGGTTTTCAAACTCCGAAAACCCAGAAGTAAATGCTTCCATTTTAGAATGCACCTCGGAAGTCGAACGGCTTTCACTGAGTTTTAGTTTTTTCCATTTTCTCTATTAAGTTTGCAGACTGCCCTTTGCACCTCGGTTTTCAAATGTTTCGGAACTTGAATGGTCCTCTGGAACGGATTATGTCTGAAAACCGAGGTACCACTGTATATGAAACACATGGAAAGAATTGCACTCATTCTCATATTGGTGACACGTAGACAAAGCCTTAAAGGGGATGTTGTCCATGCCAGTTATTGCTGAAGGATAAAGGTTAAGATAATAGCACTTCCTTCCATGGAAAAGCAATTCTACACCAGCATTGGTCCAAGAATAATTTATATCTAAAGATCTGCTGTGTGCAAATATTTGTATATTACCAATTCTAGTACTGTTTGCTATCAGAAGTAACAAGGAATTGCAGAGCTTCCTTACTGTATACTTTACGTTTTGCTCACATCTTCTCCTTCTCAACAAATTGTTCTATTGTAAGATAGCTAATACTGAGACTGTTTCCAAAATATTGTCAAATAAAAGAATATACCTTGCCACAGGGACTGCCACCGGTTGAATAAGATCCACCCTGCTTTAAAAACAAAGAAATAAGAAAATGTACTATCGCCTTCAAAGTAATATATTTTCTACACACATTCCCTCCGTTTGTGTTTTGTTTGCTGTTGTTTTCTTGCGGTCTATAATTGTTTTAACACTCTTTCCCAGAATTTATTTTATTTTAAAAAAAATCACTTCAAAACAATAAAATACTTCCACCATTCACATGTTAGGCCTGAGATAAAGTGACTGGCCTGGAGTCACACACATATTTCACAGTTCTGGGTCCAAAACTGTTTAAACCACTACATAACCTGGATAGCTCAGTTGGTTAGAGCATGGTGCCGATACTGCCAAGGTTGCAAGTTTGATCCCTGTGTGGGACAGCTACGTATTCCTGCACTGCAGGGAGTTGGAGTAGATAATCCTCAGGGTTCCTTCCAACTATACAATTCCACATGCATATATACCTGTTTGCCAGAAGAGCTGCTGCCCTGTGAGCTTGAAGACTGGCCCTGTGAAGAAAAGCAGGCAATGACCATTAAGGATCTTGTGCAGGAGGGTTAGCACAGGCCAATTTCTTTGCCCAATCCCTACAAAGCCGGGGTTGGCAAAGCAGCTTACATCAAGCAGTTTGCCTGTCCTTATTGCACAGCCACCACCAGCAGCTCATTCTGATGTCCAGGGAGAAAAATTTACCAAGAGCCCAGAATGGGATGTGGGTAGTGGCTCCTTGGAAGACACTTTCCCCATAAATTTCAGGAGACATAAAGTATCTCCATGCTGTTAACTTTTCCTTCCTTCCGATATCATTGCTGCTGAGCTACAATTGCTGTGTTGTACCGCTTGCGTCCTTTGCCCCCGGCCCCAATAGACTCTACTGTCTACAAGGAACCACCACCTCCACTGTTTCTCTAGAAGGAGGCCTACAAGGTCATCCAACCATCTTAGGGACTCCAGTCCAGATTTGTGAGGGGTTTTCTGCTTAGCTTTTTCTTCTCCCAAAGATATCCCACAAGGCAGCAGAGGTTTAGGATCAGAGTTTGCTTTCTCCCAGATGGGCTACCTTCCCAGGTTGATGAGCCCCATCTGCCCCTCACATTTGATATGAAGTATGTATGTATGTGTTTGTTTGTATGTACCTGTATGCTAACAGAGCTACTGCCCTGTGATCCTGAAGGCCGACCCCCCTGTGAAGAAAAACAAGACATCAACCTTGCTGCTGTGAGATAATATTTTTGAGATAAACTCAACATTTGCTATAAAGTGTATAATATATATGTATATACCTGTATGCTAACAGAGCTCCCGCCCTGTGATCCTGAAGGCCGACCCTCCTGTGAAGAAAAACAAGACATCAGCGATGCTATTGTTAGTCATTCTTTTTGCCTTCCCTTCAAATGTGGCCCTCAGAAGGTTGGGCTACATTAAAATCCAGCCCTCAGGCTGAAAGATCCTTGATTTAAAGAGCTACCTAGCACACACCAAAAACCCTGTCCCTATGTGTCTGAAATTTGGCAGCACTGATATCTTCAGAAGGAGCTAAACGACCCCTGACCATTAGGTCCAGTCCACTCTGAGGTTGCGGCGCTCATCTCGCTTTATTGGCCAAGGGAGCCGGCGTACAGCTTCCAGGTCATGTGGCCAGCATGACTAACCCGCCTCTGGCGAACCAGAGCAGCGCACGGAAATGCCGTTTACCTTCCTACCAGAGCGGTACCTATTTATCTACTTGCACTTTGACATGCTTTCAAACTGCTAGGTTGGCAGGAGCTGGGACTGAGCAACAGGAGCTCACCCCGTCGCGGGGATTCGAACCGCTGACCTTCTGATCAGCAAATCCTAGGCTCTGTGGTTTAACCCACAGCACCACCCACGTCCCAAGTTCAGAAGGAGCTACTCAGCTTAAAAGGTTCATACAAGTCTGATGAAAACTGAAACATTTATTTTCCTCCTCATAGGCAATGGATCAGTCAACCAAGGTACAGAAAACAAGGTAAGGCAACCCTCCGCCAAGGATCCGTGAGAAAGTACAATTTCAGTACGTGCCACCGACCAAACGCTACCCAGGTCAACAAAGCAGCTGCCAAGGGTTGCATGTGTTTATTTTCTTTGCATAACCCTAATAGTTACCTGGATGGTAACACGGACAGTTTCTGATGAGCCACCCTGAGGTTTCAAACCCTGTAGAGAAAGAATGATGAGGGTTATTTAAGCTGCTTTCCTATAAAAATCACACACAAAATTATTATTCCAGTTCAGGTCACACAACTCTATCCTGTCTTAGAGGACATACCAGCCAGGAAGCTAGGATCTTAGCGTCTCCCCAGCAAGAACAGAACAGCAACAGGAAATTCCAGACTTCACCCAGATACAACTGAGATCAATGTCACTTAGGGATTGTCTACACTTCTACTGCAGTCCTAACCATGCCTACTCAGAAGTAAACGCCTCTGAATTTGATGAGGCTTGTTCCCTGGAAAGCAGGGTGCTTTACCTGAGAGTTAATCCCACCAAATTAAATGGGACTCTGCTCTACAAAATTGCACTGTGGAAGGACTTTATTACTGGGTACACAAAGAACCACTGTTGGCACCTGCCATAGAAGGGAAGACCCAATTCATTTGGGGGCATTAGCAGCCTTCTGCTTGCTTGTCCCTCTTAGCCATGTTATTGCCAACCAATCTAAGAGCGGCATTATCAGGAAAGTAGCCAACATTTAAAAAGAACGGTGAATGTGTATATCTATATACCTGTGTGCCGCCGAAGGAGCTGGTACTCTGCGAGTTTGAAAGCTGGTTCTGTTACAAAGAAAAACAGACATCAACAAGGCTATTCTTGACCAAAATTTTTGGCAGTTAGAATTTTATTTTGGAAAAGCAAGCAACATTTTATATATACCTTACTACTATATAATGAAAACAGATGTCCTTGATTAAAAAAGGCAATCCAAAATGGAAACGTTTACTTTAGAGTAGGGATGGGAGAGAAATTCAAAAAAGTTCGCATTTAAAGGCAAATTTATCAAATTCACGTTTTCATGAACAGAAGGAGAACCAAAACACAGCTGTGTTTCAAAATCTGCAATTAACCAAATTTTGAAATGCAGTTCTCTAACCCAACACTGTTTACAAAAATGCATATATGACGAGAGTATGCATAACTATGAAAATATTTTACAAAAGATATAATATATAAAAATGTCTTGGGGAAATGTATTTGTTAAAACATGTACATTAGTCAAAAGTGTGTATAGAAATGTGTTTCTGAGGAGAAATTGGCTCTAAAATTCTGGTGAATTTTCAAGAGGAATTAAAAAAAAGATAAATTGCAATTTGCTGCAGAAATGCGGAGAACTAAATTTAAGGTGGGGGAAATGAGCAAATAAGAGGATCAAAATTGAAAGCTCTTTCCATCCCTACTTCAGAGTTTATTTAAGAAATGGGGGGGGGGGAGCAAAACAAGGATACAATATTTATTAACGTATTTAAAACTATGAACACCATCCAGTCAAATCCAAGGTAATGTGAAATGGAGGTGCTTACCTGATTGCAAATCTTGACATTATAGGCAGGTGAAGTCTGTAGAAGAGTAAAGGAATTACTTCATTGAGAAACAGGTTATCTGAACACAACCTTTAAGACATCAAAACAATAAATGTTTATCGATCTTGTGCAGATTCGAAAGCTCCAATTTGTGGGCTCTGGAGGTGGTATGTTGCCATCACAAATATGCTGCTGCTACTCTAGAGGTGGGGAGTGAATTTGCCACAATCCTCCTTCCCTGTAAAATGGCCTGAAGTGGATTGTCCCAGGGGAGGATACGGGGTTGGTACATATATTGCCATCATGACTAGTAGCCAGTAATAACCTTTCCCTCCATTTCCCACCATTATATTTTCTGAGAATCCTCCGGAAAAATAATCTCTCAAAGGACCTGTTGGTGGCACTTTACCATTGTACCTTTGAGAGTGTATTAACTTATGGTCTCTGTGTGTGGTTTGGGAGCTGCACAGTCAGGGGGAAAACAATGCTGCCCAGGGTTGTAAAGACTGCGGAGAGAATAATTGGGTGCACTCTTCCCACCTTGGATCAACATATCTATGCTTCCAGGTGTCATAAGAAAGCTGCAGAGATAGCGCAGGACAGTGCGCACCCCGGAAATGATCTCTTTCAGCTTCTGCCTTCTGGAAGAAGGTACAGGGTTATAAAGACTAGGACTAGCCGCCTGAGAAACAGTTTTTATACAAATGTGATTTTGGTTTTAAACGCAGTGTAAGGTAGTCTCTATGGAAGTATATTGTATTTAATTATGGGGTATCAGAGTTTTTAGGGGGCTAACCAGGCTGGGATAGCTGGGATAGCAGGCTTGTTGGTTTTTGAATGTCTGATGTAGATTTTTTTCAGTTTCGTTGTTCTGTATGGGACAATGACAATAAAGATTATTGTATTGTATCGTAAACCCCATTTTGGTAACCATCGCACCATCTGTGGCAAATTCCATAGTCTGAATATGTGCTCTATGAAGGAGCATTTCCTTTTGCCTGTTCTGAACCTACCACAGCTGAGCTTCTTTGGATGGCAGTCTTTTATCAGGTTTTCTTTTGTTTTTTTAATTCCCATGCCATTGCATAAGCATACCACGTAGGGGGAAAATAGTAATATTATAATATAATAAAATATAAATAAGTTATGGTGGAGATGAATCACTCACCTTATCACAAGCCGGACTACCTTTCCCACCCTGTGAAAACAAAATCAAGAAATCAGGGAGCTGGCTGCTTATGTGCCTGTTTCAATGTAACATACTTCACATTTATAGTATATTCCTATTTCTCCTCTTCAACACATTGGCTAGTAGATGTAGCCAAGAACTGTGGCCCCCTTTTCAACCCAGCCACCCCCACTGCATTTTGGTGAAGCTTCTGTTCTAAGACACAGAAGTAAAACAGAAATAAGTTTAAAACCAGGACTGGCTTACTACAGTGCCCATAACTGGGAAACTTCATTTCCCCCATGCCAAATTTGCTTTGTCACTGAACATTAGTTACCTCCTGTATGGTAATACGAACAGTTTCCGATGAACCACCTTGAGGTCTGGGACCCTGTAGAGAAAGAATGATGAGGGTGGGACGAGTTAGAAAGGGGTTGTTGTATTTTTAAAAATAAAATCATACACAGAGTGACTTCCAAGTAGTAAAGTCATCCAAATTACAGTCAAATATGAAAACTTCAAAGAAATCATGCAGCGACTGTGGCGCTGTAGAATTACCCTGTAAAAGAGCTTCACAAAAAAAAAAAAACCTGTTTGCCCATCATCACAGAAAGGAGTTGATAAGATCAAAAGGGGAAATATACATTTCATAAAACAGCGTTGTCGATAACACAAACACAGCAGCATTGGGACGGGATGCAGAAAGACTTCTTACCTGGGAATAGATTATTCCACCAGCGTTAGCAATTTTCTGAAAGAAAATAGGAACCATTTAATTTGGCTATGTTGCAGCTGGTGGAAAAGGCAGTAAAGCATATGAGCAAGTAATCTGAACCCTTGTCTACTCCTGGTCATCTATAGCTGTGGTTTTTAAACTGGGCTCCAGAGAACCTTAGAGAAGGAAGCTAGATGAGAATCTGCTAAGAGAGCTCCAAGTTCCTTGCAGTGGATCGGCAAGGATCCCCACTCCCGATTGTTTTTAAAACGTAATCATGAAAATGCTTTTTATTCTTCTTCATTAGGCTGCCAATATGAAGGATGGTGGAAAGCTGGGGGGGGGGGGTGGGACTAGGAGCTGGATTTTTCTGTGACAGGCTCATGAGTATCGTTCTGCTATTAAAAACAAACTTCTGGGCATGTGATCAGAGGCCAAGCATAGGAAGCTGCCTTATACTGAGCCAATCCATTGGTCCATCTAACCCAGACTGGCAGCAGCTTTCCAGGATTTCCAGCCTTAGCTGGAGTTAACTGGGAGTGAAACTGGGACCTTCAGCATGATTGTAGGTTCGAGCCCCATGTTGGGCAAAAGATTCCTGCATTGCAGGGAGTCATACTAGATGACGCTTGGGGTCCCTTCCAACTCTACAGTTCAACAATTCTATGATCCAAAGCCTCCCCTGCCCCTGCTTTGGATCTGGATCCTGAATCTTCCCTGGAGCAGGAGGACATTATAGATTTGGAACAGTGGTTTGAGGAGGGGCCTAGTTCAGAAGGCAGAAGCTGGGAAATACTGGATGGGGAACAGCTAGGAGAAGAAACACTGGAAGAGAGAGGATTAACAGATTCACAGTCTCTGGACAGCATTCCTCCTCTCAGTCTAAGGTCAAGAAGAGCTCAGAAAGTGGCAGAACAGAAAGCACAGAAGGTACAAGCTCAGATTACAAGACGTAGGAGTGATGTAGATGAATAGGGATGGAAGGGAGGTGATCCTTAATTATGAGCGCCACCATTTCTAGGAGATATGTTCTTTGTTCTCTCGCTGTGGTTATTAAAGTTTCTAACTGGTAAGAAGACTCCTTTTCTTCTGTTCTGCTTATCTACTGCCACGGGGGGAGGAAGCCGTTTGCCTAAAGCCTGACATAGACACTATTTTGCACCACAGCCACAAGGGTCTGTTGGGTGTGTTCCAGATGGCACTTACAGCCCATTCAGAGCAATGGCGATGCCTCATAGACTTGTCCAGCAACCTGCAGGAACTCCAGGAATCTAAAACACTTCCCTAAAACTTCTGCATTCATGCAGCGGTCCCTCAGCAGGCAAGTCTTTACGGAAACAATTCCTTGAAGCTAGAAAAGATTTTAAGCCCCTGTCCACAGAAACCACTCACAACACAGAAAATGACTACAGAGGTAGGGGACTTTTCCAGAGAAACTGGATACTTATAGAGCTCATCTCAGCTGATGAAAAAGAAGCTGAGGGTTATGCAGTTAGATTGGATTGGGAGGTAGGCAGCATAAGATTTGCTCTCATACAAATATCTATTCAAATGAGATGTTTTGCTTACCGATGGATAAGTAGAATCACGCTATTAGGAAATGGAAAAGCAAAGAGACACAATGGTGTTACTCACTTGCAAAAGGGTTCTTTACAGAAAAGATCAAGGATGAAAAATTAAACGAAAGCATAACATGCAACCTCAATATAGGTTCCTTTTATTGTGCCAACTCTGTAGAAACAATTTGATCCTAAGCACTTAACCCTCCTGCTGCCTGTGACCAGTGTCCCTACTATCTGTCCTTAAGCTGTTTCCCCCCCTTCAGTTTTAAGTAGGAATGGGGAGAAATTAGATATAGTTTTAATTTTATTGAAGGAGTACCTAATCTGTACTTCTGGAACCAATATGCAAACTGAGACACAGCTATCCTTTGAAATGTGCAAGACTGAATTTTGCAATGCAGTTCAGCCAAAGTGTACAACAATGCAAATATTAGGGCAGAAGAGTACATAAAAATGGATGTGAAAGTAGCATACTAAATGCATTGTTTTAGGGAAAACAGCTTCAAAAATGTGTGTATTAGGGGAAACTGCATGCAAAAAAAAGTGTTTGTTTTTAATAATTCACATGAAAATTCTGATCAATTTTAATGGGGATTTCTTTATTTGAAAAATGACAAACTGGTGTGGAAATGCAAAGAACTAAATTGAAATATGAGAAACTGAGAGAAATGGAAATGGGCAGATTCATTCATCCGTAGATCTGATCCCAAAAGTAAGCTAGCTTGGAGAAAAATGTTTGGGGTAGGAGTGAGTCAGGAGAGTCAAACAGCAGATGGGGAAAGTGTTCAATTCTCTTTCTCCACACACCCGTTTTGCTCAGCACAGCTGAGTATAAACTAGGAAAGGAGAATCAGGTGTAGCCAACCAGGTGTCACGAGCCTCAAACTGCCATGAGCTAATATGACTAATGGTCAGGGATGCTGGGAGTTGTAGTCCTATAACATCTGGGGAGCCCCAGGTGTCCCCATCATTAGCTTGATGGACCCTAACTTCTACTAGGTCAGGGCTCAGTTTGATCTGTGATGCACAGTTCTGTTTTGAGATCGTTTTCAATCCAGTTTGTAAAGGTTACCTTAACTGAACATTATTTGCATTTTTATTGTAACCTGCTTAGAGATTTTAATTACATTAAATGGTACAATTTAAATCAAACAAACAAACAAACAAACAAACAAACAAACAAATGCAGCACAGAATAGTGTTTACCTCAGGTGGGAAAGGTTTGCTGTCTGGGTAGGTCACAACCTGTTAATGAGAAAAAAGTAGGGTTTTTTATTAAGTGTTGGTGGTTTACCCTGCTTTTTGAACAAACAAACAAAAAAGGTCTTCAAAATACTCAGAAAGAGAGGAGCTGTAGCACTGCAGATTCACATTCTATATACTAATGGCATACAGCTAGGAAGTTCAGGAAATAATCTCCCCTCCAATTTCCCAGTTTTAATTTTCTTGCAAGAAGATCTGGCATTTCCCCCCAAAGAAGGTATTTTGTGGGTAATGACAGCACTTTGCTATCACCAATGTTAAGAGCACCAAGAGGTCCTTTTGTAGATTCCAAGAGGCTAAAACGAATGGACACACGATCTCTTAAAGACTACTGTAACCAATTTCCTCATAGCAAAACATGTATAAAACTTTGGCTTGCTGAAGCAAGGATCAATCAATGTTTGCCAGCCTTTAAAATTTTATTGGAAAGGAAGAAAAAACCCCACCTACATACCTTTACTTTGCTGGTGGAAACCGACTGTAAGATATAGAATATAAATGTGAGTTAAAATCGCTTGAAATACCATGCATCAACTCATCAACAAAGCAGTTTTGCACCTAGATCTTGAGCATGGTTTGCTCCCTGTCAAGATCGCAACATCCTGGTGCAATCTACTTTTTGAAGATGTAAATTGAGTCATTAAACTTCGGAGAAAGTTTATACTTGTAAAATAAATAAAAATGTGGAAAGCGTTCTTACCTGGCCATATGATGACTGATCACCGGAAGCAGCTGCATTCTGTAAACAAACCAAAACTCCCTTAATTTCCTGACTGGTATGATTTAACCAGAGGCACACTTTGGGAAAGAAAATGATTAGCTCTGTAACTGGATGCTTAGTGGAGGAAGGCTGGTCCAGGAACTAAATTTATTAGGGCAGCCTTTATAGTTCATGAAAATGTAGAAATAAGACTAAAATTCAGTATAAATCCTAGGAATTCTGGATAGCCTGTTGGACTGGTAAGAAATGAGAACCTCTTCAAGCAGCCTTTCGGCTAAAAGGGGGAGCCTACCCTTGATACAGGGTCATGGGTGGCGCTGTGGGTTAAACCACAGAGCCTAGGGCTTGCCAATCAGAAGGTTGGTGGTTCGAATCCCCGCGATGGGGTGAGCTCCCGTTGCTCGGTCCCTGCTCCTGCCAACCTAGCAGTTTGAAAGCACGTCAAAGTGTAAGTAGATAAATAGGTACTGCTCTGGCGGGAAGGTAAACGCTGTTTCCGTGCACAGCTCTGGTTCGCCAGAAGCGGCTTAGTCATGCTGGCCACATGATCTGGAAGCTGTATGCCGGCTCCCTCAGCCAATAAAGTGAGATGAGCGCCGCAACCCCAGGGTAATCCGTGACTGGACTTAATGGTCAGGGGGTTCCTTTACCTTTACCTTTACCTTTACCTTTACCCTTTACCTTTACCATTACCATTACCCTTAATATATAGACAATATTGAGTGAAATTGACCAATAGGCTGACATAGTATATGGCAGCTTCCCCTACGTTGTTGAGCAGGGAACAGGAATAAAATACAAAAGAGATAATTGATAAGAATAATGATCTGTTGTGAGCTTGACGGAAGTGTACAATAGATGAGCCTTCCTGCTTTGGCTCATCTTCCTTTTTATTTTTATTTTTTTCTATTTTTATTTTTTATTTTCTTTTATCTTTTTCATAGTTGCTTATGTTCTGTGTTATGTACTTTGATATTTTTTGTAGTTTTAAAAGTTTTTTCCCCATTACTATTAAGGAATTTTCCTTTGTAATTTTGGTTGTCTATATTGATATGTACCTGTTTAAAGCAAAATAAAAGTTTAAAAAAACAACAACACAAAAGAAAGAGGCATACCAGTACTTACATCTCTGCAGCCAAACTTGTTGTACACGCTTGCAGTTCCTCCCTGTGAGCAAAAGAAAAGCCAGTTGTCTATTTTTTTGCTGGTCAGCAGGCACGTCAGTGCACATGGATATGGTACAATTGTGACTATATCATTCAGGTGGATAGATCAAACTGGATAGATCAAATCACACAGAGAGGGGCATGGCCAGATTTAGGTTTGATGAGGCCCTCAGCTACTGAAGGCAATGGGGCCCTTTATATGTCCAGCTGTCCTTTGTCAACAACAAATTGTCACTGTTTTCTGTGTTGAATATATGCTATGTGGTAATTTATGGACCTAATAGGTCCATACACAACACAAAACACTCTTGCTGCATGTAGGTTTTATTTTATTTGTTTTTTATCTTATATTTTGGAAATGTACATCCAAGCTTTTTTCCTTTAATTTTTTTTTGGGGGGGTCCTCAAGAGAGTGGGGCCCTAAGCTATAGCTTGTTTAGCTTATACATAAATCCTGCACTGGAGAGGGGCAGCTATAAAATGGGGTAATATCTTATTTTGCAGTAACACAGTTCACCGAATCCTCAAGTACAGCTTGTGTTATGCAACATTTACACTAGGACAAAATTCTAGAATCAAAAGGACAGAGTGTATACTTACCCCACCACAGCCGCTTCCGCTGCTGCTTCCTTCTTTGACCACTATGACCTGGAAAGAAAAAATGATGCCTGTCATTTCTGAGCCTGAATTTGTGGTGGGAGGGACTGCAGCCTACTGCACAGTACAGTGGTACCTCAAGTTACAAAAGCCTCAGGTTACAAACGCTTCAGGTCACAAACTCCGCTAACCTGGAAGAGTTACCTCGACTTGAGAACTTTTCCTCAGGATGTGAACAGAAATTATGCGGCAGCGGCATGGCAGCAGCGGGAGGCCCCATTTGCTAAAGTGGTACCTCAGGTTAAGAACAGTTTCAGGTTAAGAATGGAACGAATTACCATATTTTTTGCTCTATAAGACCCACTTTTTCCCTCCTAAAAAGTAAGGGGAAATGTGTGCGCGTCTTATGGAGCGAATGCAGGCTGCGCAGCTATCCAGAAACCAGAACAGCAAGAGGGATTGCTGTGCAGCCTGCATTCGCTCCATAAGACACAGCGATCCCTCTTACTGTTCTGGCTTCTGGGATTCAGAATATTTTTTTTCTTGTTTTCCTCCTCCAAAAAAATAGGTGCGTCTTATGGTCTGGTGCATCTTATAGAGCAAAAAATACGGTAAGTTCGTAACTAGAGGTACCACTATATACAAATCTTTGAAGCCTTCACTGGCTTAATTGCTGTGTGGAAGCTCCCAACAGCTGCACTTTTTGTGGACTTACTGTTGATTATGCATGCAAGTTTCTCCCAGTGTCCACATGGTGCTGACCTCATCAAAGTGCAATTCCACAATGCCCCACCCCCACGCCCAGCGTTTAATTTTGATTTGCTGTTTCCACTGTACTTTTTTCTTTTAACTTATCAGATTCCCTGCAGAAACGGCAAATCTGGTTTAAATGGGGAAATACTATGGGGAAGGCATTTTGATGAGAATTTATTTCACGTGGATTGTGCAAAAAACCTCCAGGCATGAGCAGCACCAAGGATGTTAGGAGAAGCAACACAGCACTTTTCCTTCGTAAAATTGTCCCCTCCCAAGGACTGCTGGGATTGGAACAGCTGTGATGAGACTAACATTACTTGTGGCTACTGTGTAGTTTGTAGTGAGGTGTAACATGTAGTTTGGCTCTATCAAGTCCTGAGAAGAAACAAAGAATTAATGGCAAGGAAAAAACAGCAATTACCTTGGCTTCACTGCCACTGCTCTGCGATGATCCTTGTGTACTCTGAAAATTAATCAGGAATTTAAGATTATGATGAGGGAATAAATGATGGATTATGACGAGGGAATAAATGCAACCCAAGCCTTTAATATTTAAAGATCACAAAAGGAAAAATAATTATTTCATTATAAACAGAGCTGCTCTGAAATTCATTTCAGTGGACCCTTTGACTGTGCTTGAATGCAGCACAGGTTGGTTTAATTTTTAAGACATGGGAGAAGAGTTAAAAAGCCTCTGTGGAATCTTTGGCAAGTGATCTGTTTGGGCAGGCACCAAGAACAAAAAATGAAAGAAGTGAAAATTCCTCTCTCTGTTATTTGAGTCAAAACAGGAAGAGAGAAAATGGGAGAAAATGGAGGAATGTGCCTTTGGGGGTAAAGTCAAACTGTTGGAGGGTTACAGCTGGAGAGAACAATACGGGAGAGACATGTTTCATTGCATCTAGGGCAGATGAAGGCATCCAGTTATACTGATGCAGATATATCAGGAGCACAGACAGAAGACACAGTAATAAGGACTGGATAAATTTATGCAGAAGAATGAGCCTGACACTTCAAACTTACCCAAATAAAAAGCCTGTCTGAACCTGCAGCGTTTATGTGCAGAAGGATTCTTTAAAAATTTAAGACAATTGTGTATATAATTGTTGTGCCTTGCAGGGGACTAAGGACCTTTAAGGAAATAATGCTTACCTTGACACAACCACCACTGCTTGACTGTACTGCTCCAGCCTGAGAAAAAATAAGATTGCTTTGTTTTTTAAAGAACTTTGAGTTTTATAAAACGCTGCTGTGGCGTTCGTACGGAGCCCCTGGTCGCCTCATGGACTATTGACCCATATACCACTAATCCGCTGCCACCAACCAGGTCCTCCCCAGTAAATTTCAGTCAGGTTCTCAAGTTGACAAAGAAGAGTGAAGTTTATTGCAGACACAAACAATCTTTAATTGCATTCCAAACGTTGTTACTCTTTATCTTCTTAGTCTTATTTTATCCTGTCTTTATCTCTACTACCTCCCCTCACACAAGAACCCACTGCACTAACTGTCTCTCTATTTCCAACTGACTGCCAACTGCTTTTCCAACTGCCTTTCCCAACCAACCAACCCACTAAAACCAACCAACTAACCACTCAAACCTTGGGCTAAGCCCTTTTATAAACAGGTAGGCTCCGCCTCCGGCTTTCCTATTGGTCTACATTTTAACCCTTTCTCTCTCCCCTGTACAGACATTTTCTAAACGAACGGGCAAATGCCACATCTGCTCTTCCAGTTATGCAGCAGACTCTTGTTTACGCAATGAAACACCCCACTTCTCTCCTTGTAGCCTCCCGCAGGCTAGTCTAGGGGAGTGCTACTCCCCACTTCAGTATCTGTTGCCTGAGGCATTTGCCTCATTTTGCCTAATGGTAGGGCCGGCCCAGGGGTAATATTAAAAGGGACTTTGTGCCTTCCTTATGCATTTCAAGTACTATAGCGCTCACGGCAGTGCAATGAAGCAGTGTTCTCAGCCCACTCACTTTACTTAACCAGTCAAACTGCATTATAGCCTTCTGCCAAGTACAAATACTTCTCTTTCCTAGTATAATTGGGTGGGCTTGTTCACACCAGGTAAAGAAAAGATTCGATTAACTCAAGCAGAGTGGGCCGTTCTAAACATTTCAGGAGTGCAACCCAGGTGCATGCTGTTCTGTTTTATGAAATGGTACTGGTTGGCATCCGTCTGTCTCGGGAGACAAAGGAGGATGTATGAGTGTGCCTTTGGGGGTGAGGTCAAGCTGTTGGATGGTTGCAGCTCCTGGTGTGGCTGTAGAGACCAGTGTGGGAGAGACATGTTTTGTTGCAGCTGGGGCAGATGAAGGTGTCTGGTTGTGCTACTGCACACCTGATGGACGTACTCCAATTATGGAACAGTCTTCCCAGAGAGTTTCGCCTAGTGCCACCCCTTTTAGCCCTTTCTGTTTATCCAAATGTTTTAAATAACTTACGTAGCTGGTTCTCTCAGTTTTTAAATTTGTGCTTCAACTTTGGGGTTGTGGAGAGTTTTGTTTTCTTGTTGCTTTTCATTAAACGGTAAGATTTTATTTTACCTTGTATTCCCATTGTGTTTATACTTATTTAGGGTAAACCACCCAGAGAACTTTATATTATGGGTAAGCTTACAGACACAGTAAACATATAAGCACGCAGTTAAAAAGATCTTGACAGTAAGTGAGGGAAACGCTGAGGAATCTTTTTTTAAAAAAGGTTCTTACCTCGCCACAGTTGACATTCACAGTCAGAACGGACTGAAAAGAAAAGAGATACCGCTTTGTAAAGTACGGACTATACCTAATAAAATGTTGCAAAGCTGTGAAAGAATACCTGGTGGTTCTGTAAGGGTGGATCTGCTTACAACAATTCCACCATGTTATTAGCCCTTCATTTTAGCAGCATTTGAAATCTGCAGCATCAACTGACGATTCTTCATGCATCACTAGCCACTTGCCAACCCGGACAATCACCCACCAATGGGAAACTAACTAATACTGCAATTACTAGCTAACTGCCGGCTACTGGAGTAGGAATACCATCACCACAGGGATGCTAGCGAAGATAGCATTCCTGTTATATGTTCCATTATTGATTGATTGATTGGTTGATTGATTGACTGATCACTCGATCCGAGGTGTTTTTTATCCCACTCATAAATCCACACACTCATTCATGGGGGTACTGTTTATCGTGGCACCTCGGTGGTGAGGACGCATAAATCCCATCATTTTCAGTTTATCTTTTTCTCAATCTTAAGTTTGGTTTGCCACCTTTCCACATAATTTGCAATTAAGGAAAAAAAGCTTGTGTGCACATTTGTTTGCATTTCCCTGTGTTTTTCTCCTAACATATACAGTTTTGATTTCTGCAAGCAATTCCTGCTCCCCCCAGCACAATGCAATTTTGAACATGATTTCAATTGATAAACATTCTCGTGTGCACTTTTCAATTACGTACAAATTTCTGCTTGCATTCTTTGGTTGGACGACTGCATCAGAGAAATGAGAACTTTAGAAGAGTACTGTGTTTTAGTTTGCATATTGGTTTGGCAAGTGCAACTTTTGTAGGCTTACATTTAAGTGTGAACTGATTTAATTTTGTGCCCCACCCCCGCATCTCTGCTCCATGGTATATGTAATACCCGCCACTTGAGAGCAGGGGCAAACTGGATGCTTGAAATCACTCGGAATAAAGGTTCTTAAGATCCTATAAATAATGTTACCAGTTCCTAGAATGTAGTCATATCTTATACTGTTCCAATAAAATATGTGCTAGAAAAATAATAAAATTTGACTTTTGTTACTGCCTGTTCCAGTGTTGCAGCCTCAGCAGAAATTCTGACAGACTGGCATCTGATTCTGAATAAATGAGTCCCTTCTAAAGGGTCTCCTCCATTTCTTAAGTTACTGGAGTGATGTGGCAAGAAGCAGCCATACAGAAGATACAACCACGCTGCTAAAGGAACATAATGGTGGGTCATATTCACAACATTCATGATCAAGTGTTTGAAAAACATGCACTTGTTCTGTTCAGTTGAATTACACCCCTCCTTTGGTTTGTAATAAGTATTTCACAAATACCTTCCTCCTGCTCTTTTCTGTGGCATTTTCTGTTCTGGAGTCCGGCGTCGCCTCAGAATCAACAGGTATCTCATTGTCATAAACTGCTTCAGTGTCACCAAGGAGGGTATTGAAATCAAAATCATCATCGTACTCCTCAGAATCATCGGTAATATCAGAAACCGTTGATGCCACAGAATCATTGGCTAGGTCTGAGCTATTGGCTGCCATTGAAACATTGATGGGTTTGGAATCACTGATGGGTTTGGAATCATTGATGGGTTTGGAAATATTAGCCACTTCTGAAAATCTGGGTGAGAGAGTTTTGCTATGAACGCCAACCCAATAGGTATCATAATCTTGAAGAAAAGTAGCCCTGAGAGGGGAGAAAAAACACCAAGAAATCATCACTATTTCTAGTGTTGAGGCTTTTCTCTAATGAGATATATAATATATATATTATACATAAGATTTTTCTCTCGGGGGAATTTGCATTATACTTTTCAGTCCAGAATTATCTATTTCCCCAGCTACTCTGGGTGGGTTACAGCATATATAAAAACATACATAACATCACTATGTATTAGACTGAGGTCCAGCACTGAGGGCTTCTGGCGGTTTCCTCACTGCGAGATGTGAGGTTACAGGGAACCAGGCAGAGGGCCTTCTCTGTAGTGGCGCCCACCATGTGGAACACCCTCCCATCAGATGACAAGGAAATAAACAACTATCTGACTTTTAGAAGACATCTGAAGGCAGCCCTCTTTAGGGAAGTTTTTAATGTTTGATTCTATTTTAAATATTTTGTTGGGAGCCGCCCAGAGTGGCTGGGGAAACCCAACCAGATGGGAGGGGTATAAATAATAAATTATTATTATTATTATTATTATTATTATTATTATTATTATTAGCAGTAGCAGCAGCAGCACCAGCACCAGCAAACATTCAAAACTTCCTGATACAGGGCTGCTTTCAGATGTCTTCTAAAAGTTATGTAGTTCTTTATCTCCTTGACATCTAAAGGGAGGGCGTTCCACAGGGAAGGTGCCACTACCACAAAGGTAGTGCACCTGCCTGCATCATCATCATCATCATCATCATCATCATCATCATCATTTATTATTTATACCCCGCCCATCTGGCTGAGTTTCCCCAGCCACTCTGGGCGGCTCCCAATCGAGTGTTAGAAACAGTACATTTATAATTTCCAAATATTGGCCACACATGCAACCTTGATATATTTTGTTCCTTTTATAAAGAAGAACTAAAGTCCCTCGATAAATATTACATAGCAAGAAATCCACAACTTACATAAGGCGAATCTTATTCGTACCCTGAGGAGCAACCCAGGTAGTTGTGACTTTGCGTTTTACGCTGGGGCTTGTGTGACTTACTGCTGAATTCTGAAAGGAGAAGGCAAAAGAAACAGAATCCAGACACACAAGTTAAAAAAAACCACACAGCTCAAAAACAATATTTGAGGTAAATTGTTCCTCATGCTATAGTTGAAACGAGATCACTAATTAAGGCTGCAGTCCTATAGCTACTTACCTGAGATTGGGAGTAACCCCACTGAACTCAACAGGACTTATTTCTGAGCCGATGTGTGTAGAATTGTGTTCTAAAAGTGCAATCCTATCCATGTCTATTCAAAAGTAGGTCCCATTAAGTTCAGTGGGGCTTACTCCCAGGAAAACACTGGTACCGGATTACAGCCTAGGCTGCTCTTACAGTTGAATGACCTTTCAACAGCATTTAAATCTGAAAACATGAAATTGATTTTCATACTTTGCAATTCGGCTTTTAGTGTTGATATTAACTCAAAGTTTCATAAAATTTTGGCTGGGAGTTTTTAATCTATTTAAGAAGGTGTTTCCAGAATGTTCCCTAATTGCAAGCCACCTGTAGGATAGCACCAGGTACTGACCACTAACTGTCAGGTGCCAGCAAACATTGACTGCTATCGCATTTCAGCTACCAGATACCATCAAAACCAATGTATGCACAATGCCACCATTAAACATCAAATATGTGCTGGATATTCAGTTTTCAAGAATATTTGCCATTAAAATCCACACAGGAAAATTTTGAGAAGCAAATTTATCCCAGCTCTATAAACACTTGTGTCCTTGGCAGATGCCCTGGCGGAAAACTGCCTTGCCTATCACAAATAGTTTGGTTATGAAAAAGGAGGAAGACGGATACCGTATTTTTCCATCTATAAGATACCCCCATGTATAAGACCCCCCTATTTTGGGGGACTCAGTTTTAAAAAAATAAGGAGAGATGGCCCAAAGTTGTTCAGCCTGTCCACCCAGTCAGCTGTGGGCAGGAAACACCCCCCAGATCGCTGCCCGCTCACTGTGGCATCGGGGGAAGCCGCGCTCCAGCCAACCAAATGGCTGGTGGCGCCTCACATCTCCCCGCCCCCCATGCCGCTATCCGTGTATTGGATGACCCCAGTTTTTTGACATGATTTTTGAGTCAAAAAAACCTCATCCAATACATGGAAAAATACGGTACATCTTCCGTATTTTTAAAGAAAAGGAAGAAACAGAGCGATGATACATTCTGTTTTGAGGCTAATGAATACCACTCTGGCACCATCAAGAAAGCAATTTCTCATGTTAAATGAACACATACCGTCATGTTGGCACATGGGTAGCCTTGCGTATTTGGATCCCTGATGCGAAACATGCCAACGGGAACATTGCCATCAATTTCCCGAGCCTGTACCATAAATGCTGTGAATCCAGCAGACGACGTTCCTTCTAGAGTCACTGGGGGAAACCAACAGATAAATTTAATATAAAGGCTTTTAACAGAGTTAAACTACGCATCAGAAATTTCCCATTTGATCGCTTGGGTCTTTCATTTTTGCAGAGCAGGTTTGTCTCGGTCAGAAACTTTACTGGCTAAGTGATTGCAGCATTTGGAAAGCCAGGATGATTTACATCCATGGCAGTGAATAGCAATTGCCTCTGAATAGCTTCAGGAATCAGATATGTTCGCATCTCCAGTGTGTCTTCTGTGAGTTCATTACATCAAAGAAACACCGCTCTCATGAACAGGCCACATGCATCGGCATTTATTTCCATTTCAAGTTTGAGTTTAAATACCCAGGAAGAAGCTCAGATTCTCTGCTCAGTAACTCCTGTGTTTTTTCTGCACTGTGGAATTACAGCATTCAAACAACTAGACTCCACCACAGAATCCTGAAATATATTTTGCTACATAACCTAACTTCAAAGAACAAAACGGTACAATAATCTAGCTGTAGCACCTTCCTATTTAAGGAATTCCCCAATCCAGAACATTTTTGTCTAATATAGTGCATTTTCACTAATATATGCTCTAATACATGATTTTTTGACACATTACTTAACCAGAAAGCTACAATTACTTAACAAGAAAATTTGGAGAAGTGTGAATTTTGATGAATGGCTGTGTTTTGGTTCTTGCTTTGTTCTGGAAGTGCAAGTCAAGTCATTTTATTATGGTCAATGACCAGTATAAAAATTTAAAAAAAATGCCAATTACAAAATTTAAAAGCTCAAGGCAAGGTAAAATAATAGAAAAGCACATATACATGAAAGAGCAGTTCTGGAAGTACAAATTTGGTAGTTTTGCTTTTTTAAAATGAACTGAATCACATTTCTCCACCATCCCTACTCTGATCTATAACTTTAGCAGGTTATGTAATGTACCTTGTATTTCATTTCCTGGATCGTATCTATCAAATGATACAGAGACGACATAAGGGGGAGTAGATGTTTGTGGGCCTCCTCCACAATTCGGCAACATGGAGAAGCAATCTATTGAAACATCTTTGTATGGAAATCCAAGGGTGTTGGGCAGGAAGACAGCACAAAAAATGACCACGAAGGAATAATACTTTTCCATCTGAAGAAAGAGAATAAAGCTATTTATAAGAAGGTGGAGGAGCCATGATTGACACCAATGTACAAAGAACATTTAATTCAGTTAAATGTTAATGGTAATAAGAGTATGCAACTTTGTTATATTCAGTTTTTTGCTTAATTATGATTATATTAGTAAAAGTAATTTTATTATGGACGTAGCACTTTTGATAAGCAAACCTTACCTATTCAAACTGGACCTTGCTTGTGTATTTAGTATGTGAAAACCTCAATAGTATTTCTGTATTACAAGAAGGAGACCCAAGGACAAGAGGAACGAGTCAGTATTTTTGTGTCGTCAGTTGCTCAAATCCTCAAAAACCCAAAGTACAGTGCTGTTTCGGCTTCCACTGGACCTCACCAACTTTATTAATCCAAACTAAGTTTCACCAGATATGTGTGAGCTTTAGTATATATCTCCCACTTTTAGAGACCTGAAAATCCCAAGAGGCAGGCTTGCTCAAAATGGCCTCGTGGTCCAAATGGAGTAGCATAGCAGACCAAGAATGGCATACTGTGTGCATCAGTTCAGCTCTATGGATCTTGGTAAAGTTTCAGCAATAATAGTATATATTGTTAAAGCTATGCATTGTTATTATTTAATCCCATGTTGCTAATCTCCCTGCTCCCCCAGTCATATGAAGCCCATATTCAATGAATTAAGAAACAGTTGACTTTTTCTGAACTTGCCTGCCTGACAGAACTAATCAACACAATAGTTTATTAAGGCAACCTATAACCATAGAGGCTGTTTATAGTTCTGGTTTAAATGCCAGAGGGCATTATATCTTGTAGTTGCCACAGAATAAGGGTGTCACACGTGCTCCCTTAAAACAGGGAGGTGGGGAATCTTTGAAATATTAGGGAATTAACCTAGTGTCTGTAAGAAATATGCAGACATCATCTTTGAATCTCTTTTCTTTAAATAAACAGCTGCTTGAGACAGTCATGTTAGCTGGCAAAATCCACGAGGCACTCAGAAAGAAACTTTAGAATGGTAGGTTGAATTGCTGAAGGGCACTCCTGTCTGTAATTACCAAATTATGGGGTGCTGTTCTGAAGGGAAGCAGGTGGGGAGAAACCCTCTTGGGAATTAACCCTCTGATGCCTTAAGGAAACAGTTGAGGAAATAGTTCTCTGTCTGGAAAGAAAACTTTGGAACTGGACCCGACCAAAGAGGGTAGGCAGAAGCAGTAGAAAGAATGATGGAAAGTCACAACCCCACCAGGAATTTAAAGCACATTGCTTCCTCCAGAGAATCATGGGAAGTGAAATATACTCAAGAGTCGAGAGTGGATTTCATGCTCTTTATTCAGCTCATAGTGGTGAGGAATGGAAGTTCCCCTAGAATGTCTGCTTTATATACATTATTTACACAATGGGCCCCATGTGATTGGCTAATTCCGGGATTCACCTGTAGGCCAATCAGGTTGCGGATTCACTTCCACCTGGAGCTGGATTGGGTGGCTCCTGTAGACCAATCATACTGCTGCATTCTGGACCCTATTGTTCTAGGACCAATCAGACTGCTGCATTCTGAATCCTATTGTTCTAGGACCAATCAGACTGCTGCCTTTTGGATCCTATTCAACTCAGTACATAACAGGAAGTGTGGTTTACCCCTCAGAGCACTACAATTCCCAGCATTCTTAACATTTCGCACCTGGGCATAGCAAGGATTTTTGTTAGGGGGCAGGCCTTTTGTTAGGGGGGCAGGACCTCAATTTGCTATGTATTTTTATTGATTGGGGGGCAGCTACTCCTCCTTGCCCTCACCCTTGGCTACACCCATGATTTCCCAGGATCCTTTGGTGGGGGGAGAGCAATGTTCTTTAAATGTAGGATGTGGGTGTAGCTGGTGGAATGAAACATGTTTGTGTCTGTTCTTCATTTAGCTACTTAGGTAGCAAACTGTTCATTCACATTTTCATCTTCAGTCGTATATTGTTGGCTGGGTTTATTTAGTTTACAGCATGTTATGGTTTAAGAAAAAATATATATGAAAAAGTTATATAGATGGTATCCAACACCTGGTAAATTAGCTAAAATATACAAATTAAAATCGAGTAGGTGTTGGAAATATAAAGAGAATAAAGGTACCTTTTTCCATATGTGGTGGGCCTGCAGTAAGATAAAGGCTTACTGGGAAATGATACATAATGAATTGAAAAAGAGTTTTAAGATAGCTCTTGTAAAAAAACAAAACACAAAAAACACCCCAGAAGCTTTTCTTTTAGGCATTATGGGATTGGAGTTACCTAAGCACCATAAAATTTTATTTATGTATGCAACCACTGCTGCAAGAATGGTATTTGCCCAAAGATGGAAAGAGGAAGATATCCTATCGAAAGAAGAATGGCTACAGAAACTAACGGAAAATGCAGAAATGGCCAAACTTACTGGAAGAATAAGAAATCAAGATAACAAAGTCTTTAAGGGGGAATGGAAATCATTTATTGAATATTTTCAAATTCATCGTAAACAAATTAAGACATTAGCATGATTAATGTAAAATGTGCAATTTTTTTTAAAAAAAGAGAGAAATGGATGGATATAAAATAGATTTAAATTGAGATATGTAGGAAAATAGAGTAAATATAAGGAACCACAGAAGGAGGGAGAGGGAAGTCGAAATATGATATGTAAAGATGATTCTGTTTGAAATGTTTCTCATAAATGAAAATTATAAATAAGAATAATAAATATTTAGTTTCATTCTTTCTGCAAAGGAGGGCTGGCCATGTGTCGTGTTTCCTAAAAGTGTATCAAAAATTGCTCAGGAATTCTCAGAGGTCATGTAAGAGAAGGCAGGAGGAAGTGGATTGGATATCCACAAGTCACCTGACTTCCTAGGTAAAAGAGTTCTACTAACACCTGCAATTCCAACTTCTGTGAGCTGTCATGGCAATATAGTGAGTAAGTAATCAGTATTCCCAGTTTAAGCCCTGAGTTAGAGCTCTCTTGAAACCATTTTCATCTGACTCATAAAGCTTGTATACTTGATTCTGTTCTAATTATAGTGCACCCAAATGCACTTTAAAAACAGGAGTTAGTGCTTCTGTTTCTCTTAGGTAGTGAGTCTGTCTTCCCACACTAATTGTCACACTACTAGTGACACACACACAATATATGTGTAGTTGCATGGCTGATTCAGTCCTCAGATTTGAGACTCTCCTCATGTTTCAGATGGGCATTTTGTTTATTTACATTTATTCAGTTAGACAAACATTCATCCATTAACTTATTATAATTATTAAAAGTGCCCAGCAACTCCTTTTTATTATTGCAAATGTTGCTCTGGCGAATGGACAGGGGGAGGCATTTTGTAACGACACAGAGACCAGTCGAATCTGTGCTGTTCACTGACAGCTTCGGCAGCGAACTAACAGAACCAGTTCCAATTAAGTTCAGTCCCAGGCACAAAATTGTTGGTCCAACATGAAGCCGAAAGTTCTTCCAAAGTGTTTTGCTGCTCAAATTAGTCTGCGTGCACCCATCGATACTCTGACTCCATTGCATTCAAATTAGCTGGTCTGGAAAAACTGGTAAACAGGAATGCTGCTTAAGATACTCAATAGATTTACATGCTCTGGCTTGTCACCAAATAAATGACAGACTCTGGGGAAAGTCTTCTTGATCCTTCATTTCTGACTGGGAGCAGACTGGCTGTAAGTTATGTGGCGGCTTGGATGCAGGAATTAAGCTGGGCAAAAATGGTGAAGTCTTACAAAACACTCTGTTATACCCTCCAACATTTCTTTTTTAAACTGGAGATGTCAGGAATTGAACCTGGAACCTTCTGTATGGAGAGCATGGGTGGCATCCAACTAATGTGCTATCACCACAAGGAACTTGCCTTGTTCTCTCCCTGCTCATGCTCCACATCATCCCCATATCTGCTCTAGAGGGCTGAGGGAACCTCCAGAACTATTTTAGGGGTGTGTGCAGGGGCGGAGAGGCATAATGTCCTGTTGCACAAGCAGAATTCCCTGAGCTGAAGGAACAAGTTAGCTGGGTACCACCCTGTGTGTTCAGCCACTGAACTGTGGTCTTTCCAGGCATGTCACAACAGTTCTCCAATGGGCACCTTGAATCACACTCGCACAACCACATCCCACACAACAGCAGGACATGTTCCCAAAATCCTTGCATTAAAGATTCAACAAATGCAAAATACAGTGGTACCTCGGGTTAAGTACTTAATTCGTTCCAGAGGTCTGTTCTTACTCTGAAACTGTTCTTAATCTGAAGCACCACTTTAGTTAATGGGGCTTCCTGCTGCCGCCGTGCTGCCGGAGCCCGATTTCTGTTCTTATCCTGAAGCAAAGTTCTTAACCTGAAGCACTATTTCTGGGTTAGCGGAGTGTGTAACCTGAAGCGTATGTAACCCGAGGTACCACTGTATATTGAACACATACACGAAATGGTCCCCAAGCAGTGGAAACTCATTCTTACATCTCAAGTACAGTGGTACCTCGGTTCTCGAACATCTCTGTTGACGAACGTTTCAGAACCCGAACGGCCAAAACCCGGAAGCAAATGCTTCCGTTTTCAAACACGCCTCAAAAGTCGAACAGCTTCCACTGTGTGTTTTTCAATTTTCTCAGTTGAATTTGCAGGTGGCCCTTTGCACCTCGGTTTTCGAACATTTCGGAACTTGGATTACGTTCAAGAACCGAGGTACCACTGTATAGGCCAGATATGTGGCTCCGATTCCTGCCATCTCAGCCTATCAGCACAGGCAAAGGTGGAAGGCCAGAAGAAGGGATGGGAAGTATTGCTTATCATGAGACCTTTTGCTGACTTTGACGCAAGCCAGGCACTGGGACCTTTGACATAGGGCCAGCTATATTGCAGATGGAGGAGATGGAGGAGAAGTTATTCTCTATCACAGTCCAATTCCAATGACCCTGTTGGAGATCAAGGCAGCCTTTTCCCTAGGACCATCACTCAGGTAGGAGATCTTGATCTCTGACAACAATCCCACTACCGTTGCCATGCTCCCAGTGTCTCCAGAGGAGAGGCAATGCGTATCCACCCAACAACACCAAGACCAGTGGAGAGATAGAGTTTGGGTTGACCTCACACTCCATGACTTACTGCTTAGACCCTCCCCATGAGGAAATACACTTCAGTGAAGTGTAGGCACGAGTATTCAGTGTAGCTAGTGTAATAGTTCTTTGGAGGAAGTGGGGTCAAGGGAGTCTTGGCAGCCAGGAAGAGAGGCCCAGTGTATAGACTAGCCACTGCAGAACCACTCTAAACATCGACCCGTCTTATTCACAGTCCTTCTCCTGTGGGACAGGGAGCGGTCAACTCAGAGGTTGTGTTCTGGACAAATTTGCACATCTGTCTTCGGTGTTCAGTAGGATCCTTCATCTTGCAGGGGATCTCACATGTCTTCTGGCCTGAATTGCGTTGGCAGAACTCTCAACAGGCGTTTCCGGGCCCAATATGAAACGTATACTTTGGGCGATCCCACTTTCTTCCAGATGCATGAAGATTACCAGGAGGGGCCCACAATGAATGCACCCGAACAGGTCTGTGGGCCTGTTTCTCGGTCACAGCAACAACCCACACTTTTTTCAGCTGGTTGGACTAGGCTAGCAATGTTGTGCAAGGAAATCCAAATGCAAATTCAGATTGAGAAAGAAATGTGTATATTTACCACCTGAGAACTTGCACAATTCGGAATGAAAATAAAGAGCAATTTTGTTGAAGTAAAGTAATTGCCTGCATTCTTCAGATACATAGAGATAATTCCTGCTTAAGGCCATTGAATTTTATGTAGGAAGTGGAGGCATTAAGATTTCTCTTCCTTCAATGAACTGTATGTTTCCATATTCTTTCTCTTGCTGTTAACAGAATGTATGCCCAATTGCCCATCAATCTTCACATTTAACTTGGCTTGACTTCATAGGACTATATACACCATAAACCTGCATTATCTGCATTAACTTTTCTCAGCTACTTGATCCTCAACATCTCGGTTTAACCCCTCAGTTAATAGTAACAACAAATACCTTAAACATGCACTCAGTTATGTCACTTTTCCATCCCAAACTTTACTTTCTGAATAAAATACAACCCGAACAAGCCAGTTTGGGTCCACCTATTGGGGTTCAATATCAAAGCCTGGCTTTATTCTCCAGTTGAAAACATTTCAGTCAAGACATTCCATTAAGTACAATTCAGTGTCTATGAAAATCAATGGTACAAGGGGAAACTGTTTAGAATTCCAGCAACCTACCTTAATAATCCTGTTTCTGGTCAGCCTTGGTACTTGTGGCTCTGTCCTGCAACCTTGTAGTGTAGGACTCTGAGAGCAATGTAACAAATAGCAGGGAAGAACTGGGTGGCTCAACCTGTCGCAAGGCAGAGGATGGAGAACAGCCCATTAATGACACCTCAGCCTCCACCTCAGAAATTACCACATGGCAAATGAAATCATCTATGGCAGTAGTCATTCTTTCCCTGACCATGAAGACACTTTCCTTCCTTCTGTGATCTGCAAAGGTTGATATTTAAAATTGCTTCTTAAATTTGCTGCTTAAAGTTGTAACAGTTTGCCAAATCAAAGCTTCAGGTTTGTTATGTTGTTTTCAACTTCCCAAAGTCTTTCTCCTCACAGTGGGGAAATAGAGCAAACCTGTACCCCAAAACTGACAACTTTAAAGCTGTTTCTATTTTAGCTGTAAGCCACCTTGAGTCCCTGACAGGGAAAAAGGCAGGATGTGAATAAATACAACATTTACTACTAATCTGTGCCATTTTCTGTCAGGTGTTACAAGGAAGGGACACCACAGGAACTAATCTACATCTCTTCCAATGTCTGGTTTGACCCTAATTCTCACATTTTACTCAAGTGTTGTTGTTGGGGGGGGTTTTGTATCCACAATCCACTCATACTTTTGGGGTTGTGCACAGGTGTAAATCATGTGGCCGGTATAAAACAGCTTTGCAGCATATGGTTATTTTGAGCTTGTGGTAAATACCTTAGGGGTGTGTAGCTACAAAATGGAGTTTGATGTGTGAAGTGAGCTTCCTAAAAACAGTGAGCCCACCCAGGAATGGCTGTGGGAGGGGACACTGTTTTTTGCAGCTCAGCCTACATAATCCTGGTAAGAGAATATTGGCAGCAATGCCATTCAGCTGTTTGGGAATTGGATTTAGTCTCTGTAGTCTTTCGTTCCTCAAAAGAGCAGGTTGGTGCCTTTCTCCTGACCTGGCTTGAATTGGAACAGCAACAGAGCTGTTTGACAGTGGAATTTGCTGCCAAGGAGTGTGGTGGAGTCTCCTTCTTTGGAGGTCTTTAAGCAGAGGCTTGACAACCATATGTCAGGAGTGCTCTGATGGTGTTTCCTGCTTGGCAGGGGGTTGGACTCGATGGCCCTTGTGGTCTCTTCCAACTCTATGATTCTAACCCTAGCTGCAGTGTGTGAAGATTTGTGTGTTTCTGGATCAAAGCCTACAGGTTTCTTTTGATGAAGCAGAGACCATGTTACTTCTCACTTTCCTTTAAATGTCAGCTTTCCCATGCTCCCAAAATGACCGTGTCTCCAACCTGATGCCCTTCAGCTGTTGTCAGAATCCAACTCCCATCAGCCCCAGCCAGGGAAAATGGGAGTTGTGGTCCAAAACATCTGGAAGACAGCAGGTTGGGAGAAGAGTGAGTCTGTGTCGTGTTCCTAGCTGAATGAACTCTACTGGATAAGCTTTGTTTCTTCAAGTACAAAGAAACCTTTTTGAAACATAAGGGACAGTTCTGCTGAAAGGAAGGAACCAGGATCGCCTTTTCTAGGAAATGTTGCAAGAGCTCTACCTGCTGCAATCATGTGCACATAAAGTCATAAGTATTTCCTCTTCAATGGGTGCCTGTGAGCTTCAAGGATGCATCATAATTTTAACAGGGATGACTTACTTAGCACTTACAGAAGACAAGTGTTGCTGACATCAGTTCGTAAGTTGCTATAGCAGCTGTTAGCCAGAGCAGTCAACACCTTCCCCAAACACATAAGCGATGTACCCTGTGGGTTATTCCTCTTCTGAAGATATGCCAAAAGGCAGTGGAGGTTTAGGGTCAGTTTTCCTTCTCCTAGATGGGCTATCTTCCCAGGTTGACGAGCCACATCACTTCCCCCTACAGCACATGCAGAAACTGCTTTCTTGACTGTTGGGCCTCCTAGTGGTTTGCTCAATCTGCCAGATCCTGTTTACGCATGCAAGGAAAGTCCCTAACTCACCAAGTCCCTAACCCATTGGCTACCTCATCTGATTTAGATGGAGTCAAAGCTGTTTCCCAGGGTGTGGCCACTGTCCCATTCTGACAGCTTCTAGGAGCCACAAGTGAAAGATGAATGGGGACCATAGGTGAACAAACTACCCCAGAAGGAGTATGACGTGCCCTCCACTAGAGTTACTACCCCTCCCCTAACACCCTGTAAACCCTGTGCAAAATATATATATAACAAACTTGCAGAAGCCCATGGACCCACGTACCTACGGGGCCGCCTCTCCTGGTATGCCCCGCAGAGGACCTTAAGGCCCACAAATGACAACATTTTGGAGGTCCCAAGTCGCAAGGTGGTTAGATTGGTCTAAACTAGGGCCAGGGCCTTTTCTGTACTGGCCCTGACTTGGTGGAACACTTTGTCAGAAGAGACTAGGGCCCTGCTGGACTTGACATCTTTCCGCAGGGCCTGCAAGACAGAACTATTCCACCTGGCCTTTGGTTTGGACTCAGACTGACCCTTATGTTTCCCTTCCCTTATGGTTTTGATCTATGGGCTATTATTAAAATGAGGCTGCATTTTAAATTGTTTTCCCCGCACATTATGTTTTTACTGTAATTTTACTGGTGTTAGCCGCCCTGAGCCCAGCTCTGGCCGGGGAGGGTGGGGCATAAATAAAATTATTATTCCATGTACTTGGGCTTTTGCAAGTTGGACCTTATGAGCAGTGCTATTTTTCTAGAAAAAGTGGTGCCGGAACTCACCATGATCACCTCCCTTATTCTTTTAGAATGCCAATGGCGCCCAGCTGAGAGGTGCTGGAACTGAGTTCCGGCAAGTTCCGGTTGGAAAAAAAAGCCAAGTCAAGAGTATGACCTTCATGTGACATCATCATAACTAAGTAAGCTGGATGCCTCATCCCATGATGTCAGGAACCAGACTAAAGGGTATTGCTCTGAGGAAGAATGGTGGGAGCCCCCCTCTCCCTCTGCTCAAGGGCCTAATCCTGAAGCTCCTCTGGAGCAGGAGGATAGTATCGACCTAGAGCAATGGTTTGTGGAAGGACACAGTTTGGGAACTGAGCTGGGAGAAGAGCAAGCAAGGGAAGAGGAACAGGAAGAGAGAGAGATGGTTGATTCTCCCTCACTAGAAAGTGTGCATGCCATGAGCCTGAGAGCCAGGTGTCTGGATAGGGCAGCCTCTCAGAAGGATCAGTGGTGGAGGGATCACGTGGTGAGGAGATGGGAAGACGGAAGCAACTAGAGGGAAGTGGGAGGAACTCAACTGGGAGCACCTGCACGGCAAAAATGGATGCTGAATGTTTGTGCTGTGTTCAATAAAGCTCTCTGTTGCTGCAAAAGACTGCTTTCGCTTTGTGCTGTTATCTACAGAGAGGCGGAAGGTAAGCCTTGACACATAAGTAGAGTAGATGTCCTCCTCCCTGTTAAGTGGGGAGGTTGCCTCTGTGCTGCGCAAGCAGGACTCTTGGAGGCAAGATGACTTACTTGCCAACCCTGCAGAAGGAGAAGAGCTGGGTGTGTGGCCACTGTGTACAAAACCTATTATCTCTCCATCACTTGCCATCCTGTGCTGCAATCGCTCAGGTGATACCAGATCATTGTTTCCAAAGGAACAACACAGGGCAACTTGGCTTTCTGTCATTTTTATCCTGAAATTCAGCCTGTGCTCTGCTGGCTCCGAAATCAGTTTCATTGAAAGTGCTTTGAGGCATGTCCAGCCAAGCGTCACTATGTCTTAATTTTAAGACATGACTGCCAAGAGGTGCGGCTTGGAAACACAAGGAAGCCCAAGCAAATTGTGCTGTATTACACAAGTTTATGTTAAGTTACAGCACGGATCAACAGCTGTTGTTTCAATAGAGTCATCCAGTTGCTTCTTATAAAGATGTGGATTATTAATATAGGGTTATGAATGCATTGGTAAGATTACAAAGCTGACTGAAAGAACCCAGTTTGACTTCCTAGTCAGAACTGGCCAATTGTAACTAACCCTGCCATTAAATCAATTTTTAACACAGCGCTGCTCCTGCTTCTTGTTTTGAATAGTTTTCAGTGAGAATGTGAGGCCTACATCAGCAAAAATGCTCATTCAAACTTTGAACAGGATTAACCTGTGGATGTACAGTGGTGCCTCGCAAGACGAAATTAATTCATTCTGCGAGTTTTTTCGTCTTGCGAATTTTTCGTCTTGCGAAGCACCACTGTCTTCAAATCACCAAAGTCTTCAAAAACCTCAAAAAAGGCTACCACACCGCGTGCTATGAGTTGCTCCTCGAAGTCAAGTCGCAACTGCACCTCTTCAAGCAATGCACCCTGGGTATTAATGGTTTTAAGAAAAAGGAAACAAACTTGCAAGACGTTTTCGTTTTTCGTCTTGCAAAGCAAGCCCATAGGTAAATTCGTCTTGCGAAGCAACTCAAAAAACGAAAAACTCTTTCGTCTTGCGAGGCATTCGTCTTGCGAGGTACCACTGTAGATAATTTCAGTAGTATGGGTCAATGTTCACTCCCAAGGCATTCTTTATTTCCTCAGGAGGAAAAGAAGGGGAGGTCCAGTCGTGTAATGTTGGATACCATCCAAGGGGCATAGCCTTCTTCTCCTCCTCAGTATAACATTATTTGCCATTTCTTTTATTGGGGTGCTGGGCTCCCTGAGACACCCCGACCCTGCAGAAAATGTTCTCTGGGGTCCTGCTGGCCATCTTTAGCATGGGGCAGCTGCAAAAATAGATGAATGCAGTCCTCCGTTCCACCAAGCGGGATACGATGAGACATTATTACAGTGATTTGGTCTTTGATAATATTTTGGATTTTTTTTCCAACAAAAGTTTTCCTGCTGCAGAGGTGACAGACTCAGAGACTGGCATGTGAATCCCTAACGTTCCTGCGACAGCAGCAACCCTCTGTCCTGTGGGATGCCCTACATTTGCTGTATCAAGAAGGATGGGTTAATGATGATGATGGTTGTATTTTTATTCTTTGTAACCAGGCCGCGGGTGGCGCTGTGGGTTAAACCACAGAGCCTAGGACTTGCCGATCAGAAGGTTGGTGGTTCGAATCCCCGCGACAGGGTGAGCTCCTGTTGCTCGATCCCTGCTGCTGCCGCCAACCTAGCAGTTCGAAAGCATGTCAAAGTGCAAGTAGATAAATAGGTACCGCTCTGGCGGGAAGGTAAATGGCGTTTCTGTGCGCTGCTCTGGTTCGCCAGAAGCGGCTTAGTCATGCTGGCCACATGACCCGGAAGCTGTACGCCTGCTCCCTCAGTCAATAAAACAAGATGAGCGCCGCAACCCCAGAGTCGGTCACAACTGGACCTAATGGTCCCTTTACCTTTACCTAACCAGGCCATCTGATTGGATTGCTGCAGCCACTCTGCCCAGTTTCCAACAAATATAATAAAACATCAAAGACTGAAAACTTCCCTACACATTATCCTGCTGGTCCAGCTCTGGATGCTGGAACTAGTAACTCCAAGATCCCTACACTCTCAACCTGTCTCAGGTTGTCAGAGGCATTTCCCTGCATTGCAGTTTGTTGGGCCAGATGACTCTCAGGGTCCCTTCCATCTCTACAATTCTTCGATTCTCTCCACTACCAATAATTTGAATATTGCTGTTCTCATTGTACAGTACTGATTTTCTGTTTTCCAGATATCAAAAGTCTCAGTACATCTGAGGAAATGAAAGAAATGGCAAGAAAATAAGGTACTGACTAAGAGCAACTCCATACGAGAGAGGTTTCGCAGGGACAGCGGAGGGAGAAATAATAACATTGTGAGCTCGTATAAAGTTCTCTGTAGCTGCAGAAAAGAGCACATAATACATCAACAGTTTGTTTTGTGCTCATGATATTGTTGACCAGATTTAACATAATCTGAAGCCCAAAATGTAGATACTTTAAGAGGAGAGCTCCTTCTGTCAGAGGATTATAACAGATTGCTAATTATCTGTATTTAACACATGAATGCCAGCAATTACTACTTCCTTGGCCTGGAGGATGTGAGGTTGCCAGCAAGCTATGCAATGAGGCAACAATGATTAGTACAAACAATAGCGAATACCTATAATCATTATTGTGTTAGCTTTTTAATGGCCATGGATGGATGGCAAATTATGAAAGGGGTCTCCTGTCTTACCAACAGAGGAAGAGAAGTGACGCACAGTGATGCACAGTGTAGGAATCTTCATCCTATTTCAGGGTTTGTCCATTTCCTCCCTCATCAAGGATGTGCTGTGGTTCTCTAGAGCAGTGTTTCCCAACCACTGTTCCGCGGCACACTAGTGTGCCGCGAGATGTTGCCTGGTGTGCCGCGAGATGTTGCCTGGAGGGAGGCGGGCGAGTCGGGCGGCGAGAGGCGGGGCGGCGAGGAGAGGCCGCCCAGCGCGGGGCTCTCGCCGTCTGCCTGCCTGGCTGCCTGCGAGCTCGGCGGGCAGCGCCTCCGTCCGCAGCGCCCGCCTTGCAGCTCTCATTCCCTGCCCCTGCCAAAGCTCACCCAGCCAAGCCGCGCTCTCCTTCCTTCCTGCCTCGCTTTGCTGCCTCCTCCCCCCCCACCCCCAAAGCTTGGAGGTTCCCTGGCAAGGGGGAGGGAAAAAAATTGAAACTTACACTTTCGTGCGTCCCTCCCGGCGTGACGCTGCGCGCTGACGTCACGGGGCTGTAATGGTGGTGTGCCTCGAGATTTTTTTCATCAAACAAGTGTGCCTTTGCCCAAAAAAGGTTGGGAAACACTGCTCTAGAGATTAGCAGATCAAGTTGCCTTATATCCTGTGGGATAGCTCAGACAGCAGAGCATAAGACTCTGAATCTCAGAGTCCTGGGTTCGAGCGCCACGTTGGGCAAAACGATTCCTGCATTGCAGGGATTGGAATAATGACCCTCACGGTCCCTTACAATTCTATATTATCAGATCACTGGCCCACCAAGGCCCAGTGTTGCTGCACTGACTTTTAGTAGTCCTCCAAGGAATGGTGGGACGGCCGGCGAGTCTTTCCCAGCCCTATACAACAAAGGCTACAAAACAGAAGAGAATAATAAAAAATCACTTTCGTTTCCAGGCTTGTCCCTTCGTAGTCAATACTGGCTCCCCCTTCTCACAGCTTTATATATTTAACCTGGGAAAACAGGTTTAAAAAATAGTGAAGAATGAAGAAACAATATGGGTAAGATCAACACCACACACAGGAAATATATGGGATATAGAACTCCTCTTGCGGGGGAGGAATTGTTGAATGTGTTCATTTGAATGGAAGTCAAAAACTCTGTAGCTGTCAATAAGGGATTAAGATCAAAACTGAATGTAATTGGATTAATTAAGACTCGGAAGCAGGATGAAATAAAATCATCTCACCTTGAAATCTAGCACGCAGGAAGTCGTACAAAATGTATAATTGGCTTTATAATTGATATATATTTGAATTTGAATTGTAATTTGACATTGGTAAAATGTGGTTTATATTGGATTTTAATAATTAATATTTATAAAATAATAAATAAATACAGTCATACCTCAGGTTAAAGTTGCTTCAGGTTGAGCATTTTCAGGTTGCACTCCGCGGTGACCCGGAAGTAACGGAATGCATTACTTCCGGGTTTTGCCGCTCGCACAAACGCTCAAAATGACGTCACATGCATGCACAGAAGTGGCGAATCGCGACCTGAGCACACACGGGTTGCATTCGCTTCAGGATGTGAACAGGGCTCCGGAATGGATCCCGTTTGCATCCAGAGGTACCACTGTAATAGTGAACTACTGCTATGGAAAGAAGAGATGGAAAGTTCCTGCTATTTTCCCTTCTCTCCTCCATAGCAACTTGGGTGAGAATGAGAGGAAGGATTCCAGTTGTCCCACCTGCCCTTACAGCCTTGACTGGGCTGACCCTACTATTAGGCAGAGTGCAGCGATGGATGTGCTTGGTGGGGGAATTGGGTAACAATAATAGCTCCAACCACTGCCCCCAAGCACCTTGAACTGTGCCCCCTAAACTAGGCTGCTGGCCTCAAGTGTTGATCTCAGTGCTGAAGTTAAGATTCAATGGCTGGTTGGGTTGCAATCTGTATATGGACCAGGAAGGGGCTCCTTCTTATTCTTTGCATCAGATACCAAACATCTTGGGCAGCAACTCTCCAAATCCTAAAGAGTTATAACCAAGCTTCCTGAGCTTCTCTGAGCTGTTTGTGTAGGGAAGTTGTAGGAAAACAGAAGACCTGCTTGCATTTGCAAGAGAGAATGCCACTTGTCGCTCAACGAGACTTTTATTTCAACAGATGCAAAAAGAATTGCATTTAATCATATAAAATCTGAACAGTACAAAAGGAATATTTTAAAATCAGCATATGAATAATAATACAAAAGTTGATCATAACATTGATGCTGGTGTTTTGCTCTGGATTATTACAGACGTAAGAATTAACATGCTATACCAGGCCAAGGTCTACATAGCCAAATGGACCGTTCCCACTGGGGCTGTCAACAACCCAGGGGGGAAATGGAGCTCTCCTCCCCTCTTTCTGGCCACTGTTGCCAAGAAGAGAATAGGATGGGTAGCTCAATCAGTTAGAATGTGGTGCTGATAACTCCAAGGTCGCATGTTTGATCCCCGTATGGGACAGTTGCACATTCCTGCATCGCAGGGGGTTGGACTGGATGATTCTCAGGGTCCCTTCCATCTCTACAATTTTATGGTTCTATGTATTCAGAGACAGGTGGGGGGGCGGTGAGGCTAAACAGCAAGTGCTATCTTGTGGAGGTAGACCACAAAATTCCCCTTGGACATTGTTGAGGATTGCAGATTGAAGGCAAATAACACATTGCAGGCATGTGGGAGGCAAAAAGAAGAAGTCCTCTCTTCTGTGCTGGATGGCTGGAATGAGCAAGCAGCAAGGAAGAGGATGAAGAAGAGAGAACGAGGCTCAGGTAAGGGGCAGCCAGCCAGTATTGCATTTAGATTGCAGAGCCAAATGGATTCTAAATTCATAAATCTGTGCTTCGACAGCTATCATGATTAGTGTTACATGTGAGACATCTTTCTATTGCTAACGGTTTTTGAACACTGGCACAGAGTTGTAAAATGTGACAAAACATTTGCAGCTTGGGACGATCCGAGGTCTTGCCAATGGCTGCTGGACTAGATCAGTAATTTAAGGACAGCAAAACCCTGGGAGAAAACATTAAGAGAGTAATGTGATTAATTTGGGGGTTGTCATAATTAAATATATGCCATGCCCCAGTAATTGTTCACTGATGAAAGAGCTCCCTAGCACAACTCATGTCAAGAAATGTGACCACAGATTGTGTTCTTCCTCTGAAATGAATGGAGCAGTCTGCAGAGGCGAGAGATCTGTGTTTATCTCCATGCAGCTGACCACACAGGCACTGCAGTCTTAATCAGACATGCATTCCAAAGCAGCCAGTAGGGTTTACTTGCAAATAAATGTTTGCAGGGTTGCAGCCTCAGCGTGGTAGAAAGAGCGTGTTGATTGTACTTGCATTTGTCAAGTTAAGGGGAATACTGTAGTACTTAGAATTTGTCTGAGAGTGAAATTGTAAATCCAGCCTTAAATTTAAAGTAACAGAATAACTGATTAAGATGGCATCATAAAAGAAGGGGGGGGGGAGTTTCTCTTGCCATGGCTTGAAAAAGAAACCCTACCAATATCCAAATCCGGTACGTCAAACATGGTCAGGACTGAAGATGCATTTCATGTCAACACACTCACGCACTTGGGATCTGCCATACAGTGGTGCCTCGCAAGACGAAAAGAATCCGTTCTGTGATTCTCTTCGTCTAGCGGTTTTTTCGTCTTGCGAAGCAAGCCCATTGAAGGATTAGCGGATTAGCGCTATTAGCGGCTTTTAGCAGCTTATCTGCTGATCGGATCAGCTGATAAGCGGCTTAATGGCTTAGAAAAAGGGGGGGAAGGGAAAAAAAACCAGCAGGAACTCGCAAGACATTGTCGTCTTGCGAAGCAAGCCCATAGGGAATTCGTTTTGCGAAGCACCTCCAAAACGGAAAACTCTTTCGTCTAGCGAGTTTTCCGTCTTGCAAGGCATTCGTCTTGCGGGGCACCACTGTATTTGGCTTCATTTGTAAATTAGTTTCCTTCAGAATCATTATCAGACAACTTTCATGATCAGTGTTGATGCCTTTCAACAAGTAGTTGGTACATCCAGGTAGACAATTGCACAGAGGAGGTCGGAAATTTCTGTCTGGGTAGAAAAAGAGCAGAAGCGATTTTCATTCTTCCTCCAAACGGGAAACCGATTTTAAGAACTTCCAATACCTATAAGCAGAGCTATTAAAAATGCCAGGTTGCCACACAGGTACAACAGCAGCAGTATCACTTCACTTTTCACCTAGAAAGGAAACAAAATTAAAACAATGAAAATTCTGCTTAACAGTTATACGTTTTTGAATTTTATTTCCGCAGTTTGTACGCAGCTTAATCACAATCTCTATGTGATATACAGTTTGAGATATTCCATGAGAAAGATCTGTTCACTATACAGTGGTACCTCAGGTTAAGAACGTAATTCATTCTGGAGGTCCGTTCTTAATCTGAAACTGTTCTTAACCTGAAGCACCACTTAACTAATGGGGCCCTCTTGCTGCCGCTGCACCACTGCTGTGCGATTTCTGTTCTCATCCTGAAGTTCTTAACCCAAGGTACTATTTCTGGGTTAGCAGAGTCTGTAACCTGAAGCGTCTGTAACCCGAGGTACCACTGTATTCCTTTTGAACGGCTCATCGATGTTCATAAAAAAGAGAGAAGACCTAATAACTGTGGCCTGGCAAGTTTGTCAACACCACCTGCCCCCTTCCTGAAGCAACTTAGCTTTTTTAGGCTTCCTCCAGACTTTTTTTGGGGGGGGGTATTATTCTGCAAAATGCCATTGATGCAATAATACTGCATTAGTGGTGGGTTTATACTGGACTGTCCACATGCCATTCCACATTATTAGTTTTTCTGTGATGCTGCCCCAATGTTGTTGGATTCTTGCTGTCTGGAAGGGCACTCATGTGCTATAGCCAAACAAAAGCAGGCCAAATAAATAAATAAATGCCAGAATATTTGTGATTGCAAGGTTTCAACAGGAAGTTACAGGATGCACACCGACTGGAAACAAAGTAGTATAACTGCCTCCAAACTTTTGCAGGTGCACATATAAGCACTCCAATACTCTCTTGAGCACAAATCATAATACATGCATAATAAAAATAATGCCTGGAGGGTTCCTTAAAGTGGGGCGGAGGAGGATCGGAACCCCATACATAGAGTTAGCTAGCAACATTTTCAATATTGTTTGGTTTTCCCAATAACCTTCTGGTTTAGAGCTTCCACTCAAGTAGAAATCTAAGAAAACAAAACACTGATAATGACTGCAAGAACAAAAAGATTACCTTGGTGTTTGAATCTTCATACATTTCTGTAAAGCACAAAGCAAAACAAAAAACAGGAATGTTATTAATTCCTACTTGCGTGCTTTGTTAAGAAAAGCTTTTTATACATAGATCCGAATCAAGCTTCACCTTTCTTTTTCAACCACAGAGTTACATCCAACAGGATAGCAGCTAAGAATTCCCAGGCCACAAAGCCTCCCATTGTTTTAACCATCCATTGGCTAGGAGAGCTGCTGAGCATCTGCAGTCCCAGAAATATGGCGGCAACTAAAGGAGGAAGAGGCGAGGCATTAGACCTTTCTATGATCTGGTGCTTCCAAATGGAAACTTAACACCACAAAGAGGTTGCTTTAGCAACAGGGTTGGGACATTGTTGTTTTTAACATCAAATTTTCCTCGCAAAGATAAAATCTGAATCAAATAGGAGGGGGGGATTTAGGGGCGGCATATTGGCATCCACGACATTGTGTGAACATTGTTGCATGAATGAGGAACACTGATGCCACAGCATCTGATACCTACAAACGCATGTGGAAAAATAGCCTGTTGGAGACACACTGGCTGGTTATTTTTAATAAAAAAATCTAGGCGTAATATTCAATGCATTTCGTCCCCCAGCTACAGGACGCAAATGGTACAGGAGAAGTTTTATCACCACCCCAACCGGGTTCATAAAGTGTCCCTGAAATCCTGCCTCCTTGAATTTTTATATTTTGGGTCGTGCTCCGACTTCCGCTTGCACAATGGAAATGTTTCCATCTCTCTCTGTGCATGCCCTGCACCCTCCCCAAATCTGCTGGGGGGGCATTGTGAGAAAACTCCAGAACAAAATTAGGAGGCACATTAACAAGAAAGGACACAAGCCTTGTACAAGCAAAAGGTCTTCTACACAGGCGAAGAGTGAGTTGAATACTGCCTTATAAACATACATTGGGGTTTTTTGACCACTTAAAACTGTCAGGCCTTTCCACAGTCTGAAGATTCCTCCCCAGTCTACAGAATTTGCAGGACTCCCAGAAAATAAGAAGTAAAAATACAGTTATACCATTATCTCTGTAATATGGGTATACAGTATGTCCTGTCTGACTTTTGCAAACGTTAACCTGGAGCCCTTGCAACAGAAATGGCCCACTTGTACTTAGGTTTCTCTGGACAATGCTAAGCTAGAATCTTTCTTGTTCAAAACAAAAACAGAGATTCCCTGCAGCCTGATTTTGAACAGACAGTGTTTGGAGCTAAGTCATGCCAAGTTTTGCTTATGTATATTACCTGCTATTGTGTTCCAGGTATCTACCTATTGCTGGAGTTTCTCAGTATGTGTCCTGAGGACTAGGGTGTTAACATTCCACTCCAGCTGCCGACCTAATTTTACTGAGGTGGGTGGCATCTCATTCTGTGCAGCATCATCTTAGCCTTGTGCCTTTCTAGACTGCCTTCCACAGTGGGAATCGAGCATCCTACTTGTAAGTTGCAACAGAAGCACCCATCCACTTACCTGCCAAAACTTTGATGACTAATGCGTTTAGCATGTGAAACCAATTAAAAATAAACCTCCTGTTGGTGCAATGCAAAACACTGTTAGATATCTTTGCTCTCCCAAGGAGTAAACATCAGCTGGTTACATCATGCCTACTCTGTCCATTGCATTCTCCTCGTGGCGGAGCAGACTTTGAGAGGGCAGTAAGGTTCAGTTCCACTAAATAGGAGGTGGAGAACTCATCTAGCACACCTATGGCTACCACTGGGGGAAATGGAGCACAGCCATGCTGCTGTTAGCCTATTGAAACATCTTCAGAGGGCATGTGCCACTGACTACAAATTGGTGGGGTGCAACAGCAGCGAATGCTGGTGCCTTCAAGTTCTGCTTGAGGACTTCCTATAAAGTATCTGGCTGGTCTCTGCTTGAAACACAATGATGAATGAGATGGCTCTTTATTCTGCTCCAGCAGGCCTCTTTTTAGGCACACCAGTGTATTCAATTCACATTCCAGATTTGTTTTCTGTAAGTCCTAAAGGCACCGCACCAGAGCAAAGCATTATCTTTCCCAAATGCAATAGGGGTTGGTTTGTTTTTACTGTGAGCCAGAAAACAAGAAGGCACTGGATGTAGTCAACAACAGCGGGCCTAGCTAAAAGGCTTGAGTTACACAGCAGTGATTCTGACAATGCTGTGTAACTCAAAGCCACTTAAAGTACATCTCACAGGGAGAGTGTAAGGGAGACAGCATGCAAGACACCTACTAGTCCCTCTTCCCCAACATACATATGCATAGACACAGAGAGCTATCACACGACTGGAGAACCTGTGGCCCTGTAGACATGGTTGGACACCCAACTGCCATCATCCCTAACCACTGGCCATGCTGACTGGGGATGATAGGAATTGGAGCCCAAGAACTTCTGGAGGGTCGCACAGATTCCCCAACTCAGATTCACCTTCCACATTGGGTGCCAAAAAGATCTTGCAAGCTGGCCACCATCCATGCCTTGTGCCAGGAATTCCATTGCTACTCCTGGCACACTGCACAGTTGGCAAAACACAGAGCTATGGAATCAGGATCTCATTGTTATCTAGTTCTAGAAGGGCCAAGGCCTTGCCTTCAGCCCCATTAGCTTTGCCTAATCCCAGATATGGTTGTGAACTGGTTTTGGTTGTAATAAATAACAAGATGAAAGAAAAAAAATTATTAAAAGATGATCCAAAAAGAACTCCCTTAAGAGAATCAAGTCTTTTTGTCTTAAGACAGTTTTTAAAAGAATATTCCCCCCCTCAAAATTATAAAAAATAATTCCAGTAGTACCTTAAAGACCAACTAAGTATAAGCTTTCTAGGCATGAGCTTTTGTGTGTATACACATTTCTTCAGATACTCTGAAACGGAGGTCGCTACAACCTTGTTGATGACTGTTAATGATGGCAGTTGGTTCCACAGGGAAGGGCAAGGGATTTTTGAAGGGATAGATGACCAAAATTAGCTTTAGTGTGTATAACGGGACATGAATCCAATATCTCTATTCAGACCAGGTCTCTCCATAGTTTTTAGTTTGGTAATGAGTTGTAACCCAGCAACTTCTCTTTCAAGTGTATTTCTAAAATTCTTTTGCAATAAGACAGCTACTTTAAGATATTGGGAAATGGAAGTGTTCTCCTATTGGGTTCTCTGTTTTATGATTCCTGGTGTCCGATTTATGTCCATTTATCCTTTGGCGTAAAGATTGTCCTGTTTGTCCAATATAGAGAGCTGAAGGGCACTGTTGGCATTTGATGGTTTTGGTTGCTCAGTGGCCATGCAGGTAGCTCACAAAACAGGTGCCAGAACACCCCTAAAAGGTGCCAGAACTCCGTTCCAGTGAGCTCTGATTGAAAAAAAGCTCTGACTATGAGAAATAAATGGCTAAAAATAACACTTGTCTGTATTTACAATTTTGCTCAGCACAATTAAAAATCAAGAAAACCCTATAATTTCAGTGCTTCTGAAATGATAATGGGAAAGGGTAGCTTCTGCGAACCTCGCTGAGATCTTATGATGAATAAATTTTTCCTCTTCCACAGGCAGTTCTGAAGTAGCTAGCATCCAGCTGTAACTGTTCTGCCCGTTTAGCGTATAATGCTTCTGCAATTCAAGGAAGCATTTATTTATTTTTACCTCATTAATTACATTTGATGTACTGACCGGTTATCTTGAAGAGATGGTCGGAAAAAAGCTATGGCTGGTTGAATCAAAGAGAGAATCGTGACAATGCATCCAATAACAGCATGAGCTCCTGCACTCTGTCAGAGAGAAAAGGGTATGAGTCCTATTTACGCTTTGCAAATGCTACGGAAGCCACCTCTCCTTTAGAAAAGGCTGCATCTTAATTCTTCTTGTAGGAAATCCTTGTTCGCGTACAATATCCTTGCAAAGGGACCTTGGGGAGGCAAAGAACATTGTATAACGGACGATTCCCAACTGACAATTCCCAGGTAAGATCCTCGCCCTATTGTGTGGGCAGGTAGTCCCTCCCCCTACCTGGCCTAATCACCTTGGCAACGCCTCCCCAGGTGGGATTGGGCAACTGGCTGAGGTAGGCGGAGACCTCCAGGTCTCCCACCTGGGGAAGGCGAAGCCAAGCCTGTGCTAAAGGTGCCACATAGGGTCCAGGGGGCTGTGCACGACCACACAAAGGGCGCCCCCCCATTTAATGTGGGGAGCGGTCATTGTATAACGGAAAAGGTAGCTGCCGACCATAAGTAGAAGTGGTCAGTCAGCTATTTCTCTGTACAGTCACTCAGGAAGGTTTGGCATCTCTTATCATGCCGCTGTTTCCGGGGCATTTTTAGATGAAGTTTCCTTAAAAAAAAAAAAACAACCACTGCATGGACGTCAGACAGAATAGACTTACCAATCAATGCAAGCAAAAAACAACAAAAACTGTGCATCCGCCCATACTTAATTGCAGACTAATCAAAGTCTGGGGACAGGGGAATTAGGAGATGAAATGTTGATGCAGAAGCACATTTTGGTCGAGTGATCGTATTTAAATAATCCAATGTAATTAAATATCCAGCAAATTCTTATATATATAAAAAAAAAACCACTTGAATGAATGGCATAGAATGCATAACTGCAGGGCGTGCTATCTAGATATTAAGTCTAATATACATCTATTCTGGGCAAATTTAAACTGCAATCACAAAAAACACAATTACGAGTAAGTCCCAATGCTGTGGGTTAAACCACAGAGCCTAGGGCTTGCCAATCAGAAGGTCAGCGGTTCGAATCCCCGCAACGGGGTGAGCTTCCGTTGTTCAGTCCCAGCTCCTGCCCACCTAGCAGTTCGAAAGCACGTCAAAGTGCAAGTAGATAAATAGGTACCGCTCCGGCGGGAAGGTAAATGGCGTTTCCGTGCGCTGCCCTGTTTCGCCAGAAGCGGCTTAGTCATGCTGGCCACATGACCCGGAAGCTGTACGATGGCTCCCTCTGCCAATAAAGCAAGATGAGTGCCGCAACCCCAGAGTCGTCTGTGACGGGACCTAATGGTCAGGGGCCCCTTTACTTTTACCTTTACCCAATGAACAGTTCAGAAGCATGCTTGCTTATGAGTAAATATGCAGAGGATTGTGCTGAAAAAAATCCAACACTTTCTGCACCCTCAATATACCATGTAGGTCCCTGCTGCTAACTCAGAGGTGTCTTACAGTGTATGTGTGTTGCATGTCTTGTTGGCTTTGGCTATAGGCTGCTGGCAGTCTGCTTTGGAGAAGGGTAGCAAATTAGTCCCTGCTCTTTCATCAGCCTCCTTCATCACCCTTCATCAAAGTAAGTTGTTCAGCAGGGATCTAGGCGCTGTAGAAATCAAGGAAAGCTAAACTTACTTCACTCCACCCATTTGCTGCCACAAAGCTTAATATGAAAGCGATTGCCGTTGCCACGACAGTTAACAACATCATCAAAAAGTGGATCTGAAAGGGAAAGAATGTGCTTAAATTAGATTACAAACCAGTGAAAAGTGAAGGATTAACTGGTCTATTGCCATTATATAGAATATATATGTATAAAGCCATTTTTATTTTATTTTTAACCCTCATTCCCTCTCACAGAACAGCAGTTCTCAATGTGGTACACCCAGGATTCCTTGGGAGAAGCCATGACAGTTGAAAGTTGAATGTTACTACCTTAAATATATAGTACAGATGAGGCAACAGTCTCTCAATGGCCTTGGTTCCTTCTTTAAAATAGCCAATTCACTTTCACCATCTACAGGCAGAACAGGGTAAGACTCAAAAGTCTGAGGGCTTCTAGAAATCTGGGGAAGGATGAATCTTCCCGTTAAGGAAAACTGCAGCAATAATGATGAGTGCTTTGCCAAAGATACTATTTCTATTTCAGAAATAACAATATATCCAATATATATGTCTTGTATGGATAAGGGATTGGATAAATTGGAAAAAGAAGAAGTTAGAAGTTAGAACTAGAAGAACACGACACTAGATTTGGCTGGCGCTCATATTTATGGTATGGGAAAGGGAAAATACATAAAGGTTTTTCAAACCATATAATAAGAAAGTCATTAATAAGAGTATGGGAAAAATATAAAGATCTGTTAGAGTGGAAAACACCATGGTGGCTGTCACCCACTGAAGCATTTTCACTTAAGTCAACCAAAAAAGTAAGCTGGTTGACACATAGAGAGTTGTTAGCAGAAGAAGGTGGTAAACCCAAACTAAAAAAGTATGATGAGCTGAAAGACTATTTACAAAGTTGGTTACACCTTAGGCAATTAAATGAAATTTTTAAGGAAGACAATAAAAAGGGGTTTAGTTATACAATCTCCAGATTTCAAAAAGAAATAGTGGAAGAGAATGTTAAATTGTTTTTAAAAAGCATATAGTATTTCATTAGAGTGGGAAACCAAAGATGAAGAGGTTAGATCAGTTATGATTAAATGGGATCAGGATGTGGGACACAACATCCAATTTGAAAGTTGGGAAAAATTATGGAAAGTTGATATAAAATTCACAGATTGCATACTATTAAGAGAGAATTACATGAAAATGATGTATAGATGGTATATCACACCAGTGAAAATGGCAAAGATGTTTAGGAAAGAAAATAACAGATGCTGGAGATGTAAGGAAAAGGAAGGAGCATTTTAGCAAATGTGGTGGGAATGCAAATGCTTTAAAAAATATTGGGAAATGATATACAATGAATTGAAAAAAAATGTTTAAAATGAATTTTGTCAAACACCCTGAAGCCTTTTTGTTAGGTATCTCAAATCAAAAACTACCAAAAGAAAAATGGACATTATTTATGTATGGTACAACAGTAGCAAGAATCGTGATTGCGCAATATTGGAAGATGGAAGAAATACCATCAAAGGAACAATGGCAAGAAAAGCTGATGAACTATGCAGAATTGGCTAAGCTAACAGACAAACTACGAGAGAAGGACAAAAGGGACTTCAAAAGAGTCTGGGAATCATTTACAGTTTATTTGCAGAAACAACAGAATGGACTGGATTCACTGGCAGGATTTGAATAAACTTTCACAACTTCATTTGAGTAACAGATATTTTAGAGAAATGATAAGGGATTTTATTTTTGTGTAGGAAAAGCAGGATACGATAAATAAAACTAAATAACTCAGCAGAGGGGGAGTTGAGGGAAGTCCAGAGGAGGGAAGGGAGAATAATTGTAAATAACATGAGGAATTAAATTTGTATCATTAATTTTTATAAAATTATATATATATAATTTTATATATATATATATAGTCTGAGGGCTTATCCACACCTCCATTTGCTCTGCCTCTTTTCTCTGGAGAAACAGTAACTTTAGCGCAGAATCAGAACAAATGGCAGTGGTTGGATTGTGGTTACTGCTGCTGCTGCATTGAACTCAGAAAAAAAAACCTGAAGACGTGCACACACTTCTATTACGATCTGCGCAATCCCAAAGCTTGAACGCGATTTCACCAGCTGAAACTACTGTAGCCCCCTGTTTGTAGGGGCCAACCTAACAGTCTGCTCTACCCAACCATGGATCTATTAATGTGCGTACCTGAAACCAAATATCTTTACCCAAGAGAGGTTTCTTGATGGATTTCTTCAAGTACCTGGCAAATATCATTCCCACGCTGCCTGTGGTCATCCAAGCGATCAACATGAGGGCTCCTTAGAACAGAAGCAAAGAAAACACATGGAGACAAAGAAAAACCAAATTATCAGTGGCCTGAGAAGGAGCAACTCCAGGGAATTTGCTTCAGCCGCTCCCTGCCCGAAAATTACAAGGTTTTCATTAAGTGTTCAAGAGTGGGGGGGGGGAGTTTTCCCTCCTCCGTCCCAATCTCCTATCCTTTTGTGTTCTATCCTTTAGATTTTAAGCATGAAGGATCTTGTTATGTGATTGTTGTGAGTCACTCTGAGAGCTCTTTCCCATTGAAGAGGCGTTGTAAGTACTGCAGATAAATAAATGTACAGTATGCTGTGTCACACAAACACATTGGTATGCCCATCATTCTTCTACGCCAAAGGAACGCAAGAAAAATAGAACGTATATTTACTAATCAAAATAAATATATGTTTGGCAAAACTCTAGGAGCTATTCTGGAAGATGTACCATTTCTCTAGTAAACTGACATGTACTTTATTTTGTTTTTACAGGCGACGTAGGGTACTGCAGCACCCATGTTTATAAGGTAAAGCAGCTCTCAAATTACTCAGCAAGCAGCTCGATCCTTAGTAGGAAATGGAAAGAAGAAGGTGCCCAGCTAAAGAAGATTGGCAAGTTAAATTAACGGAATATGCTGAAATGGCAAGATTGACATTGAAATTAAGAGGAAGAGATGACAATGAGTTTAAAGACGACTGGAAGGACTTTGTTGCATATATACAGAAGCAACGTACACAGATTAATACATTAGCAGGATTCTAGAAATATTTGTAAGGAAATATGAATGGACAATAAGTAATTTTAATTATTTTTTTAAATTAAAATGGACATGCAGGATAATGATAAATCAGGTCCTCCCTTAAAGAGGGCATGTGTAGCGGTGAGACCTGGCAACCAAACCCTGTGTTGTGGGTGGGTTTAATTGAATAGCCACAACACCCAATTGGTAGGTCCCTTGATGCTGGGTTTAATCAGGCCAATGGGACGCAAGCTATATGGATCAAGGGACCTAAATATACCCATGCACGTGACCCAGAGCTTCCTCTTTTGGCATGTGCATTGGGAACACCCACCTCTCCCTATTTTGGGGGCTTTGTGCTTGACCTTGCTATGCCGTCGTGTGTCGTCTATCGTTGGGACAGGGGCATGGTAGGAATTTCCCCACTTGGCTGATTGGCTGTTGCCATTTGGGTTTCGCCTGCCGCGTAGCAAATCGTCACAACTTGTAAGGTTGCGGATAGGCTCTGGTTCAGGTGATAGGGATGGGAGAATGCTCTTGCCATCCTTATGGTGAAGGGTACTCCATTAAAGGAATCCAAAGACTCAATGGTTTGGTCAACCCATGAGAGGGAGTTGTGACCGTGCCTGAGTCCAGGGGGACATTTGGGTTGCGGAGTTAGCCCGTTCCCGGCTTTCCGCTCATCCAGGTGTTCACCCTTAGCTGACCTATGCTGGAACCCTGGGTCAGCGCTACCTGCATGGCAGGGAGCTAGTCGAACCAGAGCCTATGCAACCAGTCACTTTCTGTAATCAAAGTTGTGGCCTAAATTCTGCCAAAAACCAAAACCAAAATTTGAGTCATGTGTGAATTTATTGAGGCGGGGGGATTCTGGGTCTGAACACGCAATGTAATTTATTTATCACTATCAGAGCTTGAGAGGAGCGACAAACAAAGACACGAAGCAACTAATCCATCCCTACTAAACTAGGCTCACTGAAACATGTACGGAATCTACCCACAAGACCAAGACCCACCAGGAGCATCTCTCCCAGGAGGTACTGCAAGAGGTGGAATGGAAAGAAGAGACTTTGGGACTCCACTCTTAAAAAAGTTACTTACCATGAGCTTTGATTATCAAGGGTCTAGAACTGGTGCCACCTACTGCTGCAAAGCTTGAAATGTTCACCTTCTGATCAGTAATAAAGGGTGTCCTGGGATGCTTCCGTATCATCCCTCCAAGTGTTTTTGTTTTTTTAAAAAAGAAGAAGAACTAGTTATCGCAGGGCCTCTTGTTATAAAATGAATTCCTGCATGAACAAAGCTATCAACAGTATTTAAAAATCAACAGGTCTCTGTAGTCAACAGGTCTCAAGTATGCAAGAAGGTTCTGTACAAGCAATGTTAAGGAAGATGACTGGGTCTTCCTTTTTATTCAAAATTAAAACAAAACATATTATCCAGAAACATATCATCCTTATTCCCCCCCCCCATTTTTCCTTGCTCCCCCCCTCCACATATTGGAGTGATAAAAGCCTTCCAGCTATCATAAGTAAAGGCATTTGCTACAATTAGGCTCTTTAAGCCTTGAGCTCCAGAATTCTGTATGCAGTTGCTCTTGTAAATACTGTCCCCATTTCCAGTTTCTATGTGGAACTCACCATCAGCGTGAGATGGCCCAAAAGCCAGAAATATGTAGTACAAACTGTCAGTGCTTCTTGCCTGGGTTGATATGGGGTTTCTCGAAATGAAAGAACACCTGATAATTCCCTCGCTGAAGGATGTTGTCAGAACGTCCACATTACCCTAAACACACACACACACAGCAAAGTTATTTGTCACAGTCATTTTGACCATTATACATAAACTTATAGAAACAGACACAGTAGTAATCAATAAACTGATAATAATCAAGTAAAATAATGTGATGCTATTATAATATCTCTGCCTTTTCACCTAATTGTGGAAATACAATCCAAAATTGTGTGTATCTGCCTTCTTCCTATAATAAAGAGCTAAAAAGGGATGAGTTTATACAAATCCTGAAGATTCATCATTATTGCACCTCAACCCCCCTGAAAAGAAAACCTATATTCTTTCCCATTCTTTGAAAAACCCACCACTGCAACTCAGGAAGAAAAGGCACTATTCCCTTGTGCTTTTCCAGTTTGACTAGTTTGACTAGCATTTCCAGCATCAGACAAAAGGATCGATCTCTGGGTGTTTCCGGCATAGGCTTCAAGCTTACTGACTTCCCTGAAAGGGATGCTCGTCATCTAATCTTTGCCCTATTAAGCAGAGATCAAATCATTTCAGCCAATGGGCCTTCTGACTGCAAATCCCACTGCCTGCGGCCAGTGTTCCCAGTCTGGCATTATGATGAATTTGTATTGTTTTATTGACTGTGGATTTTTTTTATGTACACCACATAAAAACACGAATTACCGTATTTTTCGCTCCATAAGACGCACTTTTCCCCTCCTAAAAAGTAAGGGGAAATGTGTGTGCATCTTATGGAGCGAATGCAGATGGGAGGCTCTGCTCAGCGCTCCCTTTAAAGAGCCACGTGAGCATGTGTGCGGCTCTTGGGGGCTTTTCCCTGAGGAGGGAGAAGGGCAGCCCGTCAGCTGGCTTTTCCGCGAGGTGAGGGAGGGGACCGATGGGCTGCCCTCAGTCCCTTCCCTCACCTCCTGCAAAAGCCCCCAAGAGCCGCGCTCCTTTTAAAGAGCCGCACGGAGCGTGTGTGCGGCTCTTGGGGGCTTTTCCCCGAGGAGGGAGAAGGGCAGGCTCTGCTCAGCACTCCCTTTAAAGAGTATTTTTTTTCCTTGCATTCCCCCTTCTAAAAACTTGGTGCGTCTTATGGTCAGGTGCGTCTTATGGGGTGAAAAACATGGTGAGTAAGTGGTGTAGAAATGCCTTAAATAAATAAATACAACTTTTAAGGAGGAGAGCTATCATCCAATAAGAAATCATGGAGTACAGGTTTCCCACACTCCTGATAGTTTCACACATCATAATTTTAAAAAACGAAGGTAGCAGAAGACATTTCCAGTACCAGAGGCCTTGGGCTGGGACGACTACGTCCAGTTGAGAAGGCGTGTTGAACCTCTATGCGATCCGTTCCATTCTTACCACAGATATAAACATCATCATCTCCCTGGGAAAAGATACACAACAGTCTCCTGTTATTCAGAATGAGTGCACGCTATATTTGTTTATTCTAATGTTACTAGCCCACGGAAAATCTGCCAGTTTAGCTAAGGGTACCTTACGTCCAGGTGTACCTGGTTTGAGTATGGGATGCATATTGCAGAAGAAGAAGCCTTGACGACAGTGAATGGAGGTGGGGAAGGGGAAGGCAGGTATGTGGTCTGGTACCCTGGAAAGCCACTGCCATTCAGCCTAGAGAAATCTAAGCAAGATGGACCAATGGTATGATGGTATTTGGCATCTTACCATGTTCCTACATTCATGCTTGCTCTGGGGTCCATAAATGCTCTATGCTTTCATAACCACAGGGACTGCTTGTTAAGTTGTGGGTGAACATATCAGACGACACAGCGATTCTTCAACAGCTCTTGTTTATTCACAGGCCAGAACAGAACTGAACTGAAGGGTTCAGCCAGCCTGCTTATATAGAGCTCCACTAGAACGCAACAGTAACACTTTCTGTAACTATCCAGTCACTGAACGTCACTTTCACTCCCTTATTTGCATATGTGGACCTGAATGAAAACTATCTACAGTATCCCCCTGCTGGCCCAGGGTGAGAACTTCAGTACATAACACTGCTGACTTTCAGCGACATATAACGCAATACAAATAGTTTTTCTTACTTGTGTTTTTTTAAGGGTTGCTTAATGTTTAGGGTTTTCAAAAAAAGCGCTTTCAATTTTTGCAAGAACTAAAATCTTGCAGATTTGTATGCAGAATCAATGCAATGTGAACACCAGTGAAATTCTATTGAAAATGACACAATTTTAACTTGTTCCTCTCTTATTACCTTTAGCTCAACAATACCTTTGTCATGTTTGCTGCACCTAGGGCTACATTTTTTAAAAAATAATTGTGACATGGCTGCAAGCTCTGTACATTAAAGTAATATAGTTAGACCCTAAGCATCTTTTTTTAAAAAATAAAATAAAAATCATTCAGTATCTCACCATTATCATGTCATCAGAAAAGGCAATGGCTACATATCCATCTGAAAGTCCACTTATTTCAAATTGGAAAGCATCACTCCCTAATGCCGCGGATGACATGAAGTAACAGTTTGGGTTGCTTGGGCTGCAGCCTGCAGGGTTACTGAAACAGAACTTGTGTTTGCCACACCCTTCCTCTGTGGAGATCTGCAAGGAAGAGTAGATCCCATCAACCATCAGCAATAAACATGGCTGTTAGTTATTTTTCTAAAATATTAATTCCACCTCTAAGATAAGACTATGTTCACCTGTTTAAAAGTACATGATAAATAAATGGAATCCTGTTTGCATGTCTGGTCAGGGGTACATGTAAGTCCCAGGTAAGTCGATAGATTCATTGCAACCGTAATGAACACACTACACACAGAGACACACACCTGGAGTGCATAAATGCTGCCAGGCCTTTTTGCATTTGTTTTTAGCATGCTTTCGATACGCAGTCCTTGTGTCATTTCCACTGGAGGGATTCTCGGAGTTTGCCAAACTTACAGCACCCTTTACAGCACAATTCCATACGTTACCTTGAAGCAAGCCTGGGTATCGGACACGACGACTGTCCTCTCCAAAAGAAACATATTCAGGTTACTACTGACATGGAAGAAATGGGCTTGGATGAAGCGGGAAACAAGTCGTGTTAAAACAAAATGCAAAGATCAAACACTTACTGTTGTGGAGGAGACAGTCTGTGAAAGAAAAGAACATTGGTTACATTAAAAAATGGTTAAGGAAAAGGAATTTACTTCTCAGCTTTTCCGTCAAAAATCCTGGGATTGAGGAGGAGATTGTGAGCTACCTATATTGTTTTAATTGCTGTAACCTGCCCTGCCAGGAAATAAATGTCAGGGGAGTGTGTATGGTGTTAAGTTGTGAGTGAACACTGTGAGACAACACAGTGATTCTTCGAACAGCTCTTGTTTATTCACAGGCCAGAACAGAACTGAACTGAAGGGTTCAGCCAGCCTGCTTATATAGAGCTCCACTGCAACGCAACTGTAACACTTTCTGTAACTATCCAATCACTGAACGTCACTTTTAATCCCTTATTTGAATATGTGGACCTGAGTGAAAACTATCTACAGTATCCCCCTGCTGGCCCAGGGTGAGAACTTCAGTACATAACATATGGCACTTGTTACTCTATATGTCTGTATCGTACGTATACGTTGCTGGTATTTGGCCTTCAGAGATGTGGGTTACAGTCAATGTAGTTTTCAGGCCAAAAAAAGGTTGGTCTCCTTTGTGCTTATGAGTGTGGTTCCCCCCCCCCCTACAGTTTTCAGCAATAGAATGTTTAAACTATTGACATGACCTGGTAGTCCTTACACCAAAAAATAAAGTTCTCTAAGAATAGTTTAAATTAAATGCACGGTATTATTATTACATACTTGTAAAACAAGATGGCCAGTAAACCAGATTAAAACTTACTGGAACAAGTGGTGAACTGGAAGACACGAGAACTTGACTTTGAACTTGAGTCCAGAATACCGAAAAATTATAGACCGCTGTTGCTCTGAAAATGGTGGAATACACAGCATGTAAATAATTTTAGAAAGCATTGACCAGATACAGCCAACCAATTCTTCTAGATTGCACTATTCTATTTTTCAAATATAAAATTTGATTGATTATATAGCCTGGAATTTGTGGATTTAACAGCTTCAGTCTACACTGTTAATACCACCACCACCCACCCTTTACCCAGGGTGAGTTATAACAACTTAAAACTTAGAATCAAAAACAGTTAAAACAGATTAAAGTCAAGGGAATTATGCATGCTGCTTATTGTTTTCACTGCAGCAGTTCCCAGTGCCAAAGAGCCAAGCCACAGTGAAATTTAGAAAAATGCTTGACCCTTCTGCAGCAGAGACATGGATTCTTGTAGCCAATCCCAGCAGGATGTAGGCTTCCTAGTCTAGTATACATTTACAACCATAAAGTAATTTAAGACTTTGGGGGGAATTAAGGCATTAAGAAGTGCTGCTCCCTCATACAGAGAAAACAAGCCTGTACCTGAACTCAACGTGCCCTACACCAGGAGCAGCAATCCAAATTGCTGTTATGTTTTGCTTCTTTGCCTTGTTTGTGTGACTCAGGGAAGAATTCTACAGTGGGGGGAAAGAGAAAGAAAACCTGAGGCAGAAGGAAATCAGGCACATTTCAGATGCTAAAAACAACTCAGAACTGTGGGCCCATGGAGTCCCTTGATAAGCTGGGTGATTACAGAGAACCATTCCCCACCAACTTTCATTGCATACCCTTCAACCGTCCCAATTTGAGCGGGACACCCTAGGCTTCTGATTGGATCCCAGAATGTCCTGTTTTTTGGTTCAGCTTTCTGGTGTGAGTCAGCTGAGCACCGGACCAAAAGATGCTTTTTTTTTATCTCGATCTCTGGTGCGAGTCAACTAACTCCTGTGAGAGATCGATATTTTTTTAAAAAAAGGAGTGTCCCAATTTTGATTAGCAAGATGTTGGACAAACAAGAACCATGCTGGCCTTGTAAACAAAATACAGTGGTACCTCGGGTTACATACGCTTCAGGTTACAGACTCCGCTAATCTAGAAATAGTACCTCAGGTTAAGAACTTTGCTTCAGGATGAGAACAGAAATCGTGCTCCGGCGGCGCGGCAGCAGCAGGAGGCCCCATTAGCTAAAGTGGTGCATCAGGTTAAGAACAGTTTCAGGTTAAGAACGGACCTCCAGAACGAATTAAGTACTTAACCTGAGGTACCATTGTAATGCTGATATTGGGGTGATGGGGAAGTGGAGCAGCCTGGCCAATGGTATGATTAGTCACGCTGGAGGAGATGGGAAAGTGTCTCCCACTCCTCTAGGAACGCAATTTTACACCCCTGCCAAGATGGGGATCTTGTGGCCCTCCAGATATTGTCGGGCTACAACACGCACCACCCCGACCACTGGCCATGTGCTGGCTGAGGTTGATGAGAAATGAAGTTCAGCAGTGCTCAGAGAGCCAGAGGCCCCTTTTCCCTTATAGACAACAAAGATACACTCTCCTTCTTCCCATGGGCTTGCTCTCCTGTGGAACTGGAAGGGGAGTATAAGACATACAGAGTCTCAGAGATGCTGGGTTGAGGACTACAATCATACCTCGGGTTGAAGTAGCTTCGGGATAAGTACTTTCGGGTTGCACGCTGTGGCGACCTGGAAGGAGCGCATTAATTCCGGGTCTCGCAGCTCGCGCATGCGCAGACGGCCAAAATGATGTCACGCGCATGTGCAGAAGCGGCGAGTTGCGACCCGCAGATGAGCGGACATGGGTTGCGTTCGCTTCTGGATGTGAACGGGGCTCCGAAACGGATCCCGTTCCAGGCTGCACACCTGAAGGACCAGGTGCGCAGCCTGGGAGTCATTTTGGACTCACAGCTGTCCATGGAGGCGCAGGTCAATTCTGTATCCAGGGCAGCTGTCTACCAGCTCCACCTGGTACGCAGGCTGAGACCCTACCTGCCCGCGGACTGTCTCACCAGGAGTGGTGCATGCTCTAGTTATCTCCCGCTTGGACTACTGCAATGCACTCTACATGGGGCTACCTTTGAAGGTGACCCTGAAACTACAACTAATCCAGAATGCGGCAGCTAGACTGATGACGGCCGCCGAGACCACATAACACCGGTCTTGAAACACCTACATTGGCTCCCAGTACGTTTCCGAGCACAATTCAAAGTGTTGGTGTTGACCTTTAAAGCCCTAAAGGGCCTCGGCTCTGTATATCTGAAGGAGCGTCTCCACCCCCATCGTTCTGCCCGGACGCTGAGGTCCAGCTCCGAGGGCCTTCTCGTGGTTCCTTCATTGCGAGAAGCAAAGCTACAGGGAACCAGGCAGAGGGCCTTCTCGGTAGTGGCGCCCGCCCTGTGGAACGCCCTCCCATTAGATGTCAAAGAGATAAACAACTACCTGACATTCAGAAGACATCTTAAGGCAGCTCTGTTCAGGGAAGTTTTAATGTAAGACATCTTAGTGTAGTTTTGGTCTTTGTGGAAGCCGCCCAGAGTGGCTGGGGAAACCCAGCCAGATGGGCGGGGTACAAATAATAAATTATTATATTATTATTATCCAGAGGTACCACTGTAGACCATTTTGAGCCCAGGAAAGAGCATTGGTGGTTGGGGGGTAGAAAATATCCATCTCTTTCTACCAACTGAGGCCCATTGCTGTGATTGCAGCCCCATCTTCTTCCTTCCTTCCTTCCTTCCTTCCTTCCTTCCTTCCTTCCAACCACATGTATTGTGGCGAGGGTCAAAAAGAACCATGAAAATAGTTCTGTGCACCCAAGACACCTGCAGAGCTGCTGTTTGCCCAAGTAGCATTCCCCACTCCACACCTTTCACAGCCAACTGCATTTGAAAACAACATATACCTTTAAAACATGTGTGGGGAATCTTTTTTGACCTTCTAGAAGCCCCATGCCAGTCGTGGGCAGAGCAGGAGACAAAGGTGGGCAGAGCGATGAATGTCTACCATTGTAGAGTAGCCTAGGCTCTGCATTCACGCCTCTCTGTCCAGAAATGCCAGAGGCATTATCAGATTTCAAGGACACATTTCAGCCAGACAGAAATATTCAAGGAGGGGGTAGCCTGAGGAGAGTCCTGAGAGCCAGATAAAGAGGCCTTGGGAGGCCTAAAGTTTCCCATCACTGTTTTAAAAGCATATGTGGTAGGATATAGCGTGGGATTAGCTCTTCAGACAAAAAAACAGACTATCCCCGATCATCTTCAAGGCCATAGGATAGTTCCCTCAGTGTATATGAGTCTCTGCTCTGCAACCAAAGCTTGTTTTTGCATCGCAAAAGCTACTAACAAAAGAATTACACAAGCCCAAGCCACACAAGTTACACATACCTGAATGTCATTGCACGCAAGGCCTTGCGAGTTAGGGTCTAGGATTCGAAAATGTCCCACAGCAACATCGCCTCCAACAGCTCGGGCCTGGAGTAAAAATCCCTCAAAACTGGAATCGCCGCTTGCCATAAGAGATACTGAGTAGGAAAGATGTTGTAAAAAGTGTCAGTTTAAATGTTTTGCCACAACAAATATTAAAGGCAAAAAGCAACAACAAATGAAAGTTGCATTTATTACTACCATCACTTCAGTGTGAGAACCTACAAGGGCTGTGTACACACACCAGGGTGTGTCACACAGATCTGATTTTAATTTGTGCACTTTTGTCTGCACCCGAGTGCTTTCAATTCAAATCTATCTTGATGTTTCCTGTCCACACTAGTAGGGGCTGCTTGATGAAATGTATTTGTGTTCTGTGTTGTTCTCCCCTGCCTTTAATGACCTTTCCTCAAGCCCCCAAAATTCCAGACTAGGGATCTGTACTCACTCAACTCTCTCTCTCTCTCTCTCTATCTCTCTATCTATCCAGTGCATTTTTCTGGAGGAATGCAGGGGTATGCATACACCTAAACATTTTGTGAATCTTTGTACTTTAGTCCATTTACTGTATTTTCCCCAATTTGAACTGTAAAATGGTGATTTTCTTCAGTCAAAATGAGAGTACACCTAAACATTTTTTAAAGAAAAAATGACTATCTATCTATTCATCCATCCATCCATCCATCCATCCATCCATCCATCCAAGACCATATAACATTGGTCCTGAAACACCTACTTTGGCTCCCAGTATGTTTCCAAGCACAATTCGAAGTGTTGGTGCTGACCTTTAAAGTCCTAAATGGCCATGGCCCAGTATACCTGAAGGAGCGTCTCCACCCCCATCGTCCTGCCCGGACACTGAGGTCCAGCACCAAGGGCCTTCTGGTGGTTCCCTCACTGCGAGAAGTGAAGCTAGAGGGAACCAAGCAGAGGGGCTTCTTGGTAGTGGCACCCGCCCTGTGGAACACCCTCCCACCAGATGTCAAAGAGAAGAACAACTATCAGACTTTTAGAAGACATCTGAAGGCAGCCCTGTTCAGGGAAGTTTTTAATGTTGGATGTTTATCGTGTTTTTAATATTCTATTGGGAGCCGCCCAGAGTGGCTGGGGAAATAATAATAATAATAATAATAATCATCATCATCATCATCATCTCCACCACCACCACTACTATTATCCCTCCCTCCCATGGAATATCACAGTAACAAACTATAACCAAAGCCAAAATTTTGAACACATTTGAAAGTGGGCAAAATTATCTCTTTAAAAAACCACACCTTATTTTTTTATCTACCACAAAACAGCACCCAGCCCCACCAGGTAAAAAGCCTACTAGTACTGCCTCTCTGGGCTGGACATGCAGAGATATGAGTACCTCTGATCTCCAGACCCTCCCTCCCACCACAGTGTGGCTCAGAGAAAAACAAACTGTACATTTCACAGACAAGCACACATGGCAAAGTATTTTTTTTTAATGGCTGGATCAGGTCCATTGTGATTCCGCTTAGCTTTATTCGTAGATGGATAACCAAGTGTCTTAGGGAAAAGAGCCAAGTTCAAAGCAGCTGGAGGGATACAAGGTACCGATCCTTTCCCTTGCTGGAAGGGAATAAGTATGTTTGTTTTTGTTTTTTCACCCATTTGCTTTCTAAACTCCTGTGCTAAAAGGGAAAGATAACAAGTTACAAAAACATGTCTACTTCCTTTATAGCAAACTGTAATGTGATTGAAATAGGAAACTCTTTCCAGAGGACAAAGAATCCTTTTGTCTCTCCAGTGACGACTAATCCATGTGATCATGTTGGCCAAAGATGACACACTTATCGCAGCTCTGAGCAATGATCCAAAAGGATCTAGCATGGCATTCAGGGCTCCCCCCCCCCCCGCCCCAACAATCATTCCCAACAGACTGAGATTGTCAAAAAAGGAGAATCTAATGTGAAGGGCTACAGCAAAAAGTGGGGCAGAGGGCAGGGAGACATGGCACACCCACAGAGCAATTTGGATCCTGTTCATTTCACATTTGGGCTTAAACCAGTGATAGAGAACTTTCTGCCCTCCAGATATTGCTAGATTTTAATTCCCATCAGCCCCAGCCAGCATGGCCAATGGTCAGGAATGACGGTCACAGCTATTTATGGAGTGCAACAGATTGCCCATCCTTAGCTTAGAGATAAAAAGTTATTTAACTAAGGTTTGATGTTAAACATAGACATTGGTGTGGGCAGGGAAAGTGGGAAGGAAGCACTTCCTACAGTGGACCTTTGACATCACTTTTGGTTTACATCACAGTCAACAAATGGTTCTGAATTCACCTATAATTTCATCTCCTGGGGTAAATGAAGTTTTGGAGGTGGAGATGGCATATGGCGGTGCAGAGTTCTGTGCAATGTGTCCGTGACTAGGAACCATAGAGCCACAAGCCGCACTGATTTTTCCATTTGAGTAGCCGAGGACTCCTGAAGAAAACGCTCCCCATAAAAGAAAGAAGCTAGCCAACTTTTCCATCTGTGAAGAAAGCAAAACATTTGAAACATTTAAGTGAGGATAACAGACGATTGCACAAGCAGGCTTAAAGGCAAATGGGGGAAGGATATCTCAATATCCTCTGTTACGGGGGTGGAGAACCTGCAAGCATCATGGTCAATGGCCAGTGATGATGGGATTTGCAGTCCAGCTGCACCTTGAAGGCCACAGGCTCCCCAGCCCTGCTCAGTTGCTTAGACTTTTGCAATAAAATTAAGCTTAAAGGAAACACACTTTCAGATGATAAGCCACAGAATAACACATTACTTCAGACAGCGTATATTTTGCATCCATGAAGATGAGGAGATTTCACTCCTCCCATATCCAAGAATCTGCTGATGTGATCTGCTGATTCTCCAGAGAGGAGGGGGCAGTTTCTGCTCCCTACATATTCCACTCCAGCCTCACATCAAAGAGAGAGAGAGAGAGACTGAGTGTTAGAGAGAGATCGTATGTATAGATAAGGTTGCTGCTAAGAGCAGCTGCAGACACTCAGTGCAGTTCAGCATTATTGCTTAGACCTCATTTAGCTCTGTACATAGTTGTGTATTATAGTTGTAGATAGAATAAAGAAGATATTCTACAGAGCTGCTCTCTGAGTCGTTTATGCTATACTCTGCTATACTCTGCTGTGCGACGACTGTCTTCTTGTTGGAGTGAATCCGGTGCTCACAACTCTAAGCTGTGAGTCCACAGCACTTTGACCTGTTCCTGTGCAGAAGGTGGTCTCTGGAAGTGCTACCCAGATTGCCTAGCCCAGTCGGGCTGAAGTGTATGAGTCCAGTTGGTGGCACTGGCTCAAGGGAGATGCTGACAGAAGATGCAGACAGCAAACGCCTATGTATTCAGTCAAAGTTAGGCATTTTTACTCTGTTATAAACTGCTCTGGCATTTTTAAATTAGATGGAGACATAGATACGTTTAATAAATAAAATCAAAATGTTAGTGTACTAAATAGTGTACTATTGTTGTTTCCAGTGAGGGAGTTAGGCATGTACTTAAACCTCTGCCCCTAATATTTTAAAAGTTTTAAAACTGATTAGCTTTTGATGACTCAAGATGACTTGCAGTTTTCTCAAATACCCAAGGAAATTCCTGGCAGGTGAAGTTAAGTAATAGTAATAATAATTTATTATTTGTACCCTGCCCATCTGGCAGGGTTTCCCCAGCCACTCTGGGCGGCTTCCAACAAAGATTAAAAATACATGAAAATGTCACACATTAAAAACTTCCCTGAACAGGGCTGCCTTCAGATGTCTTTTAAATGTCAGGTACAGTGGTACCTCGGGTTACATACGCTTCAGGTTACATACGCTTCAGGTTACAGACTCCGCTAACCCAGAAATAATACCTCAGGTTAAGAACTTTGCTTCAGGATGAGAACAGAAATCACGCGGCAGTGGCACGGCAGCAGCGGGAGGCCCCATTAGCTAAAGTGGTGCTTCAGGTTAACAACAGGTTCAGGTTAAGTACGGACCTCCGGAATGAATTAAGTACGTAACCAGAGGTACCACTGTAGTTGTTTATTTCTTTGACATCTGATGGGAAGGCGTTCCACAGGGCAGGCACCACTACCAAGAAGGCCCTCTGCCTGGTTCCCTGTAGCTTAGCTTTTCGCAGTGAGGGAACCACCAGAAGACCCTCGGAGCTGGGCCTCAGTGTCCGGGCTGAACGATGGGGGTGGAGACACTCCTTCAGGTATACTGGGCCGAGGTCAACACTTTGAATTGTGCTTGGAAACATACTGGGAGCCAATGTAGGTCTTTCAGGACTGGTGTTATATGGTCTTGGTGGCCGCCCCCAGTCACCAGTCAAGAGACCAGGGGCGCAATAATGCTATTTATGTGGTATTCCACTGATACCAGAGACAAGGTGAATTACAGCAGCAGCAACTGTAAACCAGAGCAGTTGTTCAGCAAGCTGGAACAAGCACATGCATTCATAGAGCAGCACACTTACAAGCCTCTGGGTACAAGAAGAAATACACAGTGAGCCCAAAAATCCAAACCTTCCACCATGCCAATGAATTGTTTTGGCTATTGTGCTGACATGCACTGGGTGGGGCTGAACAGGCAACGAGGTGGTAATAATACACTATGCACGAACTGATTTGCTTACTCCAACAACAAAGTTGTTGTACCTGGGAGAACGTCCTATGCATTGTCATTAAGACCACCAGGGTCAGTCCTGCTTTTGGAGTGATGAAGCTGCCTCAGGTGGCAGATGCCGGGGTTGGCAGGAGCCCCCAATTCATTTCCCTGAGTCCTGGAAGAAGACACTGCTCATTGTGTGGGGAGACACCAGCAGCTGGGTCACCAAAGCAGAGCAGGGTGAGGTGGCCAGGAGGTTGTTTTATTTCACAACATTTATATACTACTTGATGGCAATAAAACAATAAAACTAAGAGTGAGAAGCAGTGAAAATCAAGCATTTAAAACTAAAAATAATTCAAAACTGCATTAAGCTAGAATTAAATAAAACACACGACGGCTTCTACATGTCTGAATAGCCTTGCTTGAACAAAAGTGGTTTTAGCAAGTGCCAAAGGGAGATACAGTGAAGGCGCACGTAGTTGAGGTCAATGGGCAGGGAGTTCCAGGGTTTACACTAAAGAAAGAGTATAATATGGTAGCTGCAACAGGGCCAGTTCTGCACTGTGCGATGGGTGTCCTCATGTAATTTGTTTTGGGGGTTCTCTCCCCCCCCCCCAGCATTCATAGGATGCCATCGGCCGCAAAAACGTCAGTCCGTATTTCCCTACTCCACCCCCGTTTAATCTGGATTTATTACCCTTTCCAGGAAAAAAATCTAAATTTCTTAAAAGCTTGTTGCCAGCTACCCCTTTGGAAAAATGTAAATGACACTTGACTGTGTTAGGTCTGCTGTCTGAAAGCCTGTATAGTCTCTGGGTACTCCTCACCAGGCCTGCCATAGATGTTAGCAAATTACCACATTACACAGAATTCCAGGAGTGGTGCAAAGGTGGTGATGTCGGGGCTTGCATGGGTGCACCAGTAGAGTGGCTCTAGCAACATATCTTCACCGCACTGCCCCATACCAATAAGAGGCACTGCCCCGCAGCTCACACGCAGCTCTTAAGTACGTGTGGGCGGGTCTCTTTTTAAACTTATCAGCTTTCAATTCATTCAGCATTTTTCATTGTTTCTGAGATTAAGACTTCAGGAATAGAGCCAAACCACTAAAGTCTCCCAGCTGCACGTATCTCACGTAACCCAGTCAGCCTTTTAAAATAAATAGCCATTTTTCTTCCAATTAAAAATGAACTTTGTCACGGGGTTCTGTTGCCTATTGATTTCTGGCACATGAAAGTGAAACTTCAGACAAATATGAGAGCAAATTAAGGACCTGGAGGTTAGGGTGGGACAAAGAGAGAAATAAGGGAAATAATAATAATTTTCAAGTTTGGCATTTTTAAACTAAGGATGACTATTCACAACTATCCATGGTATCCTGGTCTGTCCTGCTCAATACTGTCAACACTGACCATCAGAGGCCAGGAGTGGGCAGCCAGGAGAAGCAGGGCAAAGTCACTTGCTTGGCTTCCCAATGTCGAGATTGCTGCTGCCAGTAAAGGAAATGGTGAGGTCAGTGCGGTGCAGGCACAACGGCGGAGTCAATCTGCAATTCCATGTGTCCACACCGCACTGACCTCCCCACTTCTCTGCTCTCTCTTAAAGGTAAAGGTAAAGGGACCCCTGACCATTAGGTCCAGTAGTGACCGACTCTGGGGTTGTGGCGCTCATCTCGCTTTATTGGCCAAGGGAGCTGGTGTACAGCTTCCGGGTCATGGGGCCAGCATGACTAAGCCGCTTCTGGCGAACCAGAGCAGTGCACGGAAACGCCGGTTACCTTCCCGCCAGAGCGGTACCTATTTATCTACTTGCACTTTGTGCTTTCAAACTGCTAGGTTGGCAGGAGCAGGGACTGAGCTCACCCCATCGTGGGGATTCGAACTGCCGACCTTCTGATTGCCAAGTCCTAGGCTCTGTGGTTTAACCCACAGCGCCACCCGCATCCCCTGCTCTCCCTTACCAGCAGTGATTTCTGTACTGGGAAGATGGGTAAGGAGCTCTGCTCTGCTACACTGGCAGCTACAGACAAAAACTCCAGGGTTTCAGACAAGGGGTCTCTCTCTCTCTCAGCCCTACCAGGACATGCCAGGGATCGATCCTGGGACCTTCCACATGCCAAACGTTAGCTCTACTGCTGAACCTCAGTTCTTCCCTTCGCAGATGACTCACCACAGAGCTTTTCGATCATTGATGTCCCTCTCAGATCAGATATCTCTCCACAGAGGCAGTTCAGAGATACCTACAAGATGCTGGGAGCTATGTCTCTCAGTGATTTCTACAGACGAGTCAGTTCTGGTTTAAGATCTACTATGACCAAATACCTTCTCATTTAAACCACCCCTTATGAAACTGCTGGCCCTTGTTAAGTGTTAGTAATACCTGAGGCACTCAGCTGTAAGTCGATGCATTACAAAGGCAGATATCCATCACCTACCTTTCACCTATTCCTAAGAAGCATCTCTCTGCCTAACACTTCAAGATTTAAACTTTAAGTGATACCAAAGTGCTCCTTCAACAAAGCCTAGTGTGATTTGCTCACTGTTCTTCCACTCTTAGTAGGGGCACTTAAAGATATAACCAAAGCTGCCCTTCATTCTTGGAGAAAGGTAGAGGCACAAATGTAAGATACACATAAAGTGATAAAATAAGTAGCTGCTACCCTATACGTGTCTACTCTGAAGTAGGCCACAATGAAGTCCCAAGTAAGTACAGCAGGCGTAGCCAACACTGTGCTCTGCAGTTTTTGTTGGACTGCAATTCTCATTACAGTGGTACCTCGGGTTACATACGCTTCAGGTTACAGACACTTCAGGTTACAGACTCCACTAACCCAGAAATAGTACCTCGGGTTAAGAACTTTGCTTCAGGATGAGAACAGAAATCGTGCTCCAGCGGCGTTGCGGTAGCAGGAGGCTCCATTAGCTAAAGTGGTGCTTCAGGTTAAGAACTGTTTCAGGTTAAGAACGCACCTCCAGAACGAATTAAGTACTTAACCCGAGGTGCCACTGTATTCCTGACCATTGGTCATGCTTGCTGGACTGATGGAAGCTGTAGTCCCACAGCACCCCAAGGGCTAAGTGCCTGGTGTATAGGATTGCAACCTTAGTTACTTTGAGTACTGGTAGAATCCATTTATTCCCCCTGAAAGAGTGCTGTGTTCTTTAATGCTTGGTGCTAGGCAAATACAATAGAACACACAAAACTGACCTGTAATGAAATTAGCAAAATTAGGACTGGGGAACGGGGAGGTGAGCAGCGTAATATAGCTGTGGCTGAACTGGAGGCTGTAAGGTGTTCTGGATTCACCTTTAAGAATATAAAAAGAGCCTATGCACTCTCCCAAGTTGTGATTCCCTGTACTTGGCATCCACCTTCAACAGTGGAGGCATAACAAAGTCATTGTGGCGGTAGGTATAAAAAGGTTGCCTACACCTGGTCTACACTGATCCGCAGCAGCTGTCCAGAATTTAAGACCAAAGTCCAGGGGCGTAGCCAGAATTTTTATTTTGGGGGGGCAGGCCTTTTGTTAGGGGAGCAGACCTTTTTTGGGGGGAGAACCTCAGTTAGCTATTATTGATTTACAGGGGGCAGCTGCCCCTCTCTACCCCCCACCCCCTTGGCTACGTCCATGCCAGAGTCTCTGTCTCAGCCCAACCTGGACTGAACCTGGGATGTTCTGCATGCAAAGCTTTCCAACATTTCAGTCTCCAGCCCTACCTGGCTAGGTCAAGGAATGAACCCGGGACCTCCTCCTACGTGAAAGATGCAGCCGAGCAATGCCTCTTCCTCGAAATCAGCTTCTTGAAGGCACAGGAGCCTTTCAAGACGGAAAGCGTGGCAAACTTAGGCGCATTCCGAATATTCCTGCTGCGGCCACTCCTCCTCGCCTTCGCTTCACCTTTCTTTGCAGCGCAGCCTTGGGATCCTCCGCACGAGCTGCCTGCCTGACTGCTGGATGCAAAGTGGAGCCTTTGCGCTCGCCCCTCCCTGGCTTTAAGACCGCGCCCGGGCCCTCTGCTGGCCAAGGTGGGCCACTGCCTTTCCCGCCGAGCTTTGTTTATTGCTGTGACCCGGCAACACGCGCTTATCAATGAGGCGCGCCGGGCGGGGGTGCCTTTATCTTCACGGCCACGCGGGAAACTTTAATTAGACATAAAGGGTTGGATCCGGACGTCAGCTGAACTTGGGTCCCCTTGAGTTCAGTGGGTCAAGTTAGTCGCGAAGAGAAAGGGAAGGAATCGAGATGTTGCTAGACCCACATTGAATGGTCCCGGAGACATCAAGTCGCATCTAGGCTAACGGTGCAATCCTAAGCCCCCATATCGTGTGTGTGTGTGTGTGTTGTTGTTGTTTATTGAATGTATAAACTGCCTTATATGCAGGGGTCTCAGGGCGGTTCACAGAATAAAATCAAGATATAAAACCACAAAATATATATTAAAAATAAAAACAACAACCCAACAGCCCCCCCAAAAAAACCCACATTTTAAAAGGGCATAGGATGTAAACAGATCAACCAAAAAGGTAAAGGGTAAAGGGACCCCTGACCATTTGGTCCAGTCGTGACCGGTTCTGGGGTTGCGGCGCTCATCTTGCTTTATTGGCCAAGGGAGCCAGCGTACAGCTTCTGGGTCATGTGGCCAGCATGACTAAGCCACTTCTGCCAAACCAGAGCAGCACACGGAAACGCTGTTTACCTTCCCGCTGGAGCGGTATCTATTTATCTACTTGCACTTTGATGTGCTTTCGAACTGCTAGGTTGGCAGGAGCTGGGACTGAACAACGGGAGCTCACCCTGTCGCGGGGATTCAAACCGCCAACCTTCTGTTCAGCAAGTCCTAGGCTCTGTGGTTTAACCCACAGTGCCCCCCGCGTCCCAGATCAACCAAAGGCCTGGTTAAAAAGGAACATTTTTGCCTGGCGCCTAAAGGTGTATAATGAAGGCGCCAGGCAGACTTCCCTGGGGAGAGCATCCCACAGATGGGGAGCCACTGCAGAGAAGGCCCGTTTTCATGTTACCACTCTCCACACCTCTCGAGGAGGAGGCGGCACATGAAGAAAGGCCTCAGAAGATGATCTCAGGGTCCAGGTAGGTTCATATGGAAAGAGATGGTCCTTGAGGTGTCTCAGCATGGTTTCTCCCCACGCCAATCTCCACCAAAGAATGCTACCAGTTGGGGAGGGGGCTTCACCACGGTGAAGGAAGGTCCCAATGCCACAGCAGTTCCCCCTTTAGTGGTAGCCAGTGGGGAGCCTCAAAGCAGAGATTTTCAGTGTAGGGCACTTCCACTGCTATTCCCAATGAAGTTCACTGTTACCTTGTCCAAGTTATGAAAAATATAAACGAGGGGGGGGAACGTTTGTCTTGGGCTTCTGTTGTACATGCTCCACTGATATGTGAATGGCAAATGGTTCCACAAAGACTTTTGTGGTTTGTGCAATTTGCTCCTACCCTTTTAATATGCTTGTTTCGTCCCACGGCTGTGAGGTTGGGAAATATTCCATTCCTTTTATCCTCTCTACCTAACCCTCAGGCTTCCTTGCCTGACCCAATGTGAGGTAATATAGCCTTCCATATGCCTAATTACTTCCAAGATCAGGATGTTTGTCTAAATCCTACTAGAATGGGCATGGGTGGTGGGCAAGGGGGTGGGAATTGCTCCCCGCTCTGGAACCATAGCCCCAGGTTCACAGCTTTCATTTCTTTTGAAAAAGTAAGTTTTCAGCATCTGTAGAATTCAAGGTGAGGTGCAATGCACAGGCACTACAAGTCTCATTTTTGTTTTGTTTTGTTTAAGAAGCTAGCCCCCTTTGCAGTGTTTCACTTTGCTCCCCACCCTCATCCACCCACCAAAAATTCCTGTGGACGCCCATGAATGCAGTACAAATAGCCCACAATTACACTCAGCTGTGCGTTTGGAAGCTCCTCTCAGTCCTTCTAAATGTGGGATGAGATTTCTTTCTGCAGTTTAAAGGATGGGGCTTTGAAGGACACATGGATAACGTCACATGAACATGGAGTAAAAACCTAGCACTGGAAATGCAATGAGTGCATAGTAAAATAGGACTGCAAACATAGTCTCTGAGAACATATGCTCCGAGGTGAGTATTCTCAATTGTTCTCTGGTGTGGGAGATGTCTGTTTGGGAGGCGCAGAATCAGCTGCATGGTTATTTGCTCAGCTAGTTTGCTTCTCCCATGATAGCTCCCTGAAGAAGTTCAATACAAGCATGGATGGCTACCACAGCTCCTGTGAGCAACCCAGATGCCTTCCCATGTGCCCAAACAAGCCTTCGGTTGTGCATGCTTGCATGTGCTCATGGCAGATGTTTCCAATGGGCCCACAAAAGTAGGGAAGCCCTGGTCAGGAAGAAGTTTGCTCTTGCAAATTGGCCCCAACATTCAAGTACAGTGGTACCTCGGGTTAAGAACTGAATTTGTTCTGGAGGTCTGTTCCTAACCTGAAACTTTTCTTAACCTGAGGTACCACTTTAGCTAATGAGGCCTCCCGCTGCTGCCGCCGCCGCACGATTTCTGTTCTCTCTCATCCTGAAGCAACGTTCTTAACCCAAAGTACTATTTCTGGGTTAGCAGAGTCTGTAACCTGAAGCAGCTGTAACCAGAAGCGTCTGTAACCCAAGGTACCACTGTAAATATTTTTGTGTGTGTTTGTGTGTAGATGTATAGAGATGTATATAAATATATGTATATAAATGTATTTATTTAGTTATGAAAATATTTCTATATATTTTATAAGTGTAGGATTTGGGGAGGGGATCAACAGATTCTTTCCCCCCCAACTATAAATGAGAAGTTTTTGTTTTTTATAAAAAAGAACTGTATATTGCACAACCTAAAGAAAATCTGATACATGAGTGAGTGAGATCCAGGATAGCATGAGCAGGCTTCCCCTTCCTCCTGCAGCCCCCACAATCTGCTCCAGAGGATTGAGAAACCTGCTAGATTGGCTTTTGGGCCTGTGGGGGTAGGGTAAAGGTGTGTGGGGAAGAGAAACCAGATGTTGTATTGCACAAGTGGAATTCCATTTCACAAGTGGGGAGACGTCACTGGATACTACCCATAATTAGGAATCTCAAAAACAGACAACTTTTGACAAAGTGCTGCAATATACTTGGTGGTGGTTGTTGTTTTTAAATGAATAACAATAGAGCAACAACAGGGATTAGGGAAGAGTATAAGCACAGCCTGTCCAGTCCAGCATTCTGTTCCCATTGTGGGCACCACATGTCCATGCGACACCTGCAAGCAGAACATGAATGCATTAGCCCTCTCTGCAACCTGAACTCCATGGCAAGCGGTATTCAGATGCATGGTGCCTCCAGTGCGGGAGATCATAATCATCAAGGATAAACAACATTTGTCTAATCCCCTTTTTAAAGCCATCCAAGTTGGCTTGTGGTTGCAAATTCCATAGTTGTGACTATGTGCTGTGTGAAGTGGTACTTCCGTTTGTCTGCTCTGAATCTTCCAGTATTCAGCTTCGCTGGATGACCCCAGCTTCTTCTAGTATTTTGAGAAAGGGAGAAAAAGGCCTCCCTATTTACTTTATCCACAACATGCTTGGTTTCAGACACATCTATCATGTCCATCCCCCATTACTCACCTTCCCCCCCCTCCAAAAGCCAGAAAATGTTAGGTTCTTTCTTCATAGGGCAGTTGTTCCAGTCTCATGATCACTGTGGTTTCCTTATTCAGAACCTTTCCAGCTCTTCAATACCTTGTTTGAGATGTGGCAATTAGAACTGTGCACAGTATTCCAAGAGTGCTTGCACATGGTGAGATAACATTTCAGCTATTATGGTCACCTAGAGTTTTCATCTTATCAAAGCACCAACATGAACAAATGAAATAGTAATCAAATCTTGAAAGATTAAATATCCCTTAATACAGATGTAATGGAATTTATTCCTAACCTACCTGCATGCTTCTATAACCCAGAACTTTCCAAACTTTTAACGTTTGTGACCAACTTTTTAGACACGCATCATTTCACGACACAGTAATTCAGTTTTCCTCGCAAACCGGAGGTTAAACTAATCCTTTTCCAACCCTGGGCAGATCGCAGGGAGCATTCCCGTGGCACACCTACACACTGCAGCTAACACACTAAACATGTCACAACACACGGTTTGGAAAGCTCTGCTGTAGCCAATGGCCACAGTCCTACTCAAGGTTAGGTGCAGGGATACGTGCATTTACTTCAACTGGCTTAAGTGCATCTACCACTGTATTGAACTGTGGCCAGTATAGCCTCAGCTAAACTCCACACAATATGATTTTGCTCTGCAGATAAGCATTAGCAACACTGCTGAAATAATTAACCTTTGTGCTAGCTATAGTATGGCTCCAAAGTAAAAATAGCCAATCAGATCTGCAGTTCAAACACATCATATTTTTAATCAGGCAAATCAGCATATTCTCCTGCAGTGCTGAAGGTGTAACTGGCTAATCTCACTTTTGAGTGATTTATTGCACTGAGATAGTGGCACAGTTGGATATGAGACCAAACCATATTCTAAGTGCATAGAACAAGCACTGCTTATATATCATCAGCGGACTGAAGCCACTGTGTTCTTTGACGGGATTTTACCAATAATAATATGGGCATATATTGAACCACCTGAGCTCTGACTGTTTGTGTCTCCTTGCCAGAACTGCTCAATTCCACTCCTTTGTGACCAGATTCTCCCCGCAGGAGAACTGGCTTTGTTGTCAAGCTGAAATGAAGACGCTCCCTGACTGGACCACCCTGCCGAAGGTAGCCTGGGAGCATTTCCACTCTTCTCTTCGTCATTTGAATAACATTGCAGAATCATCACAAAACATAACCTCCCTATCGGACTCTCTCATCTCCTTTCATCAATGAAGGAAGATAGCGACAACATTGCGACCTTCTCTAGATAGAAAGCGACACAGTAAAAAGCTCCCCCTAATGCAGCGGGTGGTGCTGTGGGTTAAATCACAGAGTTTGGGACTTGCCGATCAGAAGGTCAGCGGTTCGAATCCCTGTGACGGGGTGAGCTCCCGTTGCTCGGTCCCTGCTCCTGCCAACCTAGCAGTTCAAACGCACGTCGAAGTGCAAGTAGATAAATAGGTACCGCTCCGGCGGGAAGGTAAATGGCATTTCCGTGCGCTGCTCTGGTTCGCCAGAAGTGGCTTAGTTATGCTGGCCACATGACCTGGAAGCTGTATGATGGTTCCCTCGGCCAATAAAGTGAGATGAGCGCCGCAACCCCAGAGTCGGTCACGACTGGACCGAATTTACCTTTAATGAAGACTGAGTCTGGTTCATGGTAGCACACTGACACTCACCCAGCCCTCCTTGCCCCATCCTTAATTGGGTTTCTGTAATAGTTGCATTTGGTCTATTGGTAGTAGCAGTGGAGGAAGGGTCGTTGCCCTTGTGCCCCCTTTTGTAGGCTTCCCAGAGGCATCTAGTCAGCTAGTGTTAGGAACCATGATGTGGGAACCACCAAATGCCTTGTTGGGCCTGATCCACTAGGGCAGGGGAGCAGAAAGATATGTGCTGGAACAGGCTTCCTCAGCCTTGGCCCTCCAGATGTTTTTGGCCTACAACTCCCATGATCCCTAGCTAGCAGGACCAGTGGTCAGGGATGATGGAAATTGTAGTCTCAAGACATCTGGAGGGCCGAGTTTGAGGAAGCCTGTGCTGGAAGCTGCCCGGAGTGGCTAGGAAAACCCAGCCAGATGGGCCGGGTATAAATGTTGTTGTTGTTATTATATTATTATTATTATACGTCTCTGAACTGAAGCAGGGACATGGAAGAGCAGCAGGGAGGCGACTGCAAAACACCTTTGCTAGGAATGCATTTTTATAGGATAGAGTATATCCAGTGATTTTTTTCTGGGGCTACGCAGGGGCACGCATACCCTTAAACATTCTTTGAATCTTTGTACTTTTGTCCATTTACTGTATTTATTTTTCCTGATTCGAACTATAAAATGGTGATTTTCTTGAGTCAAAATGAGAGTACCCCTGAACATTTTTTTAAAAGGAAAAAAAAGAGCACTGAGTATTATCGCTGTTAGGCAAGAGCAGAAGTTGTCCACTTCGGTCTCGAAGCTAAACGCTCTGCCTACGCCTTGTTTCCTAAAAACACATTCCCGATTTCCTTCCAACACTCTCTACCCGCGCTGGAGAGTTCGCTAAAAAAAACGCGAAGGAGGAGGTAGCCGTGGGTCTCTCTCTTAAAATAATCCCTCTTTGTTCACCCGCAGACAAGGCACTCTCGCGGCCCCATGTCCTTCCGCACGCAGCTAGAAGCGGGCGGGTTGGTTGGTTGGTTGGTTGGTTGGCTGGCTGCCTCTTGGTCTCGCGCTCCCTCGCCCCGCCCCTCGCCGAAGGGGCAGCGGTGATTCGGCGCGAGGCCGGAGCCGGCGCGTGGGCGGGGCCGTTGTTGCCGTTGGAAAGCGGCTCCTTTTGTGTTTTCCCCCACAATGCACTAGCGCCTCCTCCTCCTCCGCGGGAAAGCAAAATGGCGAAGGGCTGCGATGGAGGCGAAGGGCTGCCTGTGAGGCTGCCTTGAGCTTCGTCCTCGTCCAGCCCACCCCCCCTCCCCGGTCCAACGGCCCTATAGAGCCCCCCTCCACCCCCGTGAGGCGGTTGGTTCGCGAGGAGCCCGGCCGGCGGGAGGCTTCTCTCGGGAGGAGCGCGTTGAGCTCACTTGATTTCCCTGTATGAAGCGGGTGGCCCCACCGGAGAGACCGAATGAGGTGGGTGAAGGGAGCGGGTAGGGTAGCCGCGGAGGGGGGGGGGTCCCGGGAAGGGGAAGGGAAGCCCCCCCCCTCGGCTGGTGCAGGGAGCGGGAGAAAGAGCTCGGCTCCGTCTCCCCTCCCCTCCGCGCCCTCAGTTTCCTCCGCTGGCTGGATTTCCTTTCTCTGTTCTCCCCAAATCCGGTTTTGTTGGGTGGAGGGAACCGACATCACGAAGGCCTCTCTCTCTTCCACCCCCACCCTCCACTCCCACCTTATTTTTAATTGTGCTTTGTTAAAAGAAGGCGGGGAGGGGTGTGTTTGGGTAATATTACTGGCGACAGAAAAGCTGCATTTGTGGGTTTGAAGAGGCTTCTGGTTGTATTCCCCCTCCCCACCTCCCAACCTGGAGACCAAAACAAAGGCGAGGGCCTCCCGGGTGGGGGTGGGGAAGAGGGTGGCACTTTGATAGCTCGTGGCGACCTCGACTCCCAGAGAACGGGGAAGTTTCCTGGCTTTGTTGATCCGTACCTATGAACGAGCCGCGGCGTTTTGTTGTTTTTTTGTTATGATCGTCGCTCTTTGCCTGTGTAGATGTTTATGTGGTGTTTAGAAAATGAGGGGGTCCGGTAATTTTAGACTCTGGATTTGCAAAAAACCAAAACCCAACAACCCCCAATAAAGATGGTATTGCATATTATTTCAAAGGGTGCTCGTTACTCTCCTCTTTCTCTTCATCTCATGTTTATAGTTTTAACACATTCCTGGTATGTTAGAGCAAAAGAAGTTTAGCAGCCCTGAGATAGATAAATGGCCACACACACAGTGAGTCTTCTAAAGAGGTCCCGTGGAATATGTGTACTCTGTATCCGTGGGGCCTCTTTTAAAGGACTCACCCTGTATGTATGTATGTGTGTGTATACAAACAAACACACATGCTTCTCATCATGCACAGAATTCCATGCCTTAAGTAATTAACTGTGGCTATATAGGTTGGTAGAGCATGAGACTTTTAATCTCAGGGTCATAGGCTCGATCCTCATGATGGGCAAAAGATTCCTGCATTGCAGGGGGTAGGACTAGATAATTCCTTGTGGTCCCTTCCTACTTGTGATTAATTGCCATTTCTGTCCAGTTGCTGTTTGCTTAGTGGTCTTGGTTGATGTCCTTCCGCTGTCACTTAACCGCTATTGCAATGCATTTTATGTTATTTTTTTCCTTTGATGTGGTTAGCACAGATTACATTATTCTGGTTTTCAAATGTTACTGTGCCACTCATCTCAGTGTTTTGGTGGTTTGTTCCTTATGTGAAAAGCAGATTCAGTTCATGAATTAAATTGAGGGTGTCCTCTTTTCTTTGGGGGAAAATCAGGTTCACAAGCTTTTAACTCATTTCTGGGATGCTAAATTCTCCACTATGACTGCCAGCTTCTCTTTAGAATTCCTGAACTCCAGGTGCTCTGTGGCAGTATGGTGGAATTGGAGCAGCAGTATGTAAGAAAACTATCTTGAGAAAGTCCAGATAAGTGGGGTATGGCAACCCTCCTGGTGAACAAAGGTAATAGGTGTATATATATCCCACCCTTTCTCTGAGGAGCTCAAGGCAGCATGCATAGGTCTCTCCACACCCTTTTATCCTTGCAGTAACCCTGAAGATGGTTAGGCTGAGTAAGTACAGTGCGATCGCATCTTGCACAATGGGTACGTTTTGGGGGTGGTGCGCATACACAAAAATACATATACAGTGATACCTCGGGTTAAGTACTTAATTCGTTCCAGAGGTCCGTTCTTAACCTGAAACTGTTCTTAACCTGAAGCACCACTTTAGCTAATGGGGCCTCCTGCTGCTGCCGTGCCGCTGGAGCACGATTTCTGTTCTCATCCTGAAACAAAGTTCTTAACCTGAAGCACTATTTCTGGGTTAGCGGAGTCTGTAACCTGAAGCGTATGTAACCCGAGGTACCATTGTACTTTGAACCGCTTCGATGCAAGCAATCTTACCTTCTGGACCTGATGCACCAAATGCATCTCCAACAAGCAAGGCAGAGAGCTTTTAAGTTGTCAGTCTTGCTTACCAGACTCTGGGAGGCTCTCAGAAGATCTCATGAGAGGCACCCATAGCCTGGTAAGCAAGACCAAGAGCTTAAAAACTTTCCACCCTAGGAAAACCCTGTGCAAGAAGAGCTTTTAAGCTCTTCAGCTTCCATGCATTTAAATTGTGTGATTTCAACCAGCTGGCCTTCAACTGCATAAAGCTGAAATTGCATGTGTTAAATGTGTGTAAGTTGCAGGTTACCTGTACAGGCAGTCATTGTGACAGCCCAATAACCAAGCCTCCACTAACACTATACAATGAAAAATGTCAGTTATTCTTTGGTGAAGAAAAAAAGAGCCAGTATTGTGAAAGAGCAACATATCTCAACCTTGGGGCCCCAGATGTTGGACGACAACTCCCATCATCCCTAGCTAGCAGGACCAGTGGTCAGGGATGATGGGAGTTGTAGTCCCAACAACATCTGGGGACCTAAGGTTGAGAAAGGCTGGTTAGAGGTTAAGAGTAGGAGGACTTTGGAGAGTTGGATTCAAGTGCTTTTTCAGCTGTGAAGATTACTGGGTTCCCATGAGCTAGCTCAGGGTCAGCAAGGTTTACCTTGCCTGGGCCGGTTCACTCCAGTGGAGATCCCACCGTGGGCCGGATTGTGCACGTGTGTGAGCGTGCATGTGATTTCCGGCACTGCGAAAATGAGTCCCCGCACCGTGTTGCACTGGTTTAGCACAGCGTGGGGGCTCACCAAGCGGGTGGCTCGGTTCGAGGGCAGCTCATGGGCCAGTTAAACAACCCCCATGGACCGCTTGTGGCCCATTGGCCTTAGGTTTCTTACCCCTGGACTAGCTAGTCACTTAGTCTTCGCCTAATTTCTTCACAAGATTGTTGAGAAGAAGAAGAGTTTGGATTTGATATCCTGCTTTCTCACTACCCTAAGGAGCCTCAAAGCGGCTAACAATCTCCTTTCCCATCCTCCCCCACAACAAACACACTGTGAGGTGAGTGGGGCTGAGAGACTTCAGAGAAATGTGACTAGCTCAAGGTCACCCAGCAGCTGCATGTGGAGGAGCGGGGAATCGAACCAGCCATGTAGGGTGCCTTGAGCTCCTTTCAAGAAATATAGTATATAATTAATTGATTAAAAAATATATTCCAGATAGGTGTTATTTATCTACTGGAATATTTTGGTAATCTCACTTGATTTAACAAGAGGTTGTGGGGACTGCAGTCTTACTGAGGGCATATTAGCATGGGACTGGGTATTGGGGAAGCATATTTTTTTCTGATATATTAATTGGTATAGTCAAGGTAAGTGCACCCCTGCATTGTCTACAACAAATGAAAGAAATTGTGGATTCAGTGATAGTAATAAAATCAACACATGGGAGCTTGGTTGCTTGTGAAGCCCACAAACCAGGGGTAGCATAGCAGCCTCAGACTTCTGTGTAAAAAAGTAAGGTAGTCACTTCAACAGCAATTCTAAGATACCATCGTACAATGGGAGGAAATTTTATTCCTGCCACAATTAAACTATTTGTTGCAAAACCAACAGCACAAATACTATACGGCGCACCACTCGTCTCCCTCTCCAATCTAGACCCATATGAAAAGATACAATCAGGTTTCCTTAGATCAGTGTTTCCCAACCGGTGTTCCGCGGCACACTAGTGTGCCGCGAGACGTTGTCTGGTGTGCCGTGGGAGGGAGGCGGGCGAGTCGGGCGGCGAGAGGCGGGGCGGCGGCAGCGAGGAGAGGCCGCCCAGCACGGGGCTCTCGCCGTCTGCCTGCCTGGCTGCCTGCGTGGCGCTGACGTCACGGGGCTGTAACGTGCCCCACATAGGCACACGCGGGGTGGCGAGCGAGCTCCCTCCCACATCCCATCGCCGCTCGCTTTGGCCGGCCTACTGGGCTGACGCAGGCGGAAGGCCTGCGCATGCGCGAGGTTTTCGCGCCTTCGGGATTCCCTTCACACCTTCCTCCTCCCGGGTCCTTGAGAGCGCGGGAAGCGGCAGCGCGAGACCGGCGTTGAGCCTGGTAGGTATTGCGCTTGCCAAGGCAGTCATTTGGGAAATGAAAACTTGCAAAGCAAGCAACCAGTTCAATCTGAAGTACGTGTATGCTTAATATCCTGTATCTGAAACCTGTTCTGCCCCCTCCCCCACACTTGGTGCCATTTTCATCTACACATGCAGCAGAGTAAGTTGACCCAGAATAGTACCAATTCAGATGGCAGATGGGAGAATGACAGTGCTGAATGCTTTCCCATGTAGAACAGTCCCTGCAAATAAAAACCTAGCATATTTGGAAGAGGGATGCTAGCCTAACCATTACCTTCTATGCTGTTACTATTTTTTATTTTTTTTTACATAAGTAAAAAGTGACCTTTCCCCATCTGGCATGGTGGTGTGCCTCGAGATTTTTTTCATGAAACAAGGTTGGGATGATCTAAGGTTGGGAAACACTGCCTTAGATCACTCCTACAAACACCTAAATGCGTTCCAAACGCCGCCCTACGACTGGAAGCAGGCTTATACAGCATCAAAACCAAAGTATGGATAAGAACTTTATGAACCTGGCTAAGACTTAACAACTCGCTGGTTGGACTACTTTCCCTGATGCTTCTTGACAAATTCCAATCTAGTTGGTTGAAGGGCACTCTCAGAAAACTGGCCACATATGGTCTCTCCCCAGAGTATTTATTAAGTTTAGAAAGGGGAAGGGCCAAGAATATAATCAAAGAAAGACTCAGGGACATTGAAGCCCAAAATGACTTTAGTCAACTTCCGATAACTTATAAACTCCTATTCGATTCCCAAAGCCCCCATCTAGCAAACTATCTTAAAGTTCTACATAATGCCAAACACCGATGGGCATTTACCAGGGCCCGCTTTAACGCTCTCCCTTCAGCTCTTCTAGAGGGAAGATACAACAAAATACCGATTGAACAAATATTATGTCCCTGTAACAGCAACGAAATAGAAACCATCGGGCATGTCATCTTATATTGCCCATTATATCGAGACTCAAGAAAAGAGCTGATCGAGCCGATTCTGAGGAAAATACCGTATTTTTCGCTCTATAACACGCACCTGACCATAACACGCACGTAGTTTTTAGAGGAGGAAAACAAGAAAAAAATATTCTAAACAAAACAGTGGATGTATGATTTTTGTGGTTCATGCTGTGGCCGCAGACATGTGATCTGACGGTGAGTTTGGGGTAGCCCAATGCAAAAATCCTGAGGATCCATGTGGGTCCATGCTTTGTAACCACGTTTTTGCGCCATTGCGGCCCCATGAAACAGTGGGTGCGTGTGTGTTTTTTGTGCAGGCTGTAGCCATGGACATGCTATGTGATCTGATGGTGAATTTGGGGTGACCGAGTGCAAAAATCCTGAGGATCCATGTGGATCCGTGCTTTGTAACCACGTTTTAAGTGGGGAGGGAAGGAAAAGCACTCAAGGGACAAGGAGCACACGTGGGGGGGGTGTGGAGAAGGATGCTGCTAATAATGCAGGAGAGGCTCCTCTCCGGCTTTGCTCCTTTAGAACAAGCAGGCTCTGCGTCTCTCCCTCCTCCCCAGCAAGGAAACCAGGATAGTAACCACTCTGAGACAAATCAAGAAAAAGTGCGACCAACACTCTCCCCCAACAAGCACAGTGAGGTCAAAACACACACACACAGAGAGAGAGAGAGAACTGGCCCTAAAGTTGCAGGGCGCTGGAAGTCGCAGGGGCGCTGGGGGAGTGAATGGGAAGCAAGAGAAGGAGAACGATCCCTCACACACACAGAGAGACACAGAGTGTCAATTCTAAAGTCGCAGGGAGAGTGAAGGGGAAGCAAGAGAAGGAGAAGGAGCCCTCACACACACAGAGACATACAGAGTGTGGATTCTAAAGTCGCAGGGAGAGTGAATGGGAAGCAAGAGAAGGAGAACGATCTCTCTCTCACACACAGAGAGACACAGAGTGTGGATTCTAAAGTCGCAGGGAGGGTGAAGGGGAAGCAGAGAAGGAGAACGATCCCTCACACACACACAGACACACAGAGTGTGGATTCTAAAGTCGCAGGGAGAGTGAAGGGGAAGCAGAGAAGGAGAACGATCTCTCTCACACACAGAGAGAGACACAGAGTGTGGATTCTAAAGTCGCAGGGAGAGTGAAGGGGAAGCAGAGAAGGAGAACGATCTCTCTCTCACACACACAGAGACACAGAGTGTGGATTCTAAAGTCGCAGGGGCGCAGGGAGAGTGAAGGGGAAGCAGCAGGAGGAGAACGATAGCTCAAGCACACACACACACAGCCCCTACAGTGGCTAATCCAAAATCGGACAGCAAAAAACTGCAGGCAGGGACAGAGAGCAGGGGTTGTTTTAAAGCAGCCAACTCCCGCTCTGCTTCTCTCCCTCCTTCCCGGCTCCGCTAGCTGACAGGAGCCGCTTACACCCGCTTTGCTGTTTCAAAGCGAGCCATGGACTGCTCACGACTGCAGCAGATTCCCCCGCCATCTGTAGGCACTCGCTCCATAACACGCACAGACATTTCCCCTTACTTTCTAGGAGGAAAAATCTGCGTGTTATGGAGCGAAATTTACGGTACCTCGTAGTACAGACGACACCTATATCAGACACCTCTTAGCTGACAAAGACCCCGAAATCAACAGGCCTGTGGCGAAGTACTGTTACATTGCAACAAGAATAAGACGAGCAATGATGACAGCAACGGAGTTCAAATTGCAAACATCAAAGGAACGATAATAAACAGTAGTGACATTTGAATTGAATCCTCAAAACCTTAAAAGTCGAAACCTGGTCATAAACATAAGTACCAATTTTGTGATTTGGCCATATCTCCACTGTTATCTGTAGTACAATAGTACTTATATTGTCATATTTTATTTTATAAATTGCTTGTTGGTCATTGACCGTATTAAAGATATTTGAATTTTGACTTCTGTGTAAAAAAGTAAGGTAGTCACTTCCTACAAAGTTCATTGCACAGCGCACAGTTCCTTACCCGCTCTATTTAGTTGTTTATTTACACACTTATTATATCACTTTAACTACAGTAACCTCTAAGTAGTTTACACCCACACTGTCCTTGTTTTCCACTGAAGGGTTTTAGGTGGGGGTCTTCCTAGCTAGAATACATACAATTGTTAGAACTAGAACTACCTGGGACTGAACATGTTATCTTACATGCAAAAACATGAAATGTAATACAGCCTTTTTGTGCACATTCAAAGAATGTGGGCCGCTTTCAGACCCAGAAGAGGGCAAAACAGGCATGGCAGGCTTATGCTCACTGTGGTGAGTGTAGTGGTGGTGTAGTGATTAAGAGTGATAGATTTGTAATCTGGGGAACCGGGTTCGTGTCTCCACTCCTCCACATGCAGCTGCTGGGTGACCTTGGGCTAGTCACACTTCTCTGAAGTCTCTCAGCCCCACTCACCTCACAGAGTGTTTGTTGTGGGGGAGGAAGGGAAAGGAGAATGTTAGCCGCTTTGAGACTCCTTCGGGTAGTGATAAAACGGGATATCAAATCCAAACTCCTTCTGCTGCTGCTGCTAACAAGCACAATGACATATGAATGCACCTCACTTTTCAGTCCAAACTTTGGAAAAGGAAAAAAGAAAAGCTATACTCTGTTATCTGTATGTTTTCTTTATTTTAACTTGAAGACTAGTGGGCAGGTTGTTCCAATCCTCAAAATCCCTTGTGCTTCTTATTGAAACAAGAGAAGGGTCTCCAGCTCTTATCTAAGCCTTACCTCTTCATTGAGGCATTGACTTCCTTCTGCAGAACAGAACGATTGGTGATTGCCATGTTCCACTCCTCATTACCTCACAGCTGCTTCCTGGCTGCTGTTCACATTCCCTGGAGCATGTGAAGTGGTCGTTGGTGGCCAGTTAACATCTCATCTACCTTCAGTAGCCTGCGACCATTTGCATGGCAGACAAGTTGAGTCCTTATCACTTCTATATCATACAGCATGTAGAGCGGCTTCATTGCTGGGTCCTCATTTTTAAGCAGTTGAAATGGGACTCTGAGCTAGCACTACTCTGGAAGCAGGGCTGTGGCATCCTGTAGGTCTACTTGGAGTCCATTAGGGTCAGTTGCAGCAAGCCCTTCTCAGAGCAGCGGCAGTTCACAGAATTTTAACCTTTTCCTGCTTACCAACTTTCTCTAGCAGAAGAATACGTGCGGGAGCAAGCTCAACTTGCTTTGTGCAGTGGCGCTTCATCATCTTGCGTGCACAGTGTGAACATGTGTAAGTCTCAGTCTGCTGCATCTGTGTGTCGTGTTTTCTGATAGTTGTGGTGTACAGAAAGGGGAAGTACCACCTTCTGGATTACCAGCATCAGTTGGTGGCAGAGTAGGAGGAAATGGGGGCGGGGGGGGGGGGGGAGACCGCTTCTATTGCCATGATCTGCTCTAGACTTTGCCAGCTCTGTTTCTGCCCCCAGTTTAGTCTTGTCCAGCTACCTCTGCAGTATTTTACCATTTCGCCTCAGTGTTGCACTATTGCTCTCGTGTTTTGTTTGCTAGATAGCTAGAGCTAGATAGCAGTGCCACTGATCAGTGTGAACATCTACTCCTTATGCAGTTCTTCCAAGCTACCAACCTCATCCTGGTGCACTTCTAGTTCCATGTACATTTAGAAATCATATGTATTTAGAAACCAATGTAACCAGCTTTGTGTTTTTGTTTGGAGAAAGTTGGGTATATATATAATCTTTTTGTAATTCAGCCAATTATTTGAGGTCTAGATCAGTGTTTCCCAACCTTTTTTGGGCAAAGGCACACTTGTTTGATGAAAAAAATCTCGCGGCACACCACCATTACAGCCCCGTGACGTCAGCGCGCAGCGTCACGCCGGGAGGGACGCACGAAAGTGAAAGTTTTCAATTTTTTTCCCTCCCCCTTGCCGGGGAACCTCCAAGCTTTGGGGGTGGGGGGGGGAGGAGGCAGCAAAGCGAGGGACTGAGGGACGGCGGCAGCTGAGGCGGCGGCGGCTGTTGTGGTGGTGGCGGCGATAGCGGGTGGAGGAGGGGGCGGCGGCGGGGCCGAGGTGGCCGGCGGCGGCGGGTGGAGCAGGAGGGCGGCGGAGGCCGGTGAGGGAGTAGGGTTGCCCGGGGCTTGAGGAGCCGTCGCCAGGAGTTGCTGCTGCTGTTGTTGCTGCTGCTGCCCGGACATGCCGGCCTCCTCCTCGTCCACTGTCTCACGCTCCTCCCTTTTGCACGCGCTGCCCCGCCGCCGCCCCATTGGCTGGGTCCTGTCAGCTGATCCTGTGTTATTTCCTGTGTGTGTGTGTGAGGGGAGAATGGAGAGAGAAACCTCGGCACCACCACCGCGGAGCCGCCCCCAGCTCGACGCGGATCCTCGCCGCCGCCGCCTCTCACCGCCCGACTCGCCCGCCTCCCTCCCACGGCACACCAGCCAGCGTCTCACGGCACACTAGTGTGCCGCGGAACACCGGTTGGGAAACACTGGTCTAGATGAATGCAGATATATATCAACTGTGGGAGCAGAAGCCCACTTCCCTATGTGGATTTCCAATAGTTTCTCCTTCCATCACTAAGAAAGTAATTGCATATTAAAAGGAAAATATTATTCTCTTGTGTCATTGATGGTATGACGGAAGATTACCTTTTTTACTACTGTTTTCATAAGCACAACACTTGACAAACATAAAAACGTCATAATTTGCTTATTTTAGAAAATGGTTATACAAGTATTAGTGTTATAATTACTTTTCTTAATGATGACATTGCCTTTTTGAATTATTGGGGTATATTTGGGTATTGGCAACCAAATGCAAGTTTGTAGTATTAGCATAAATTTAGAATTGCAGTTTGAATATCCTAAGTAGCCATGACCAGTGGATTGTCACTTGGTAAAAAACGTAAAATGGACCTTCTTGGTGATAGCACCCACTCTCCAGAACGCTGTCTCCCAGGTAATTGGGATGGAAGCAGCAATGATCTCTAAAACATATTCAGCAAACCTTTACTCAAAAGTAGACCCATTAATTTCAGTGTTTGTTCTGAATAAAACTTAGCTGAATACCACCCTATATGTTTATCCAAGCTTTCCTGGACTCTGATTATTTTCTTTTTCTTTTTTTCTTTTTTAAAGGGGTTTTCTACACTGCTCAGTTTTATTTGTGATACATGTTTTGCTTTTTTATCTAGTTTTTAGGAATGTTTAAATTGAATTTTGTGTTTTTATGTGGACTGCTTAAAATATTTTTCCTACATTAAGTGGCCTAAGAATTGTTTCCAATGTTAGTCATGATATAGACTTATTTCAGTGTGTCTGCTCAGAGTTTGACTAATGTTGGGTATCACCAGGTTCATTGATCAGCATATTTTTGTTTTAAATGTTGAAATTGTAAGTGTTGAGTACACTATCATAACCCAGATCTAATAGTTCTTCAAAGTAACTGTAACCAACCAAAACAGAAGTACGTTGCCTTCTACTTTACCAGTCTACTGCTACTGTTGCAACAGATTTTAAGGTTGCCATCTTGTTTGTGCTTTCAAGTAAGTCTCATTGGAATCAGTGGGATTCCAAATCAGTGTTTCTGGGAAATGGGTTATCTGTAAGACTGCAAACATAAGCTTATTTACTGTGGAGCAAGCCCCATTGAACACAGTGGGACTTCGTACAGTCATACCTCGGGATAAATATGCTATGATAAGTATTTTTGGGTTGCGCTCTGCAGTGACCTGGAAATAACAGAGTGCGCTACTGCCGGGTTTCGCCGTTCGCGCATGCACAGACGATCAAAATGACATCATGCACGGAAGCGGTGAAACGTGACGCGCAGTCGCATCATACGTTCTATTCAGGATGCAAACGGGGCTCCGGAACGGATCCCGTTTGCATCCCGAGGTACCACTAGTGAACATGAGTAGGATTATAATAATGCTAATTTTATTATTTGTAGCATACCCACCTGACTGGGTTGCCCCAGGCACTATGGGTGGCTTCCAGCATATATAAGAACATAACAGAACATTATGTTCTCTTTTAACACAATTATGTACTTGTCAAAATTAAGTTGTTGTGTTGTGTACAGCTGGTTTTGGGGGCTCTTCTATCAGTAGACATTTTCAAGGGATGAGTTCCATCCCTCTATCCCAGGGTTATAGGGAAGATGAGGCTAGCCTAATTCGCTTGTTAAAATTTGGTAGATAAATTATTGGGTGCAGGGGAACACTCTTTCATTAATACCACATTCTCCTTTTCACTGTGTGCTGAAAGTTGGAATTCATGATTTACCTGGCACTGCACCCATCCCAAGATTTAGAAGCCAAGAGCAGTGTTTGCTCTGTTTCCTTACAACTTTTTGTAAGTGCCTTGGTTATGGTTTTGTGTTCCGATGTGTTATGCAAATACTCATTGAACAAGTACAACATCGCACTTTCAGAGTGAAAGGAAGCATTTTGCATTTGTTGCTGTACTGTAAATAGAAAATTTAAAATGACACTGATTTTTATCATTACAAATGGCACCAAATGACCATTTTACTCATTAGTTGTGCAAGTAATTCAGAGGATTATATTGACAGTAGAAATGGCAGAACTCTGATGTTTACCACTCAATCTTGACATCCAGGAATATGACCTACTTCCCCAGCCCTGTATTTTGATATTGCAGTCACTACAATTCCCCAGGAGGAAGGCTAACTTCACCTTTCATATTCATATCTCAGATTTTTCTTCAGATAAGTTCTGCTTTCAGTCTCACTCCTATTTTGAGTACTCTCTTTTTTCAGTATATTAACTTAATTAGATTGTATTTATTTGCGTTTTGGTGTCACATGGCTTGTAGTTTTCTGATGGCTTTTAGCTGGAGGGTTGCAAGGTGCAAAGAGGGTTTTATATTTTTACTACAAGAAGAAGAGCAAGTGACAAATTATTCATATTAATTCTACATTTATTTTTGTTCTTTAGAGACTCTACGGGGGTGGGTAATTCAGTGGTCCACAAGCGGTCTCCTTTACGCCGAAACCAAAAACCACCAACGTCCTTGACCAAACTGTCCTCGCGGGATGGACAGAAAACCAAAAAGCCAGTGTGCAAATTCGAAGAAGGTCAAGATGTCCTAGCTAGATGGTCAGATGGCTTGTTTTATCTTGGAACTATCAAAAAGGTAATTTGTGTCCAACAGCCTTGTAAAATGATCATACCTCTGAGGCTGTGCCACCTAAACACTAACATTTATTCTCCTTTTCAGATAAACAAACTTAAGCAGAGCTGCTTCATTATTTTTGAAGACAGTTCCAAATCCTGGGTTCTCTGGAAGGACATACAAACAGGCAAGAACCTTACTTTATTTTTATTGACACTATGAAATTTCAGACCTCATCTATTTCCAGTCTTATCCCAGTGAGAGACCCCATGGGAGGGAACAGAATAAAGTTAAAGGCTTGGTCAGGGAGTTTGCATTAAAATACACTTTAGGTCACTTTTTGACAACTCTGCATTGATCTTGGATGGGCAACATTTATCAGCATGGCCCTTAAAGCAGGCATAGGCAAACTCCGGCCCTCCAGATGTTTGGGACTACAATTCCCATGATCCCTGACCACTGGTCCTGTTAGCTAGGGATGATGGGAATTGTAGTCTCAAACACCTGGAGGGCCAGAATTTGCCTATGCCTGCCTTAAAGTCTTATCTCTTATTTTCTTATGTCTATGCTGGAAGCAAGACCTGGCTGAGCCATCTGTATGGCAATGTCCTGTTTGAGGAACTTCCCCAGGGAAGTGCATCTGTTGCTGTTTAGATGTAAACAGCTGGCCCCCAAAACATGATTAGCTATTGCAATCATGTTTACACTGGTCATCATCCTGAGCTTTTATAGGAAAGAGGTGAAGAGGGTGATATAAAAATGAATTTAATAATAACATGTAGTTTTATTCCACGAGCTGGCTGGCGGTGCGTAGCTTCTCTCTCCCCCACCCCAGCTGCGGGCAGGAAACACCTCCTAGATAGCTCCCCACTTGCTACAGCATTGAGGGAAACCACACTTTGAGGGGAAAATACAGTAATACAACTGGTATCCATTTAGTCTATGTATTTTATTTATTTAATGTAAACCATAACATTTTATCTTTTTAGGAGCTACTGAAAGTGGGGAAATGGTCTGTACAATATGCCAGGAAGAATATTCAGAAGCACCCAATGAAATGGTTATTTGTGATAAGTGTGGTCAAGGTAAAGTGAACTTCTTAATGTGCAGAATTTTTTAAAAATTCAGGATTGTATTACACAGTGTCACTCAGCTGATGGCAAGGGTTCCATCAGCAAAAGAGGAAGGGGATTTTATCTATTTATCTATGTATCTCTTTATTTATTTAGCCAATTCACTATTCCCTCTACAGCCTTTCATATGCTCTTGAAGCTACTCCACAGGTTCCCTTAAAATTCTGGAGCAGATTGCTGGAGGAAGCGCTTGCAGAAAATTGCTCCCCTTCCTATTTTGCTGATGGAAACCTTACCATCAGCCGAGTGACACAGTTAAGTTAGTGCTGTGTCCACTGTAAGTACACGGGGTGAGATCGAGTGTTGTGCCAGTGGACCTGACAGGTCTTCCTCGTCCTTCTCTTCCCTTCTCCAGCTAGAGGGTCCTCTAGCCCTTCAGAGCAGATTTGGATGGCAGAGGTGTGTGTGTGGTGTGTAGGAGAGGAATTGGAAGTTCTCTTGTAGGTCTGTTACATAAGCAGGCTGGCACTGTTACATGTTGTCCCGTTGATACGGTTGTGTACATATGGGATATGTATTGTACCTCGACATAAAATACATTTGAATTATAATGTAAATCAGAAGATGGATTGGGTTTTCTTTATTGTCACGTGCCATAAAGGTTAAGATGGCAAGGGTGTTTAGTAACCTTAGAGTAATAAAAAAATTAAAAAATCTTTTAAATTTCAGGTTATCACCAGCTGTGTCACACACCAAATATTGATTCCAGCGTGATAGATTCAGATGATAAATGGCTTTGCCGGCAGTGTGTCTTTGCAACAACAACAAAGGTAAGTTATCCACTTTGTGAAGTGACTACAGTTTAAATTTGTACTTGATTTTGTATAGTAGTGGTCGCTGCTTCAATCTGTTTTATTCCAGAGAGGTGGCGCACTTAAGAAAGGACCAAATGCCAAAGCACTGCAAGTCATGAAGCAGACATTGCCTTACAATGTATCCGACCTTGAATGGGATGCAGGCCATAAAACAAATGCCCAACAGTGTTATTGCTACTGTGGAGGTCCTGGAGAGTAAGCATGTTGAAACTCTTATGAAAAGATTTTCTCTCAGATTTATTGCTGTATATTCTATTAAATACCAGTAATCTATATGAGATGCTGTGTTCTGTTCCAGAAATATTATGTTTATATTTATAAGGCAATTTTAGTACCGTAATGGCCATTGTATCAGCGACCCTAGGCTTTCATTACACTTTCTGTTCAGTTTTAAAGTCTGCATTCATAAAAATAGGATTGTTAAGCTCACGTTTCTACACGTTTAACTTGGGAGCAAGCTTCATTAAACACTTGGGTTGTATTCAACTAAGTCCTACTTGGAGAGTAGAGCAGACCCACAGAAATTAATGAACCTAGGGTTACGTTCATTACCTTAAGTGAGTCTACTCTGAATAGGACTAGCATTGAATAGCACCCAGTGAGAGTTACTTTCAAGTAAACATGCATAATATTAAGCCACACATTTTCAGTTGGAGTAAAATTATGATAAAATTTCCTTCAGTTTTTTGCCCGCTAAGTGTCACTTTTCCATTTACTGAAATGGAATGGATTTCATCCAGATCTGCCATGCGCTTCCACTCATCACCTTTCTTTCTTCCCACCCACAGCGTCCTACAGGCCCTCAAAATCTCCTGCGGGAGGTTGGAGGATTCTCCAGAGCCAGTTTTTGGGGGGAAGGGCTGCAGTGAGAAGGAGAGAAAGGTGAAATCATGTCCCATGAGCAGAAGTCTGTTTGCCCAAATTTGGATTCCGCCCCATGCATTTGCACTTCAGTAGGGAACACGTAACACATTCCAATTCAATTCTTTCCTTTCTTCCTTCTGTTAACGAAGCTGGTATTTAAAGATGCTACAGTGCTGCAAATGCAAACAGTGGTTTCATGAGGCTTGTGTGCAGTGCCTCCAAAAGCCAATGCTGTTTGGTGACAGGTAAGGTGTATTTTCTTGATCCTACTTATGTTTGTCAGGGTTTTATTCTGGGGGGCAGGCCAGGGGGAAACACAAGGAAAGAATGCATTTATACCTATAGCATCATAATACTATTATTTTCTGCACACTTGCAGTTATGACATGTGGAGATGTTCTTATTGCTGTTCTTTATTAGGATTGTATTAGTTCTATATTTTTATTTTTAATTTGTTACAGAAAGACAGAATATATACCTAGCTATGTATTTAGTTAGCCTGTATAAATAAAGTTACCTAGATAAAGATTCAGTTATCTTAACAATTATATTTATAATAACCGCTTGTTATGCAAAAATTCAGTTATCCAAACATAAAGAATTATGTCCAAACCTCACTATAAACTCCACAGATTCAGATATCCAAACAACCTTTTCTGTGCTTTGTTGGTTGACTGCAGCCGTTTGTGGGCAGAAACTATGGAGGGAGTGGGGAATGAGACAAATGAGAGAGCAGGAAAGATCGGACAAATCAGTTTTTCCTTTGTCTCTCTTTTGCTGGTTAGCTGCAGGCATTTTGGGAAGAAACCATAGAGGGTAGGTGAAGAGGTCAGACAAATCCAGATTAGAAATGTTCCCATAAGAAACAATATGGACTTGTTTTGTGAACGCTCACTTAATGAACAATTTTCAGGGAATGCATTGTGTTTGGTAACCGGGACTTGCATGTATATAAAACAAAGGAAGCATTTTAAGTTCACAAATCTAGATAACTTTATTAATTCTTGGATATGCTACTAAGTAGTATGTATTGGCTCCTTTGGGCTTTGAAGTCATAGACATCGTGAATATGTTGCTACAAGTAAGTACCTTCTCAGCAATTACTTTTTGGGTTATTTTTATTTTTAGGTTTTATACATTCATTTGTTCAGTTTGTAGTTCTGGACCAGAATACCTCAAACGTTTACCCTTGCAATGGTAAGTACAATGTTGCACTGGAGGAAATCATTCAGTAACCTAATAATTCAGGAAGTTGTTTTTAGTTGGTTCTCGTAACGTGCCTTTCGCTAATGTTTCTGGGGCAAGGGCCCCATTGACTCATGATCAGGCTTCTAGGGGTCAGATGTCAAAGTTGGCATGACCAAGGAAGGTGCAATCAGTTTTAAAGGTTTTTCTAAGGGACATATTTGGGGATTTTGTAAGGTCACAAAAACGTTTTGGCAGCACAGAATTGCAGTAGGGGGCACGTGAGAGTGGTCAGTTAAAACACTTTTTTAAAAAATGGCTTAAGGGAGGTGATGTTGAAGGATGACAAAAAAACTGGGTATCACAGCAGGGCACAGATTAGCCACCCTTGCTGTAAACAAAGCACAAATAGTCCTCTAGTAAGTTTGTGAACAATTACTGTTATTAGTATATTCTTCCTCTCTGGCTTCATATTGAGAAACAGAAATAAAATGTCTAGTAAGTGGTCATTCTTAACATATAATAAAAAGGTAAGGCTGTTGTCAGTTTTCTTGGTCAGCAACAGGTAGTGCTGTGCTGTGAAATATGGCATGACATTAGACTTCCGCAAGCTGCTAGGCCATCATATCAGTGTTGGAGGGTGAGAAGGGATGTGGTGGAGAGAGGGGAAGGCTCTCCAGCTGTAGTCCTGTTCTTCTGTTGCCCTCACTTCCTACCTCTTTTGCTGAATCTGAAACAGTGTCATTGGTGTGAAGCAGGCAGTATGAGCAGGGGAGGGGAGAGCAGGGAATGGAGAAGGGAGGTTGTCAAGGGAGCGGGAGGTAGGCCTGGCTGGCAGGCAAAGCAAGCTGGGGCACGGCCCCAGTAGTTTATAAAGTTGTAAAGTTCCTTAATCTAGCACAATAAGCTGACTGATTTATGAAGAGCCACATCACTACTTTAGCCAGGTGGGGTTCATACCTATGAATTTTTTTAATTTCCTAATTGTTTTTATTAAAACCTTTGGAATTCTAGGGTAGATATAGCACACCTATGCCTTTACAACCTAAGTGTTATTCACAAAAAGAAATACTTTGATTCGGAGCTTGAACTCATGACATACATTAATGAAAACTGGGATCGACTCCACCCTGGTGAGGTAAGTTGTTGAAATGCTATTGGTCATCAGGTCAAACTGCTGTGATCAGTAGACTTTTAAAAAATGGGCTACTCCATTTACAGAATATATCAAGTGTATAAAACTCCTGTTCTAATGAAATGATAGCTGGTTTTCAGAGGATTACGTTAGGGTTGTAAGCGAGGGACTTGAATGTGCACACCAGTAGCTACAAAAGGCTGTCATTTAGCACATTAAGCTATAGTTTAAAACAAACAATGGTTTAATGTAAATGAGCACTATGTTGGTGCAGACTGCCTGAGAGTTCCAGCCGTGCTCCTCCATTGTGGTTGCTGCACCACAGACAAAGCAAACCAGAGTGTGTGATTTGTTTCTCTTTAACAAATCAAGAATGGTGACCAAGGATTGTCCTTGGTTTACCACTCATTGTTTGTCTGGAAAGAAACAAGTGTGTTTAGACAACATTACAAGCCAAACACTGCAGGAACTTTGCACTGCTCATTCATAGTAAGTCACAATTTTAAACAGTTGGTTTAAACTGGTTGTGGTTTCATATAAGATGTGATCCAGGCCAGTAAGAAGCTCTTAGTGCAACTTGTGGACTGCATTGTGGCCTAATTCCACCCCCACCTTTCCCTCTTCTGTAATTTACCAGTTGATCAAGCATTGTTGCCCAATGTGTTTTCCCATCATTGCACCACATTGCTGGCTGCTCTTGATGTATTGTGTAATGTTGATTTTTTGCATTGTGGTTCTAGTTTTGTTTTTAATGTTACATTTCTGTTAGCTATCCTGAGCTCTCATGAAAGGAAGGGTGGGGTATAAGGGGGAGGGGGAGGTTTATGAACGTGATCAAGTCATGGAAAAAGTTGTAATACCGGTTACAGAAAAGAGTGAAGAGAATTCAAGAAAGTCAGTGCATGAGTTGGTGGCAGCCCCATGGAATCATAGGGGTTTTTTTTGAAGTACAGCCTGATTTCCTTTATGCACAAAATTGAATGGAAACCATGACAGTGGCCTGAAACATAGTTGTACAAGATGACAGAGATCCCACAGCACTATTAGAAAAAACCCCAACCCCTTTATTGCATTTATTTGTGTAAAAAGTGTGCCAAACAAATCTGGCATCATTTTCTGTGCACTTACCTCTAATAAAAATTATTAACTCTATTTGTAAAATGCTTGTTTTTCTGTCATTATAATGATAGTTGAAGTAAATTCAGTACCAAAAATAACAGGCTGGTAGGTGATTACTTTTCTCTGATTGCACCTAATTTAGAAAAGATTGAGGATTTCAAAATTATTTTTAATAACAATGTTTTAAAAATTCATAAATGCACCGTTAAAAAAATGCTGAGATGGAATAATGCACTATGCGTACAATCTCAATGAGACTTCATTCTCCTCTCCTCCCTCTGTAGCCCATCACACTCCAATACAGTGGTGCCCCGCAAGACGAATGCCTCGCAAGACGGAAAACTCGCTAGACTTAAGAGTCTTCCGTTTTGGAGGTGCTTCGCAAAACGAATTTCCTATGGGCTTGCTTCGCAAGACAACAATGTCTTGCGAGTTCCTGCTGGTTCCCCCCCCCCCTTTTTCTAAGCCGCTAAGCCGCTTATCAGCTGATCCGATCAGCAGATAAGCCGCTAATAGCACTAATCCGCTAATCCTTCAATGGGCTTGCTTCGCAAGACGAAAAAACCGCTAGACGAAGAGAATCACAGAACGGATTCTTTTCATCTTGCGAGGCAGCACTGTATATCAAACAAAGCAGCTAAATAATGGAATTGTTAGTCAACAAAAGTTTATAGCTGATTTTTAAAAAGCAATCATATTCTAAATGTATTCCTTTCATAATCCTGTCATGTTCAGTTCCAGCATTTCATTAAAATGCAAGGAATTCTAAGTCTAGTTCTGTCAAAGCTATTCATTGTACCTGATACAGAAGTAGCCTGTTGGTAATATGTAAATAAAATAAAGCATGTTATTTTATTAACATTTATTGCTTTATTTTATTAATAAAACACTCCTAAACATGAATGCTATGCTTAGTTGTTTGAACAGATGTGGAAGTTAGGAATCCCCCCTACAATTTCCATACTATCTTGTTAGGATGTTGAAGTTATTCAGCATACTACTTTTTCAAATTTCATTGTGTTAATAGCCAAATGCAGTAGGTATTCTAGAATATTACTCTAGAATTCCTAATGCATGTAGGAATTCTAGAATACAAATACACTTTGTCTCTTTGAATGGGTGAAGGTAATAATTGTGATTAGAAGTTTTACTGTAACTTTTATTAGGTTAAATCACTTCTTAATACTTTACAGCTGGCAGACACACCAAAATCTGAAAGATATGAGCATGTTCTGGAGGCATTAAATGATTACAAGACTATGTAAGTTGATAGGGTTTTTATACACTTTTCTCTTCTTGATTTTGTCCTGAGCTTTCTTTGAATGATTTCTTAAAAACATGTCCATGGTAGCAGCAGGAAGAGGCATTGCAAAATTGTTTAAAGTCAAACTTGTAGTTACCAAGATACAAGTTAGGTGTTTAGCTGTCCTTTCCCTGCATTTGAAGGGAATTAAAGAAGGGACATAATATTGGTACTAGTAAGTTAAATTGGGGTTTATGTGTATATCCAAAGAAACACTTTTGTAGCTTCATGTTCTTTGATTAATGTTTAACAATTTAGGTTTATGTCTGGGAAGGAAATAAAGAAGAAAAAGCATTTGTTTGGTTTGAGAATTCGTGTTCCCCCTTGCCCACCAAATGCTGCTTTTAAGGCTGAGAAAGAGCCTGAGGGAACTTCACACGAGTTCAAAATTAAAGGCAGAAAGTCATCTAAACCTGTGCCTGATCAGAGGTAAATCATGATTAGTTCTCTCTTGAAGTAAATAAATTATTTGACAAATAAATGCATTTCCTGATACTTTAAATATCTAGATATACAAATTTATTAATGCCAGATTAATTACCACTGATTTCAGTGGCAGTTTGCAGGAATTATGTGGGGGGGGGGGGTTGTTTCTGTAGGATATCTTCAAATAGCACTGGTTAATATGTTACACTTTCTCTTTGAAACTGAAGTTTTGCTTGATAGAATTAGTTTAGGCCTAGAATATTAACTGTTGTGCATAAGCTAATATTATAAAATGTTGCTTTATAGTAATAATCCTTATATAATAAGCAAATTAAGTCAATTGGTTGGGTTCATATCTGTTCAGAGAACAAAATGTCCCTCCTGAAGATGTCCTCCGTGGAATCTGCAGTATTAGACAACAGTTGCCCAGTCTTAAATTTCTGTTTCTTGAGCAAAGTGACATGAGGCATAGCATGTTTAGTGATGGCAACCTGCCTATGAAACTCCTTCCCAAGTGAGATTCAGTCTTCCTCCACTCTAGAAGGTTAAAGACAATTTTATTTGTCCAGGCTTCTTAATCATTGGGTAAATTATGGTGCCACTGCTGCTATTTTTCTGTTTTACTATGACTTTGTGGTTTTAATGATGATTTATTGATGTGTAATTTTATTCTTTCTCAGCCACTCTGAACTTCAGATTGGAAGAAGGGCAGGATATAAAAGTACCATATAAATAAAGCTTAAAGTCTGACCCAGATTGGGTACTACATCATATATTTCTAGAATGTTTCCCCATGTGAGTTATGGCCTTTATCGCATTGTGCTAGCCTAAAAGTATATCAGTATGATGAGGATGAAGGGCTCCAACAACATCCTCCTGGTCCCAACGCTAAAATTCTTTCCCCATAGTTCACAACTAACAAGAACAGCAATCTCTGCATTTCTGCTGCTTATATAGGGCAAGACCATGAAGAAAGGCTCTTCTTCCTTTGCTTGGATAAGTGGTAGCACTGCTAATGGGGATGCTTCTCTCTGGCAATAGCCATATTCATACATAAAGAAAGAACATAGTTTGAGACTACATGAACAAGTCTCTGTGCAGCCAAGCAAAGCCTCAAGACTAATACACTCCCAGTTCTCCTATTATTCAAAGACATGCATGCATTCCTACAGTGGTTATCTTCTGGGTCCTATTAGTGTGTAACAAAAAGTCACAACGTGAGTTTCTTATAGAGAAAGAACTATATAGGTTCAGTGAATATATATTCAGGGTAGTAATCATGTTTAATAAATGATAATGGTAAAAAAAAACTGAAATCATAAATAATACTCAAACATACATTCTTTGGGGGTATCTTTTAAAAACAGCTGTGGGCTTCCTTCTAGGGAAGTTACTAATGGTGTAGAACGAAAGGGGAAGAAAAAATCGGTAGGCCGTCCACCGGGCCCATATACCAGAAAAATGATCCAGAAAATGTCTGAGCCGTCTGTTTTAGTAAGTGGCATTTTCATTTACTCGCTGATTATTGACTTAAAAATGGCCAATATGTTAAACTGTATTTAAAAACAAAAATAAAAAGCTATATCTCCTTGAAAAGGCAAGTATTTGCACAGCCTGAAAAGTTCTGTTCTTTTTTTTTTTCCCCTTCCCCTTGGGAAAAGGAACCTGTTGTAGTGCAAGAATCTCCTCCTTTGGATTTACCTAGCACTACTGGGTGAGTAGGGGAAATGTCCTCTTAAGTTTGTATTGTTCTTGCTTGGCTAATGTCTGATCAGATCAGATTTTAATATTTGATTACTTTTATCACATGGCAACATGAAATGGCTCAGGTCTGATGGAACTGCACATTCATCCAATACCTCAGATGTGGAATCCACAGGTGCTGCCAGTACAAAAGAAACTACCTCAAACAGTATTTCCAAGCATTACAGGTACACTGCCATTTGCTTTATGCCATGTTGCAGCTGTTACTGGAAAGGTGACCCAACTATATGAAACACGTTAGCTCGGATTCTAAGATAACTTCTCTCTGGAAAGTTGGCAAGTCCCAACCATGGGGGGCTGCTGGAGGAAGAGGAGGTAATTGCACCAAATAGGGTCCTGAGAAATTAGAAAGGTCACAGAAGTTTTCCATCTCTTCCTTTCAGCAGTCTCTTGTTCCACACCCACCATTTGTCATTTTGTTAAAATTATTTTACCACCCTTCATTCTTATCAAGGTTTCAAGGTAGTATACAGTTGTAATGCAAATACAGTAATAGAACAACCAATGCAGCCAATCAAATTGACTTGAAACAGAATAGCAAACTACCTGATACTAGAAGAATTGCAATGGCTGCCACCAGGTAGACTGTTCTAGGGACTGTCTCAAAGTTTGGGGGTGTCAGCAGTGCAAGTCCCGTGTTGTTTTTTGAGTACGATATCTGATAAGGAAAGCACATGGAGGGGAAAATATCTTAAAACACATACAGATTGCTTTGTATTTGGGTCTCAAGTTGTGCATAATATAGATCTATATATCCACACCTATACAGAAAACAAGAGAAAGTAGAAAAATACAAACCAGAAGAAGGAAAGGGGTATACAAAGGGTAGACTCCCATTGTTCAGGGTTTTATTGGTAATTACCAGCATCTTGAATTTGGCCCGGAAGCAAACAACAATCAGTGATATGTGTAAATCGACGCTTTATTTTGTACAAACTGAAGCTTTCATCACTTTAAAGGATTGCCCCTTGGAGGGTAGTAATACAACAGATGTATTGCTATAATCTGACTTGAAAATTACTAGGCCATGGATGCAAATTATATTATGAGGGTGGACCTCAACTATTGCTATTCTCCAAGGATTTCCACTAGTGCAACAGGACATTTCCCCACAATTCCACCCTGCTATAGGTTTGGGGGAACCCCTGGAACAGATTTTGGGGGCGCACAGGGGAAGAACATTATGTAAGGAGAAATAGTTGCTCTGAAGGAAAGTTCACTTAAACGCTATGTTGAATACAACCCTCAACCTTAAATTATTGTTTCTTATCTTCCGTAGTTTGTCTGAATCCAGGAAAAGGACACGAACAGGAAGAACTTGGCCAGCTGCAATCCCACACTTAAGGAGAAGAGGGCGCCTTCCACGTAAAGCACTCCAGATTCAGAATTCCGAAATTGTGAAAGATGACGAAGGCAAAGATGATTACCAGTATGATGAACTTAATACAGAAATACTTAATAACTTGGCAGATCAGGAGTTACAGCTTAATCATCTTAAAAACTCCATTACCAGTTACTTTGGTGCAGCAGGTAGGATAGCTTGTGGTGAAAAATACCGTGTTTTGGCACGTCGAGTGACACTCGATGGAAAAGTGCAGTATCTTGTGGAGTGGGAAGGAGCAACTGCCTCCTGACTGTAGTACTGAACATGTTTGCTGCACTGTTTATTTATAGGCACTGTTTATATAAATCAGGAGTGCAGAAGGAAACTTCTTTTGACATTTCTAAAAATAGAAACCAAGTTAGCCTTAACATTTCTTTCTTAACAGTACAAAACATTGTGCTGAAAATTCTACCATTTTTTAAATGAGGCTGGATTTTTTTAAGATAAGGATTTAGATTGTTTAGGGCGGGAATCTGGGATTTCATTTGCTTTTAAATGTGCACGACTTCAGAAGAGACTTGTCTAGAGAACATTCCATGTGGGTAGAGAATATTTTCTGTAGCTAGAACAAATTTTTAGTAAGATTTCGTAATCTTTTCTTACCCAAATGTTTGCAAAAGTGTATTTCTACTTTGACAACCCTAGATTTTCATAAGGTGCAGTGTATATAATTCCTACTGAGGACTGTAAAATATTGAAATCTTTCAAGCAAAGTGTAAAAAAATATATATTGAGCTTGTAAATTGCTCTGTGACTAGACTTCGTTGTCTTTTTAATATATTCTTTGCATGTGTGTATATATACACATACGTGTGCATGTGTATATATGTGTGTGATTGTGACCTATGCAATATAAATTATGGGATTGGGCAGCTTTTGACTATATATCCCATAATTCTTTTATCAGGAATAGTTGCAGTATTTACACAGCAGCATTTCTTCTCAGGCTTTAATGGGTGCTGTTGTTTGCCACATACCACAGAATATGTGTCAAATGAGTGCTGTGTGTTTTGGCAGTGAGTGCAGTCGTTAATGTCATATGCCTTCAGAAAATAATTCAGGCTGCAATCCTCCACATAGAGGCCCAGTGATGAAAAGATTTGGTATACCTTTCAGGTTCACTTGCTCCCTCCCTGTCTCTCCTGTGCAGATTCCCCTTCCTTTCAGCATTAAGATATGTTTCAGCACTACATCTACATAGTGCTAGAGATCCATGTATAGTTGCCTCAAACCAGAGTTTGCAGACTAGTTACAGCGAACAGTGGTTAGTGTTTATCTTGATGCAGGTGTAATGTACACCACTAGAAAGAGAAGGGATTAGCAGGAGGGAGTACTTTTGCTATATCTTAGCCAAGGTTAAGAAATATGGGAATAATTTCACCTATTGTGGACCAGGTTGTTTTGAGGCTGCAGTCCTGGGAGTAAGCCCTAGTGAGCTCCATGGGACATACTGCTAAGCAGACACGCTGAAGATTGTGGTGTAAATCGTCTTGATCTAAGCAGCCTGGCTGCACAGTATTGCAGCCTCAGTTAATGTTGGAGAAAGTTAGCTGTCTGACACAAATCTGAACTTGAAAATTTGAACATAAACTCTGGCTAGGAGAAAAACGGATTTGTGACACATTGATTGTAAATTTTGTCTCCCAGTTAATTAAAAAGTCTGCAGGAATCACAATATTCCTTTTGTATGTAATGTTTTGTAGTCATGTTTGATAAACATAGTTGGAGCAAAGTGTTTAATTGCACAGGGTCAACAAACAGTATGTTGCCACTTGAAGTAACAATACTGCTTTTATTACAATATTACCTCTTCTGTTCTTATAAATATGAATCAAGTTTTAAATGGGTAACTTTATTTTACTTGTAAAATAACAAGTGTTTTTGTCGGGGCTAGATGTATTTTCTTTATTGGTTTTGAGTTGTTTTTTGTTTTGCCAAAGAGTGTAAACAACTACTTTTTCTGATGGTTTCTCATTTTACTGCCTAATGGTTTACTGTCAGACACGAGCTTGCCAACAAAACAAAAAATATGACTTTAAATAGTGAGAGGCTATATGGCTAAACCTAATTGTACTAAAATTGACTTAAAAACAAAATGCTGTTATGATTGTTAAGGGAAATAAATCTTTTGTCACCACCTTATATAGCCAAAGGAAGCATAAACAAAATATGTTGTTTTGTGCTTGTGGCTGGCCAGTAAACTTACAAGCTTTACAAAGGTGATAATTTAAGTATACTTTTCTTTGCCTTCACTAGAAACATGAATCTCCTTTCCGCTCACACAGTCTTGGCTATTAAGTTAAAGTTGCCTTGCCTATAGCTGCAATATTTTGATAAGACCCAGGTTACTTTTTGAATGTTGGTCTCTTGGGACAATGCAAATTGTAGTTGTGATGTTAACAACCAGATTTTCATTGATTTTCTTTTTCACAATCTTTGTAATTCACATCAAGCACCAGCAGTATTTGCAGTAGGGCTTCCATACAAAGACAGCAGTTGGAGTTTATTTGGGGAGAGAAATTGACAAACTATCAACGTATTTTTAGCTGTTTTTGTTCTCATTTTGTCACAGTGGTTGACATGTTTGTATTGCTGAAACTGTTCTCACGTTTTTAAAATCAACATTAAATGTGTGTATTTTTAAGAAGTTGTCCCTATTTTTGTTATACAGGTGTGAACTGTAGTTATATCTTAAAGCCTGGTTTAAGTGTGTTTCCTTAAGTAAATTCAATGGGACTTTATAAACATGTTGTGGATTTAAGCAATGTGGATTTTAGCCCAGTCCCAAGGTTTCCTGCTCCATTCTTCAGTGCAGCTTTCTTCCAAGTGATTTAGGCAACAGCACAATCCTAGGCATGTTCAGACAAGTGCAAATGCAAGAATACAACAGCTTGGCAATGCAGTCTCCTTTAACTCAGTGGGATTGATTTTGGCATAAATATGGGAACGAGGCTAATTATCTGAACATTGCTCCTCCCTTTCTAGTGCCTGAAAGAGCATTCTTGCGTGTTGACTACTATATAACCTCCTTCAGCTTTTATAAACTGCAGGACATAAAATTTGGCAGTGTAGGTGACAAATGTGAGAAAACTATTTAGACCACTAAATAATAGCCCATTCTAAGCCACCGAGTCAGATAGGTGGATAATGATGATGATTGTTATTATTTAATCTTTAGATTGAGTAGTCCACAATTCACTATTGGTTTTAGCACCTGTATGCCATAGTTGAGACCACATTAATTTGATCCATTTCTGTTATTAGTTCAGAATATCTAGTGAGACTCTTTTAAAACAAACTAGTGAATTATATTCTGCTGTGCAAAATTTGAATGCTTGTTTGCGTTTTTATTGCGTTTTTTTCTACAGTTGTATTCTTAAAGATGTTATCTTTGCATAGTTTTGCTTCATTAATTGGGTATTCTCAGTAGCTTCCAGATAACTACTGTAATTTTCAATGGTCTGCATAAGTTGCAGTGCTAAAAATAGCGACCCCGCGTTTAGCAAGCAGACGGAACTAAATCACCCAGTATCAGTTTTTATGGAGGCAGCTGCTATACTTTGTTTTGAGGTCATAGTATTGGAGCAAGGGAATTGCCCGTCCTTCCGTGAAATAAATGTAACCAGTGTTTGCCCGCTCCACCAGCAGAGGCCATATGAACAAATTGAGGTGAGAGGGGAAATGACACAGGAATTTTATATTGCCAGGGGTCACAAGAACAGCTTTGTTAATAATGCAGACGTTAGTTAGTACTAATATTGCCTGGCTGTTATGGCTGTTCAACATTTCTCCTATTTCGGATGGAACTCCTCATATGAGATAGTCATTGCTCCCAGTTTGTTTTGTCTACTAACAAATTAAACTATGCTGTTGATAGCTTACTACACCATGCAGTTGCTGGACTATAGTGCTTCAGAATTAAGAGAATATCCCATTTAGTGCAGATTTTTGAGGGTAGAAAATATTGTCATGAGTCCCAACCTGAAATTGGAGATGGCACAGCCCACAATCACGGTTTGAAAACTAAGCCATGCTTGTATAATACTTGATTTTGTAGCAGCCTGTTTTGTTGTATTTGCCCTAACTTCAAAGACTAAATGGAAAAATTATTTATCTATATAACATTTCTGCTTGCTGCTTACCTTCTTGCTATAAATCAGTTATTCCACTTGTAAAGAAGGGGGGGATGTAAAATTATTAATCAGATTCTGTTGCCAAGTACTGCTATGCTTGCTTATGATTGTGCAGATTTGAATTTTCTAAATTTTGCAGTCTGAGTAGCTGGGATGAATTGATAATATACACAACAGGGATGTGGAATCTATGGCCCGAGAGCCAATATTGTGTCCCCAATTTGGCCTGCCAGGTAATTTCAACTAAACCATGGCCACCTGCTTACAGCAGTAGATGGGGTGGTAGGACATAGTTTAATCCTGCCCTTGAGGCAGATTCTTATAAGGATCTGTGCTGTGGAGCCAAAAAGGTTTCCCACTCCTATACACCATGCCCAATGCATACTACTGAATAGGGTGCTCGCTTTAGTGTCTGCGGCAGTGGCAGGGATATCACTGTCCTGTAGGCAAAAGATGCATGTCTTACCACTAAGTTGTTATGACCTGCCCTGGGACTTTAGGTGAAATGGGTAAGAAATCAAATAATAAACACTGAATACACATTAAGTTTAGAATTCCTTTATTAAATCCATTTCACAGCCAGAAATTTATCCATTTACCGTCGTGTTCATTTTTACTGCTGTGTTCATTCTTACCTGTAGAATTGCACACACTATTCTGCAGCATTATGAAAATGTATAGCACAACCATGAGTGCCATAGTAGGCAACTTGTTAAGTCCCCAGCAATGTGGATGGTATCCGACTAACTTAAGTTCACTGTGTCTACTGAGGATGACTGAGAATGGGTACGATGCAGTTGGTTATCACCCTATTTTATATACATTTAAAGTTTTGTTGGAAACCAGAACTGTAAAGGACCAATCAATTGGCATTAGCATAAACTGAGAGGTAGAAGGCTTAGTCACAGCTTTTTGGTGAAGATACTTTTTAACATTACAGTGCTAAAAGATCGTATATTTTGAAACCTTGGCATCCACTTTTGCATGGTATATTTAATACTATGCTGCCTCAAATTGGGAATAATTCTCATATAATTGGCTTTAAGACTTTGTTTCTGCTGATATTTAGTAGATAACTACAGCCAGCTAGAGATCCCATTGCTGCAGCCTCAAAATGTATAGCTATGGGTCACTAGTACTAAGTCTCATTTAAATCAGCCCAATTATTTGAACCATTGGTATGTAAAAAATATGAATATGGGCAGAAGAGGATAAGCATAGATGCTACCACTGTAGCAGCTGTAAATAACTACTTGGTCTGCTACCTATAACTTAATATGCTTATATGTTCACATAATAATTTATAAATTTATAAACTGGTAACCATTTATGTATCATTAGCCACACCAGTATTAACTTTATGGCAAAGTATGTGACATCTAATACTGTTGAAAAATAGGTTCAAGTTCACAAGAATTATTACCTGGTGGTTCAAAACCTTGAGCTATGTTTGAGATGCATTTCTACACTTACCCCACATAAGCTGCTTAGCATAATGGGAATTGAATTAATATCTGCATATCAGCTTCAGCAGCTGACGTGTTATTTGTGTAGTTTCAAGCAAAAAAAAAAAGCATGTTAACCATGCTAAGCATGGAATATATACACACACGCACGTTCAGAAATCAGTTTGGGACATCCAGGTTTGCTGGATTACAGCCATAGGAACCATCTCAGGATGCAAACAATGACATGGAGGTTGTGTGCTATTTCTTCTCCAAACATGCACGGCATTTTGATGAGCAACTGTTAACTGCTTTAATCAAAGTTTGGAAACTCACACTGTAATCCTTAGCCCATTAACTAGGAACCAAGTTCCACTGCATAATAGGATTTGCTTCTGGGTTTGTATTCATAAATCACAGTGCAAGTTTCCCAGCTATTTTTAAGTTGTAAATTTAAATTTTCAAGCTAAAATTTAAAAGTGAAAGCTTGCTGTTTTTTAAAAATCACAATAAGGTAAACTGGGCTTTTAGCTGTAAGTCAATTTCAGCTACCCTACCCAGTAACCATGAAAACTGGAGCATTCTATCTCCATCTTCTCTCACATAATCAGAACTACAGTATCTAGGGCATAGCTGTCAACTTTTCCCTTTTCCTCTGAGGAATCCTATTCAGAATAAGGGAATTCCCCTTTTAAAAAAAGGGAAACGTTGACAGCTATGAATTCTAGCCTTCTAAATGTTGCTGTATGACAACTCCTGTTATCTCTAACAAATGAGTATACCAGCTGTAGCTAATGGGAGCGAGACATTGGCAAAGCAACGGGTTGACCACCCCTCTGGTGTATGAGGGGAATGTGCTATTATAGTAAACCTGGTTTGAAACACATTAGATGTGCCTGTGTATAAAAAACTCAAATGTTATTAATTTGTGTGGCAGAATAAAAGCGATTCACGAAGTCCCCCAAATTGGGTATAATGAGTCCTTTTACAAACATGTATGCATGTAAGTGGCTACATGGCCTCAAAACTGGTTGCTAATACTGTATGCCTAGGCACTTGCAGGGTTCGTGTTACATAAATAATCCAGAGGGGAAAGCTGGTGCCTTTCAGCACTCTTGAGTTTGTGTTTTTGCAGTTTTGAATTATGAAGGCTAGCTACAACAAACAAACAAACCCTGATCTGAACTTAAAATTAATTCACAAAGTGAGGAAAATTAAAGAATTTGGAAGCAATATACATTTCAGATGCCAGTTAATTTTTGTTGAATAAGTTTGTTAATTAGTACAAATAAGGCACAAGAGTCTTCACTTACACCCATTTAAAAATATTGTCCAAATAACAGCATAGTTTGCCGAAGCAAATATTCCATTTAACTGACATATCCAAGGCAGGACTCAAATACGAAATACACAATTCAATTCATAACTTCATGAATCTTTTTTCTTTTTAAAATATTACCTTTACGCTAGCAGTCATTGTGCAGTATAGATGGCTGAGGAGATTCAGGCAAGTTTTAAGTTATCCACCATCTTAATAAACCAAGTTATTGCAATTTATTGGAGCAAAGAAAAGCATTCTGCTCATATTAAAAAGTCACATACGAATGTTAAAAACTGTTCATTCAAAACAAGCTGGGAAGAAACATCAATCTCCTTTTTCTTTAGCAGTGTATTGCATTTCCCCCTGTTTAAGACACTGGTGTTATGTTCTAGTTTTCCTTTTATCTTCAAAAAGACTCCTCAGCATGTAAACTTGGACAGCTGACACCACCACCATTATTGCAAGGTTGACCATGGACCAGAAGTTTACCCTGTCAAAGTTGCTTTCTTGTATGTTTCTATCACGAGCTTCAAATGCTTTGAGCAGGGTCTGAATATGGATACTTTTGCTTAGCCTGGACTTCACACTGTTGACCGATTCCTAAGAAAGATCAAAACACTAGTTTTAGAAAAATAAAAGAGAAGCGCACAATTCAACACAGCAGACTCATCTACAAAATATAGCAATGACCTTGTGAGCCCCAACTCCTTGCCACCGTGCTTAGTTCCAAAGCCTCAAAATGAGAACTTGCATCTGTTACTTTCAAAGCTGAGGTATGTACACTTCCGTTTCTTTTCACATGCTACAGAATTTAGGCTATATATTTAATCAATAATACACTTATCACAATTGAAGGCCACTAGAGATAGTTGTGCAGCTTTCAATAGGGTGATCCTATTGAAAAGTAGTAGCAGAGGGGAGAGCAAATAAATTCCAAGCATACAGAACCATTCACTCCATAGCTTTTTAAAAAAGGATTGTAGATACATACCAGAATATCTTCTAGCTTCATATCCAGAAGATCTGTGCCAGTGATATACTTCTTCCAATCTTCCTCTTCATCTCCCATGTTATCCAATATCAGTTCAAAGAAAATCACCTTATCTGACAGAGTGCTGAATGTGTTGTCAAAGCAGAACATATAATCACCATCCTCTGTCTCCACCCTGTAAACACAAAAGACATTACACTTTAATGAGTTCAGGAAGGGAAGAGGGAACAGAAAAATCCCCTCCGGTTTTCCCCTCCCATTTGTACATTTCAGGAATGAAGTCTTAATTACTAAGCTCTTAGAATGCCACTAAAAATGGTTTAACTAATGTTTAATGAAATCATTTAAAAACTTACGTATGGACTCCATCCGATTTTCTCTGTTCAAAAACTAGTGCTTCACCTTTTGGTGATAATAGATGGAAATCAATATCTAAACCTGCTCCATCGAGAACCTGTAAAGTCAACAAACAGCGTATATGAGCAAAGTGTAATTTCTGTTGAAAAAGGCAAACCTAAAATGAATCATGTTTAATATTCAAATCTTACTTGAAGACAAAGCCACATGAATCTATATGAACACTGAGATGTTATCTAAGATTACTACTATGTATTTTAGCTTTTTAGGAAACTATAGATACAGTTGGCAAAAGTAGTTTGTTTAAAGATTTTTTTTACCCTGCTCTTTGGCCAAAAAGTATCCCACAGCAGCTAAGAGATCAATAAAAATCAGGACTATCCCTGCCCTCAAGCTTACAATTTAAAAAGCTATGACACAAAAGGAAAAAGGATGGGGAGGAACAAAATAACAAACCAGTTGGAATGGAAACAGTTGAGGAACATAAGTCAAAAGGAGGTGGGTGATCTCTCAGCAGAGCTGACTGAGAGCTGCTTCCCATTTCTCTATATTGTAATTTTATTCAATGCATTCAGATAGTGCTTGGTACAGTGGTGCCTCGCAAGACGAAATTAATTCGTTCCGCAATTCTCTTCGTCTTGCGGTTTTTTCGTCTTGCGATGCACGGTTTCCCATAGGAATGCATTGAAAATCAATTAATGCGTTCCTAGGGAAACCGCCTTCAGACCAGGTCCGGGGACAGTCTGTCCCCGGACCTCTTCTGAAGGCTGGGGGGGGGGGGGGGACAAGGGCTTTTCTTCCCACCCCCAGCATTTTAAAAAACCCTGGGACAGCGGAGGACTTCTCCGCTGTCCGGGCGATCTTAAAATGCTGGCGGGCGGCATTTTAAAATCGCCCCGACAGCGGAGGACTTCTCCGCTGTCCGGAGCGATTTAAAAGCCCCTGGGAAGGCAAGGCAGGGGGGACAAAGACTTTGGCCCCCCGCCAGCCTTCAGAAGAGGTCCTGGACCTCTTCTGAAGGCGGGCGGGGGGCCAAAGTCTTTGCTCCCCCCCGCCTGCCTTCAAAAGGTGTCCCCGCTGCGGCGGGAGGTGTCCCCTGCCCCCCGCCCGGCTTCGGAGCACCGGGAGAAGCGATCTCCCTGCAGCCCCTTGCAGCAAAAGACGTCGGGGGAAGCGTGGAAGCGAAGCGCTTCGCTTCCCGCTTCCCCCGACGTCTTTTGCTGCAAGGGGCTGCAGGGAGATCGCTATCTCCCCCCAGCCCCTTGCTTCAGAAGAGGTCCGGGGGAAGCAGGAAGCGAAGCGCTTCGCTTCCCCGCTTCCCCCGGACGTCTTTTGCAGCAAGGGGCTGCAGGGAGATCGCTATCTCCCCCCAGCCCCTTGCTTCAAAAGAGAAGACCCGCTGTCCCCGGGGCAAGCTTCGTTTTGCGAAGCAAGCCCATAGGGAAATTCGTCTTGCGAGGCAACTCGAAAACGAAAAAACCTTTCGTTTTGCGAGTTTTTCGTCTCGCGAGGCGTTCGTCTTGCGGGGTACCACTGTACTTCAGTACTCACTTTCAACCACACCACTAATGAACAAATGGCTGCATTCATAGACAAGATGTTTTAAGAAGGAGTGTCAGTGTACTTAAGACCTTACACCTTTGAGTAGCAACTGTGATCTCCAAGAAGATTTAACACAGTTTCTAGATTACGGTTTGAAGACCTCTTAATTTTTTTTAATAAACATTACTTGCCTTTGGAAGATACACTGGCAAAAAGGATGAAAAGCAAGTAAAAATAAATGCACTCATAATTATTATAGTGGATGCTCGGGTTGCGAACATGATCCGTGCGGGATGCATGTTCACAACCCACAGCATTCTCAACCCGCGTCTGCGCACGCACGGGTTCCGATTCAGCATTTCTGGGTATGCGCAAAGCGTGATTTAGCGCTTCTGCGCATGCACGACCACTGAAACTTGGAAGTAACCCGTTCCGGTACTTCCGGGTTTTGGCGGTCCGCAACCTGAAAAAACGCAATCTGAAGTGGCTGTAACCTGAGGTATGACTGTATAATTATTTACTTCCCAATGTGATGATGGAATCCTCAGGCTCCTCTGAATGCAGCCCTCCATGCTCTTATATCTGGTCCTTGGACCTCTCTCCAATGCATGCCCACACCCCTAATTTCTACATCCATACATCATGCTCCATTAAATACCACCACAGGAACATGTACCAGTTGCATTCCATGCAACTAGAGCAGAAATGCTGCTCATTTCCACCTTGTCTCAAACCTCCATCCAGCACTATTTCAACATATTTGGCTTACGTGGCTCTAAATAAATTTCAGAAGGCCTCTGTTTGGCTAAGGTCATCAGATCAAGCTCCGAAACCAGTTTGACTCAGCCTTTCATGACATTTATCTAGCCTGTTTCCTCCATGTAAAAAAAGAAAAAAAAGAATTGTCATTCTGAAGCTAGAGGGAAGTAACACTCACATGGCTTTCTTTCTGGCCCTTCAGAACTATACCCTAATGTTTTGATCCTGCAGGTATATCCAAATATTCAGGTTGGTACTTTGAGGCTAAAGGTGACTTTCATGCCATCCCACCCCATCTTTTATAGTTAAGGTCCCGTTTTACTTCACGGCAACAGAAACCACAGCATATGGCTTTCCTCTTCAGGACCCAGCATTACTACTTCTACCGGACTATGGAAAAACAAAATGCAAATTACAATCCGAAGCACGCTTCCCTGGACATAAGCCTCTTTGCATACAGTGCTAACAGACACAGGTCTGCATATTGGAGCCCCAAACAATACCTCCCAGGAGTGATGGTGGACAGGTCTCCTTCCTCGTGGTTTTAAAGCAGAGGTTGGCTCGCCATCTGTCACGTATGAGATTCTCGCCTTGCAAGGGGGGTGGACTTGATGACCCTTGGGGTCCCCTTTCCAACTCTATGATTCTATGTGGCTGTGCAGCAAGTAAGGGAGGTTCAGAAAAGACACACACATTTTTCCTTTCTGACATGCAGGGCGTTTGTGTGCGTTTCCACTCGCTTTGCAGGAGGCATCCCCGACTGCAGCCGAGGGAATGGATTTCCCTACGACTCGAACACGCGAGCTGGTCCTCGAGATTGCACGTTGGGCGCTGGTGCCCGCGTTCACACGTGCGCTCCTACCCCAAGCAGTTGAGGAAACTCGGAAGAGCGACGGTTCCCTCCCTCACCTGATACTCGATCTCCAGAGAGGCCTCCTTCTGCATGCTCTGGAAGAAGCACTCCTTGCGGCCGGCGGGCAGGGTGAAAGTGAAGTCGCTGTCCAAGGCGGTCGCGAAAGCCGAGGCGCCCGGCGGAGGCAGCAGCAGCAAGAGCAGCGGCAGGAGGGAGGCCAGCAGGCACCGCCGCATCTCCGCCTCCATGGCCACCGAGCCCTCGATACCCAGGAAGCGGGAAATTCCGGAGACGGCACCTCCTGGCCGTCCGGTCTCACTCGCTCGCTCGCTCGCCTCAGGTCTTCTGAAGCGAAGAACGAGGCTGGTTACCCACAATGCACGGCGCGCCGCAGCTCCGCCTAGGGGAGGAAAGAGCGCGAGGGGAGCGACTTCCCCTCGGTTTGAAAAAAACGCGTGCCCGCCGCCGCCGACAGGAGGTTTCTCGACACCGCAAGGCACTGCGGGAAATGTAGTTGAGGGCAGGGAAGGAAGCGGAAGGGGCGAAGCGGGGAGGGCGGGGAGGAAGGACTACGGCTCCCGAGAGCTTTAGCGCGGAAGGATTTAAGTAGCCGCTTCGCCCGCAACCGTCTCCTCCCCCCACCTGTCAGGTTACGGCCCGCGCAGTTCGAACGCAGGAGAGACGGGTCGCCCCGAGGGCCGCGATTCGGAACGCGCGAAGCGACAGGGCCGCACTGATTGAAAGAGGCGTTTCCTCAGAGAGGGCCTGGTAAGCAAGGGCTGCCGCTCTGGCTGAAGGGATTGAGTCCGCAGCGGAGTCCAGTAGCTAAACGGTTAGGGCTGGTTATAATGGGGAAACCAAGGGGACGCGCCTTCGCTTTGTGGGACGGCGTGAGGCCTCTATGCTTGAGGGGGAGAGGCGTGGAGGCAGCGTTGCTAAGCAACGCGAGGCGCTCTGGCCTGGAACCCGCGCGGCTGAGGCGGTTCCTTGGAAAAATGCCGCCGCCTGCTAGAGAGAAGGGTGGCCCCTGAGGCGAGAAGGTCAGCCTGCCTCCCGGGGCAGAAGCTGTGCAGGGTTGGTGCTCTCTGGGACTGGCAGGGTGGAGAGCAGCAGCAGTAGGTGGGGGCCGGGGAACAAGATTGAAAGACTGTAAATTAGTAGGTGAGGGCAGCCTGAGGCTGGTTGGTAGTGATTCTGGACTCCAGCTCCCATGAGCTCCGACCAATGTTGAGTCAGGGGTGATGGGAGTTGCAGTCCAGTAAAGCATCAGGAGGAAGAGGCACAGCTTTAGTGCGTCTCAAACTTGGGTCCCCCAGCTGCTGTTGGACTACAGCTCCTATCATGCCTGGTCCCTTGTCCCTGCTCGCTAGCGATGATGGGATTTGGGATTAGAAGACATCTGAAGGCAGCCCTGTTTAGGGAAGCTTTTAATGTTTGTTGTATTACTGTATTTTAATATTTGGTCGGAAGCCGCCCAGAGTGGCTGGGGAAGCCCAGGCAGATGGGCAGGGTATAAATAATAAATTAATAATAATAATAATAATAATAATAATAATAATAATAATAATAATAATATTTATTATAGTCCTAACACTAGTAACGGGTCAGCCTCAACTAGGCAAAGGGGAGTACTGGAATAGCACATCACACATGGCAATGCTTTCCCTTGGAGATGCCGGAGAATACTTCGTAAGGGTCGCAGCAGACCACTGAAGAGCTGGGTATAAGAAATGAGGTGTTCCAGATGAACTGTTCCAGATGCTGTAAAAGGCAACATTGCAGTCAGCAAAAGATTGGGTTGCCATTGGGTGGTAGGGTAGCGGGGAGCCTGTTGTCACCCTGGTGTTCTTGGGTCTCCCAACACCTTTGTTTATGGAAATGCACCCTCAAAAATGTCATTTTAAAATTTGGATTTAAAATGCTCTTTTCAGAAGAGCAAGGAGCAGCTAAGCCATGCTGCATTGGCATACAGATCAGCAAGCAAAAAACAAACACAACTTTACTTGAGTACTGCAATGGCTTTCTGCAAAATATAGTTTGCAAATTTGTTTGGTGAATTTAATTCTCACCCCTTGCCTTCTCCCAGAACAATTCAGTTTCCAAAGTTAACCTTACTTTTGTTTGTGTTTGGAATGCAGAGGCACAAACCACAGTTCCTTTACAAACTAAACATTATAATCTTGTCTGAAGCTTGTTTGCAAATAGTGTTTATGAGGGGGATTTTCTCCCCTGAGGGTTAGCTGTGTTTGTCTGTTGTGACAGAACAGCAGTGACTTGTGGCACTTGCAAGACTAACAAATTTTATTGTAGGAAAAGTGTTTGCAGACCGCCCTCTTCATCAGATGTCAAAAGTGTAATCTTAAATTGGTGTATATAGACACACTGTGGTGAAAATGGAGAGGTCTGAGGTCTGAAATGGAATGTAGAAAGGACAGTGGTAATTACGTGAAAGTAAAATAGCCAAAATGACAGTAGACAAAGCAGTACTGGAGGAAGCCTGATTTGCTCTGGCCATTGTGAATGCCAAGAAGGGGAGAGTGTTAGGGAAGTTACAGTACATGTTCAAGAGGCCAACTCCAAATTTGCAAACTGGTTGCAGGAAGCATTATATCACGATTCTGTCATACTGTAAAGCCAAAATCTGAAACAGAGGGCTATTTTCTCTGTTTTTTTAAAGGGTTTCTTCTTCAAAAGGTGGAAGGTGCTTTTATTGATATGTTTTTCGTAGTTATCTTTTACATTAGACAAATGTATAATATCAATGGAACGTAACTTATGGACTTCTCATGATCACGATACGGATGAGGAAGACTTGTTTGCAAATGTTGTGTCATTAAGGAGTCAGCTAAAGAAAACGGAAAGAAATTTACAAGACTTAGGAGAAGAGCTTTATGTATGTGTCCAAAGGTAAAACTTACTGTGTTTGTTTACAAATATATTTGCTGCAAAAATCAAGGGAAGGTGTTGATATTTGTTTTGTTTTCCTCTAGTACGAATTCATATAATTCTGATGACACGCTTGAGATTTTAACCATGGAAGATCTCACTGATCCTAGTGAATTACATAATTGTTCAACTCAATCTTCTCTGAGCAGAATGCCTTGGCATAACAGGGATTCTTCAAGGAAACACAGGAACAAAGTAATTATTCAGAATTTGATGGACGTTTGTTTGTTCTTTCTGACAGTTTGTATATAATATTCTTATGGAGTTAGTTTTATAGGTCAGTTCATAATGTTAATCATAAAAAAATAAGATGAATGAATCACTTTGGTTGGTATTTGTTGCAAATATTGTTCTCTGCCTTCCAGTGTTACTCGCTGTCTTTGGATAAAACCCTGGAAGAAGAAAATGAAATACTAAGGGATAAATTGAATATAGTCCGTGAAAAAAATGCATCCTTGACTTCTCAGAACCATCATCTAATGAATAAAATTGAAACAATAAACTATGAACTGAATCAGTCAAGAGCACGGGTAGGTATTTGAATACTTGACCCAAAAGTTGTATTGCACAAAGTTAGAAGGCAATTATGCGTATGTGGATTTGCAGCATTATGTATACATGATTGGGAATTGTATGTTACATGTTCATCTCATTCACAGCTTTTATTTTAGGCTTACATTTAAATCTTAGGTATGTGCCTAAGAAATCTGTGAAGCAATAATAACTTGTGAATTTTTACAGTTTTGTTTTATAGTATGGCAATTAAGTGTTGCTTTCCCTGCATAGCAGAAAGGATTGCATATGTCAAGAAATGATAAATAATGTTGCTCAAGCATCATCCACCACCCTAGAAATATTTTAAGCATGTGAAGGCATACTTTGAGCCCTACTGTTTGAGGGAAAGAGCTTCAGATATCCAAATTCTTAGATAACCCCCCTTCCCTCAGGCTTATCAAATACCAGATTTCTAGCTAACATTAGAGTAACACTTATCATTTTGGGGGACAGTTGGAATCCTCAGTTTTGGGGAAGAAATGCATAAATATCCTGTTCTCAAATTACTTCCCAACCCCTTCCTAGTAGTTATGTGTGCCTTGGACTATGTAGATAAACAAATTTCAGATCTCTGGCTCATGGTTTTGATAATGAATGTTAGTGAGTGATTACTAATTACTAACAATACTGGGTAGATACAATGAAGTAAGAATAAAATACAGAAAATATTTGCATTCTGGTCAATTACATATAATTGAACGGTATTAATTTAAATGATTGGACTATTTGCAATTTTCTTTAATTAAAAAAACCCCCACAGTATAGCAAAGAGAGCTTTTTGGGAACTAATGAAGGAATAGCCTTCTTCAAAAGAAACTCCTATTCAAGTGGCTGTGTGTGTGTGTGTGACTACGGTGGTGCCCCGCAAGATGAATGCCTCGCAAGACGAAAAACTCGCTAGACGAAAGGGTTTTTCGGTTTTTGCGTTGCTTCGCTAGACGATTTTCCCTATGGGCTTGCTTCGCAAGACGAAAACGTCTTGCGAGTTTGTTCGCTTTTTTCTTAAAGCTGCTTGAAGAGGCGCAGTTGCGACGGACCGTGCTTCGCAAGACGAAAAGACTCGCGGAACGAATTAATTTCGTCTTGCGAGGCACCACTGTATGATGTTCAGAAGTCAAGAGGCAACTCATTAATGGATTCTCCTTATTGTATTTATATTTTAGATATCTTTCCTTGAATCTACTTTGAGTACACACTCTGTCAGCATTCCAATGTTAGAAGAACAGATAGCAAGTTTGGAAGCAGAAGTTCAAGCGCAAGATAAAGCTCTAAAGTAGTGAACCCTTTGTTTTTTATTTGTTTTTTTCAAATCTTCAGGTTTGGTTCATCCATTTTTTTGGCATGGGTCTCAGATGTACACATGATCCTTTTCCTTGCCACAGGAAGTAATGAGAGAATGGGGCTATATAATGCTTGTTTGAATGTGGTACCCTCATCCTAAAATAGATAGCTTGGCTCACTTATTGCACCTCATAGTGAGGGGGAGTAAAGAGTCTTGGATTTCATTTGATTTATCTCCTAAAAACAGGAGTGTTTATGCTATTATTTTTTCAAATTTGGAAAACTCACAGCAAAATCAGAATTACTTGTACACTTATCTCCAACCTCTGACTTATAATTCTATTGACTTCAGTGAAATTAAATCATTGCAAACAGGGTCATAGTGTTAGGCAGGCAAATAGGTCCAGTTAAGACACAATAGTAAACCATGGTTTTTGGCTACACATGGTTTGCAGCTCACCAAAGCCATGATGAGCTGCAGGCTTGTGTACTCTATTCTTCACCTCTTTCACAGTCCAGAGGAGGAGATCAGAAACATCTGTGTTGCTCTGATCATACTTTTTTCTTGTTGTTGTTATTCAAAAAGGTTTCCCCCCATACTTTCCATAGTAGGACATAAAACACCATAATGGCTTAAAAGCATTTGACATAGCATGATAATTTTAGTTGGCTAGTTGGTTAAATTAACATAACAAAATTCTAAATTGTTATAACTACTCACAAAGCTCCTTGATATTTAATAAATAATACAATGATATTTCCTTAAACCCATTGAATTTAACTATTCTATCATTCTACTCTATCCCACCAAACAACTAAATTGATATTTGTTATATTTTTATTTTCCCCAATAACTTATGCAGATTGATTGCATCTTGAACTTACTGTTGTTCCAATAGAAGTTAAGTTCTATATTTATTAGTTTTGATCAGGTTTTTCGATTTTTAAAATCTCTTGTTAGGAGGAATAAAGGAGAAAGATTGTGGCTTGCTTGCTTTGGGCAAAATGCTTAGTAAAACTTGTTTGTTCATTCAGGCAAGCACTTGGTATAGCTAACAAGATCCAAACCATCTATCTCCATATATACCCACCAAAATACTGGTTTGAATTTAAAAAACCTGATCTGTAGGATACCTGATTGGCCACTTCTTTCAAATTTGTGTGCTAGAGGAAGGGGGAAATGCTCTCCATTACCTGATGATCTTAACCAGATACGTTCATGTTATTTGTGTGTGTGTACACATGCACATAATTACGCATTCGCATCTATGAGTATTATGTGTTGTTTAAAATGCTGTTTTCTGATTTGTTTTTAGAGAAGCAGAAGATAAATTAGAGGAAAGCCAGAAAAGGCTAATGGAAAAAGAATATTCTTTCCAGAAGCTGAAGGAGGAATATAAAGAAATTAGATTTGATTTAATTGAACAATGCAAACAAGGAAAGAGGTGACAAATTACACAAGAGCTTGATTTTTATTCTGATAGCTTGATGACATATCTCCTTGCTCCAAATTTTTTGTTTTAAGATGCTTTGTCTGATGTTGAACAAAACCCACAACATTCTTTCAGAATTAATCCTAATTAAATAAGAAAAAAATGGAATGACTGGCAGTACAGTGGTACCTCGGGTTACATACGCTTCAGGTTACATACGCTTCAGGTTACAGACTCCGCTAACCCAGAAATAGTGCTTCAGGTTAAGAACTTTGCTTCAGGATGAGAACAGAAATCATGTTCCAGCGGCGTGGCGGCAGCAGGAGGCCCCATTAGCTAAAGTGGTGCTTCAGGTTAAGAACAGTTTCAGGTTAAGTACAGACCTCCAGAACGAATTAAGTACTTAACCCGAGGTACCACTGTACTGGTACCATGTCATGTAGATGTATATGACTTTTTTTTACCGTTAAACAAATTTTCAGGTTGTTTGCTTTTGGAACAGATTAAAACAACTTCTCAAATTGAATAGAAATAAGTATTTGCAAGAATTCTTTCTCATTTATATTACATTTAGTAAATCCTAGTTTAAGCATTTCAAACCTTGATCCAAAAAAGGCCTGAACTGAAATATAGTTGCCTATGCATAGATACATCAAGGTCATTTCCTCCTGGAGAGATACTGGAAGTAGTCTGTGGTAGATGAGTGGTATTTGAATAAATAATTGCACAACTGGAACTACTTCACTTGCACAATGGGACTCTCCCCCCTTCCTCTCACAGGCACTGCATGCTATCCCAAAACCTATTCTGGAGGCTTGGTAGACCCCCTCCCCAGAACAAATTTAAGAGGTAGGGGGGAGAGGGGGAAAGACTCCTTGCACAAGCTGAGGTCATTTCACTGGTGCAAGAAGTTACTTAGCACTACTTTTGAGCACACCCCTGTGTGTTTCTACCTCTGCCCTATTCTGCTCCCTATGGGGAGAAGTTAATGACTGAACCAATAGATTCCATATTAATTTGACCATTGAGTCTCCCTTACAGTGCAACATGAATGGATCAGGGAGATATCAAGTTAAAGCGCTCTTCTCCTGGTTTCTTCTTGTGTCAGGAGCAAGGAAGGGACTGCATAAAAGCATGTTCATGAAGCCCACTCCCAATTTCCAGGAAATAAATCATGTCTGAACAAAACCTTAGAACAGAGGTGGGGAGCCTTTTTTATGTGAATGGCCATTGAGCCATGGGAAAAGTCAGTTGGGTTGGAGCCAGTGGTAGACAGAGACAGAGCCAAAAGTGGGTGGTTTACAAGAATACTTAATTCGTGCTCTGTGTGTGCACAGGAGATGGCAGTCAAGGTGCAATTTGAGTTCCACTTGCTGCTTTGCCTTTTGTGCCCTCCTGTGTGCCAAGTGAAGCATGCCAGCCAAATTGTTGCTTGGCTTTCAGCCCACTCTTGGCTTACCAGATGCTATAGGCTGAGGGACAAGTTGTGCCAATGGACAGGCTGAGTGGAGGAGCCCAGAAGGAGTTACGGAGATGAGTGTCCGGCTGTGGCCCAGTGTTTACCACAGGCAGAACCCAGAGTGGATCAGATGTTGTTGTAGCCAGAGTGTCCCTTTTAATGAAGGAAAAATCATGCTGGATGAAATTGATCAGCAGGGTGAATGTGACCCATAGGCTGTGAGTTCCCCAGCCTTAGACAGAGTAGATCAGGGTTCTTGCAGCGTTCCTTGTTAGCTTTAACTATGTTTGCATATCCCCATTACCTCTATATATCTGTCAGTGCTGTGGAAATAAATTAGCAGTGCATAATTATCATAATTAGAGTTTTATTTTTTCAGTATTGCAGGGAGTATTCTCATATTTTAGATGTGATGTATTTCACCTTTAACTTTAGTGGTTGAATCATTTATTGCTTGGAAAATGGTGAAGAAATAAAATGCACCCAGTCTACTTAATGCATTGCTGTCATTCAGTGAAAGGCAAACATGTTTTTCTCAGCGTTCAAACTGGAGAACGCTGTTGTGCTTCATGACATCCAAATGCTTAACTGTTCCTATGAAGGAAATGCTCAGCAAATACTAATTTTCACTGTTAATGCTCCGATGAAATATTTACATCTGTAAACCTTGTCGTGTAAAAAAATCTATAATGCCATTTATTAAGGTGCAGTTGAATGAAACTAAAGGCTAAAAGCAAATGTCTGTTACCGTGTGTTGTTTGTTTACAATGTTTTATGTTCCAAAGCTTTGATATCGTGAGTAAAATATAATACATTACTTCACTTGGTTTGTTTAAAACTGACATACCTTTTTCATTTAAAGAACTGAATGTCAAAGAAATGAAGCTTTGTTTAATGCTGAGGAGCTGACAAGAACTTTTAAAAAATACAAAGAGAAAATAAGTGAGAAACTGGAAAAGGTAAGATTTGAGTAGAAAATGTCAATCATTTTAATAGTGTTTTATGTGTATTTGTCTCAGTGTCAAGATCATATCTCAGTGCTATGATTATTCATGTTCTTCTAGCATGCTCCTATGTTTTTAACTATAGCCTGACCAGCAGAAATCATCTTTGTGCCAAGAAGAGCATAATTCCCTTAATTTAACCACCAGGCTCACTGTTAAGGGCACAGGAGCACAACCTAGTCCTGGAGGGAACCAACTCTAGCTAAAACAGCCCATTCAGTTGCATTGGAAGAAATGGTTTTCTTTATACATATTATGAATAGTTATGGCTTTAGACAGCTTGTAACTTTAATTATTGCTGAGCAAATTCAGTGCTGACACAACCTTTTGAGTCTTAGTACCAATAAAATTTGAATCAATATTATGTCATAGCTACAAAAGCAAAATTATATTTATAGGCAAAGGCAATCCTGTGCTGCTCCAGTGATATCTTGGAGGTCAGGGGGTGGGGGAACCCTTCATTTACATCAAATAGCAAAATAGCATCATGCAGCACCTGAAAACCTTTTTGTCCAGGCTTTGGATTATACTAATTCAAATGTGTTGCCAAGATGCCATTCTGATGCAATCAGTAGCAAAGTGGCAAAAGGTAAATTATGTGGTTGCTGTCTCCTGACCTGGACAAACACAGAGACCAATTCTCTGATCTTTGCACATCTTCGGTTTCAGTTGTAGTTATATAATTTGGGTAGTGGGAACATTGGGACAGAACATTTCCATTCCCTCCCACGCCAGTGTAGATTTTCACTGAAGAAGATTCTGAAAACAGAACTGTAGCCTTAACTTTTTCCCTCTAATAACAGATTAAGTATTGCTGATAACTGCCTTCTTTTTACTCAGGTTCAGGAAGAAGAGCAAACTTTAGAAAGAAATTTAATGAACTGTGTGAAAGAGAAAGAAAAATTGCACGCAAAATGCAATAGCTATAGAAGTGAGCTTGAAAGCACAAAGGAACAAGTGAGGTAAAACGTTTCACCTTTGACACCTCCACATGGAAAACATTGATACATGATCATTTTTTTAATGGATATTTGGATCATGAAATACTCTGACCTTGAGCTAATGGCACAACACTATGTGACCAGCTCAATCCATGTGACAGATGACAAAGCAGCAAAGCTGTAATGTGATTGATTTTTCCAAACAAAGTTTTCTCAAACCATCTCGCATTGGGAGGGATCAGTTTGACTGCGCAGTGGAACAACTGGATGACTGTTTAGTCCAACAGTCGGCATGTATTTTTACTAGAAGTGATTTGTTTTCTCAGTTCTTGTCTGTTCTGCCGCTAGGCAGCAGCCACGAGGTCACTCTCAAGTGCGTAATAAGTTTGTCCTGTTGCTTGAGGCAGGAAACATAATCAATCCATGGAACCTCTGATTGACCCTTCCCTACAGTGACACCTCCCCCCCCCAACCTTGATGTTTCCTTTATCTTCCGATAGAAATTATAGGTTTCGGAATTTTAATAAGAAATCACGGCTTGTATCCAATGGCGGCTTGATGCTTCCACCAACACAAGGCACCCCATCTTCATATGGTCCTAAAGAAAGCAAAAGTCTGGCCTATTTCTCAAAAGCTTTTTTTTTTTAATCCATTCTATAAGACAACAAATGCAAAAATAATTGAAACCCCATAGATGTCAACATTTGAAACAAGAAACTGAAACACAGTTTTTCTAGCTTAAAATGGCTTGTGGAAGCTGAACTCAATACTGCTGAGATGCTCCAGCTCGTTATCCACTTCACTTTTTTATTTATACTCAAATTTCCCCTGTGATTTTCATCACCCTATATTTTTGTTTTAAATTTTAGTTTTTAAATCCATGCTGTTTGCAGTTAGAAAATATGCAGAATTAAATCCAGAAACATGCTAGCTTTTTTTAAAAAAGTAAAGTATTTCTGGTGCAGTAGATTTTCTTGGTCCCCCCCCCCCCTTGAACCTTTCTCCTTTTGTATTTGTTTAGACAATTAACTGAAGAGAATAGTATTGGAAAAGAAAATCTCAGAGGTGTGGAAGCCAAATGTGCTGAAATGGAAGTGCAACTGAAGCACTCTCAGCAGAATATCCTGAAGCTCGAAAATAAACTCCAGGTCCAAGACACAGTACTTGAAGAAAAAAATACCCTATTGCATGAAATTGCTAGCTTAAAAGCTCTTGTCGCACAGCAAAATGATCACCTCAAGTTGTATCATCAAGAAATTGAGAATTCAAGAACTGAACTAAAAACCTTAGAAAATATTATTTCCCAGTTGTCTCAAAGTTCACCAAGAGAGGTACAGTAACCTTTTTGTTTTTTGTTACTGTCAGCAGACTAAATATACGCTGGATGAAACGCAAAGCCTGTGTGTGCAAGGGAGGAGCACTTCTATTTATGCACAGAGGAAGGGGCAAAAATGTCTCCTAATGGTAACCTGCCTGTAATTTATGCAAGGCATTTCACAGGGTCCTCAAACTTGGAAGGGAACTGTGGGAGGATACAGAGGGCAGCTTCTTAAAGGGGAAGCTTTATAAGCACCTCTGCATACAAGAACATCAGTACTCCAGTGTTTGTTAAAGTTTTTATAGTTCATTATTGAAGAAGTAGAATACATTTTAAAGGGACCGCTGCTTGAACAGAACATTCATCTAAATTCCAAGTACTGAACTGACTATTGCTGTGTTAAAAGAATATAGAGTAACCTGTTTTATTGGACCTTGCACTGGAACAGCGTTCATTGAATTCTACTCTTATTAAGGGTTGTTTCAAGCACTGCAATCTGTCTACATAGTAAACACATTGATGTCAGAATTGGTTTGTTAGTTTGGATTTTGCTTATATAGTCTAGGAAGCGATAATTGAGCAATGACTGGTCTCCAAAATAGACCACAATTTCTTCCTTGAGGGAGGGCTGCTGCTGCTGATACTTCACATACTCATGTTGAGTAACTCTTCTCATTGTCCCTTGAAAGGTTTGCCTCAAAGGAAGAATCCCTACGTTTCTCATTTTTACCTAGCTTTGTGTGCTACACATCCTTCCCTTATTTGAATAGGGCTTCTATAACTCTCAAATAGAGCAGTGCACCCTGAACAAGTTCTTAGGATGCATTACATCAATGGTTGCAACTGATGCAACTGTCTGAAAAGCCAATCTGCTAATCAAGAGGCAGAGATGGTGGAATATCAACCACAATCCCAGTCCCTTGGTCACACAGATGTTGATTTATAATCTTGGCATAAGTGCAAAAGCTAATAATGGGGGAAGTAGATCAGAAATGACAATGGTGGAGAAAGCTAAGCAATTTTCTTTTCCCATCTATGTCACATTTTATGTTAATTTTGAAACATCGCCCAAGTTTTGCAGTACTGAAAAGCGGCTTACTATTTGATGGCCTGTTGCATAACCTTGGGTCTTCACTAGAGTTAAGCACTTTTAATTCCTGCCAAGTTCAGTGGAAGAGCACGTGCTTAACCCTAACTCTGTTGAGATAAGGAGAATTTAAACATTTTTAGTTTGGGTTGGGTGGTAGAGATTAAAGTTCCTCAAATAATGACCAATTGTGCCATAAACAACATTTTTATGTGTCTTTCCCCCCTAAACTTGCAGGCTAGTCATTCCATGCATCATTCTAAAGAAGCATCATGTCCCAATTGCTGTGATTTAAGTAGATCCCTGATAGAAGAGCTAAGGTATTATATTTTAAGCTGAAGTAATTGCGTGCATTTGTAATGTGTGTCAAAAAAGAAAGGAAGAATACAACTGCTCTCCCTTCTTTCTTTTTCCTAGATTAAAGCTGACAATGAAAGAAGCATTGATTCAGCAATTTCAGGCAGAAACTATGACCAGTAATCCATGTGAAGATCTCTTTGATGAAAGTGAGAGACAAGAATTGAATGGCCTAGAAATTGAACCAGTAAAATTGACAGGAAACCAAACAGGTATGCATACTATAATATACAATAGTTGAAACTGTACAGTTTCTTCTGAGCAATAAGAGCATGCACGCCTGCTCCTGTAATTTAAAGATTTTATAAATCAGTACCCTTAGACACATGTGTTTCTTTTGTGAAGAGAGAAAACACCAACAACTGGAACTTGTCACTAAGCAGTTTGAAAAGGTCAAGCAAAGATTGCATGGACAGTTAGAAGAATTACGTACTAAACTGGAAAAATGTGAAGCTGAGAATTCATTTTTGAAGGAGTCCATGGCCCAGCGAACTAGTCAGTTTCAAACAATACAGGATGAACTGTTGGAGAAAGCTGCAAAATCTAGTAGTTTGGAACGAGAAGTAAGTAGAAATGAAGAAGCCCACTATTGTTGTCGTTTAGTCGTGTCCGACTCTTTGTGACCCCATGGACCAGAGCACGCCAGGCACTCCTGTCTTCAACTGCCTCCCACAGTTTGATCAAACTCATGCTGGTAGCTTCAAGAACACCATCCAACCATCTCATCCTCTGTCGTCCCCTTCTCCTTGTGCCCTCCATCTTTCCCAACATCAGGGTCTTTTCCAAGGAGTCTTCTCTTCTCATGAGGTGGCCAAAGTATTGGAGCCTCAGCTTCAGGATCTGTCCTTCCAGTGAGCACTCAGGGCTGATTTCCTTAAGAATGGATACGTTTGATCTTCTTGCAGTCCATGGGACTCTCAAGAGTCTCCTCCAGCACCATAATTCAAAAACATCAATTCTTCGGCGATCAGCCTTCTTTATGGTCCAGCTCTCACTTGCATACATCACTACTGGGAAAACCATAGCTTTTACTATACGGACCTTTGTTGGCAAGGTGATGTCTCTACTTTTTAAGATGCTGTCTAGGTTTGTCATTGCTTTTCTCCCAAGAAGCAGGCGTCTTTTAATTTTGTGACTGCTGTCACCATCTGCAGTGATCATGGAGCCCAAGAAAGTAAAATCTCTTACTGCCTCCATTTCTTCCCCTTCTATTTGCCAGGAGGTGATGGGCCCAGTGGCCATGATCTTCGTTTTTTTTATGTTGAGCTTCAGACCATATTTTGCGCTCTCCTCTTTCACCCTCAATAAAAGGTTCTTTAATTCCTCCTCACTTTCTGCCATCAAGGTTGTGTCATCTGCATATCTGAGGTTGTTGATATTTCTTCCGGCAATCTTAATTCCGGCTTCAGATTCATCCAGCCCAGCCTTTCGCATGATGAATTCTGCATATAAGTTAAATAAGCAGGGAGACAATATACAGCCTTGTCGTACTCCTTTCCCAATTTTGAACTAATCAGTTGTTCCATATCCAGTTCTAACTGTAGCTTCTTGTCCCACATAGAGATTTCTCAGGAGAGATTTCTTTTAAGCCCACTATACACCCTTAAAGTCAGCGTTGGAGGGTCGGAGACCATCCAGAGATTCTGGAGGTGCATGTTGGAAAACAAGTTATTTTTCTGTTGTGAACTGCCCTGAGATCTACAGATGGAGGGCGATATACAAACTTAATAGAGGATGATGATTATGGCAACAACAACAACGATTTTGCTACTGGAACTATAATACTGTAATAACATTTTTTTTATTTGTACTCCACCCATCTGACTGGGTTGTCCCAGCTGCTTTGGGGGGCTTCCAACATATATAAAAAAATAAAACATGACACATTAAAAAGCTTCCCTTATAAAGGGATGTCTTCTAATGGTTATAAAGTTACTCATTTCCTTGACATCTGATGGAAGGGGGTTCCACAGGGTGGGTGCCACTATCGAGAAGGCCCTCTGCATGTACACGTACAAAGCCCTAGTTACAACTCACAGTTTTTAATTTCATATAGTTCCTACTGTGAAAGGCTATGCTGTTTCTGGAGGAAATATCATTGGAGGAAATGACAGCATACAAATCAATATGGCTAATTTGACCCAACATCCCCCAACCCCTCACACACACAGACAAAAGTCACTGCAAACAGCTGTATGCAACCAACCATGATCTGGGCCTTCCAATCTCTTGCACCGCCAACAAAACCAATCAACCTATTTATGTGACGCTGACACAAAAACTCTGCACATACACTATGCAATAGAATGAAAAATCACTAGCCCCCTTCTTTTTCCCACCTCTCTCTCCCCACTTCTCTCCCCAACCTCACAATGCCTATGATAGCAGTGTTACACACCCAATGTAAACGACCCGTAGAAGAGACTCTGACTCTGAATTCAAACAGATATGATATACGTACCTTTGTTATACATGAAAATCTTTTAATGACAACATTTTTAAGGCCCTAATCATGTAGTGGCACCTCTTTGATTGTTGCAGGAAAAGCACCTCTGCAGCACCCTAAAGGGCTCCATTGTTATAGAAACATGCCTTCTATAAATCTCTTTTTCATCAGTAATTCATCTAGAGATCCTATCCTTGGAACATTCCTTCTTTCAAAGTGATAGTTCCTCTTGGAATTGGATTGCTGAGTTTGGCACCTGTAATCCAGCTAGCAGCTAACTTGATGCATTCTTGACAAAGAATGTCCAAAGTACATTGTAGTATTTGTGGCATAGTCCCACAAGACCCAATGCAGTACAGTAGCAATATATTTTGTTCGCATGTCATGCCAGGGAGCGGGGTTCAGTCCATTTCATCCATGATACTTGATTGTGGGAAATGGAAAAAGTCTAGTGAAACAGTAGAGCATTACTGGGTGATGAGGTGACTTGTGAATGTGCGTTGCACAAAGCTTTTTCTTTAAGGTGTGGGCAGAAGGAGTTGTATTATCATTGACATTTTATGAAGCGCATGTGACGTTCATGGAAACACTTTCAATAATTTCACCATTGTTTATGCTAAAAATCTTTCTTATTTAGACTGTGTGTTCTCAGTTTATATATATATATTTTGTAGGCAGCAAGGAAATCCTCTAGGCTCTCAGCCCTTGAAAAACAGCTGGAAGAAAAGACTCTTGCTTACACAACTGCTGCTGAAAAAAATACTGAGCTGGAACGGGAATTAGTGGTAAAACTCCTATTACCTATTCACAGCTTCTTGGGATGGAAGGAGATGTATTTACATATGTAATGTTATATTAAATACGCCAACAGGCATTAGTATTTTCAGAGTTTACCTCTAACGTGATTTTTAACAAGCAAATTGTTTTTCCTTAAGTGCTTTCAAACAGTTCAGTTGTCGAGTGCCAGCTCGACATCCGAAGAAATCAGTCTCACACCAAGATAGGTTGAAGAAATATGGCTGCTCTGGCTCCTTTAGAGCTACTGCAGCACAGCCTTTATTGTGTGAAGTCAGAATGATACAAAATACAAGCGAAGCAATTTGTTCTCAGCCAGCAGATAAGGACCATCGCACTAGACCATGCGAGCATCAGGCCATGCTACGTTAACCAATCATTTGGGACAGCACGAGCTATTCACGCGCTGTTCATGCTCCAAGGATGCTTCTAGCTATGAAATCACCCTGCAGTAATAAGAACTTTGCTCATGCTCTTATGTACAAGCAATCATTTTCCCACATGCCCTCTTTTCTTGTTTATATTATAAGAGGAAAAGAGGGACCATTAGTCTGAATCGCATGTCCCATTACCTAAGCATTTATACTTTGCAACATAAATTCCCCTTGTAAATAAAACCAACAATTCCCACATTCAGTACAATGCGATTTCTGTTTATACTGTTTTTTAGCTGCACTTTGGTTTGTAATATGACATAACGTGGCACTGAAAGATCCATATAATTTTCCACTGAAGCATTAATTTATGCAGCTCAATAATGAAGTTGCTTTTCCTAGGAAGTGAATGCTCAGCTTCACAGCTTAGAAAGAAACTTCAATGAGGAACATGGGCACTTAGCCACAGTGCTTAAAAAAACAAAGATGATTCATCACGAGCATCAGAAAGAATTGGAAAAGCAGATTGAATTGGTAAGCTTCTAATTTGTATAGTATTTTTTTCCCCAGTTCCTAAATATTTTGGTGATCTCTTAATAAAAAATTCAGTGTCTCTTCCATGCTGCCTTTGTGCTCGATGCATACATATAAGATCAGTCACATGTAAGAGGCCACTTGAAATTTAAGTGTAAGGAAGTTGCTTCAGGTGGCAAGTTGCTTCTGAGAGTTAGCTCAGATTTTGCCCTGGTGTTCTTTCCAGCTACAAAAATAATTCTGAAGCAGCAATAGGCTGCGGACATTGAGCTGGGTGAAGGGAAAGCCTTCCCAAAAATGTTCATAAAGGCACAAACCTACTTCCATTGATGGATAATTTGTTATCTCCCCTGCACTTTCAATAACCAACTCCATCAAAAAATGAAAATGTCAGGGAGGACTTTCAGCTCTCTCCCTAAATTCAGCATACCACAGAACTTATAGCTGCAGAACATTCTTTAGTAAGTACCTCCAGACATATAGTTTTACCCAGAGTAGACTTATTGAAATAGGCCCATTAGTTTCAACAGGTCTACTCAAAATAAAACTTACTTGAATGCCACCCATAAATATACTGTTGGCGACACTTATGAGTATCATGTAAATGTAGCCAATAAATGTAACCAGTTGTTGCAGCTATATTATTTGGCATTCTCTAACAAATACTTTATGGGTCAATAACTAATTCTTCTTTTTAATAGCTTGAGTCTCGGCTAGAAACGAGATGCCAGCAATTCCATGAGCAGGAGAACACAATGTCACTTTTACAGCAAGATATCTTATGTAAACAACGTCAGATTGAATCACTAGATCTACTGCTAATAGAAAGCAAAGAGGTATTTTTTTATTTTTATTTTGAGAGCTGCTTGGAAAATACCCGGGGTTTTTTTTTCATATGGTCATTCCTGGTGCTGTGTGGTGTTGCTTCAGAAAGTGCTGCTGGCATGCTCTGTGGCAGCAGCAAAATCTTAACATTTCCTCAGGGAGGGGAGATGAGTTTACACAGTCCTTGCGCAGGGCTTCTGCTGTCAGGATTTATCAGTTCCATCACTCCTGTTGAGTTTATTTTTCTTGGTGGACTAGTATTTTTTTAAAAGTGAACTGTAAAATCATGTTTTAAGGTGGTATGTTTTCTTCTTTTGATACTGTATTCAAACAGGAAATGGAAAAACAGAAAACCAAGAAAGAGGAAGCAATAAGAATATTACAGAGCCAATTTACTGAGGAAACAATCAAGGTATGTACACTTCCTTTTATTTTTTGACTTCTTGTGACTTCTCATGTCTTGCAATATTTTATTTCATAAAATTTATACACCTCTGATCCTTAAAAACCCTGAAAATGATTTACAAGAAGTTTAAGCAATAAATTCAAGAAAAGTTTGCTACTGCATTTTGAAACCTGCAAAAGTTAACATACAAACAGATTAAAATTGACTCATTAATTTAATTAGCTTCTTAAGCATCTTGGTAGGCTTTCTGTTCCTTTCTTTGACCAAAACTTTAGAATATTTATACTGAAGGCTCTCTTACCCACCAATTATTCTCCTTATTTCATTATGAAAGGGAAGAATTTAAGAGAGAGTACCTTAAAATAATTTTTCCTTAGGCACCAAAGTAATGTTTGAGCTATTTAAATTTGTAAAGAAAAACCCTTTGTGATTCTATGTTTATACTTATATCTGTTATGGTTTATTAAACTAATCCTTAATTTTATTATTTATATAGCATGATCACAGTACAAAACACTTTACATGCTGTGATGAACAATCATCACAGACAGGCCTCTGCCCTGAAGAGCTTACAATCTAGATTTTGAATCATGGAGCTGGCAACAAAAAACGGGGAGGGAAGAAAGGCAAGGGTGATTAAGAATGAATATGAACAAATGTACACATACATTTATTTTCCTTACGGGTGAGGGCTAAATAACCAATAGGGTTCCTGAGGAAAGATGGATTTAAGGATGAATTTGAAAGAAGAGACAGAGGTAGCACCATGTAGATCAGGGAGAGAGTTCCAAACATAATCACATGATACTTTAAAATGAAGTTTGCCCCGTTTCCCAAAACCCACAGCAAAGTATGTTTGAGGGAGAGAATGAGACATCCTATAACATTCTGTCTGTACAGTGGTGCCTCGCAAGACGAAATTAATTCGTTCCGCAAGTTTCTTCTTCTTGCGAGTTTTTCGTCTTGCGATGCACGGTTTCCCATAGGAATGCATTGAAAATCAATTAATGCGTTCCTAGGGAAACCGACTTCAGACCAGGTCCGGGGACAGTCTGTCCCCCGACCTCTTCTGAAGGCTGGGGGGGGGGACAAGGGCTTTTCTTCCCAACCCCAGCATTTTTAAAAACCCCGGGACAGCGGAGGGCTTCTCCGCTGTCCGGGGCGATTTAAAAGCCCCTGGGAAGGCAGGCAGGGGGGACAAAGACTTTTGCCCCCCGCCAGCCTTCAGAAGAGGTCCTGGACCTCTTCTGAAGGCTGGCGGGGGCGAAAGTCTTTGCTCCCCCCGCCTGCCTTCAAAAGCTGTCCGGCCAAGGCTTCGCGGACCTCTGCCGGCATGCCGAAGCCTGCGCGCGCTGACATCAGCGCGCCCAGGCTTCGCGGACCGCTCCTGCCTTCAAAAGCCGTCCGGGATAGCGGGAAGTGCTTCCCTGCTATCCCGGACTGCTTTTAAAATGCTGGCGCTGGGGAGCAAAGCCTTTTGGCCCCCGCCAGCCTTCCTGGACCTCTTCTGAAGGCCGGAGGGGGGGGGGGAAAGGCTTTGCTCCCCACCGCTAGCATTTAAAAGAGGTCCCCGGAGATTTCCCTATGGGCTTTCGTCTTGCGAAGCAAGCCCATAGGGAAATTCGTTTTGCGAAGCGCCTCCAAAACGGAAAACCCTTTCGTCTAGCGGGTTTTCCGTCTTGCGAGGCGTTCGTCTTGCGGGGTACCACTGTATAACCTACAGACAAGAATCACATTAGGGTTCTTGTAATTTTAATTTAGGGATGCGGGTGGCGCTGTGGGTTAACCCACAGAGCCTAGGACTTGCCAATCAGAAGGTCGGCGGCTCGAATCCCCGCGATGGAGTGAGCTCCAGTTGCTCGGTCCCTGCTCCTGCCAACCTAGCGGTTCGAAAGCACGTCAAAGTGCAAGTAGATAAATAGGTATCGCTCCAGCGGGAAGGTAAACGGCATTTCCGTGCGCTGCTCTGGTTCGCCAGAAGCGGCTTAGTCATGCTGACCACATGACCTGGAAGCTGAACGGCGGCTCCCTCGGTCAATAAAGCGAGATGAGCGCCGCAACCCCAGAGTCGGTCACGACTGGACCTAATGCTTAGGGGTCCCTTTACCTTTACCTTAATTTTAATTTATTGCATTGATGAGATTATGCCAGGGTTTTTTTTGAGTCCCTGGAATACTGCACTGTGAAAAGCTACTCCTGATGAATTCCTTCTGCTGCATAGCTATTAGAGGTGCAGGTGAGCTACAGCTGAAATGTTTCTCTTTCTCCGTGGTATAATAAATTAATAAGTACTGCACCACATTCAACTTTAATTTGTGAAAAATTTGTGGTGTGGGTGTGCAAACATGCAAATACTTTCTTACGGCAAATACTTTCTTTAAAATGTTGTGCTGTTCAAAGATATGCTCAGATATTGTTACTTTAAAGAACTGGTTTACATTTCTGCCAGTATATTAACTAAAACTACATTGGCTTTGTACCCATAACAAAAAGTAGTGTATTTTATTGCAATTTTAGGTTCTGGGGGTGTTTCAGATGAGCAATTCTTTCTCAAATTTTATCTACCTTTGATTCTCATTAGGTTAGACAGCTACAAGCAGCGCTAGATGACTGCAAGGAAGATCTCGCGGTATATTTAAGTAATCTCGAAGAAAGTAAAGTGTTATTTGAAAAACAGCTGGCGAAGAAAAATGACGAGGTAAACTTTTTTGATGCCTACGTCATTAATGCCTACATTAGAGCATTAATGTGTGCATGGGCCATTTTTATGTGAGCACATTTGTGCAGGTTCATCCACATGTGAGTGCTTTCAATTTTATGTTTCCAAAATCTGTCATAATGTTTCTCATTCAAATTAGTGAGAGGTGCTTGCTGGGGTGTATTCATGCTATCTGCTGTTTCTTCCCCTCGCTCAGTACTTTCCCACCCTCTGCGAGTTCAGGAAACCAGAGGTCTATTGTGGGTGTGCACATGGGTATTTGTTTATGCACAAGACAAAGACATTGCTCTTAGATTGTTAAAAACTTTGTGTTCTTCTGGACATTTTAACTGCCACCCCCCTTGCAGATGGTTCTGATTATGTTAATGTTTTGCAGAGGAGGTGGGGGTGCTTTGCTTCTTAGAATTGTACATTACAATTTGTTTAGTTTAAATTGTTGTGTTTTATATATTGTGTTTTTATATCGTAAGTCCTCTCAAAACTAGTAGTAAGTGTATAATAAATTTACACACACACATTATATTATATTTATATCCCGCCTAAAGGTGGCAGACATGTAGTTGGCCATAATCATGGTAGCTCTATGTGGTGGCATTTGAATCTTTGTTCAGAAAAAAGCTTTACTTGAGAATTGGCTTAATTGTGGTAAATATTTTACTCGTAGGACATGTAAGCAAATACAGAAGCATTAAAATCTTCAGTGTGGCTTAGGATAGAAAGTGTGCCAGCAGTATGCAGATATAATAATTTAGGAGGATTTTTTTTTAAATATAAGTAGGTTTTTCCCAAAGTTACTCCTTTTTTTTAGATAGAAGCATATTTTAAAATATAGACTATACTATGTGAATTTGATTTTATATTATAATGAAATTCTGTGATGATGTGTGTTTTAGTAGTAACTTATGTATGTTGTCAGGCTGCTCTCCTATGAATGATGAAATGGGAGCGAGCTGAGAATGTATCTCAAAGTTAATACTTCATCATTTTTATTTGTTTCCAGATACAGCGGTTGCACAAAGAAATAAAGTTGAAAAATAACAATCATCAGTCAACTAGTGAACAAAACTTCATTCTGCAGCAAACACTGCAGCAGCAGCAGCAAATGTTAAACCAAGAAACCATTAGGAATTGTGAATTAGAAGACAGCCAAATTAAGCTCCAGCAGCAGGTACATAATGATCAGTAAAGGATTTATATTGTCCATATTACACTTTCATGTACCATGTATATTTGGAAAACAAAATGATGTTATGGCATATGCTGCTCTTGAAAATGCTTTCTCTATCAAAATAGTTTCCTATGAAGTGTGAGGGGCTACTGTTTGAGGAACACGTGCCTAAAGCCCTGTTGGCCATATAGAATTAGTTTGTTTATTTAGATATTTGCCACTGAATGTGGTCTATAAAGGCACGAGTGCAGCATAGGTCTGTACACATTATATCCTTCAGTCAGATTTGCAAAATTCACATACACAGGATTAGGCAAATGGCACAACTTTTTTTTTTTATTTCTGAAGTTTGTAAAAGCTTATTTGCATGCTAATAGCCTGTTGCTATAGTACAATCTTATGCATGATTATTTAGAAGTCCCACTGTGTTCATTGGAGCTTATTCCTTAGTTAAATGTTTTTAGGAATGTGCAAATATGCACTTCCCTGCTTTCGTTTCATTTTGTTTGAGTGCTGTTTTACAATCCATATAATGCATTGTGTCCATTATATTGAAGCTTTATACTTTTCACTGATACCAATAAAAATTGACTTTAGGGTAGTGCAACCACTTGAGCAGTCTCCAAGCCATCAGTTCCACAGCAGTCTTGTTACATTAAAATTAACTTCTCTGTTGCAACTGGATCTGGTAATTCTTCAGTGTTGCCTTTTGACTGGAGAATTATGCTCTATACCTGTGAATCAGAAAGTGAACAGACATTTATTTTTTGTTATTGGACACGTATCTTGAAAACAATTATTTCCAAAGGAGAGGAACTATATCCATTGGGCAAACAGTAATCAAAGGCCTTTAAGATAAAGCTAGATACACAAACTTGCACACGTGTATATGTGTTTGTGATTTCAGGGGATGTATACCTGCAAATGCTCTTTCTTGGCTTTCTCTCTAAACTTTGGATAAGTAAATAAATATTGAGCAGCCTAACAATGCTGTTCTGTGTATGTCTACACACTTACCTCTATTAAATCCCTTTAAAAATAGGTATTAAAATTAGAGCAAGAACTTCAAAAACAGAAGGAAATTATGGAGGAAGAGTTGAGAAAAACTACCGAGAATCTCCATTTAGTCTCTGAAGAAGCTGATTTGAAAAGACAAAAAATAGCAGAACTCACAGGTACAATCAGGTAGGTTCAGAATACTCTTCCGTGGATGGGTCCTTTTAAATCTCTATACTGCATATATCATTACTTTTAAATTCTTTTTCTGAATGTATCATCTTTTGAAAGAAGAGGTTTCCAGAACAGAACTTTTTAAGCAAGTTAGTTCAAGCATTAAGGGCCTGGTAGCTTAAGCCCACCTTCCTCAACTTGCTGCTCTCCAGACACCAAGGACTACAGCTCCCATCAGTTGTGCAGGCTGGGGCTGATGGGAGTTATGGTCCAAAACATATAGAGGGCAACAGTTTGGGGAAGGCTGGTATAAGCTATTGAGCTGTTGCAGACCCATCTTACTTATGTATCTTACAGATACATAGTTCCAACTTCTTAAATACTCAAGTTCAAACTCAGTGTGCCGTAGATCTATATTTTGGTCAGAATAGCATTAAGAACACGCTTTTTTCAGTTACTGATTGAGATTTTCTAATTCTGCTTGTTTAGGCAAATTAAGATAGAGATGGATCAATGTAAAGATGAGCTAATAGACATGGAGAAAGAGTTAGTTCACTTAAGACGAGATGGTCACGCTAAAGCATCGCAGCTGGGCCACTTGGAAATGACTTTGGAGGAGAAACATGAAGAACTGCAGAAAAAGACGCAGCAAGGTAGTCTCTTTACTGTGCTTTTTCAATGCGAAGGCCATACATAACTACTTTGAAATGAATGTGATGTGTTTCTCAAGGATAATACACATTGGAATGGTAGGCCTACATGAAAGAAACTGACAGGGAATAGGGCTGCAGGGAATCTTTGCAGAGCTGTCTAATATGTATGACTAGCACAGATGCTAGCTTTTTCACTGCTAGAACACAGCCGTGAATTCAGTATGTAGTCCTCAGTCTACAAACACACACTTAACATCCTTTTCTGCTTTCCATATGCACTACAGTGAAACAGTTAGAAGATAAATTGCTTCAAGCTGAGACACAGCAAAAGGATTCTGAGCAGAAAATAGGAACGCTGGAGACTGACCTTCAGAATGCCACTGGGAAGCTAAAAACTAGTTTGAGACAACTGCAAGAACTTCGGAATATGCTACAGGAAACACAGTTGGCTCTGGAGGAGAAGTATGCTGCCATCGAGAATTTAACAGAAGAACTAAGGTAGGCTGAACCCTTGTTACTGAGCTGCATCACCATTGCGAACTAGTACTTTGGAAACCTTATGCTTTATTTTTAAATTTAAATTGCAGAGACTGCAAGGATGAACTTGAGAACAAAAGGCAAGAACTCCTTGAGATGGAAAAGATACTAAAAGAAAGGAATTGGGATTTGAAACAAAGAGCAGCTCAGGTTAGAACTTTATCAGTATAATTTATGAATTTGGACAAGCCTCATACATGTTTTGGGGGCCTAAGTGATAACCACAACTCTGTGGTGCATAATTTCATACATGGTAAGCAACTTTTAATTCTTGTTTCATGTTTCTGCCTTCTCTCTCTCTCCCTTTTTAGGTTACACAGTTGGATATGTCAATCCGTGAGCACAGGGGAGAATTGGAACAAAAAATAATCAAATTAGAAGGAAACTTGGAAAAAGCAGAGTTGCAGATCAAGGAATGCAACAGACAGGTGCTTTGATTATCTGTTGTTGGGGAAAAAATATTGTATTGAAGTCAAATGTAACCCTTACTAATATAATAGCTTGTGGAAGTTTTGAAGCATGAAACAGTATATGGGCTGCGTGTATCTTAACTAACAATATCATTTTTTAAACATAGCAATACATGTTGTGCCATTAATGTACATACAATTATAACAGTTGCACAAGTAGAACAGTGCCATAATCACAAGTGAGTTACAAGAAGGCTTACAGGACATGTTACCTGCCTATACACAATCAATATATTTTACCACTGCAGAACAGTTACCTGACAAAACAGTTACCTGAAACACATTGGTGCTGCAACATTCTTTTGCCAACCACATAGGTGACCCCCCCTTCACATAGGTGACCCCCTTCTCCTTTTATTGGTGTCAGCAGTTGCAGGCCCTGCCCATTCTGAGGATGACTTTTCTGAAACTACATATGTATGAGGGTAAAAAATGGAAGGGAAGGAGCCATCTTGAACCACAATTAACGAAAAATACTATTGCATTAACTAAAGTGGAAGAGTTAAATACTGTCACAGAATCTGCACAACTGACCAACTGTAGATTTTAAACAGAAGTTGTAGAGTTTAATTCCCATAATGTATATAAGATGTGCTGTGGGGCTTTTGTTACAATTCCTAAAATAGATAATTCTCTTAATAAGTAATCCTGTCCTATACCCTGTTGCCAGATTGAGAGTTTAGAGAGCAAGCTGCAGCATTCCAAAGGTGAACTTCAGGAGAAAGAGTTGAACATCCTCCAACAAGATCAAGAGATAAATCGTCTTAAAAAGGAAACTGGAAGAAAACAGGAAAAAGTAACAGATATTGAGAAAGTAAGTTTTTTATTTGCATAATGGTTTTTGTCTGTGACTATAGTCACTATCTGATTTTTAATCAGCCTAAACCATAAAGGATAGAGAGAAATGCATCCTGTTCATAAGGGGTTGAATCCAGATTTGCTCTTCTGTAAACAGAAGGCTCCTGCTGGAGGAAGCAAGGGGTGTCTGAATTTTTATTTATTTAATTATTGCTGAATACACAGACACACACACACACACACACACACACACACACACACACACACACCTCTTCACAGCAGACTTTTATAAGTGCAAGGGCTGTGATGGGTGGGGAAGAAGTAATTAGCAAATATTACTTCCCATGCAAGCAGCTTTTTGTATTCTTAATGCATCAATTTGACAGTAAGTGTCTATATAGGATTGTGGCCTTATTGTTTGTTTCCCTTCATCTCATGGTGGTCTTTTAAGTCTCCTAATATGCTACTGATTAGTTATCATAGCGAGGACAGAAGGCTACATAGATAATGGATCTGATAAGGCATGGCAGCAGAATGGTATGTCAAAAATGTGAAGAAGAAAAAAGGATGTAAAAATGCTTAAGTTTTGTTAATGCACATTGTTTACCCCTTTTAGAAGGTGGAGGAACAGGAAAGGTTCATGGCAGAACAGCACAAAGAAATACTTGATTTGGGTCAGCAGCTGAGGCTAGAACGTGAACAGATGAAAAAGGTCCATTTGGAGCTATTGGAAAGTCGCCGTCAACAGGCTCAAGCTCAGAGAGATGTGGATAGGCTCTCTCTTGAACTGGAAGAAGTGAACCACCTCTCGCATGAAAAAGTAACCGTTTTTCATAGTTCTTCCTGTCAACAGAATGCAGTGTTCCTGTACCCAATTTAATGTGTATTGGGCAACAATGGCTTCCTCACTTTAATGGGGGTTCATTGGTTCCCTGCAAGCAGAAAGGCAAAGAAGGAAGGATTATATACTACATGCATAAAAGTATTGTCACTGATATTATTCATTTTATAATTGCCTTTTAGGAAAGTCGTACAAATCATTTGGCAGAACAACTAGGGGCAGCTCAGGCACGGGAAGCCCAGTTAGAAGCAAGAATGCAAACGGAGATTAGGAGGCTCTCAGCAGAAATACACTCTCTAAAGCAGTCTTATACGTCAGAGGTAAAAACAAAATTGCTCTTACCAACATGTGTTGTATTTTTAGATGTATTAGAACTGAACAGTTAATTTTTATCTTGGAATTTTAGAGACTGGCCGTAGGTTTTGCTTGGCACCTTGGTTTAAAAGGAAAATTTTGATTCTGGCATTGCAAATAAGGGAGAACATAGGAAGGTCCATTGGCCAACCTACAGTGATTGGCAGTGGCTCTCCAGGGTTTTAGGCAGCGTTCTCTCCCAGCCCTACCTAGAGATGCTGGGGATTAAACCTGTGACCTTCTGCATGCAAAGCAGATGCTGTACTACTCAGCAATAGGCCTTCCCCAAATGCTTCAGGACCATTCATCTTTCTCATCCCTTCCCAAACGTGAATTCAGCTATCTTCATCAAATTACTAAATCAACACTGATAGACATGACTTTAACAGCAGAACATTTGATTTTGGGGATTGTTTTTTGAACAAGGAATTCTGTAATTATGTATCAATTGGGACATTAGCTTAATAAGGCTATTTGTTCCATGCCTCTATTATAAGTTTAAATAAACGGATCATAAAGTTTTGAATATATTTTGTTGTCTTTATCCCTTCAGAAACTCCTACATGAAACAGAGGAAACAAAGCGGAAGGAGTCGATATCTAAATCTCATCACCTTTATGGGCAGTTGCAGCAGCTGAAGCTAGACCTGGAAGATGCACAAGGCACTGTCTGTAACCTACAAGAACAGCTTCAGTCCAGAAATGACATGATTGACGCAGCAAATGAAGCTCTGCTTCTCAAAGTGAGTAAGCACAAGAATGTGTTTTCTTGACATACAAGGCAGCATGACAAAAAACTCATGTACAAGGAGAAATTAATAAAATTATTCAACTTCACTGATACTACCAAAGATTATTAGCAATTAGGCTTTTGTGAGACTTGAGGGCCAAAGATGGTCCTCCAAGCCTATTTGGCTACGTAGACTCTCCCCAGACCACATCCTGTCTCCCCAGAACCTGCCTCTCACTGGCCGTACTCTATCATCCTGGAGTGCCTTTGCTTGGCTGGAATGTGTCCTTGATGGTGCCTCTTGCTTGGCTAGATGGAAAGGTAGGGGTGTATGGAAACCTCTGGCTTTTGCATGATGGAATCCAAAGCTAAGAGTCCCATCCATTGCTGTGCTTAGTTCTGTCTTGGACCACACCCACTTTTGCCTCTAGCTGCACTCGTGATGGGTGTTCAACCCCAGGGAATGCAACTGTGGGACTTAAAATTTTCCCCACCCCTGGTTTGGAGACTGACTAGACATTTTTAGGAGGTGGCTGTTGTCTTACCTATGTCTTCCCATTTCCTGGATAATATCTAGAATATGAAATAGGAAGCCCCATCATGTTCAGTGTCTTCCTGCCCTCTGTAGATGCCAGCCAATGAAGTGGGTCAGGAAAATGCTGAAAACATTGTCACCGAATGAAGTGCTAAGCTAATGTGAAAGGCATAATATTTTCTTAATAAAAGTGTTGAGTTATTTGTTTTTATTACATTTTTAGGAATCTGAAGTAACAAGACTACAAGCTAGACTTGCAGGTCACGAAAGAACAGAAAGCATCAAGCAACTATCAGCCCCACAAAGCATATCCACTCATCAATGGTTAGATCAAGAGCCAGACTTTGACAGGCATTCTCAGAGAAAATCTGCAAGCATTAATGATCCAAGTTTTAAAGATGATGGAAATTTATTAAAACCGAAAAACATTTTTACACCCAATTCTTTGGTAATTTGTAGGAAGCCAAAAGACACAATTCACGACTCACCAAAAAGTCCAAATGAATCGTCCTTTGATCCTTTGACACACATTGTGGAGGAGGATGAGACTTGTGATAGCAGTGACTTCCAAACTCTTAGTGGCATGCTAAAATATATCAACAAAGAGATGAGTTCTGAAAATTCTCCATAATTTTCACCTGATGTAAAGGACAATTCAAGTATGTATTTCTGTACCATAGTATTTCTTAGGCAAATAGGACACAGTTCACTTTGTCTGGTGGTGGGGCAGGGAAATGATAATATTGTTCCCTCTTTGAGTTACATTTTATGGAGCAAGCATGACTACTAAGATGTATTAACTAATTAATGTTCCTCTAGGACAGACTTTACAAATGCATCAAGAGTGCATATAGGGTCCCTTTTTTTTTTTAAGGACACGAGCTCAATCAAAAAATATAAAACACGATCCTTTGCAGAAGTAAGTTCCACTTACCTATCAGGTGAGTGTGCATAGGAGTGCAGCCTAAACCTGAAAACCGTTTTGAGGAATTTTCTTCAGGACTAGTTTTTACCTGATTGTAATTGCAAATAGAGCAATATGAATAATGTAATTCAATGCTTTTGATAGATAATAGGATACCATCAAGTGTATAAGTTCTGATTTGGACCAGGTAATGCTGTATCCCAAGAGATGTCCAAAATCATTGATGAGAGCTGTCAATGTAGGGATGGATCTCTCTGGGTTTGTGATAGTGCATAGCATGTCATCCACAAATAAGACTATCTCTTGTTCCCTAACAGCTGCATGGATACTGCTGGTCTCACTACTGTATATCCATGGGTTGCACAGGTCAGAGGTTCCAAACAGAAATAAAAAATTAAGGCTTATTCCATTCCTTACCATGAATGAGGGGGGGTGGGGGAAAATATCCTATTTGTAAATTACCCAGGAAGACCATAGGAGCCTATCAAAGGCCTTCTCTGTATCAAGTAAGAGGAGGGCAGCTGGGTGATTATTATGCTTGTTCAAGTCCTTAGCGTGAGACCAGTAATTCATTTTAACTAGAATTTGAGGTCTGAATGAATTTCACATTTGTAAATGCCTATGTTTATATGTGTTTCAGGAACAAAGTTTGTGAAGTAACAGTGTGCTGGCAAACAGTCAACCACAGATGGATTTGTTGTCTTCATGAATATAATGATATGCCATTTTATACAAACCCTGTATATATTTGAAAAACATAGTGACTCATAATCCCTTCCTATTTATCCCAATTCTATTTTTTTATTACTGTTTTGAAGTAATTTGTACAGTAATAAAGGTGTGGGGTGTGTTTTTTTTTCTCTTGAAGAGAAATCTGAAGGATCTGGATTTTTTAAAAAACTATTTTCCTGATACTTGAATATTTCATCTAAATGTATTATTATTGAATTAATAAACAAACAATACACATTGTGTTACTTGTTTTTTCTGTTACATATCCACTACTGTAGTTACCACGTGAGGAAAAAAATATCCATAAATTTGAACAATTTTTATTTTTAAAAAAAACTGAAAGGCACCAGCTTACCTTGTGGTATTGAATTTTGGGATTGTGTTGTGTGAATAAGTCCTTCCTTTTGTTTTTCTGAACCCAATGCAAATTAATATAATCGGGTGACCCACAGTTATGAGAAAGAGATCAGAGGAATGTACTGTATCTCTGGGCAAGCCATGCTATTCATAATTCTATAAGCTTCTCATGTCTGCCTCTCCCTTAACAATAACGTTCAGATCAAGGGCTATTACATATGTCCTTTTGCTCCTAACAAGCCCCCTTTACTCATGATGAATCTCTTTTTAAAATACATGGCATTTTAAAAAATGTCAACAGGAATATCTAACAGAAAACAGATATTGCAGCACCATAACAGAAGGCAAGTTGTTTCCTCTTCTAGATGCTGAATGTGAAGTGTTACATAGCGCATGTTTAAATTGGGAAGACCAAGAAACCCCCAGCCCGGCCTGCCTCCACCATACATTCTTTGATAGCCTTGACGGTGTCTCCCTGCTGTGGAACCCCTTGATATGTTTCTGCTAGTCCTTCAGTGTCCAAGCAGCCATCAACACCAGTACTGCCTGAAACAAAGGGTAGCTTCAGCAAGAATGTAATTTGGCCACAATGATTGTGCCCAACAATGATAGTTACCTGTTTAAATTATGATAACCCACCTTTCATATTTTGTTGCTCAAATTTTCAGTTTTAAAACTGCTAAAACCTTGAAGCCTAACTTCCCTGCAATGCACTATCAAGCCAGATTATGCAACCTTTATATATAACCATGCCCAAACGTCTATTTTTGTTTATTGCTGTCCATACGGAGATTATCTTCTTAGCTCTGTAATGCACAGGTATGCACCTTTAGATTTGCTGACACCTAAAGTCCTGTGAATAAAAGCATCCAGGGGAGTATTAAGCTTTTGTCCTGCAAAGCTACCAGACTGTCTAAGAGAAACCTTCCAGCGCATCTGCTACCATCCACAATGGCTCAGAAAACTGTGCTCATCACAGGTTGCTCCTCAGGAATTGGGCTGGCGTTGGCTGTAAAAATGGCCACTGATGAACAGAAAAGATTCAAAGGTAACACCTTCTCTCTTTAATTTTGCTCACCTGTGTTGCTGAACATTACCTAGTGTGAGCTAAGTTGAGTAGTAAAGCTTTACATAGCGGGACTTGATGCAACTTTGCATCCTTGCAGTCTCTGCAATTTAATTTTAGAAACGAGTGTAAGGGTTTTTCTTTTTTGGAGAAGCCAAACGTCACTAGCCTCCATTATTTTACAGCCTGGTCCTATGCTTATTAAGAAGTAAGTCCCACTCAGTTCAATGGGGCTTGCTCTTAAAACCAAGATACACAGGAGCTGTTTATTTTAATCTATATGTTTAAATTAGAATTGAGGGACTATTTCTATTTTTAATGTCAGCTGATTATTTTTCTTTCTCTTTTTTTAAAAAAACAGCCACAATCCTCTATCCACTTGTATGAAAGTAAGCCTTTAAAAAAAAAAAACAGGGGAAAAACCTGGTTGTAGCATTCAGAAAGTAGAATTCTATACATGTCTGTTCAAAAAGAAGCCCTGAACGCTGCAACCAGTTGGATTCAATGGGTTAATTATGTGTTAGGTTCTGGCCATGCTGTCTTGTTTTCTTCTAGTCTGGAGCCTCTATCAAATGGACGTATATTCGGGTTTCTATGACCTTAAAGTCTGGAGCTGAAGGTTTATGTAATCGGTGTTCTAATTTTCATAACCCTTCTGAAAGGAAAGGCTAAATACTGCTGTTTGTGATATTTATTTTCCTTCTTTCTTTCTTTTTTCCTCTTTTTTTTTTTGCAGTTTATGCTACAATGCGGGATCTGGCCAAACAGGATAAACTGATAGAAGCTGCAGGCAATACTGTTGGAAACACCTTAGAGATTAAACAGCTGGATGTGTGCAGTGATGAATCTATTAAAATGTGTGTCAGTAGCATCCCAGGAAGGCGTATTGATGTCCTAGGCAAGTAATGAATACCAATGAAACATTCGTTTTATGTATATATTTTAATGTAAAAAATAATATTTATTTGTTACATTTATATCCCACCAATCCTCCAAGGAGCTCAAGGTAGTTCTCCTCCTACTCATTTCATCCTCACAATAACTGGCCTGTTCTGGTAACTCCTGATTGTATTACTGCCCAAGGTTGATGCAAATTTCAGCTGGTCCAAATTTCAACTGGTCCAAAACAGGGCAACTAGGGGATGGATGGGGGCTTGAGACCCTTCAGGTCATCTGGTCCCCGGGCATTTAAGGCTTCAAACTTTAGAACAAGTACTTTGAATCAGGCGTGGGAACAGGCTGGAAGCCGGTGCAAATGGCAAAGCACTGGTATGTTGGGATCTGGTCTCCCATAGGCACCTGCCTAGTCCTTGAGATGGTCATCAGAAGAGCCTTTGCCCTGGTTCCTCTGCTTAATGGACTGAGGTAGGTGGTGACAAGGGGGAAGGCCTTTTTGGTGGTGGTGCCTAGTTTATGGAATAGTAAAGGTAAAGGGACCCCTGACCATTAGGTCCAGTCGTGGACAACTGGCACTCATCTCACTTTACTGGCCGAGGGAGCTGGCGTACAGCTTCCGGGTCATGTAGTCAGCATGACTAAGCCGCTTCTGGCGAACCAGAGCACCGCATGGAAACGCCATTTACCTTCCCGCCGCAGCGGTACCTATTTATCTACTTGCACTTTGACATGCTTTCGAACTGCTTGGCTGGCAGGAGCAGGGACTGAGCAACGGGAGCTCACCCCATCGCAGGGATTCGAACCGCCGACCTTCTGATCAGCAAGCCCTGTGGGTTTAACCCACAGCGCCACCTGCATCCCAGATTATGGAATACCCTCCCCATAAAGGCTTAATGGTACCTACATTATAGTCTTTTAGGCAGCCAAGGGAAAGATTTTTATTTCCCTTTCAAGTTACACATTTCATGCTCTTAATTTCCGCCCCTTGCTTGTTTTAAAATGATTTTATGCTGCTGTGTTCATACTAGCATTTTGATGCTGATTTGCAATGGTGCTTATTGTTTTACATTTTTTATTTATTGTTGTAAACTGGCCAGAGACCTGGGTTAATAGGTCATCCCACATGTTTGTTGCACATGAAAAGAATAAGAGCAACTTGAGTAGCAAGTGATGGCTGGTCGTTGTTGTTGTTTTGCATTTATACAGTTAGCAATGCCGGCATGGGACTCATTGGACCTATTGAATGCCAGACCATCAAAGAGATGCAAAACGTGATGGATACAAACTTCTTTGGGCTGGTCCGCCTGCTGAAGGAGATTTTACCCGACATGAAGAAGAGAAAAAGCGGCCATATCGTGATTATTAGCAGTGTCATGGGAGTACAAGGCAAAGTAATATTGCATCTAATTAGTTACTGCAGCGTGTATTGCAGTTTAATGATGGCTATACTCTGATCCCACGGCTAGAGGTAGTTATGCTTCTGAATGTCAGTTGCTGGAAGCCAGTTGCAATATGCATGTCAGTTGCAATAGGCTCCCGGTTATGGGCATCTAACATAGGCATCTGCTTAGCCACAGTGAGAACAGGATGCTGGACTCAATGACCCAGAAGGCTCTTATGTTCCCATATTCAAGAGCCAACTCATCCTACATTTTTATCCCATTTTAAGTGGCAACACTACCTTTAGATTTGCCCTTTGTGCTTCCCCAGAATTAATTCTGCATCAGCCAGTGTTCAAAATTCCCATTGTTCTAGGACGGTGCATTTTGCATCAGGGAATTTCATTAGCACGAGCAGTTTCTGAGCTCGGCGCAGTACTGCACCTAAGATTTCAGATTAAAATTGCAGAGTAGAAGGGAAGGAGGACCACTTTCTGTCTCCCCACTTCCAGCTACTCATGGAAGACTGGAGAAAAAACCCTCATAGAATATTAGGGGGGTGGGTGGGTGGGCAGGGGAAGGACTAGATTATGTGAAAAATGAACATAATGTTTTAGCTGCAGTTCATTCATTTTAAGCTTTGTATTCTTGTTACAAAAATGTGCCTAGACATTCCATTGTTGTGCCCATAACCTAGATTTAAGATGCCATTTAGCTCCTAGCTTTCATACCTCAGTTTTTAACACTGGCATCAGCTGAAGTTTTGCTAACGCTGAAACATCTCAGCCCTGGTTACCTCTGCTCCTGATTCAGCAGAAAGTGATTTTTGTGGCTTTTCCTCCCTCCCTTATTCAAGTAAAGGAATGCCAGATAGCTGGCTTGTGGTTTTCGGACAAGAAACAAGATCAATGACGACAATGATTTTAGTCCTATAGGCAACTGAGCTGCAATCTGCAGCTAAAGAGCAAAGTCTGCTCTTGCAACACAGTGCCCTTATTTGTGGCATTGTAACCCAGAACATTGTAACCCAGAACATTGTGTCAATGGAGTTGTGCCACAGTGTGTAGCAACAGCAAAGACTGTACAGAAGTGTTGTGTCAAGCCCTTCTGGGGGAAAGGACTGGGCTGGAGATTTATGGTGAAGCAACGGCAAGACGCTTTCGGTTTGCATTGACTTAGAAACATTTGCCTAACCTAAGGGATGGGAACCACCTGGTGCCTTTTCCATCCCCTTTCCTGAAAACTGGAGGTGATTTGAAAGAAGGATGTCATGTGCATTCATCCCATTTAGTAAATGAGCTTTGTCGCAATATCTTTCGGGCAAGAGGTGAAAGAGGGGCAAAATAAATATACGTTCGTTGAACCTTCTTCTTGGCCTTGACAGTGATTCACTCTAATTTTCCTTAAATAAAAAAGCATTTGTAATGCTAACAGCCTAAATTGATGTTGATCTGATGTTGTGTATGGTACACAGGAGACTCTTACACGATGGTTTCATCATCAGCCCAGGGTATATTAAGATTAGCAACTCACTTTTTATTTTTTAATCTATAGGGATTTTGTTCAATGATGTTTATGCTGCATCTAAATTTGCAGTGGAAGGATTCTGTGAAAGTTTAGCCATACAAGCGCTCAAGTTTAAACTTAAGTAAGTATCAGCCTGGCTCATTTATTACTGTACTTTAATTGAAATTTACTTTGGTGCTGCTAAAGCAGCTGTTTAATTTCACCCCAGGAGGTGCACTGGCAGAGTGTCTGGGACAGGGGTCTGCAAGGTTTACCCCACCTGGGCCGGTTCACTCCAATGGAGATTCCTCTGTGGGCTGGATCATACACGCGATTTCTGGCATCTGCGCAGACGTGATTTCCAGCGCCACGGAAATGAGTCCCCGTGCTGTGCTGCGCTGGTTTAGCGCAGCACGCGGGGACTCACCGATCAGGGGTCTCAATTCGGGGGCAGCTCATGGGCCGGTTAAATGAACCCCTTAGGTTGCTGACCCCTGGTCTGGAAACCACATGTTATGCCACTCTTATACAATCTTCAGGTCGTATAAATCTTTTGCCTTTTACTAAGGATGTCCGAGGGTGAAATGCAAGATGCAAATGCAAGAAAACAAACTCGTTGTTTTGCATATAGTAGATGACTTACACAATATATCCTGTTTCTTTATTTTCCCAAACAGTCTAAGTTTAATAGAACCAGGGCCCGTGGTTACAGAGTTTGAAAGAAAAGTGTTTGAAGATGGGATGAACATGGATCTTTCAGCTGCAGATAAAGAAACAGCAGACATGTTTGTAAATATTTACCTGAAAAATTACAAGCAAATTTTCCAGACCCTGGGACAAACAGCTGAAGACATAGCAGAGGTAATGCATTAGAAGGTTTTTATGGAATTTAAGACTGGGTTACATAATTATGGTTCCCCAGCCTTGAGACATTATGCGACTGGCAATTGCTCAGCATCAGCTTCTGATGAAATTACAATCCAATGAAAGTGGGGGGAAGTGAGAGCCAAGTCTAAAAATATCTGTACTCACAAGGCTCTGTTAAGGTGAGTAATAACATTTTAGGCAGGAAGAGTCTAGCCAATGCCAAATGTAACTAGGCAATGGGCCAACCTTTGTCTGAGCATCTTACCGAAATCACTTGCATGAGCTCAAGTGGATAATATCTTCATTGCATATCTTTAGGCGCTAGGCAAAAACATTCCTCTTCTCCCAGGTTTTTGACTAATTAACAGTTTATGGCCTTTTTAAACAGTGGTGTGTGTGTGTGTTGCTATGTTATGTACCATATTTTGTACCATATTTTTCCCCCAAAAAAGCTCAAAAAAAGCTCAATAACTTTAGCGATTGTTGGCGATGACTGGCGAAAGCACGTTTGGCGGCAAGTAAGTGTGTGGGGGATTGGTGGTTGTGGTGAGCGAACGGGTGATTGGCAATGGCCAATAACTTTAGCAATGGTTAGCAATGGCTGTGGTGAGCACACAATTGTTGGTGACTGGGCAGGTGATAGTGGAAGCTTCATTCAATTTCTTCGGTCTCAATTTTTCCAGAAACAAATAACACATTTGAAACTAGGAGTATTCTATTACTGGCAGGGGACACTTATCTTGAAGGAATGTTCTGAGTGTCACTGATATAGCAGTTTCAGATTTAAAATAGTCAGCGGTGTGTGTGTGTGTGTGTGTGTGTGTGTGTGTGTGTGTTTAAACTGTTCTTGCTCTTCCAGTAAGCTCACTTTCAAAACATCACTGCTGGAACAACATAAGCAACCCAAACAGCAATATTGAGTTAAAGCGCTGATTTTATTCCCCACGGTTTTTTCTCTTTGCGTTCTCTACCCCCACTTCCAAATATATTTGCACACACATACATATACACACACACACACTCAGTCTGGTGCAATTCCAGAATGTTATCATGCCTTCTTTTCTCATCCTTACAGCATACAGTGAAGATAATTCTGGCCGAAAATCCTCCTTTTCGCCACCAGACCAACACATTATACACTCCAATTACAACACTGAAATATGCTGATCCAAATGGAGACCTGCCTATTGATACCTTCTACAAAATGGTTTTTCAGCATGATAAGGTTTTCAGTGCGAGTCTGAACTTCATTAAAATGCTGCGTTGGAAAAGCAGAAAAAGCTTTGACTTGGGAGGAGGAAGATCTTCCCAATGAGCAAATGGGTGATTTCAGCTGCCATGTGGGCTATTTCACACACTTTCATGTTTCCTTATGTGTAAGCACTTGTGTGGGATGGGAGACATCTGAAATAGCCCTGACTGAAGCTACAGCCCTATACACAATCCTTACTTGGGGGCAAGTCCAACTGAAGTTGCTGGGGCTTACTTCTTTTTTAAAATAATATTTATTAAGTTTTCCAATTTAACAATCCAATAAAAGACACATTAAAAGCATTCCAAATTATAAAATAATCAAACAGTCCAACTATTATGCCAAATTATAAATCTTTGTTTGACTTCCCATGCTCTGAGGTCAGGGGGTGGCGATCATCTCACATTTGTTCTGCTGCTAAGTTAGTCCAGGTGATTCCCATAAATCAATCCGATGTTAATCCTTCGTTCATTTTTCACAGCCTCCGAGTTCATCTAGCAAGCAAGTTAAATCAAACAGTATGTTCCTGTGTGGGTGTTTATCTTCTTCCATGTCTTTCGCTTTCGTTTCTTCATGACTGAAATTATAAGCTACATGTCCCAAAATGGAGGAAATCTGGCTTTCTGCCAATTGTACCAGGCGTATGTCCAAATCTCTTCGTTTTAAGTCTGTCCATGTACTATTCTGACCACCTCAATATTTTTCCAACACATACTTTCATTTACCTGCAAAATTGGGTAGGCGTAATGTGAAATCTATTGAAAGATCAAATAGCTCTTCTTTTGTGTAAATGATCTGCTTAAGGGCAACATATACCACTTTAGGCTAGCAATGGCTGTGTATATGTTGCACTTTTAATGTTTCCCCATGTGGGGGGAATTGTTTACATGGAAAAGTAGCATGTTAGGGAAAAGGGCTTATCATGCCTCACAGTCTCCCTAACAGACTATGTTTCTATGTGAAATGGTTCCTGTTTTTAATTAGAGAAGTATTCAAAGATGCAATTCTTCTCACCAGCAGCCTGAAAGCTTTACACTTTATGCATAAGAAGAGCCCAGCTGGATCAGACTAAGTTCCAACATGCTGTTCCAGAGCTGTCAAGGCAGCTTATCCAGAGGAAGGATGAAGCTACAAAAAAGACACATAGTATCTTTAAATGAAGCCTTTTGGATCCTAACATATCTTTTACCTGCTTACTGCATATAACCCTCTCATGCACAGCAAACTATGCTGCTCTATGTCTCATATGCTTTGCTCCAACCGATTTTCAGTTTCTTTGTTCAAGCTTCTCTCCTACTTTATCTTAAATATACCCATAGCTGTCAACTTTCCCCTTTTCTTGCGAGGAATCCTATTCAGAATAAGGGAATTTCCCTTTAAAAAAGGGGGAAGTTGACAGCTATGAATATACCTTCCACACAACATACCATATTCTCATCTCTTTGGGAGGATTTCTAGATGCTGCCTCTACAAAAAGTACAACTGTTTGCTGGTGGCACTTACAATAAAGGTCAATTCACATAACAAACTTCTTAGGATCCTGGGTACATACCAGTTCCAAAATAGCTAACTGTATATAATTTACTGTGTGTACAATAAATGGGTAGAAGACAAATTGCTTCAGCAGAGATTTCAAGCAATGTTGTAGTGGTTTGTAACCTAATCCAGCTGTATTCACACATTTTGAAAGCATTTACATGTTACTTGTGGGTTCAGAATGTGGCTAGAAATGTACATTCAGCTGAAAGAGATGTAGTGCACTCTTGAATGTCTAGGTTTCACCTGTGGTTCTTGATGCAGTGTTTTTTCATATGGCTTTCCTTAAACTGGATTTAGGATAATCTTATCCACCAAGTTAGTAAAAGTCAAATGTAACCATTCTTGTACTGAAGACATTTTATGCTTTTCAAATATTTCTAATTGTTAATAGGTATTAGATTATTAATCCTGAATAAATCAGCATTCAGAAGGAAACACAGCTGAGCTGGCAATGTATGTACCAAACAAGTAAACTCTGTTGCACAGTGCAGTATATGGGCTTATCATTCAAGGAAGTGAACTGCTAGCTCTAAAAAATTAAAAACTAGAGTTTGCCTAATGACTTGACTCTACTTTTAATGGTGATAATAATCACATTCATTTCTTCTATAAAAGATACCAGGTTTCCTGGTACACCTTTTATACCTTATTATTAAATCAGATGTGGGTGCCTAAATGTACACATGTGGGCAAGAAACAAACACACACAGCCAGCAGAGAATATGACATATTTTATTGTACCATTATTAAATGCCACTTTAACCCACCACCGAATGCGACTTTCTCCAACAAATGCAAAGTAGTTTTCTGCCTGCTCATTTTCTCCTAACAACAACATTGTGGGGTAGATTAGGCTGAGAAGATGCCCAGCCCATAGTTATTAGTAAAAAGTTCATGGCTTTAAATCTTGGTAACAGCCATACGTAATTCTTCATGGGCACATGCAGGGTTGTTTTAGGCTTCACTAGTCTAGGTCCACCTTCTTTTCCCATTTAGATTTCCACAACAGAAGACGAGAAATCATAGAACTGTAGAGGTGGAAGCGACCAGGAGGGTCATCTGGTCCAAACCTGTGCAAAGCATTAATCTTTCGCCCAATTTGGGGCTCGAAACTACGACCCTGAGGATTAAGAATCTCACGTTCCGCCGACTGAGTAGAAATACTGACTTCAAAATAAATCACACAACTAAAAGGATACACCATACAGCGCAATATTATAGTTTTAATGGAGTTTACTCCCAGGCGACGTCATCGCAGACAGTAGAATTGTGGCCTTAACGGTTTTTTCCAAGGTAGTCCCGGATTTAAGCTTCTGCGCCTGCGAAATTCCGACAACAAACCGTCGTCCGAGACTTCCAGCACCGCCGAGGCGGCGATCCGGAAGGGCTTCGGCTACACTCCTGCTGTCTCTGCCAGTGTTTCCCCAGGGCCGTTATTGGACTACAATTCCCATCAGCCCTGACCACTTGGTCCTGCTAGCTAGGCCTGATGGGAGTTGTAGTCCAAAAAAAGCCTGGAAACCCAAGCTCCGGAGGGGAGGGGGGGAAGCAACCTAAAGCGCCACTGAGGGGACAGACAGACACAGGTCCACAACCGTGCCCAGACCCACACACCCCGTCCGTGTACCACAAAGCCGCTTCCGGGCTAGACCGGAAGCGGAACTGGCGGCGTGAGTGAGGAGAAGAAGAGTGGGTGAGGAAAGCGCAAGGAAAGCGCTTCCGGCGGAAGTGCCGCGCGCCGCAGCCTTGTGTGTCGGCTGCCCCTCGCGAGCCTTTCGGCAGCCTCGTTCCCTGCCGCAACCGTCGCGTGAGGAGGGAGGGAGGGAGCAAGAAGTCGGAGCCGCTGCCGGCGCTACGCGGAGAAGCTCGCGCCTCCTTCTTCGCCGGCGGCGAGTTGTCTGTCATCCCGGCTCCCCTCCCCCCCCGACCCTCTCTCTGAGGCGGCAGCTCTGACGGTTCGCCTCTGGGCGCCTGAAGGGATGTTGTGGCGGAGGCGGCGCCGGTGGTCGCCGTTGCTGTAGTGACGCGGGCGGCTGTGGAGGAGCCGCCCGGGGCGGGACGACGAGGGGGTGTCCGCTTCCCGCCGAGGCTCCCGCGTCGCTCTCGGTCCCGTTCCTGGCAACCTCGGCGCGGGGCGGCAGTTGGGCCGCCCCAACCGTCTCCGGCCCGGAGCCGTTCCCCTTCGAGGAGGCGCTGCCTGGGCGGCCTTTGACGGGGCTTCCCCGCCATGGCTTCTTCCTCCGGGAACGACGACGACCTGACCATCCCCCGCGCGGCCATCAACAAGATGATCAAGGAGACGCTGCCCAACGTGCGGGTGGCCAACGACGCCCGGGAGCTGGTGGTCAACTGCTGCACCGAGTTCATCCACCTCATCTCCTCCGAGGCCAACGAGATCTGCAACAAGTCGGAGAAGAAAACCATCTCCCCGGAGCACGTCATCCAAGGCAAGGGGCAGCCTGCTCTCCTACCTCTTTAGTGCCCAACTGGAGGAAAGCCCTTCACTTGCCACCCTCTGGTCTCCTGCTGTGGGGTAGCTCAATCGGTAGAGCATCTCGATCTCGGGGTTGTGGGTTCGAGCCCCGCATTTGGGCAAAAGGTTCCTGTATTAAAGGGGGTGTGCTGGGTGACCTTTGAGTCCCTTCCGACTCTACGATTCTGTGATTCTCTGTAGGCTTTCTGTTGCTACAACTTCAGAATTGGTTAAGTGGTGCATCCAACCACCGCCACACTCTTACAGTGTGCTGTGTAGCAGAGAATTACAAGAGGGTGGATTGCCTGGAGGACTCTGGTGAGCTGTAGACTAGATAAACATTTCATCCCTTCAGGCAACTGCGTAGCATTTGCTGAGAGCTACAGCTTCATTAAGGGCTAGAAACGCAGAAGATCTTTGTGTCATAAACTCCCAGGCACGTCTGAGAAACTTGCTGATGTCAGCTGAACTTCCAAGTAAAGTTATTTAAAACTCCCTGCAAATTATAGCTATAGGTTTAGTAAAGTGAGCACTTGTGTTTAGCTACATGAATCTGAGTTGAAGTAAAAGCCTCTTGTTTTTTGGGTTTTTTTTTTAGAAACAGGATGTAAGAGTTTAAAGAGTATTGTGAGAGGGGAGTTCGCCATTATGCAATTGTTCTCACATGTGTTCATTTTTTCCACTACTTTTCATTTAGCTAGATTTCTGAACCACTGATCATCAATTAAGGCAAGCAATCCTAACCCCACTTACCTCAATAGGACTTACTTCTTTGTAGATGTGGTTAGGATTGAACCGTAAGATCCCAGGGTAGTTTACAACAATTACATCAAAACAATAAAAAACAATATGTTAAAATCCCAGAAAATATTTTTTAAAAAATATTATTTATTGAATTTATATACTGCCCTATACCCGCAGGTCTCAGGGCAGTTCACAGGATAAAATCAGAATACAAAACCGCAAAATACATAATCAAAATAAAAACAACTACAACCCAATAACCCCCCAGCCCAATACATTTTAAAAGGCATAGGATGTCAGTGACATCAATTATAGCCAACATTACTATAGATACAGTTTGTTGGAAACAACTTTTTCCTCTCTTTATTTCCTTATCTAATTGTTTCCATTTTATAAAACAAGAGGATTTTAGTCAAATATATATAGTTGCTCTTTCCTACAAAAAAGGAGGGCAAATTTCATTAGGCTTTGTTTTATGTTACTTTCCCTTTAAAATTCATGTTACTCATGTTCAGAACAGCAAAAGTGAAAGTAACCGGAGTCTTGGTTTCATTCAGTTGTTGCTTAATGATACTACTTTCAGCATTAAGAAATGTAAGATGCCTGAAATGAAAACCCTGATTTTAGAGTGTAAAAGCAGTACAGCTGGATTTGATCAAGGGCCTGTCAAGTTCAGCATCCTGTTTCCCAGTGTCTTTGGGAAGCTCTTGAGCAGAGTATGAAGATAATTATCATTTCCCAGCAACTGGTATTCAGTGATATGCTGCCTCTGGGCCTGGAAGTAATGTATGGTTGCCAAGGCTAGTAGCTGTTGATAGCTATAGCCTTGCGGGGTATTACTGCTTCATCTTGACTTTTGTGCAGTGCTGCACCAGAGAAGTTCTGCTTGCATAATGGCACATTCGTATCAGCTATGTCCCCACAAAATCGGCTCTGGAGCTCCCCTCAATCCGCTGGAACTGATTTTGAGGTCACACAGGGAGGGTTGAAGGGGACAGGAGAGAGAGAGGAAGTTCTGCTACATGAAGAGAAGTCTTGCATGCACAGAGCTGTAGCACAGGAAATAGGTCTTAAACTTTTTTTTATTGTAATAGGAAGACCCTAATACGGGAAGATACTTTGGATGATGTCATTCTTAGAGCAGACCCACTGAAATAGTAGGCTTAGAAATATTTGGATATCACCCTCTATGGAGAGTTGTGTGCCACTTGGGTCCCTGACATATGTAAATTATGTTAATTTCTAAGGTTCTTTTGCATAATTGCAAACTGTTGTTATAGGAGAAATTATGGGCACTGAAACGATGACCACTGGTTAGGCTGTTTAGTTTCATCTGGCTGTTGTAGAGCTACCTTTCCCAACTGCTGCTGTACTAGATGTTGTTGGATTCCAACACCACCCCCAGCCAGCAGGGTCTGTGGCAAGGGATGAAGGGCAACCAGCTGGGGAAAGCTGCTCTATAGAGTTCCATCTGTTTTTGAATGCTTATCTTTGCAACTGAAAACACATATCCAAAAATGAAAACTAAAGTCAGGATGTTGAAATATGAACCCGATATCAAATTCTGCATTTTTTTCCTGGTAGCACACACAGAAAGCTCTGGATTCTTTTGAGTACAAAGTTAACGGGCTTGTAGAAAACTACACAGGGCCCACACACATTCAGTAAGTAAAGTCTCCAACTCATTTTGTGCTGGGTTGGATGATCAATGAGTAGAATCGAGGTTTTCATATATAGGTGCAGTATACACCATAGGTTTCAGCACCTGCTACTGGATCATTACCTGATCTAAAATGGGTTGCAACAACAGCACTGCCATCATACAGATACATGGTAAAAATATTAAGGACTTCCATATTGATGGTTCGGTTAAAGGAGAATCCCAGGTCTGAAAAGGTTAAAAATTGCTGACTTATTTAAATCACCTTTAAGATCTTCCATTGTCTTGCAAATAACAATTACTACCTCCTAAGAGAGCACCCCAGTGGATAACTGATGCCATGGTGGCCGTATACATAGGGTTCTTTCTAACTTCTGGCCACAGAAGCATTGTTATTTGACCACTTACAGAACTAATAATCATAGAATCGTAGAGTTGGAAGGGACCACGAGGGTCATCTAGTCTAACCCCCTGCACTGCTGGAATATTTTGCTCAACATTGGGCTCAAACCCATGACGCTGAGATTAAGAGTCTCACACTCTACTGACTGAGCTACAGGGGTGAGGAACTTTCAGCCTGCAGACCTAATTAGCCGTCCCAGGCCTCCCCATTTAGCCCACGAGGCCTTTTCGACCAAGCGATGCCCATCTGCTGCACACCTGACATCAGGTGTGGGAGAGGTATAGTGTCTGGACCAAGAAAAGGGTTTGTGGGTGCAGCTGATTGGGGGCATCTGCAAAGCCCTTTGCAGGGTTATTTGAAATCCTGATTATCAGCTGGTTGGGCCTCAAAGTGCAGTGTAGGGCTTTCTGCAACCACTGAGCTTGTTGGGGCTTGAAGAGAACCATGCACAGCCAAATCCCTGACAATCAACTGAGAACAGCTGGCACTAGGGTGTCTGCACACGGCTGCCCTGTAAACTGTTTTTTACTGTTTCCAATGGTGTTACCACTAAACCACAAACGAGCAAATTGGGCCACTGCACTTTCAGTTTTGGTTTTGACTTTTTATATTCACTGTGCCTGGCTTAAAACACCAAGACAGAAGCTGTGCAGTATCTCTTCAGGTTTGGAGCTTATGTCCACTCCCTTTCAACTGCTTGCTACCACATGTCGAATTCTATACTATCTTTGCTTAAAGTTCTTTGTATCTAGCTTAGTCATTTTTGTTTGCATTTATCAACACTTACATCTTTGGTAAACTTAAGTCTGACAATGCTCAATGTAGTCACTGCTGTTAATTTTTCTTCTCTTTAAATTAGAATTTTTAACTCTTTTTATATGTTGGATATAATTTGCACACCATGAAAATAAGGAGGGATAGCCTCAGTTGGTAGAGTTTGAGACTTTTAACAGTCTCTTAATATCAAGTTGAAAAACACTGCAGGTTGGGTGTCTGATTTGCCTGCCTTTGTTCAGCAGCCGCCGCTAAACAGTACAATCTCATGTACCAAATTGCTTGTAAAGTAGAAAAGGCTTCCCTGTCAACTTGCACACCATACATAGTCTATAACAGATTGTTACTCAGCTAGTAGACGGATAGAAGTCAATAATATGTCACTTACTTGCAAGTGCTTCACAGTATAAGGAATTGTTTTTGATAAAAGGTAAAGCTTGCTTAAGTGAAGCTTCAGATCATATAAAAAAATTCGTTCTAGTAGTACCTTAGAGACCAGCTAAGTTTGTTATTGGTATGAGCTTTCGTGTGCATGCACACTTCTTCAGATACCTGATATCTGAAGAAGTGTGCATGCACACGAAAGCTCATACCAATAACAAACTTAGTTGGTCTCTAAGGTGCTACTGGAAGGATTTTTTTTTATTTTGTTTCGACTACGGCAGACCAGCACGGCTACCTACCTGTAACTTCAGATCATATGTTCTTTGTCCTTTTAAAAGAAGTGGCCTGACTTAGATATGCCAATCTGCAGATTTCTGTAGTCCAAAACTACTCCCTCCCTCAGAAGGTAACACTATATAGCAATCATTGTATGTTTTTTGTGGTAGTGGCAACTGTGTCTGATAGGTTAAGTTGGTGTCTTGTTGCCTAAAATGCTTGAATTTTACTAACTAGAAACCTTTTTTACCCTAGCACTTGAAAGCTTAGGTTTTGGCTCCTACATCAGTGAGGTAAAAGAAGTTTTACAAGAATGCAAAACCGTAGCACTAAAGCGAAGAAGGGCTAATAATCGTTTGGAAAATCTTGGCATTCCTGAAGAAGAGCTCCTAAGGCAGCAACAAGAATTATTTGCAAAAGTAAGTGAGGAAACAATATATGCAGTGCTTATCTTTCCACATTTAATTGTGGAAAGATACACAATTTGTGAAGATGAATCAGCTAAGCATCCTAGACTTGGATATTGCATACAAATCTAAATTTTGGAAATGACTTGAGTTTTCATTCTTTGAATATGCAAAACTTGATTCATTCAGCTTGGGTATAAATGGATGCGACTGTCTCAGTATGTATTAGTACTTGCTTGAAATAACTACATCAAATAATGTGTCAATGCAAAAATATAGGGTTGCATCTGAACTTAGTATACTCAAGTGAAATCAATGGGAGTTCAGTTGGTTATGACTAACTTAATTCTCATTAATTTCACTGGGTCTCTTCTAAGTACAGATAATTTTTGGGAAGTAATTTGGGCTGTAATCCTGTGCGCACTTATTTTCGAGTAAGCACCATTTGATTCAGTCAGACTTCCTTGGTGTCCTTTCCACTTCAAAATCAGGATATCATTAAAAGCCTGTCTCCCAAAATCCATTTCTGACAAGGGTTAATGTAATTGAAATGGTATATGTTTTGGGTTCTCTCTGATTAATTCCAAATTGCAGAATCTATCTGGAGTTATACATTAAGCATACCTGACAGCAATCCAAATGGCTGGGAGTAAGGGTTGGATTAGGTGAAGGTGTCCCTATATCCTGCTCTCCTTGCTTAGCTGGCCTCCTGCTGGCTGCACGTGTGGGCAGGTATGGCCCCTGCTAGTTGTATCCCTGCCAGTGGAAATCTCTAAAATTGAGTGTTCTGGGGGAAGGGCTGAGTTGGCTGAAAATCCACTGGATTCCAAGACACTCTGTGTCATGTGATGGCATCAGGTCCATTCCAAGTCCATTGGTTGAGCCTGCCTGAAGCCTTAGTTGACAGAACTGTTCCTGCTTTTAAGCCCTTCTTGTACTGAGAAAGGAAGTTGAAATGGGAAAGATGCAGGAGTCGAGAGGGAGAGGAACGCATTCCTCTTCTCCCCACAGCAAAAGGGAAGTTGTGGAGGGGAAACCAAATCTGACTAGTACAAACCCCTTCCTCCAACCAACCTGAAAAGTGTAGTAGGACAGGGGAAATGATCTCTTTCCCATTCTCCCTGCATTGTCTTGAGCAAGACACCCTTCCATCCCTCTAGGGCCGGGCTTCCCAAACTTTGGTCTCCAGCTGTTTTTGGACTACAGCTCCCATCATCCCTAGCTAGCAGGACCAGTGGTCAGGAATGTTGGGAATTGTAGTCCAGAAACAGCTGGAGACTCAAGTTTGGGAAACTCTGCTCTAGGGCAGTGTTTCCCAAACGTTTTTGGGCAACGGCACACCTGCTTACCGGAAAAAAATCTCGCGGCACACCACCATTAAAGCCCCGCCCCGTGACGTCAGCGCGCAGCGTCACGCGGGGAGGGGGACGCACAAAAGTGAACGTTTTTTCCCTTCCCCTTGCCGGGGTGGGAGGAGGCAGCAGAGCGAGGGCAGCTGAGGCGGCGGCGGCGATAGCGGGCGGAGGAGGAGCCGTCGCCGGGAGTTGCTGCTGCTGCTGCTGCTGTTGCTGCTGCTGCCCGGACATGCCGGCCTCCTCCTCTGTCTCGCGCTCCTCCCTTTTGCGCGAGCTGCCCCGCCGCTCGGCACCACCACCGCGGAGCCGCCCCCGGCTCGACGCGGATCCTCGCCGCCGCCGCCGCCGCCTCTCGCCGCCCGACTCGCCCGCCTCCCTCCCACGGCACACCAGCCGGTGTCTCACGGCACAGTAGTGTGCCGCGGCACACCGGTTGGGAAACACTGCTCTAGGGAATTCTTCCTAAAGTTCTGTACCTTTGGAAAGACTTTTTCTCATGAGCATCCCTCATTTAGAGTTTGTGATAAACCCAGCAATATCTTTTTTTAAACATGACGGGAAGTTCTCAAGTGTGCAGCAGGGTTAGGCAACCTATGGACCCACAGATGATGATGATGTTTCACTTGTGAAGTAGTCTCCTAATTTCTTCTCTCAAAACAGATCACAAGAGGATGCCATCATGTTCTTGGCTGACCTCTTGCACTGCTCTCCCCGTGTGCATGTGTGTGTCTGTGCGCAACTGTGTTAGGTCATGCTATAGACACTGAACTTACGGTTTTGTGTCCCTAGGCTAGGCAGCAGCAGGCAGAGCTAGCCCAGCAGGAATGGCTACAGATGCAGCAAGCGGCCCAACAAGCACAGCTTGCTGCTGCCTCGGCCAGTGCATCCAACCAGGCAGGCTCTTCTCAAGATGAAGATGATGAGGACGACATCTGAAATCTTTTGGGCTGAGCTTCAGTCCCCACAAGGAAATAGTTTTCGCTGGTTTTGCTGTGCAGGACATGAATGCTTACCCGTAACTTTTGTCTGCATCTTGGACCGGCCGTTGGTATTTTAGGGATGTCTGCTGTTGTGTGCTGTACATGTCGAAACTGTCTCTTTGAACTCTTGAAGACTTAAGGTTCAGTATCATATCAACTTTGGATTTTTAATGGTGTTTATGGAAATTTTAGATAGCAGTGTGTCACTTATTTGATCAACAAACAGTGTTACAATAAAGTTTATAAAATATAGCAAAATTTATACAGAGGCTCTAAATTCACATTTGCATTTCTCTTCCCTTTTAACCATAGAATCTTATGTAGAAATTTTTAATTTGGGTTTTGTTTTGGTTTATTGGAACGGAGCAGCCAAGCAAAGGGTTCAGCATAATTGAATTCTTTGTCTTCAAAAACGATATATATATGGCAATATGTACTCTGTGCTCATATACCACCAATCTTGAGAAATGATACGTTTTTGCCAAACTAGGAAAATGTATGTTTAATAGTTGTACAGATTGAATTTCTTTTGTATAGAGGTGAAAACAAACCCAATACTTTATTATGTCATCAATTCAGTGTCATGAGCAACATTAATATTTCATTTCAAATATTGTCCGCTTTGAAGAATTAAATCTGTTCCTGTTTCACAGCCATTTAATTTTAACTTTAGGTGGTATTAACATGCATCGTGCATGTTCCAAGTGTTCAAATGGAGTTTGGTGGAACAGAGTTGTTTTAATTCTGTTTTGACTCAGAATGCTGAAATAGTCAGGTCTATGAAAGCAAATATTGGAACTAATAAGCATGCTTGCAATGAGAGGAATCTTCATTTAACTTAAATTTACTTTTTTTTGTCAGCACAATATTAACACGACGTTTTCAAGACTAGTGTACCAATAGAGAAGTTTTATCTGTGAAACTGGCTGCTTCTACATTAGAAACTAGTAGGGTACTAGTTCTAAGTGTTGCAATTCCAAGTTTGGTGACTGAGCCCCAACACTGACCAACAAGACCTAATTATTCTGGGGTATTATAGGTGTGGATTTTATATATATAACAATGCTTAGATTGTTATTTGTGTTGATAATAAGGAACAATAGAGTCCTTTTTAGAATCTGAAAATATACTTGAAGATACATCAGCATATTTTTCTGGTCCTTGCTTGCAGGGAGGTAGAATCTCATGCATTGCATATTAATGCATCATGCAACATTTCCAAGACTGCATTTTTTAAAAAACTTTCTAGCACAGCCTTGATGGCTATAGAAAATTATGCAAGAGCTGAGAATGAATGGAGAAAGTCTTGTCTCTGAAACAGGGAGCCAAACTGAGAGTCAAATTACGATCTTGAATTGCAGTTAGTTGAGTTTTATGGAGCTTCACCTGAAATAACTTGCACCCTTATTTATACACTGGTAGCTGAGAGATAAATTAGTTTGAATGTTAAGCTGAAACACATTTGTGGGTTCAGCAGGAAAAGTATTGGGGCAAAATCTGGTGAAAGATTGTCTTCATTAAGGTTGAAGTACCAAAGTTAGAAACACTAGGCTAGTAAAACCATGTTAATGTGCAGTGTTGGCTTTCATAATTTGTACTGTAACACCCTTGCCCTTCCTATTTGAAATAAGTCTTCTTTTTTAAAGAAAGATATACATTTTCACACTTCTTTTCTGATGCAGAATTCAGGTTAATATTTTACTGCATCTGGTATGTATCATAATATGTTTGAATCCCTGTGACCTTTCCTTTGGACATTATTGTGCTTTTTCATATGCTGTATTCCTCAAGCAATAAAATTCAAATGTGTTTTTATATTCCATGTTTCAATATCCAACTTTCACGATTTGTCATATAATAGAGAAACTTAATTTTGTTCTGCCATCAACCAACTTTGCAAACTTCACGGGATCAAGATGTTCTCACCAAAGAGATGCCTATAACCGTCCTTTGTGTTAGGGCTGGTTCTTTTCAATTTGCATAATTTTCTTCCAGGGACAGAATGTATTCTGTCTAGTCGCATCACGTACAGTTTGCTCGTAGATCCTGTACCATTTCAGCACGTTTTGGACTACCATGCTAATCACACTTACCTGGGTGTCAGCCCCAACAGGACTTCCAAGAAGACATGGTTGGAAGTGTGCTGTTTTTTCAAAACAAATCTGTCCAAGTAAGTACTTTTTAATTTGTTTAAGGAACCACATTAATTTACTTTTATATTTTGAGATGACTATTTAGATATTTTGAGAAAGTGTTATTGATATGACTTACTGGCTATGATCCAAAAATCCAGTACATATATGGAGACTTCCCCTGATGGGAGCTTCCATTCTTCTCCATGATAAATTTCTGGTATGCAGAAATATGTATCTGCTGTATTTTCATCTCAAGCAGGATTAAATTCATTGTGTATAGAATGCAAGATAGATCACTTTTTTCATGTCAGTTTTAATGGTTTTCTCTTAAATACAACATTATGTCAAATAAATACCGGATTTGTGAATAATTCAACAAGTATATCAGCTATTGTATAATCTTGCGTTAAAAGAAAATTGCAATAGAAGCAAGACAATGTCAGAGTTGGAAAATCTCCAGTTTCCGCCAAAGTAATCAGCTCCTTACGTTTTGTGTGTAAATGTTCTCTTTGGATCCGCTATTTAAAATTTCCTTTCTGGTATTAATTTGCGCTGCTTTTTAAAATTTCTCAGCTTCTGGAGTTGAATGTATGGAAACGGGCATTTTTCGTTGCGGAATTCCAACGCTTACGACTGGAAAAAGAACTAGAAGTATGCTAAGACCTGCACGGCCCAGAAATCGCAAAGTAAGAAATTATAAAATATCCTGAAGTTATTTTCCTACAGTACTCCCAACCTCCATCTTAAGTAATGTTAGTCATAATTGCAGCAATGCTATTGTGTGGTTTGGGCTCAGGTTAGTAGCTGTTTCCACATCCATCTCCAAAGCAGTTCATTAATAAATTGAGTTGGGTGTGCATTTAATATTTGCTGCTTGGCATGTATAACAGCTTTTCTGGCTGCAGTGCACTAGGCAAAGGTTAATGCAAGATCAGTCCCAGGGTGGTGATGGCATAATTAAATGTTCCCAAGCATGCTTTGAAATGAGAACTTGAGGCCTGGGAAGGTGTGGAAGCATGACGCTGCCTTGCATAGGAGAAGACCTTGGCTGCGATCCAAAATGCTGCGCAAGTACTTCCTCCGTGCTCAGAGAGGCCTTTGGACTCGCTATCCTCAAACAGAACCTCTCCCTGCCACATGGCAAACTCAGGACTTTCAGAAGCGGTTTCCTTTTTGTCTTCAGTGGGAGGCTCCGGTTCAAAGAAAGCAATAAAAACAACTCAGCAACAATCCTGCTGGGTGTGCCGAAATCCTTGGGTGTGCCTGAAGTCGCTCTTTGGATTCCAGCCCTTTTCCTGTTTTCACACAGGAGGGCATTTTCTCTGCTTAATGTAGGAATATGTGCATTACCAAGCAAGCAGCCTTTTACCAACAACAAAAAGCTTTATCCCCAAATCAGATGAGATGACTTCTCAATTTAATTTGCTTTGTTTTCCTTCTGTTCCCTGCCCAAGCCTTGAGCCAGGGGTAGTTTGTAGAGAGACAGACAGGCAGAAGCGAGGATCAGAATTTTTTACTTAATATAAAAAATTCTTTGCTGGATCAATCTAGCCTTCTGTCTCCTGCAGTGGTGGACCCCATTTCTCCTGAAGTAGAATACAGTGGTACCTCGAATTAAGTACTTAATTCGTTCTGGAGGTCCATTCTTAACCTGAAACTGTTCTTAACCTGAAGCACCACGTTAGCTAATGGGGCCTCCAGCTGCTGCCGCGCCGCCAGAGCCCAATTTCTGTTCTTATCCTGAAGCAAAGTTCTTAACCTGAAGCACTATTTCTGGGTTAGCGGAGTCTGTAACCTGAAGCTTATGTAACCTCAAGCGTATGTAACCCGAGGTACCACTGTAGTAATCTTAGCAAGACCAGAAATTTGTACCAAAGGAATGCTGTGTGTTCTGCAGCGCAAATTTCACCACAAAGAACCAAGCGAGACATGTTGTGGACTTCCTTTATCTCCTTTGCAGAAAACAGCTGTTTTATGCGTAAGGGTGGGTATATAATTTTCAGCACAGAAACAGCAAGAGGGGTGGGGAAGAGTTAAGCAGCCCCTGCCCTGCTTTCAGCTTCTCAAGAGTGGCTCAAGGAAAATCACACTCAAATCCATGCATTTAAACAGAAATAAAATTTAAATTTATTTAGTTCTTCAATATATGGTACATGTTATTAACTGACTTCTTCTGTGTCTCCTCCCCAGTCTTGTTTCTTTTAAAAGTAATCAGCAAAGAAGCTCCACCTAGTGATCAGTCTGTGTTTTCAAAAGCGATGAACTAGAAAGTGTGAAACTAGGGCCGTACGTTTCTTTCCTGCTTTGAGCAATTGCCTGCGACAAATGCTACACAGAAATTTAATTCCACAACGTCATGCTGTAAGTTCATTGCTATAATTAATATACAAATAACACTGTGCTACTCAGTGAGCTGCAAGTACTTGATTAGCAGTTTTCTGGAGGGAAATGCTCAAGTATGTCTGTTGAAAAGAACAAATGCTTTCATGAAATATCTTGACTCGCACAAGCTTCCTGGAGCACAAAATTGTTTGGGGTCGTTTTGTGGATGTCTTGAGTGCAATTAGTTTCCGCCGAACACTGGAAAGCTAGTGGCCCAGTGTTGTTGCTGCAAAGGTTTAAGTTACAGGATCTGCTGCACAGAAATGGTGACTGGTTGTTACAACTGAGCCTCCAATCTCCCCAGAGACTAACTCATAACTACTGTCATCTACTCATGCAAGAAAAATTATTTTGTGTGTTTCAAATTTAGTTATGTTTGGGAGTGTGGGTGGGTGGACAGCTGTAAGAATGTTGCCCCACTAGGTACCACTAGGTGGTGCTCATGCTTAACACAATAATTTATTGCGGCTGCCTGAGAAATGACATTTTATAGTGAAACTTTCTATCTTAAGGAAACTTTCCTTTAATTATTACAAAGGTTTGATTATTAACTTTAAAGAAAAACAGGGATATTTTTTCATCATGAGTATTTTAAAATGTTATGTGCGTTAATCTCAGCATTGATTTTAACAATGTAGGGCCCAGATATCCAAAATATCAACTCATTTGCTACAAGCCCTCTTGGGTGAGTGGGCCCAATTGGTAGTTCCACCACTAAATTAGTTGTGAATGGAGGTGGAAGCCCTATAGTTATTAAATTTGTTCCCCACAGAAGTGAGTCTGTCCCCTTCATTATGAGCTTTTTTGCACATTGAATGATGGGTAAGAAATTGAAATTTATCTGTATTTCACAAGATTTATATACTGCTTGATGGTAACAAAATGTCAAGGCAGTAATAAAAAAGCTAAAAACAACTATAGAACCATAATTAAGATCAGTGATAAGCTGATGTCCAGGTTGAAACACACGTCCACATTCTATACAATAATGAAACAATAAATTCTATATTTATTGTTCATTAGAGGTTTGGAACTACGTCACTGCCACCCAACCTTTCTGAATGCATTTTGATACTTCTTTAAAGCTGAAATCTGCATCAGAAACACTGAACAAAGTCCAGGGGATTGTGGGTTGAGCAATCTTATACTTAGCGTTCACCAGTTCAGAGAGATAGCACTGCTATGTTGGTGGAATGGCTTGCCAAATCCTATGCCCCTCAGTTTAGGCAGAGAGGGTAAAAAGGAAGAACAGTCACAGAGGAAACAGAAATGCAATATATATATTTGGTAGAGGAAACATGTTTACAAATATGCATCTACATATGAATCTTCAGGCACACTACTCCTTTTCCTGCACTGCAGGGGGTTGGACTAGATAACCCCTGAAGGGCCCCTTCCAACTCTATGATTCTATTATTATTTTGCAAATTAATATGAAAGTCCAATGGAACAGACTTATGGGTGAGTCCATATGAAAGTGACACAGACTAGAATTAGACTGATCTGGCTATTCGTACCCCAGAGTGGCACTCACTTTATTTGGTTCCTTGATCCGAGATCTACAATACAGGATGGGGTATAAAAATTAAATAAATCAAAAATTCAACAAAGGATTAGTGGTTACTGACAGTCAGTTAGATTAGCTGTCTCCCCGTACATTTGCATAATATATTTGCACCTAAGCACAGAGATCTTTGGCCCCTAGCCTATATATGGCTAGCATAGCTTATGGGACAGGATACAGTATTGCAAGTGTAGGCTTCCACTAGCACAATAGAACTTCACCTTCCTCTCCTCTCCCCTGCAGCCCCTCCCCCCATGCACTCCCAAAATCTTTTCCGGAGGGTCCACCAAACCCCCAGAACAGATTCTAAGGGTGTCAATAGCACTGGACACATTCTGTGTCTTTGGCAGCACTGCAAAAACATGCATGGCTTATACTGGACGTCGTTTGCCAGCCAAACCACTGTGATCTATTTACTTACTGATCTATAATTGCCTGCTCCTCATTAATGCATTTTCCTGAACTTTGCCTCGGCAACTGGGGATTTCCATCATCTCCTGGGGAGATTTCTTATAACCATACCACATGCAAATCCCTGCTTTCTGGCACAAAGCTATAAGCAAATCATAGCAAGAAATGTGCGCCGATTATGCTAATCCAATGTTGCGATTGACATTTTGGCCCCTGAACTCCTCATCCGTACATCTACATCAAACATGGCAATTACAAAGCATGACAGCTGATGTCATGCTCCATATGCGAACCACTGTTAAAAGAACAGTTTAAAAAGGGATTGTGCATTTCAAAGCCAGTGTTGTGTGTGCGCTTTTGCTTGAGAAACCTGGGAGTACAGCTAGATCTAAGAAAAGGAGGAAGAAGCTATATATTTTTTCCACTTTCAGTGGTTGTTCTGTACGTTTTATTTATTTAAAATATTTGCAGGCCATTATTCACGACCAAAATGGCATTGCAGAGCGGGTTACACTATTAAATCCTTCAAACGCCAACATGAAACAAAAAAATAAAGCAGCAAAAACAGTATAATTTCATCAGAGCAGGCTTCTAATCCAGTAATGACAGCAATATCCAGGCACATAAACAAGGTACTTCCAGTTCCTTGATTCTCAGAGAATTATATCTTATCAGCAGGAAGCATACTTAAATTGTATCATCAGGATTTTGAGATTCCCTTGTTATGAATCATCAGATTGTTATGGGAAGATGAGGTGCATTTTCAGCTCCCCCCTCCGCGTAAAATGGTACCTTTCTACTGTATGCCACTTTTATCTGTTTTAATGGTGTGCTATATGGGTTGTGAAGAAGGACTGAAAAGAAGCATGGTACCCCACACCCCTCATTTTTCCTCCTAGCATGGGGAAGGGTTGAGGTGGCCTGCTTCCTTTTCTCTGCAAACAACAGGAGCTGTCCGCATCGCCTGCGCTTCTGAGCAATGTTCCACTGTAAACAAAAGGTTGCCAAATAATGGCAGCCTCACAGAAAGAATAATCAGTGTGTATCCTGGTGATAACTTGCCCCTGAAAAGCTGCCAACGTTTAGATGTGCCAGAACTTTCCAGAGTTTTCGTTTGCAAGGGGCTAGAACAGCCAGTTTGTTCAGTCCCAGAAGAAAACGGTTCAAGCAGAAAGGTGAGGGACAAGACTCAGAAGAAATGAAGATGGAGCACAACCCGCCAGCCTCAGCAGCAGGGAGGAGGAAAACACTCCTCCTTCCTCCCGTCTAGTAGCAAGAGAGAGGTTGTGTGAGCAAAGACCCCTTGTTTAAGAACGCTTTGAAGACCAAAGGGAGACCGCACCTCTTTAGAATTGACACAGCTAACACAATTTTTTTTAATGCACTTCTACAATGTCACATCAGGGGCTTCAGTTATTCTCCCTTTTTCCTATTTTACAGAAGTATTGTTGTGGTACTGATTTTTCTGATCTTTTCTTATTTTAACAAAATATTCTTCCAGTGTAGGTGTGCTTGAATCTGTGGCATGTTTCCAAGGGATTAGCTTCCCCATGCATATTTCCTTTAATTAGTCTGCACAATGTGTTGTTTTTCTTAGAGGTCTTCCTCCCAAGTTAGCAATGTCCTTGTTTTCACATTCCTTACTTTATGAGATTTGATCCAGCCCTCCATGGAGATGCTGTACAAAAATGCAACTTTCTTTTTTAAAGGGTGGTAAATTACACACAAGACTCATGATTCTTTTTTACCATTCACTTCTCTCTCTCGCTGCATCTATTATTTATTCTCTTTAAAAACATGATTTGTCTTGCTTTGTTTTATGATTATGGTTTATCCGTACAAGCCTATCTAGTGGCACCGTACAGAGTTACATGGGTTTCTACCGGGGTGCTCCTAGGTATTTAAAAGATCTGGGATGGCACAGGACAAAGTTTTGCCTCTGGGAAGATTCAGGTGGCTGGGATCTCATTGGCACGGTGCTTTGTAGTGTGCCCAGCCACCTTGTAAGCAGTGGCTGAAAAGGGGGAGGAAGAGACTTAAGATCTGGGGTCCAGAACAAAAGACTTTGGGCTTGGGCCCCATTGGGCAACCCCCAACAATGCCCCTGGTTCCTATCCCCCAAGGAGCGTAAAATCTAATAGATGATGGGAAGGAAAAAAAGGAAGAAAAGTAGTGACACTGCTGAATGAAAATGAGCAAATATAGTAGCTATTCAGAATGTGGATTAAGGGAATGAACCAATGACCACAGAAGAAGTGGGTTTGGTTTCAAGAAGAAAGCCTATAAGAACATTTGTTGGCATCCGTTTGCCTCAAGATACAATGGAGTGCTCTTCCAGGAGTGAAGTCAAACTGCTGTGTTAGCAGCACATCGTGATCTCTCCTAGGCACAAGCCTGGGCAGTGTGTATGAGGTCCTGGGCTGCCCACACAACAAGACCCACATCTTGGCCTTGCTAATGTCATTCAAAGGATATCAGAGGTCCTGGGTTGCAGCAGTTGCCAGAAGGAGGTGAACAAGGTGCCATCCAGCTGTCTTGGGGACTCCACTCTGGATTTGTGTAGGGTTTACTTCTTAGCCTTTTCTTCTCCTAAGACATGGGTAGGCAAACTAAGGCCCGGGGGCCGGATCCGGCCCAATCGCCTTCTAAATCTGGCCCGCAGACGGTCCGGGAATCTGTTTAGAATGAATTCTGAGTCCTTTTATTTAAAATGCATCTCTGGGTTATTTGTAGGGCATAGGAATTCATTCATTCCCCCCCTCCAAAATATAGTCCAGGCCCCCACAAGGTCTGAGGGACAGTGGACCAGCCCCCTGCTGAAAAAGTTTGCTGACCCGTCCTAAGATATCCAGCAAGGCAAAACAAGGGACGTGGAAAGTGGTTGGGTGATGGATTGGTTTGAAGTTTGCGGCACAGCTACAACTGGGCCAAATTGTGGCATACATTGGGCTTGTTGGAAATATGTGAGTTGCCTTGAAGAGAGGACAGCCAGTCATAAGAGTTCAGGGTGGGGGATGGGCATATTTTACTTGAACCATTAAGCTGTATGACCCAGCTATGCCCCACTGAAGCAAATCACACAACTTAATTTTAGCAATTGACTCATCATCATCTAATTATCCAATCATGCTTGAGTAGTTCATAAGTTTCTGTTACGACTCAACCTACCTGTCATTTGTTTTCCTGTTTTGCAATCTACCCCTTGTTTAAATGCAGAGTAAGCGAGGTGGTATCTTTCCTCAGACTAGCAACAGTTTGGAGAAAATTATCTGAGAACTATGTTTTTGCTTATGGGCGTCTAGCAATGAAAAGATGTCACTGATAAGGCTGAAGATGTTTTTCTTGTAAAAAATTCGTTTGAGAGGATTTCCCTTTCAATATATTTTCCACCAGTTTGCCAGAGGTGGTGCTGGGCAGACAAATTGCTTTCGCTTTCCCTTTGCCAACTGCAGTCTACATTGGCTACACCTTCCCTTCCCTTCCCGTTTGGATAGCTGCAAGGGTTCTCAAGAAGTGCCCGTGTTCCAAAATTTACCTCTACACTACTGCTTGAAAGTCAACTGCACAAACGCCAACAGAACTTTCTTCAGACAAAGCTCGCTATTTTTCTTTCAGAAATCCAACATGGGAAACAAAACTTGCTTCCCCATAAATGCACTTTACCTTTTCCGCAGCCCCACCCCCTCCAATATGTATTTTTGGTGCTACCTCTGCAGTTTAGAATTTAATGGACCTAAGGTAGTCATGTCTGCTATTTTCAATGGGTCTACTCTAAGTAGGACCAACATTGGGCACAACCCAAAGAGTTTCTTTATGTATATAAAAAGATTTGTCCTATGGTTTGCCAACCCTTTCCAGTGTTCATATTGCCCTCTGGTATCTCAAATTTCTGGAGGCTAGAAGTGTCCCTTTGCTCTTCAGAAGGTTACAAGAGGCCCAGGATACATCCCTCTACATTTAAGTCAATGCCAGGGCAGTATCGTAACAAACGAGGTTAATTCGAGGCATGGTCATTGCTAATGGGCTGTTTTAATATGGCTGTTTTAAGATACAGCACCTAAGCACGTTCTACCTAATCACCAGTCTGTTCACATGGCTCCCAATTACTGTATTTTCTAATTTGCTCATTAAAGAATCTCACTACTACACTGTTCCTTTTTTGTTTTAAGAAAATGGAAGTGCCCAGTAACTCACCTGTATGAGACAATCCATACTACTTAGTATTTTGATTCCCCCCCCCCCGAAGAAGCGTAATGCAAATAATTTCCACTAACAGTTAAAACCATTATTTCTGATCTTCACGCTTTGTGTTTCCTGTGGTTAAAAGCAAAAAAATATAGGGGTGCTAACTGTACCTGTGTGGCTCATACAATGCCAGTTTTGATTTGTTTTTACTTACTTTTGTATTAGATGTTAGTTCCACATTTAGATAAACTGATCATTTGGGGATAAGAGTTTGTGACAAGATTTAAGAGTGTCCATGAAGGGTATAAAAATCCACAATAAATTATTTCAGATAAGTTGCCTAAACCAGAAATAAAATTGAGAACACAGGCCATAAAAATGAATGACCAATACTACCTTCAAGACCAATCTTTAAAACTGGGTATGTGCAGGCAACAGATTCAAATCCCCATGCAACCATGAAGTTCATTAGAGACCTAGCATCAGTTGCTATTTCTTAGACTAACCATTGCACAGGATGGTTGTGCAAATGCAAAGTTTTCAAGTTATCATATTGCTTCACTTCCAATCAGTGCATATCCTGTAACTTTTAATGCTGAAATCCTGTAACTTTTCATACTACAAATGTGCTGTGGGGGTGTTGTCCTGCTTTCATTGCACAAATAGTCTTTTCAGACAGTGAAAACGTAAAATTGGGGAAGCATCACAGAACAACTAATAAAGCAGAATAAACCCACCACTAATGCGCTGTTATTGTATCAAGAACACATCACATCTGGAGAGGCCTTTTATTCACTCATTACTATACAGTATCTAGCCCTGGGCCACCTTGAATCTGACTTCTGTGGAACTGAATGTTTTGAGGTTTACAGAATGAGGTTACATTCACATGAACAGTTACGCTGTTTAGCACTCTAATTCTCATGAGCCACCAAGTCATTCCATGCATTCAATCAGTGGTCCTACTCATGTTCCCCCCACTGGACAAAAGGAAGATGTGCTGCATTTGACATTACTAAAATGGTGCAGATGTGTAGGGAGTAGCATAAAGAATCCACTTCCTATTCTGTTCATTCCTTGAACAGAAGGACTGGCCAGACCTGGAAGTATAATGAGTGCAAACCAAAAAGTGTGCACTCCTACAATCTTTCCTCATCCACAAGTACAAATGTTGAACAGGGGAAGGCAGGAGGGTCTACTTTCTCTCAAACAGTTATTGCTGGAATAACAATGTTTCACTGCAATCAAAAGCAAACTATAGTAATTTGTGAAGTGGCTTATAAGGTATGGGTGGGACGCGGGTGGCGCTGTGGTCTAAACCACAGAGCCTGGGGCTTGCTGATCAGAAGGTCGGCGGTTCGAATCCCAGCGACGGGGTGAGCTCCTGTTGCTCAGTCTCTGCTCCTGCCCACCTAGCAGTTCGAAAGCACGTCAAAGTGCAAGTAGATAAATAGGTACCGCTCTGGTGGGAAGGTAAACGGCGTTGCTTTGTGCGCTGCTCTGGTTCGCCAGATATGGCTTAGTCATGCTGGCCACATGACCCGGAAGCTGTACGCCGGCTCCCTCAACCAGTAAAGCGAGATGAGCACCGCAACCCCAGAGTCGGCCACGGCTCGACCTAATGGTCAGGGGTCCCTTTACCTTTATAAGGTATTCAATGATGGAGCTTTTTTCAAAGTGGGACTTCATCCCTGGTATTACGGCTATTAGATGAGAAGCCACTTTGAACAGTGACCCTGCTTATCTTAAGCAGTGCACTGAATTTTAGATTTCACTGGAGGTAGTGTGACTTCCACACTCAAAACAACAATTAGCAGCCAACATTTTTGTTTCTTCACTTTGCTCCAGAAGCTACAAAAAATTCCTGGCCATCTCCTTCCTCCTTGATCTTGAGCTTGGCAACTGTTACTGGAAACAATTCCAGACCGAGTGTTTCTAAGCATGTGCAGAGTGACCTTTCATTCTGAAATGGAAGATTACTAGCTTCTGTCTTTTAAAAAAGACCAATGGATGCATTACCCTTCAAAAATGGCTAGAACCTGTACTTCCTGTTCTGAAATTTGGCCAAGGGCTTGGTTGAAAAAGGCTGCCTGCCTTCACCTTGAGGCATTATTGCAGTCCCTGACTGTGCTCAGATAAAACGAGGTGGCTGAGTTTAAGGTGGTCGTAGTGTGGATTTTACCACTCAACGTTTGGAATGCCCCCTCTAATTAAAAACAAGAACCCCAAAGCACCTAACTAGGGAAGCAGCAGGGCAGGGAACGGTCTGTGTGCTAGAACCTGGATGTCACAGCCAGTGCCATCATTAGGCTAACTAGGCATCAGCCTTGGGCACAGACCTCAGAAGGGCTCAGTACTAACTTTTGAGGGGCACAGTTATGCAGATCCTCCAAGTGGCCCTATTTTACAGGGACAGTCCTGGATTTACAGAAGCCGTCCCAGTTTCTAATTTGATCCTGGAATGTCCTGCTTTTCCTTAGGACGTCCCTATTTTTATTGGAGAAATGTTGGCCGGTGACTCCTGAGCCAAGGAGATAAGTAACTATACAACCTTTAGAAGACATCTGGAGGCAGCCCTTTATAATGAAATTTTCTTAATGTTTAATGTTTTATTAGTATGTTGGAAGCCGCCCAGAGTGGTTGGGGCAACCCAGTCAGATGGGCGGGGTATAATTATTATTATTATTATTATGGGATAGAACCTCCCTATTTTCAACGGAGCAATGTTGGAGAGTGTGCATTATACGGATTATTTTTTGTTGCCTCTTATAAATTTCTGACAACAGTCCATTTTATATTTCGAATAATTTTATCACTTTTAAAGGAATTCATACAAAGACATTCCTTTTGAAAATCGAAGCTAGTCTTTTTTGTTTTAGAGAGGGGTGCAAGCTGTCGGCCATGCCGCAAAAGAGCCTGCCACCTGCGCTGCTTGGCGCGCGAAGTTCCTAGGCGCAAAGAGCGGTTTGCTCGCAGGAGGAGCGCAATCCGCGCCTCGCCTGCGCTCACCTGCCACCTGAAGCGACCCAGCTGCCGCCTCCTCTTACCTCCGACTGCCGCGTCTCCTCACGGCGCTGCTTTGCGCGCGGAGGGCGCGTCCCTCGGGCGGGAACAGGAAGCGTGCCGCCCTAGCCACCCCCGACGGAGCCGCAGCCTCGGCTCGCGTCTTGTCCCAGGGCCTCCCTGAGGAGCGGCGGTGGCGGTGGCCGAGCCCGCCCCTCTCCCAGCCTCCATCGCGGCTGCCCGCCTTCCTCCTCCTCCTCCTCCTTCCTCCTCCTCTCCCAATTCCCATCCCCAAGCAAGGCGGAGCTGGAGATTGAACCTTCGGCTGCCGCTACCGCCGCCACCTCTCCGCCCGTCTCCCAGGCGCCCGAAGCGAGACTGCCACCCCCTTCCCTCCCGGTGCTAATTTCGAGGGGGCGACGCGGGGGCAACAAACAAGGGGCGGCGGGGGGCGCGCCTTCTCCGGCGGCAGCAGCAGTAGCCGAAGCCGCAGCAGCGCCCTGACGAGAAGCGCCACAAAGGAGCGCCAGCGGCGGCGGAGCTTTGCGCCGCCTGCGGAGTCGCCATGAGCTGGGGCACGGAGCTGTGGGTGAGTAGTCCGCCCTTTCATTGTGTCTGGTGGTTGGGAGGGGGGGGTCGGGTCCACGCTCGGAGGGAAGAAAAAAGAGGGAGGACGGCTTCGTTTGGGGGGGGGGCGCTCCTTTGGGGAGGCGCCGTACCCGGGGATGCGCGCGGGTGGTCGGGGCGCCTTTGTTGGAGGAAGTGTTGTGGGGAAGCGCCCGAGGGGGGTAATGGGTACTGAGGGGAGGCGAGTGGGGTTTTTTGGGGGGGGCGGGTCGGGGAATTTCCCCTGGATAGGCGAGCAGAGGGCTGGAGGGACGCCACACAAATCCTCATTTGTAATTTTGTTGGTGGAGGCGACCCCCTTATTCATCTTCCACCCCAATCTCCCCTGCTGGCGTGTCAAGCGGGGTGCCCCTCATTTCAGGACCCTGGGAGCGGTGAAAGGCGGGTGAGACCCCCGCATCAGCGCCCCCTCCTCCTCCTCTATGGGCGGTGCGTGGGTTGCTCTGGTTTACTTGCCATGCAGGGTCTCCCCCCCCCCCTCTCTTTCTCTGTCTTCTTTCTTAAACAAAGGAAAGGTGTTCGGACACAAGCCAGCAGTGGCACATTGAATGCACGGCTTGGTGAGATAAGCCGGTGGCTCTGCGCGCAGTTTGTGTATGTAGCGAGCCCCTCCCCTCCCTCCCCCCCCGCTTAAGAAAATAAAGGTGAAAATGACTTTCAGGTTTGATTGCTTCCCTTTGGTGTGAGTCAGCTGCGCCTTGGATCCTGCTTGAAGAGTTTCAGACAATACTGGGCCACTAGGGAAGGGCTACGACGAGAAAGCGATGTGCTGGGAGGGGGGGGAGTCGAAAAAGACGAGGCGAGGGGCTTTTGCTGAGGGCGCTGCAAGCTCCGTTTGGAAGACAAGTTGCAGATCCAGCCTTTATTTGCGTTCATTCGAACTCTAGGGCTAAAGTCAGAGGAATTGCAGTCTTATTGTTGATGCAGGTCAGGCAGGCAGGTCTGAGTCACTGGGAAACCCATATATTAACATTCTAAGGCGCTGCTCCTTGGTGCAGAAAATTTTGTGCATAGTACTACACTGCTTTCTGACAAATCCTTGGGTGGGTCGAGAAGCAAGCAAGCGGCTCGTTTTGCTGTTCAGTGGCATGCAGTTTCCTTTCTTGAAAATCTCATTACTTAGAGCTTGCTGATTGCGACAAGGGTAGGAAAGCCAAGGTAAAAACAGCTCCAAGGAGCCAACAACATGACATAGTGCCTAAGGCACCAGCTGCCACTGGTCCGTTGTACAGATGAGCACTCCCTCAAGTTGGTTCAATAAATGGAAGGAGGGTCATGGTGAACTTTTGAGGTTGGGGAAATAATTTTGAAGCCCAATTCTGAACCATATAGTGGCTGGTGCATGACAGTCTTCAACAAAAATGACGTAGAGCTATTAAAAATAGGTTTTTGTTGTGTGTATGGGCTATCAGCAAGCCCTGTCATTCAGTGCTTTACGCTTGGCTCTAGCTTAAGGGGTACTTTGATGTTGGCTTCAGTAGACTACAGAGATTTTCCCGTCACCATCTGCATTATATTACAATAAGCATTTTTACAAAATTTAGTATTACATCAAGTGTTTATACACACCGTTAGCAAACTAAGGATACAGAAATACTGTATAGTCGTACCTCGGAAGTAGAACGGAAGTCCGTTCGACTTCCAAAACGTTTAGAAACCAAGGCGCACGTTTAGAAACCAAGCTCCTGCAGCCAATCGGAAGCTGAGTCAAACGTTCTGGTTCCCAAGAATGTTCACAAATCTGAACACTCACTTCCGGGTTTGCGGCGTTTCGGAGCGAAAAAGTTCAAGTCGCAAGAGTAAGCTTCTTAACATTTTATAGCCTGTTGGTGTCATGTCAGGTTATAGTGTTTTCGAACCTGTTGGTTTGAAAATAAAATACATATTTTATATGTATGCAGGCAGCAGCAATAAAGCTTGAAATGTGTCTGTTCATAACCCCTCTTTTTGAGGGATAGGTAAAGGAATCAGGCTAAGCATTTAGAGGGACGTGGGTGGCGCTGTGGGTTAAACCACAGAGCCTAGGACTTGCTGATCAGAAGGTTGGCAGTTCGAATCCCCGTGATGGGGTGAGCTCCCGTTGCTCGGTCCCTGCTCCTGCCAACCTAGCAGTTCAAAAGCACGTCAAAGTGCAAGTAGATAAATAGCTACCGCTCCGGTGGGAAGGTAAATGGTGTTTCCGTGCGCTGCTCTGGTTCACCAGAAGCAGCTTAGTCATGCTGGCCACATAAAGTGAGATGAGCGCCGCAACCCCAGAGTTGGTCACGACTGGACCTAATGATCAGGGGCCCCTTTACCTTTAAGCATTTAGAATATGGCAAGCAAATCTGCAATCCTAACCCTGTTTGGGAGTTAGCTGCAATGAACTCAATAGGAGTTGCTTCTGATTGATTACAGTCTGATTGACTGGATTCTGCCATTATATGCTACTTGAAGTAGCCCTAGGTATCTTTTTTACTGTGTGTCTTTGTGTGTACCTGACTGCAGTATAGTACACAGTGGCAGGCTTTATTCAGAAGAAACAGTGCAAAACATGTACTGTACACTTTTGTTCTTTACTATGTCATTTACCAGATTTTTCAGGTTTTCTTATCGTTTTCTCATTTTCTTGTTTTTCTGGATTTAAAGCTGACCTGGAAAATCCTTTGAAGACACAAATAAAAAACCTGAACTTTCAGTGCATTCTAAAACACTTGGTTTTTTTCTTAAAATTAGGCCTACATTTATTCCTTGACTTTCTGTATGAAATAAACCTAAGCCTATGTCTTTTAAATTGCTGAAAACACAATGCTTACCCTTCCTCCTGTTGACTTGGTGCCATTTGTTTCAGGTTGTCAGACCCTCTTGACCTGTGTAGATGATCTGCTGATATGTTCCTTTCTAAAACCCTGTCCTGTCTTGTTCTATGCCTCCTGAGTCGTAACAGTTTCTGAAGGAAAAAGTGTGCCATTTCTCTGTCAATATATATTGCTATTGGGCAGTAGTGCAAGTAGCAGCAGCTTCTTCTTCTCTGGCAATCACTCGTAGCCGTGTAAGATTGTCTTCCATAAACACGGTTTTAACAATGAATCCGTAAGTGATTGTGGAGGCCAATTCTGGATCCACACGTCCTTCCACAGTGGGGACATATGTTTCCGGGCGGGAGTTGATCACGGTGAGGGTTTGCCAAGCATGCCTTCCTCTTAGCACCTTTCTCCCTTGTGTCCTGAGTTCAAGTGTCTTCAAAGCCCATGACACCTTTGGTACAAGCTGTTCTCCAACTGGAGCGCTCGCAGGCCAGTGTTTCCCAGTTGCCAGTGTTTATACTACATTTTTTTAAAGATTTGCCTTGAGACAGTCTTTAAACCTCTTTTGCTGACCACCAGCATTACGCTTTCCATTTTTAAGTTCGGAATAGAGTACAGTGGTACCTCGGGTTACATACGCTTCAGGTTACAGACTCCGTTAACCCAGAAATATTGCTTCAGGTTAAGAACTTTGCTTCAGGATGAGAACAGAAATTGTGCTCCGGCGGCGCAGCAGCAGGAGGAGGCCCCATTAGCTAAAGTGGTGCTTCAGGTTAAGAACAGTTTCAGGTTAAGTACGGACCTCCGGAATGAATTAAGTACTTAACCCGAGGTACCACTGTAGTTGCTTTGAAAGACGATCATAAGTAGCACTACTATTCCGGCATATGCAGTATTAATTGGAACCAGAGAAAAAATATTTATGCAAATGCAACAAAGCATTCTTCTGCACAACCAGTAGAAATGGGCGTTTATTTACACTTGTATTATTTTTATTTATCACCTACTCTTCACCTGTTATGGTCCCAGGGTAGGTCACAACAATTTAAAATGCATCATTAGAAACAGTTTTAAAACTTAAGCAATCACAAAAAAATAGGGTGGGTCCTGAAGATATGTACCTCAAGTACCAGAGGCCAGGGTAAATGAAGCCTTTATAGTAGAAAGCAGTATTGAATCTGCTAGGTGAGTTTTTACCATCTGTAATACCACCCGCCGACTGCAGATTTCTCCTGCTGCCAGTGCCACTGCTGCTTTTGTGTACAGTGGTACCTTGGAAGTCGAACAGAATCCGTTCCAGAAGTCCGTTTGACTTCCAAAATGTTCGGAAACCAAGGCTCGGTTTCCGATTGGCTGCAGGAAGTTGCGAAGGCTGCGGGTTGCAAATGTGCTTCCTGCATGGATCACGTTCGCAACCTGAGCGTCCACTGTACTAGAATATGGAGTACTGGCCTTAGCTGGAAGCAACCATAGCTGGAAATACTTGTGCCTCGTGTGACAGTTTTGGAACCACCTGGCTTACTAGCCTGCTTCTTCCACGTTCCAGCACAATGGAGTTATAGTAAAAACTTTCCACCCATATTAACCACTGAACCCTTGTGTACTGGCCAAAGATTGAGGTTTCTGGCAAAACATGTCATCTTTGATCTAATTTATTTCATGGTAACATTTAGTCTTTAGCCCTGAAGACAGTTGCATTAGCAGGTGTGTCTCATTAATTTATGATGGGGATGTATCTGGGACAGCATTGGAGCTCTAAAGCAGAGTAAAGACAAGAACTAGTATGTAAAAGTAATAGCTTTTCTCAAGTCCCGCTATGAAAATTGTAGAATTGTGGAGTTGGAATGGGCCACGGGGGGTCATCTAGTCCAACCCCCTGGCCAACGTGGGGCTCTTCCGCTGCTCCAACACTTTTATGGGAGATGAACAAGAAAAAATCCGCTGTGCACCTGAGAATTAGGATTAGCTCCTGTTTGCACAAATAATGATGAATTAGGCATTTGAAGGATTGCAGATTTTGATAACATTGATGGCAAAGGAAGACATGTCATGAATTGTGGTGGCAGACAAGCTTTCAACCTGGCTTGTCTTTAAATAACTTCCCAGGATGTGAAATCTCTATGTGGGACAAGAAGCTACAGTTAGAACTAGATATGGAACAACTTTGGGAAAGGAGTACGGCAAGGCTCCCTGCTTATTTAACTTATATGCAGAATTCATCATGCGAAAGGCTGGGCTGGATGAATCCCAAGCCGGAATTAAGATTGCCGGAAGAAATATCAACAACCTCAGATATGCAGGTGACACAACCTTGATGGCAGAAAGTGAGGAGCAACTAAAGAACCTTTTATTGAGGGTGAAAGAGGAGAGCGCAAAATATGGTCTGAAGCTCAACATCAAAAAAACGAAGATCATGGCCACTGGGCCCATCGCCTCCTGGCAAATAGAAGGGGAAGAAATGGAGGCAGTGAGAGATTTTACTTTCTTGGGCTCCATGATCACTGCAGATGGTGACAGCAGTCACGAAATTAAAAGACGCCTGCTCCTTGGGAGAAAGGCGATGGCAAACCTAGACAGCATCTTAAAAAGCAGAGACATCACCTTGCCAACAAAGGTCCGTATAGTTAAAGCCATGGTTTTCCCAGTAGTGATGTATGGAAGTGAGAGCTGGACCATGAAGAAGGCTGATTGACGAAGAATTGATGCTTTTGAATTATGGTGCTGGAGGAGACTCTTGAGAGTCGCATGGACTGCAAGAAGATCTAACGCATCCATTCTTAAGGAAATTAGCCCTGAGTGCTCACTGGAAGGACAGATCGTGAAGCTGAGGCTCCAATACTTTGGCCACCTCATGAGAAGAGAAGACTCCCTGGAAAAGACCCTGATGTTGGGAAAGATGGAGGGCACAAGGAGAAGGGGACGACAGAGGATGAGATGGTTGGACAGTGTTCTTGAAGCTACAAACATGAGTCTGACCAAACTGCGGGAGGCAGTGGAAGACAGAAGTGCCTGGTGTGCTCTGGTCCATGGGGTCATGAAGGACACGACTAAACGACTAAACAACAACAAGGGTGTGATTGCAATGAGAACTGATAAATTTCAATTTGTATCTGTATTTCTAATAGTATATGCTATTGTATATCTATTGTAGATTAGTGGGTTTTTTTTGTTTTTTGTTTTAAAAGCACTTTACGAATTTGTTCTTCTGGCTATACTTTGTGCCTCATAACATTACTTATAAAACAAGTGCTTCATGTGTAAGGATTTACACTGTGTGCTCATAATACTTGGATATTTTTGTATCTTTTGATACAGAATTGGATTCTGGCAAGTTCCAAAAATGATAATAATACACTTATGAGCTGACCTTTGGAAAGCTATAAATCTGTTTCTTTTGCTTTATAGTACAGGAAAATGGCTTCAAGGCTTCTTTTGAGATGTGTGTCCCCACAGATTATAGGCACTCCCTGAAATGGCTTAATCTCTGGTGTGTTGTACACACTTGCTTCCCCTCTCCCCATGACCATGTTTTTATTTTTGCTTTTTATGTACCAACAAATGATGCATATTCATTACCTCGATTTGACTACCTTATTTTGGGAGGAATTCAACTTTCCACCAGTGCAAGCATTTCAGCTTGCTAGACACAATGATCCCACCTCCTCTCCTGGCTTCCCCAACCAATGAAGGGGGGCAAGTGTGGGGAGGAGTGGGGGCAAAAGTTCTTGCACAGGGCTTCTGCTAACCGGACTTGTTACATGAACCCTGCGCTTTGTAATTAAACAAATGATTGAGAGTTAGCTCAGGGGCTTAACACATTTACAGTGTATTAAAATGCACGCCTGCTCAAAAGTAAACCCCACTGATTTCCCAAGCAGTGTTAGAAATTAGCCAGGCGCCAGGTGCATTTTGCAACTGGCATGGGTCCAATTGTGACCAGAGATGGAGATCTCTGGATGCGAGGTTGGGGACTGACATCTTCATCTGGCTGGTTCCTCCATCTTTCTTAAGCAGGTCTGCAGAACAGCTTATTTACTGCATGTAGATTCCCACCTTTTTCTCCAAGGTGTACATGGTTCAACCCCCCCCAGTCAATCCCTATAACGCCCCTGTGAGGTAGGTTCAGAGGCTGTGGCTGGACCAGGGTCACCCTGTAAGCTTCACGACTGAGTGGGTATTTGAACCCTGACCTCGTCCAACACTCTAACCATTGCACCACACTGGCTTCCTACAGTTATTCTGCTCTGAGGTAGCTATATAAATTAAGTAGGTAAATAAATAGGGTGAAAGCAAAATGCCACTTAAAAAAGGATCTGAAATATTTTCCTTGAAGCCTGAACTGGTTTTATTATGTATTGTTCTATTTGATGTTACAATGTGTTGCAAACCGCTTTGAGATTTTTTTTCTTTAAAATATAAAGAGGTGTAGAAATGAAAAATAATAATTAATGCCATTGCAGAAAAGGCACCTAGACATTATTTGGCAGGGACCTTAACCTAGACTTAAGGTGACACAGCATCCTTTGTAAATTGCCTCCATGCTGGGGCATCTGAAAGGGTCCTGAAGAGACTCCTAAGGAATCCATCTTTGACTTGTAGCTTAACTTACATTTTACTAGTCGTCCCCCCCCCCCCGCCCCGACAGTGTATTTGGAAAAGAAAAATGCAGCAACTGTAACTCTATCTATTAATTTCTTTTGGATGCTCTCTTGTGCTTAAGAGTAGTAAGCTGTAATGGAATGTGGTTGTGGCAGATAGATTTCTCGGCCACGTATTGCAAAACGTTATGACTCTGGACTATGATGCAAGTGTGTGTGTGTGTGTGTGTGTGTGTGTGTGTGTGTGTGCTCCTGAGTGAGTGCCTTTACCTTTTCAGCCGTGTTTCTTATTTATTTATTTCATCTGGATGCTTTTAGACTTGAGCTGATTCTTAGATAAGGGCTTTTTCCTCTGCAAGTTCCGTAATGGAACCGATTCCCTTTGCTTCAGTGCTGTGGATAGATAACAGAAAGCCCACAGAAATGTTACCAGTTTTCCTGCGTAGAGGCAGCTTGAGTGACAGGTTAGGTGAGTTACTTGCCTGGAAGGAATTGTTATTGCCCACAGGTGAGTTGGCTAACTGTAATGCTACCTTACTCTAGAATGGCAAAGTTCGTTGAGGCATGAAAATGTAATGGGGGGGGGGAAGCAACTTACTAGGCCAATTGCTGTTCCAACTGAATTTTGTTTTACTTCACCCTGTTAGTCAATATTTTTCCAGCAGTTGTCTGAGTCCATGGACATGTGTTTCCAGGGAACGTGAATCACTGATCCTGAGGGTTTTTGTTTTTCTCCGTTAGTTAAATATTCCAGATTGACAGGGATATTCCAGTGGTTTTCAACCAAATTGTTCTAACTTATCTGCTGAAGTAAAAACTCTTCTTTTCAATTATAGTTTATCTAGCTCAGTAGTTCCCAGAACTATTTGCTAAGTGGACATGGTATTATTTTTCAAAATAATACCATCTGCCCCCATTTTTACTTTACTAAAACCACGTAGCTTCATTTTTTGCTTCTTTTTTTAAAGTTAGATTGTCTACACTTAACAACCCCCTGCTTCTTAAGAATTAAAATATTTCTGATAAGAAGCTACCTGTCAAAATATCTGGCATATTTGAGACCACTGAAGTGCAATTATTCCATCACAGCTGGGGGTGAAAGAATGAGGGAGGCTAATATCAAATTAAGCTTGAAACCATGGCATAGCGGAAACACAAATAATACATTCTGACAGCAGGATTTGTGAGTATTGGCTGGGATCCAAAGGGCCACACAAAGTGTTCTGGATGTGCACTGAAGCTTTTCAAACTCTTCCTCCACCATGATCACCCAAGCCCTTTGGCTCTGAAAAGCCAGTTCTGAATGCCAGGCAACCCACCTGAGCGGTTTTCATTGCATTGCGAAAAGTTGCATCCGGAAGAGGGGGAAATTAGCAATTCCTTCATGTCTAAGGAGGAGCCTAGGTGGTGGTTGTAATGGCTACTACTCAATTTATTTATGCACCATTAAAATCGCAGAATGGTTTACGGGATTAAAGCCAGTTCATCAAGTAAAATTATAAATGCTTAAACTGGCAACAGCAACAGAGTATTTCCTGTAGGCACAAAGCAGCTTGATGGAGGTTGAGCACCCAGGTGGCTGTTCTGGTCCATGGGATCATAGAATTGTAATGTTGGAAAGAGACCCTGAGGATCATCTAGTCCCACCCCCCTCTGTCCCCTGCAATGCGGGAATATGCAGTTGTCCCATACTGGGGTTGAACCTGCAACCTTGGTGTCATCAGCACCATGCTCTAGCCAGCTGAGCTATCCAGGCTATGCAGGTCCCTTTTAGAACTTTGTTGTGGCATGGATCAGCTAACTGGAGATAAAAACAGTGGGTTAGACAGTGGGACCTTGTTGCATTTCCATGCTGCGCAGCGCTAGCCCTTTCAGCATTGCACAGCAAGGAAGTTGACCGGGGACAAGGACAGGGTTCTCTTCCTCCACGGTCTGCTTAGTATTTCTGAGCTTTGTGTCAACTAAAGGCGAACCAAGTTTCTGTGTGTGAGAATGGGATGTGAGCTTCGGCTTCACCCACTTTGAGGTAAGCAGCCTCCAACCTCTTTCCCCTGGGAGAATGTGGCCATTGGTGGCTGTGGAGAGACTTTATCCCTCCTTCTTTAGTGTGCAATGAAACACCGTGTCTGTTCAGTTCCATGTTTCCAGGCTTTGATTCTGCAGTTGTGAGTATGTGGCCAGCAGTAGCAGTGGTTGGAATAGAGTGCGTGCACATTACCTGCTTGTGAGGTTTCGTGTCCATCAGCTTCCCCTCCCCTCCCCTTCTGCACCGTTCATGTTTACCTTTGCACCATCTCTGTGGGAGACATTGGTACTAGCTGTTAGAATCATAGAATTGTAGAATTGGAAGGGACCACGAGGCTCTAGAACCCATGACTCTGAGATTAATCTCAGCAGAGCTATCCATCCCAGTGAGAAAGCATTGTTCCACCACTGCAGTTTAGTGAAGACAGCATACACTTCAGAGAGAGGGAGACATGGGAGATAGCCTGGTTACTTGCGCTTTGTCCTTCTGTCCACAGACGTAGGCAGATGCTGTTGGGGACTCGTGTCTGACAGTACACTTGAAGTGGTTTGGAGTTTGCAGTGTTCTCTTAATGTTTGTACGGAATGCTGTCTTTTAGTGCATAGTACCCTGTATCCAGTTTCAGTCACCAAAGTTTCCCCCTTCTGAGCTCTGCAGTATGCATAAGTTTAAGCTGCAGGCATATATAGCCCATGCTGTTCACACTGGCTGGAGCTAATGGGAATTATGCAGTAGTGCCTCGCAAGATGAAATGAATCCGTTACGCGAGTATCTTCATCTAGCGGTTTTTTCGTCTTGCGAAGCAACCCTATTAGCGGCTTAGCGGATTAGCGCTATTAGCGGTTTAGTGGCTATTAAAGGCTTAGTGGCTTAGCTGCTAAAAGGCTATTAAAGGCTTAGCGGCTTAGAAAAGGGGGGGGGAGCGAAAAAAAATCTCAGGACTCGCAAGACATTTTCGTCTTGCGAAGCAAGCCCATAGGGAAATTCGTCCTGCGAAGCGCATTGAAAAATGGAAAACCCTTTCGTCTAGCAGGTTTTCCGTCTTGCGAGGCATTCGTCTTGCGGGGCACCACTGTAATCCAAAACCTTTGAATGGCACCAGATTTTTGCAGCGTCACATGCTGTTTATTAGTGAGCTCTGTTTGGTGCCTTGGCAGAAAGTTTGTGTACTCATCCTTTCGGGCAATTGTCATTTTTTCCAGCTCTATAAAATCTTGAAAAGGAGGGGGTGGGAACAGAAGGGTATAATTAAATGTGCTGACTTTTATTGCCCAGTGCAATTGGTCCCCCAAAGTACAGAATCTTGGCTGATCTTTGTAGCTGTAGTTCCGTCTATAATAAGTGTTGTTCAGCAGCAGCTGGGTGATCCTTGATGAAATGAAGGCTGTCAAACAACAGTATTAGGCACAGGGCTCCTCACATTTCCAAACACCAAAATGGTACCTCATTAAAATAAAATAAAAAGTTTGGTAAATGAAAGACGTTTTGTCAAATGCATAGATTTTCCATAACTCTGAAACGGGTGTGGAATCTGCAGTCCTCCAGATGTTATTTGATTGCAAATCCATCTCTCTGACTGTTGGCTATGCTGATTGGGACTGATGGGAGTTCGAGTCCAACATATGAAAGACTTCAGACCCCTGGATCTCTGCTCTCAAACACTGCTTACTTGCTCTTGTTTTGTATGCTGTGAAATCACACTGGGTATTCTTGTTCTACAAATCAAACACTTCCTTTGTATGATACTCTCGTAAAAGACACATTGTAAAACATCAGCCATTGAAAATATCGTCTGTTTCAATAAACTGGTTTATTTTCTGGTACATAGTATTTGCTCTTTAACACTTATGCTTATCTGATATTTGCTGAAGAGAGAGGGAATGTGGCAGAGGTTTGGGCGCAACAAATAATGCTTCGTGAATGCTCCATTCAAACTCTAATGGATTTGCATGTTTCCACCATTGTGAGGCAAATTGCCAACTGCTAATAGAGGAGGCCATTGATAACTAAATTATAGATATATAAAGCACTCTCGAACATATTTATAGCATTAACTATTACATAAGTAATAAGACTAACTCTACGGTCTTTGTACTCTTGGCAGCTGCTACCCTGTTCTGATGCTGGCATAATGTAGTAACAGGGCTGTTCAGCCAGCAGCAGAGTCTACATCATTGCAATAGCTGCAGAAACCGCAATTTAGGGTGATAGCTAGTTCCACAATCCTGGGAAGTTCTATCACTAGTAGTTGAGCACAGTGTTGCATGCTGATTGCACCCACATTAATGAGCAGAAAAGGCAAGGAGATCAGCAGCTACAACTACAATATACAGCTGTCTGCTGCTCAGTGGGAGAGGGCAACGTAAGTAAGAGGAAGAGAATATCGGTCTTGGGAGTCCTTTCACTGGAGGTGTAAATGTGTCCCCGGCAAAGCAAAGCCTATCCTAAGATGGTCCTGCCAGCACCGGTAATTTCAGGGCATGCATTTCAAGGGTTTGAGTTTATTTGTCACTGTGCGCTTAAAGACCACATTCAAAAATGGACACATTGCCTGCAATGAGCACACACAGCATCTGTGCTTGTAGGCTCCTTTAGTCTGTTCTATGAGCCAGGGAAATCCTCTCTATGCCTTGGGGACAAATGTATGAAAATGGGAAGCACACGTGTATTTGTGTGTGTGTATGTAGCTCTGTTTGAGTCTACAGAGTTTTACATTGTGCTATTAATAAATCTTTGACTAGAACACCGTCTGTGTTCGACAAGCTTAAGCCTGTTTTAATCAATTGTACAAATACGTTAAATGTAAGCAACTCATCCTACAGTTGTTGTTGTTGGGTTTAATTGGTAGCAGCATAGTTAATATCACAGCAGTTGATTAAATATTAAACGGAACTTCTGGTTCAAGCGTTATGTATGCTGACTTAGCTCCACATTAAGAAATGGATCTGGTGTTCAAAATACATGATCGATACAAATTTGCTCAGCGTGGATTAACGTACGACTTCCTTCTCTGTCAAACTTGTAGACATCTTCCAAAACAATGTTAAGATGGGCTGCCAAAGATAGGCAGATGAACCAGGAAAGTCTTAACACATTTAGATAAAATGGAAAAACTGATAGTTAACTGTGAGCATTAGAAGTCTGTGCTCTCCCACGTATTACTGAAATCTGTTGGATGGGAAATTAACCCTGTATCAATTGTGTCCACCAGGTTTCAAGATATAGCACCAAGTTAAATTTAAGGAAGCATAGCCCTGGTCTCTATGTACTCCTGGTCAGGTACCCTGTTCAACAGTTGGCCAGTTTTTAGTTCTGTACCTGGTATCTGTTTTAATGATACTGTTTTATATATTAATGTGATTATTATTAATTTGTTGTAGTTTAAGGAAATCTCCTTAAATTATGGATAGGAGTGAATGATTGCACCTTAGCACTCCAGTTGGATAGGGGACAGGTAAGGAAGATAATGTCATGTTTCTGTTTCTAGCCCAAAGCATAATCTTAACTTATATTTTAAGGAGCTGTTTATAGTCTCTGGGTGGATGTTGATTTTGGTAGCAGTATTTTCCCACTTTGCTTTTTTGAAGAATGGATAAAGAAAGAGATCCTTGGGACTACAGTGGTGCCCCACAAGACGAATGCCTCGCAAGACGGAAAACTCGCTAGACGAAAGAGTTTTCCGTTTTGGAGGTGCTTGCTTCACAAGACGAAAATCTCTTGCGAGTTCCTGCGGGTTTCCCCCCCCCCTTTTCTAAGCCGCTAAGCCGCTTATCAGCTGATCCGATAAGCTGATAAGCCGCTAATAGCGCTAATCCGTCAATGGGCTTGCTTCGCAAGACAAAAAAACCGCTAGACGAAGAGAATCACAGAACGGATTCTTTTCGTCTTGCGAGGCACCACTGTATTAATGAAACCACATGTCACCCGTGTTTGACATAGCTATTGATGTCCAAATTGGGGTGGAGTGGGGGATCTAAGATGGGTCAGAAGCCTGCTAGCCTACCATGTGCTTGTGGGTGAGACTGGTTGGGAAAGAGATGGGTAGGACTACAGCTAAAGAAGCCAGCTAAGACATCTGGCTATAAAATACATGCTTGATTGGTATAACTTTTCGCAATATTACATGAGCAGCCATAATGATAATAATGCTTTTGTGACCTTAGGAGGCTGGCATACGTTGACTGCAGTGATTGACTAGCTTGGTGGGTTACAAGTTTCAAAGCCTGATATAAGACACGGGGGAGTTGGGCTACATGTCTGCTCTGTTCTACTCCTGATATATTAAGCAACTTCAGCAGCACTGGGGTGAAAACAGCAACAGCTGGAGTCATTTAGGCCAATATGGAGAAATGGTATTGCCTGGTTGCACCACATGGTAGCTTGGTTAGTGTGTGTACGTGCATGCGCGCGCGCGCACACACACACACACACACACACACATGCCCTGCCTATTGTACTCCTCACTCCACCTATAGATTATGATGGGAGCATCGCCAGGCAGGCCAGTATAATGTAGTAATATTCTGCTTGTGTGCCTAGAACTTCAGGCATGAAATGGTTTGCAACATCTATCTGGGTAAGGCTCAGATAAGGCCACCCAGTGGGATGTGAAACTAAGTAGATTCAAACTCTCACACATTCAAGTCTACAACACACCACACTGTTATATGCATTGCATATAAAGCCATTGCTTTTTTAGGATGGAAAAATGAGGTTCCCACCCACATCCATTCTAAAGAGCTTTATTTTTTTTAAGTTAAGAGACCATGCTCAAGTGGAGTTGGGAGAGCAAACTTGCAACTTTTTCTTTTCTTAAGGCTTACTAAATGCTTTAAAATGAGCAGACTAAGGAATGTGGAAGATGTATTGCTGTATTTAGTCCCAGAGACTAAGAAATATAAGGCACTTACTTAACTTTGTGGCCCAGGGAGGATAGAACACCATTAACGTGACTAATACCATTGCAGCTGTTAAAGTGACCCACCCTGTCCCTAACCGCTGGGATAAAAATGAGTTTAACACTTCTGGATTGCTTTGTAAGTCTCTTTTTTTTGAGGGGGGGGGGTCATTATTTCACAATAACGTGGGGATGCCTCTAATATTTATGTAGGCACTTGCAGTCATGATGTCAAATTGATCAGAAGGTCGGCGGTTCGAATCCCCACGACGGGGTGAGCTCCCATTGCTCGGTCCCTGCTCCTGCCCACCTAGCATTTCTAAAGCTTGTCAAAGTGCAAGTAGATAAACAGGTACCGCTCTGGCGGGAAGGTAAACGGCGTTTCTGTGCACTGCTCTGGTTCGCCAGAAGCAGCTTAGTCATTCTGGTCACATGACCCAGAAGCTGTCTGTGGACAAACGCCAGCTTCCTTGGCCTATAGAGCGAGATGAGCACCGCAACGCCAGAGTCGTCCGCGACTGGACCTAATGGTCAGGGGTACCTTTACCTTTAAGGCTGCAATACTAATCCATTTACCCGTGAGTAGGCTCCATTGAATTCTGTAGGTCTTACTTCTGAGTAGACATGGTTCGGCTTACACTGCTTAACTCAGTGGAACTGACTTCTGAGTAGACATACCTAAGATGGTGCTGTGAGTTTATCTCTCTTGGAAAGTGTCATGGAATAGTGAGTGATGCTAAATTTTTCAGTTATGTTTGCTCCAAATTAGGATTGTATATAAAGTACTACCTCAGGTTACAGGCGCTTCAGGTTACAGACTCCGCTAACCCAGAAATAGTACCTCTGGTTAAGAACTTTGCTTCAGGATGAGAACAGAAATTGTGCGCCAGCGGTGCAGCAGCAGCGGGAGGTCCCATTAGATAAAGTGGTACCTCAGGTTAAGAACAGACCTCCAGAACGAATTAAGTTCTTAACCTGAGGTACCACTGTAATATGAATGGAACCCAGATGGACCAAATAACAATTCCTTCAAGTGAGCCACTTGCTAAGATCCACCCCTCAAAAATCCCTTTTCTGTCCAGATATATAATATACCAGTAGGTTGGTAAAGTTTTGGACACATCTTCCAGACTGTCTTATATAATTCTGTGCTCCATGACACCTACCAATGGATAGTTTCATGAATGGAAGCTATATGAAATATAGATGACTAGCTTTAGTAATTTATTTCAGTTTCACCTAAACCCTGGAAAATCTTGTTCAACAAACAATTCAGAATTTGACAGCTGCCAACGTGGGTTAGTCTTTTCATTGTCTACTAAATATGCTTAACACATTGTTCTGATTTCTACAACAGACTGTCCTTGCTGTGAAAAAGTTAGTAAATCAATACGCTTGCTTGACTGCCCTATGTGGGTATGTCTTTAGATGCATATAAAGCATATACGATAAAGCCTTTTTCATAACAACCAGTGTTATGAAAAAAATGCAAGGTGATCATACAAGGCTGTATTAAGGACAGAACTTTGCTTCTGAGTAGTATGACAGTAGCTAAAGAGAATGTTACATCATACAGTACAGATTGTCATTTACTTTTCCTTCAGTTGTTATTTACTTTTCTTTGCTTAACGGGGCTTCATCCTCAGTGATGCAGTTCTAATTAAGAAATGCTGCTGTCAGCTACTTTGATGTGGGGAATAAAAGTGCAGATAGGGTTCTTTAAAGAAAAAAGAGGATGTAAGAAAAGCTCTGCTGGATTAGACTGTCAGGGGTCAGCAAACTTTTTCAGCAGGGGGGCCGGTCCAGTGTCCCTCAGACCTTGTGGGGGGCCGGACTATATTTGAGGGGGGGGGAATGAACGAATTCCTATGCCCCACAAATAACCCAGAGGTGCATTTTAAATAAAAGCACACCTTCTGCTCATGTAAAAACACCAGGCAGGCCCCACAAATAACCCAGAGATGCATTTTAAATAAAAGGGCACATTCTGCTCATGTAAAAAACGCTGATTCCCAGACCGTCCGTGGGCCGGATTTAAAAGGCAGTTGGGCCGGATCCGGCCCCCGGGCCTTAGTTTGCCTACCCATAGACTAGTTCTTCATCCTGTTCTCAGAGTTCACAATCAATTGGCTATGGAAAGTCCTCAAGCAGCACATTAGGGCAATGCCCTGTCCCTTTGTGGTCTCCCAGCCACTTGTGTTCAGTGAAATATTACCTCTGATCCTGAATGTAGCACTTCAGTAGCCTTATTCTCCATGAATTTATATTGATTCCCTTTTAAAGGCATCTAAACTTGCAGCCATCGCTCCATCTTATACGTGCTGTATGTAAAGAAAGCGCTTCTTTTTAATCTGTCTTGAATATCCTACCATTCAGTTACATCAAATGGTACCCTGTTATCAGCTTTCTTCACAACATGCATAATGTTATAAATAAATCTGTTATGCCTTTCCTTACTCATCCTTTTTTTTTCTCTCAGCAAAAAAGCCCCCAAACATTTTAATTTTCCTTGGTTGCGTCAATTTCCCCAATCATTTTGGTCACAGTTTGCTTTTGGTTTTAATTTATGTTGCTGAGCTTGTTCCTGTTGGAAAGCTGGGGTTTGTAAGAGGTGGTGTGGTTACTGCCCTGGCTTCCTTGTCCCCGTTGCTAAACTTGGGTGCTTCGACTTCTATTCTCCTGCAACTTCTGCTGCAGACAAGGAAGTCTGCAAGATATTTTGGAAACGTAATTGTTCAAAAAGTAGAAATGCCAGAAATATCCCTAGTAAGTTTGCAAGCAAAGCGGAGCAACGGGGGAAGAGTGTTTGCGAAGGCACCAGCTGTTGGAAAGGAAACTGCTAAATATAGGAATGCTGGTTAGGGCTGTGCAAAATTTTGTGGGTGAGATGGAGGGATGTTGTTGGGGTGTGTGGGCAGGGGAGGGAGAAGGGCTGCAGCATTGCCAATGACTCAGCATAAGCAGAGTCATACTTGGGGAAATACCTTTGCATTACTAGGGCTATTGGTGCGGACAGAACAATTAACATGTCCAGAGCTGCTCTGACAGATTCCCCTTAGCTTGCTGGAAATGCAAATCAGAATCTCTTCTAGCTTCCCCAACCAAGCAGTGGGGTGAGAGAGAGGGAGGAACAGAAAAGCATGCAAGCTTGGCAAAGCCTTCCACACCCACTGAAACTTACTCCTTGGTCAGGCTGTGTGTGTGTTCCCACTTTGCCATTGCTCAGCTTCTTCCCAAACAACTGAACTGCAGGGGTTAAATCTCCCCAACTCAAACTGCTTAGCAGCTGGTACAGAAACAGCTGATTTAGGGCCAGGAGGGTAGTAGTTCTCCCACTCAGGGTGCTGAGCCGAGGGGGGTGCAAAATTGAGAAGATCCTTACAGTGGTACCTCGGGTTAAGTACCATATTTTTCACCCTATAGGACGCACTTTTCCCCCTCCAACAATGAAGGGGAAATGTGTGTGCGTCCTATGGGGCGAATGCAGGCTTTTGCTGAAGCCTGGAGAGCGAGAGGGGTCGGTGCGCACCGACCCCTCATGCTCTCCAGGCTTCGCACACCTCTCCGCAAGCAGCAGGAGCCCAGCGCTGGGCTCCCGCTGCTTGCGGAGAGTTGCCTGCATGCTGAAGCCTGCATGAGCTGAGCTCAGCGCGTCCAGGCTTTGCGGACCTCTCAGCAAGCAGCGGGAGCCAGTTCTGGGCTCCCACGGCTTGCAGAGAGCTGCCTGTTTGGGGGCTGGAGTCGGGGGAAGCTCGGGCTTCCCCCGCCCCAGCCCCGCGCCTGGGGGAAAAATAATTTCCCCCCCTTTATTTCCCCCCCAAAAAACTAGGTGCGCCTTATGGGATGGTGCGTCCTATAGGGCGAAAAATACGGTACTTAATTCGTTCCGGAGGTCCATTCTTAACCTGAAATTGTTCTTAACCTGAAGCACTATTTTTGGGTTAGCGGAGTCTGTAACCTGAAGCGTATGTAACCTGAAGTGTATGTAACCCGAGGTACCACTGTAATTAAGAAGATGCATTTGGGGGGGCGCCAAATTTTGGCCTTGCATAGGGCACTATATTACGAAAGATTATCCAATATGCCTCTGCCAATTTTCTTCTTTCTCTTTTATGTGCTGTAAGTGCAGCAGTGCTAACTGTGGCACAGAGAACAACACCTCTGCCCAGTAAAGCAGAACTCAAGCCTACTTCGGGAGGAGAAAAGAAACACTGAAATAACTCTGCCAATTTTTTAATATTTCTTTTTGCTGGAGGAAAGAGAAGAAGTGGAGCTCTGCTAGTGTGGAAGCGGCACTTGTAATTCCTTGAACCGAAGATTGTATTAAATGCTTGACTGGGATTTACAAACATAGCAGCTTTTCTTAGTACAATGATGAATGTGATATTTTGACCATTTGCAGCCCTTATCCTTTTAGCAGAGTTTACGTCAGCATTTTTGCAATTTTTTTTTTTAAATGATTTTGTTGCTCACTTTTTCTTTTTAACTTTCAGACCGCTCAGGAATTGGTGTATTTGCTCTTATTCCCTGCTAGTAAAGCTTCTTTGCCACTTAGGGAGAAAAAAACAACATTAAAATTGACATAACAGATTCTTAAACTCTATTCAAAATAAAAAATTCCTTCCAGTAGCACCTTAAAGACCAACTAAGTTAGTTCTTGGTATGAGCTTTCGTGTGCATGCACACTTCTTCAGATACCGTGCATGCACACGAAAGCTCATACCAAGAACTAACTTAGTTGGTCTTTAAGGTGCTACTGGAAGGAATTTTTTATTTTGACTATGGCAGACCAACACGGCTACCTATCTACTACTTAAACTCTATTGTAAGTGCTGTAATTCCCACAGGTGATTCAAAGGGTGTTTTCTCTTCACTCTTGACATTGGTATTAAGAATATTAGCATGTGTAAATAGGTTATGAATTTCTCAGTACGCATTAAGGGCAATGATGATTTTCAGTTTTCACCACATTGTGGCTAAGATGTTAAAGGCACCTTCAAAATACTGACCCGACCCCCCCCCCATATTCTGCCTGGAGGTAAAATTGAGAGTGGACCTCAGTGGTCCTTTATAATCCCTTCTCTGACTCATTCTGGAAAGAAAGTTACAGGTCAGCTGGAAGGTTCTGTGTTTTGTTTAAATACAGGCACCCTCTGTTTGTTTGAACGTGTTACTTTCTCCCCCCCCCCCCCATGGAGGGAGCACAAAACAAGATGCACACTTTTCATCTTGGAGAGCCAGGTAATATCTGAACAAGTGCTAAGAACTAATCACTTTTGAGAATAAATCCAAGCCACCATTAACTTTGTCTCAAAACAAACTCTGTTATGCGAGATGTAGACCTTAGTTGTCAGCAGTTGCAGCGCTGATATGGATCATTTAACAAGTTTCTGACCGAGTAATTGTTGTATTGTGGCACCTTTTTTTATTGAGATATGATTTCTCAGAGTAAGTTATATTGTTCAGCGTGGCAGGAGGGGAAAGCTGACTCCAGGAGTTTTACCACTAAACAATATAACTTGCGTAATTTTCCGTAGCGATAGCTATCCTCTGAACAACATGAAGGAAAATTGTGAATAATGAACTGAGAAACTATGAGCAAACAGCATAAGAAGCCATTCCTGATTTAGGACTTCTTTCCAAAGATGACATTTTGGAAGGAGTTTACAGATCTCACTCACTTCAACGTAATGTGTAAAATTACAACACAATGATCATCACAGTTTCTCAGAAAAAAATATTTTTTCCCTACCAGACAACTTTAGGACCAGAACTCTGTGTAGCTGACCTGGTTTTCAGCTGGCAAGGCTGTGGTTCAGATATTCTGTAACAGAGGTGGTGTCATTGGGGGTCAGTCAGCAGATTTCGGAAGAAAACAAAATGTGAATTCAGCTGGCTTTCCATAATAGAAGGTTTTACATAAGTGCTTGACAATGACTTACCATTGGGCTTTTTAGAGAGTGCAAGTTTAAACAGGCAGACCTGGAGGGAGTCCGCTTAAACATATAACTACCTGAACTTTGAGAAGCCTACATAATGCAGTTGTTTACACTAGTGACTTCTGGATATTTCAAGCACTTAGTGTACAAGGAAAGAGAGAGAATCTGGCAGCGAGGTTGCATTTGTTGTGTCTTAGATCTAGAAAAGTAGGATTTGACTCATGAGAGCGGGTATGGTACAGAACGATTGTACAATTAGAAAAGTTTTGACAAATATTGAATACTAGCAGGGACTGAGTGCCCAGTGCTTAGAAGTCTCAAAGTTGTGATTTTTAAAATGATAATATAATTTGTGGATTTTGACCTGTCAGATAATGTGTTTTTATCTTGTATTTTATTCTGTGAACCACCCTGAGATTTCGTGATGAAGGGCGGTATAATAAATTGAATAAATAACAAAAGTAGTAGTAATGTCAAGAATCAGGTCAAGTTACACACAGGTAATGTTCGGTCTACCATCTTGATTCAGAATGGCACCTGGCACTCCCCATCTCAGTTCATGCCAAATTTGGCAGCTGAACCTATGCCAGAAAACAGGTGAAGTCATGCCAAAGTGACATTTCACTCCAAAATATTGATTCAGCATGGTGCCTGGCGTCCATATGACATTGAAGTCCACCACCCATGCCTCGGAAATCCCTATGCTGAGTTTGGTGATGATACCCTGACAGTCACCCAGACACAGAGAGCACAAACACTTCCCAACATATATTGTATATATAGTTATATGTGAATTTAAAGGCCACTAAGGAAGAAGGTGTCAGGGCCTTTAATTACCACACTTTGAATATTTTATTGAAGTCAAGGAACAGGATAGATCTAAAAACCTATCTTAGATATTTAAGAAGTCAGTACTTGGGCTACTGCACACTTTCTGGATTGGTCATCTTGAACAGGAGCACGTTTTCTGAAGCATCCATGTAACCTATGCAGATCTAAGCTTCAAGAAAAACACAATGATAAAAAAGTGATTTGCAAAACTAAAATGTTTTTCTTTTCTGGAAAACTTAAGCACGGGGTATTTCGTATAGACGTTTTTGAATGAAGATGGAGCTACATAAGGCAAGAGTGGCCTCCCTGTGTGGAGTGCTGATATAACTTAATGGTTATATTTGGTGTCGTTAAGGTGGACATCTTTCTGCCAATGACATGTAGTGGGACACATGACTAAGTGTACTAACTTATGATAATAGGAATACCGTTTTTGGTGGTGACGCTGTATTCTGTTCTTAGTCTCTCCTGAAAGGAGAGTCTTTTTGGATGGGTAGATGTTGGTATTTTGGAACGCTTTCAACATAGTTACTTCCTATGACAACAAGTGAGCCATAAAGGGACTGTGCATATTAGTTCCATGTGTACATTTTCAAATAGTCTAAATTGTGGAACAGTGACTCTTAAGCGTGTCCTTTCCAAAAACCATTAAACAGCTGCAGAAATGTAAATTCTCAGTTAAAGTACTTCCTTTTGAATGCTCCTCTGCGATTCATTATAGGCCTTAGTAGACTATGACTCTCTCTTCTGGTATGGAAGCGTTGAGCTTCATTCTGCTTGAAAGCTGAAGTTAAATATCTGCTAGGGCTCATCATCATAGCCCAAGTGACTTAATAATAATAAATGCAACATTAATTAACAAGTCATACAATTTATAGTTTTATTGTTAAGAATAAGTGTTGTATTAGCTGGGGAGGTGCTATGCTCTAACTGTGGCAATAGCAGACAAGTATAATTAACCATAGCAATATTTTCCACAATTTTCTCTCTCTCTCTCTCTCTCTCTCTCTCTCTCTCTCTCTCCCCACAAATCCTCTCTTTGGTACTCATCAAAGGCACCCTTCACATGCCTCGTGCTGATTTAAGATTCTTGGAAAACAGATACTTCAGTCACTATGTGTTGTCAGTTAGTCAATTGCCCATTGCTGTTTGTTCCAGCACTCAGAATGTATTGCAGGTGAATAGACCACTTCTTCTGTGCTTATTTAACTTAGTTCCCCAAGGAACATGATTGTCTTTTAAGTCTTAAATTCCTTGAGGATTAATATTGGGGGCGACCTAAAAAGGGGGCCAAAAGCCACACCTGCAAAGGTTATCAGCCATCCAGGATCATAAATACTCTGCAGGTGTACATATCCCTGTCATTCTTTAGAAGTCCTTTCTTTTACCTGTGACAACTGAGGTACACAATGGAAAAGATTAAAAGGATCAGGCCTAGTGGGTTAGATAGACCTAGTTGGATAAGAGTTAGAATTAGATAAATCCAATGAGAAATTCTTCCAGAAATAAAATATCCAAGCTTGAGTTCCTAACTGTCTTGGGTTCAGCTTCATTATTAGGTTCTATGGAGAGTGGTAAATACATATATTGTGTGCACCTTGGCCTAACCACCATCTTAGGGATGTGTACAAACAGGTTACCACTGCATATATTTTTATATTATTGTAATACGATGCTTATACTTGGTCCCTGTTCATTACCTTGCTGCATTATTATTTTTTGTATCAAGTGAAGGTTGAGATCCTTTTTGAAGGCAGCACTACATATTATACATCATAGCAACCTTACATTGACTTACAAGAACATGAATCGTGGCAGCAAGATCATCCTTATTCATAATAGGGTGCAGTTGGTGCACCAGATGATGTTGGTGGAAACTGCTTTGTACTACAGATGCCACCTGGGTAGCTATAGACAAAGATCACCACCAGCATAAAGGGAAAATGCAGCATTGTTCAGCACAGGCTGAACTCCTACATCCTGGTTAAGAAAAACAAAAACTACAAGCCTTTCACTTATAGTACTTCCTTTTGAAACCCACAGGGAAGCTCTTAATATTCAATTTTCATATAGGATGGCGCTGTGGTTCCCTCGGATAGTTTGAGATCCTCTAGTCTTCCTACATTCATTAAAGCAATACTCTGCACTTGCAGTTGCAAAATATGCCAATCCCTGTTGACTTTGCTTTTATATTCTATTTCAGTTTGGGGTTGTAATATTGATAATGGGTATATTCTACTTCTACTTTGCCATGCTTATTTCCTACACAGTAGAAAACTGTGTGATAAGATACCACCTTCTTCTGCTCAATGGTAATGAATGCTGTGTTTGGCTGTAGGAATTCTGAGATATGTTTTCTATCTCCAGTGTCTCAACTCTAATATGTGTATACCCAGTCTAATCTGGTGGTGGCCAACCTGTGGTCCTCAAGATGCTGCTGGACTTCAACTCCCATCAGCCCCAGCTGCATGGCCAATGATCAAGGTTAATGGGAGCTGTAGTGAGGCAGCATCTAGAAGACCACAGGTGAGATGCTCCTGGTCTAATATCTCTAATCACAGGGGAACATGGAATCTGTTTGGGGATAAAACTGAACCCCAGTTCTGAGAGTAGGAAGTGAACCCTAACAAATGACAAAGCCGCTATATATATTTCATCTTGTGATAATATTATCACAATAGTTACCCTGGGCATGGTGCAGTGTAGATTGATCTTTGCTTTGCTGCCAAGTCAGCCTGGTGACTTCAACTTCTAACAAAAATAATGTAAGAGGAGCAGTGCTGGATCAGACCAAACAGCTATCTGGGCCAGCATCCTTTCTCACAGTGGCTAACAAGTTGCCTCTGGAGAGCTCCAAAACAGGACTTGAGGGAAATAGCCTTCTCCTGTTGTCCCCCAACAACTGGTATTCAGAGGCAAAGTCATGAGATGAGAATTCTCCTGAATTCTGAGAGTGACAAGGTATGAGATTTTACTCCATTAATCAAATTTGTCTTCATCAAGTTGTGCTTTGGGATCCAGTTTGCTTACATTGCCTCCCCCCAATTTGCTTGAGTTCTGTTTGTGAGGAAATCTAGCAATGTTTTTAAAAATGGCACTTGACTAGTTTTCCACAGACCTGGCAGTGTGTCAGAACAGTGAACTAAGAAGTCCAAACTAGGACAGCAAAAGCATTGTTCTTGTGTTCACGGCAGGAAGCTTGTTCTAATGTCTCTGACTGTTGGTTCAGTTCCAGAGCACCTTATTGGAGTTTCAGTGCAAGGGTGAAATAGTCAAAGCAAATGGATAAAGCAGAACAAAATGGAGAATAGCCAGATTCTAGTAACTATTAACTTAATGAAATGCATTATGATGAATGGATGAGATAGTTATTTCAAAGCTGTACATGCGACATTACACCTTCCCCCACCCAAACGTTGCCTTGCCTACTTCCCAGCGCATACTTGGACTCGTGGTTTAAGATCCATAGTGATGTGCTAGTACCGTATCACACAGTACAGACAAGGCTGTTGTCCAAGAATGGGTGGTGCTCTAGCAAAAATATGGCCATATTTCAAGCTAGGTTTTCACTTACGGCAAATTGTGTGGTGCAGATGTATCACGTCTCTGTGTGGTTGAGGCGATGGATTTATGGAGATGCTCTATGGTTGTTCTTCCCCCACCCCCAAAATGCTTCATCGTTTGCAGAGAACAAGGTTCCTGGATTATTAACCTCTTCAAGCTAGAAATGCTTAATATTATTGAAGAGTAAAGCACTACAGTGGCCAAGCTGGTCTTTAAGGATCCACTGTTTTGTTGGGTTGCAATGAAGAAGTAGATGAATTATAATGTGGTTGGGATGCAATATATGGCCATATTTACCCAGTATGCTGGATATAACTGAGAGGATAATAATAGAAACCTGATAGCCTTCATTCTTTTTAAGGTTGAGTTTTGGCTTCCATTTGCTGCCTCATATCGCTTTACCATCTAGCATTGCCATTAATTTTTATGTATCATCTAATCTTCAGGTGTTATATATATATTCTCAAATATATTGCATGTAATGTAAAATGGCTTTAATGGCAGTCTGAGACCATGCACATGTTTTGAATATCAAACAGTTAATTACTAGGTTTGTTGAACATTAAAGCTAAAGTTGCAGTTGAAGCAGTCGTCTTAAACAAGGCAAACTAATAAAAATGAAATCAGCCTGAAGCGCAAGTTTCAATTATGGGCATGCTTTTAGAACTAAGCCTCTTGGCAATCATGAACAGTTCAAGTGTAGTCTTTGTGCACTGAAGCATTGAGGTTTCCCTTTGTCTCATCTTCCTCTTCTCTGTGGCCCAAACAATAGCTGCAGAGCCTTGGTTTATTTACTTCATGTGTACGGTTTGCTTCTCTCTGTTGAGCCCACTCAGGTTCACCACACTGTGGCGTATATATTGGGGCACATTGAGGCCAGGAGATAAGCATAAGTAGAGTTTGAGGGAGGCAACAGCCACATCTCTGCCACAACTGTAGGGCCTGGGTGTTTTTTCTAAAGTGGGAGGGACACGGGTAAGAAGGAGTTATCTGCCAAAGTGAACTCCACCGCCATTACTAAGGAGAGAATCCATTAGGGACTTCGTCTGAGCTCAGAAAGCACTACAGCAGTGTTTCCCAAACTTGGGTCTCCAGCTGTTTGTTTGTTTTTTGGACTACAACTCCCATCATCCCTAGCTAGCAACACCAGTGATCAGGGGTGATGGGAATTGTCCGTAAACAGCTTGAAACCCAAGTTTGGGGAACACCACAATAGAAGCTTCCTTCATGCTCAGCTATCTGAATCCTAGAGTAGATTTCAAATATGTACTATAATCTGTGGTAATTCTATGTAATATATAGATATGTAAGTGCTGTGTGAGAGAATTCAGCAGCCAGGTTGCTCACAGGGGTGAGAAGGTTTGAGCATATAATGCCCATCCTGCACTGACTGCCAATTAGTTTCTGGGCCTGGTTAAAATGCCACCTGCTCCCCTATAAAGCCACAAACGGCTCGGGACCACAATACCTCAAGGACCACCTCTCCCCATATAAACAGACCTGGACCCTGCAATCATCATCTGAGGCCCTTCTTCATGTGCCTCCTTCATGAGAGGCCCAGAGGGTAGCAACATGAGAAGAGGCCTTTTCTGTGGTGGCTCCTCACTTGTGGAATGCTCACCCCAGAGAGGCCCGCCTGGTGCCTTTGTTATGTATCTTTAGGTGCCAGGCAAAAACACTCCTCTTATCCCAGGCCTTTGGCTAATTAAACAATCTATGGCCTTTAAAACTGTGTTGGGGAGGGGTTGTTTTTGTTTCTAAGTAAGTTACATATTTTTGTGTTTTTATTTTGTAAACTGCCCTATGATCCTTGGATGAAGGGCAGTATAGAAAATCGATCAATAAATAGAATAAAATAAATAGATACACTTGGTAATAGAAACCTCTAGTGACTCACTATGTAGGATGGACATTGGGTTGCTGAACTAGAGATGAGAATTTAGTCACTAGCAAGGGGGTGGAAAGAATATGGCTTTTCCGGGAACAGGGGAGGTAAGTCAGCAGCAAAAGAGTAGCAGAACCTGGGATTCAAATACATACTGCAAGCTCCGCAGTTCAGCTCCTTAAATCTTGACCCCTGACCCCAGCTGGACCTCGTTTTCAAAAGATGCTGAACTAGATAGACTGCCAGTTTCATTCAGCAGGACTGCTCTTATGATTGTGTCTTTCTAAAAACAAAAAAAGCACCTTCTGTATTGAAGTACTGTATCCTAGTATCTGTTTTCTTTGTGTGATTATGTTTATATTTTCAATTCACTAAATGTGTAGAAGACAGAACGTAGTATCTGAAAACAATGTGTGTGTGTGTGTGTCATCTTGTTCAATTTAGATTTTTTCCCTGGCTTGTGTTTTACAGGATCAGTTCGACAATTTAGACAAGCACACACAGTGGGGCATTGACTTCCTGGAAAAATATGCAAAATTCGTTAAAGAAAGGATAGAGATTGAACAGAATTATGCAAAGCAATTGAGGTAAGCTCTATTTTACAAGTTCCATTTCCCTTCAAACTTCTATTACCTTTTAAACTGTTTTGGTGTTTTGTTTTGTTTTTTTCATTTCCCAATTATATTTTTAGTTAAAAGTAGTTCCCGTACTGTAGGAGAAATCGAATATGCAAATATTGTTGTCCTGGAAGAATAGCCATCCTTGATCCACGTAGCTAAAATCACATTTTTTCTTTTCCATCTGAATTGGTTACTCCTTACTACAGATTCATGGGCAACATGGTTTTTTTATCCCCCTGTTGCGGCAAAAGCTGAGCCATGTTTGTCATTCAGCACAAGCAAACACAAGCTTGCAAGTAGCATAGCATGCTTTGCAAAGAAAGCAAGGCAGAGATGGACTGTCTTGATCAATATTCATTGAATGGAGGAACCCCTTAACTGTGTTACACTGAGGACTGGTGCTGTGGCTCACATTTCTTCCATTATGGTTGCTATGGGGAAGGGTGCTCGAAAAACCTCTGAATTAAAATTTGAGTGCTCCCTTATTTTCTTTTAAGGCTGTAAAGCTTATCTGTATGTAAAGGTGTAAATATACTCGCATCCAGAATTGCTTTGCTGCATCCACTGCAGCTGCTTTGTATTGCTGAAGAGGCAAGCTGTGTTGTTTTTTCTGTGCTTCCGTCAGCATGTGGTGCAAACATCAAAGAAACCTCAGCATTTTCCTCTACTATCTTCGTTTTCATTTGTGGGTAGGCACCACTGGCCACCTTTGGAAAGCAAGGGGAAATCCTGTTGCTCTAGTTTTTCTAGCCAGTTCCCCTTGCATGTACTGGGAACTGTAGACATGTTTATCCTGGGGCTTTTGGGTGAGTTGTGAGAGGCACTGAGCAGTGACCTTACTCTGGAAGAAACCCTTCTGCAGTACTGCATGGAGACAGCCTCCCCCTGAGTCAAAACAGTAGTGCTGAAGACTTCTGTTAGTTTTATGTAGAAGCATGGAAGATCGGCAGGGATCCAGTCCTTTAATATGCACAGCAAAGCATAGAACAGGGTTCGGCAGGGTTTACCTTGCCTGGGTCGGTTCACTCCAGCGGAGATCCCTCCATGGGCCCGATCCCGCATGTGCCCATGACTGTCTGCGTAGACACAATTTCCAGCGTCTGTGCAGATGTGATTTCCTGTGCCCGGAACGCGCTGCGCCAGTTTAGTGCAGCGGATGGCTCGGTTCAGGGGTTTCTCATGGGCTGGTTAAACGACCCCTGTGGGCTGCTTGTGGCTCATGGGCCTTAGGTTGCCGACCCCTGGCATAGAATCAAATTATTTGACCCATTGAAATGAATGAACAACATAGTAATATTGATTAATTTCAGCTGGTCTGCTCCATGAAAAAGAATGAGTTACCTGCCACCTATCATGTCTTAGCAAACAAAGCTTCAATATTTTTTTCTTGTTTTGACACTTGCAGAGTCTGTATCTCTGTATTATCAGAATTGCAGGAAAAATAAATGTAGGGCTGCACAATAAAGTGTGTGCACTGCTTTTCTCTACCAGTTTATTGAGCGGCCTTTTGGCTGTGAACTTTTCCACATGGAACTTAACCGATATATTTTAAGCCTCTTTTCCATGAACAGCGTAAACAAATAATCTGCTTACATGTATTATTTTCTGTGCAGGGGCCCATAGGTAAAAAGCGACAACTGTTTTAAGTGTATGCGTATCTTAATCTTTGGTGTTAACTGGTCTACTATATATGCATTTTTTTTAAAGACTTCACCAATCAGCTTTCAAGTAACCTGGGCTGGTAGTTTCTTCTGAAATGGTAGTAATTTGGGGTGTATGCCGATGTGCTCTATTTTTACTTCAATCTTGTCTTAGAAGCTAGTAAAGAAAAATAGGGGAATTCCAAGATAAATAATGGGGAGCAGTCTTGAGCCTCAGTTGTTCTTACCTTCTCTGTCTACATTCAGTTGCAAACAGGACCTGAGCCCATTGTGGGGTTTTTGTTTTTGTTTTGCAATTATCCATTCTAATCCTAGATACATAAGGATACATCAAGTTATCAGCTGTTGTTTATTATTAGAGTAGCCAATGTTGATTTAAAAGGGGAAACAGTTTGTTCTGTTTACTTCCTCTCTTGACTACAGCTAACTTACTTTCTTCTTATAAGCAACTGTTGTTGTTCTTTTCACATTAATACTCATGTCCTGAGTGCAGCTTCGTTGAGCTGTATATATAAACGCTCATCTTCACAATAACTGAGGGGCTAGAAGACAAAAGTTTTGCGAATTTGCTTGACTTTTTCTCTCTGAAGAAATGAGTAATGTGTATTCCATATTCTAGATTTCCAGTCAAGGACAATTCCATTGTAACACGATACAGCAAGGTATCTAGAGGGAATTCCTTGATTTGGAAGCTGAAGAAAGTTGCTTAAATGGCTTGATTATCTTCTGCAGTGGGAAACTATGTAATTGTGCACAGCCAAATGAAGATTTAGTTACCTAAATGACTATATTTAGAAACTTGGCAAGCTGTCTGGATGCTCTACTAGTTTGAATTCTAAATTGGAAACAAATGGTCACGATGTGGGCCCTTGTTTCTGAAGGCTGTTCTTCTTTAATTGAAATTGAAAACATAAGTTGTTGATTATTATCCAAATGTAGATGTGGCAGACTTTCTTTGAACAACTGTGCAAATGGACTCTTATTCAAAAGAGATTCTGTGCTGAAAGTTATTCCTCCCCATTATTATTTACAGAAGTTTTTAACGGAGGTAGAATGCCTTTGTTTCATGAACAGAATGCTGCAGCTAGCCTGGTGACTGGGAGCAGCCTCCGGGACCATATAACTGGTCCAAAAGGATCTTCACTGGCTCCCAGTACGTTTCTGAGCACAATTCAAAGTGCTGGTGCTGACCTTTAAAGCCCAAATGGCCTTGGCCAAGTGTACCTGAAGGAGTGTCTCCATCCTCATCGTTCACTGAGGTGAGGTCCTCTTCTGGCAGTTTCCTCACTGCAAGAGGTGAAGTTACAGGGAACCAGGCAGAGGGCCTTCTCGGCAAGTGGCGCCCTCCCTGTGGAACACCCTCCCTTCAGGTGTCAAGGAGATAAAAAACTACACAACTTTTAGAAGACATCTGAAGGCAGCCCTATATCAGGAAGATCTTAATGTTTGACCCAGGGAGTCTTCTCTTCTCATGAAGTGGCCAAAGTATTGGAGCCTCAGCTTCAGGGCTGTCCTTCAGATCTGTCCTTCCAGTGAGCACTCAGGGCTGATTTCCTTCAGAAATGGGCCGGGTATAAATAATAAAATCATCATCATCATCATCATCATTATTATTACATGTGGTGCGCAATCCAGCCATAGTTGGTTCTGAAGACCTATTTATTTCACTGAGAAGGTTAAGCAAGTGCTTAAATTTCTTCCAGTGAAACCTAATTAAATACAGTGGCGGTGGCAAATTCTTTTTTCCATGGAGCATTCTGGAGATAAGGCAGGACACCAGTGTGAAAAAGGCCCTATTTTTAGTCACCATTCAGCTATGAAATGGTGCGTCTGATTCATTACTATGTAACCGTACAAAGTGAAATCCACTAATTAGCGTTCCTTTTCTTTTGTGAATGCAGTAAATAACAATAGTACTAGAACTCTGATCGTAACCATTTAAATTAGATTTGTGACCATCACAAACTAGAAATCTCGGGTGAGAGTTCTATATGAAGTTGAATCTGAGCAAGCAAAAATAGTACAGCTTCTATCTGAATTTTTTTTTTAAGTGTTCAAATCAAAAGATTCCAGGGCAATGTACAACATTAAGAAGACGTTTTACAGAGCATAATACAAAAAAATAACAAAAACCATAATACAATAATAATAATAAAATAACCATAACAACAGTCTCTGCCCCCCGCCCCCCAGCTTTAACAGGCCATAGATTATTTAATGGCCAACATCATGGGTAAAGAGGAATGTTTTGCCTGGCACTTAAAGATCTGTAATGATGGTGTCAGGTGAGCCTCTCTAGGGAAAGCATTCCACAGACAGAGAGCCACCACAGAAAAGGCCCATTCTCATGTTGCCACCCTCTGAATCTCCTGAGGACTTAGAGTAGGGCATCGGGTGACAAGCACAGGGTCCAGGTCGGCTCATATGGGGAGAGGCGGTCTTTATAAAGTATTGAGGTCCTGAGCTGTGTAAGGCTTTATAGGGGAGTGGGTGGCATTGTGATCTAAACTACTGAGCCTCTTCGGCTTGCCAATCAGAAGGTTGGTGGTTCAAATCCACGTGGCGAGGTGAGTTCCCGTTGCTCTGTCCCAGCTCCTGCCAACCTAACAACTCAAAAGCACACCGGTGCAAGTAGATAAATAGGTACGGCTGCAGCGGGAAGGTAAACAGTGTTTTGGTGCACTATGGCACTCCTTACGGTGCCCCGTGGCACCAGAAGTGGTTTAGTCCTGCTGGTCACATGACCCAGAAAGCTGTCTGTGGACAAACGCCAGCTCCCTCGGCCTGAAGCGAGATGAGCGCCACACCCCATAATTGACTGGACTTAACCATCCAGGGGTCCTTTTAGCCTTTGCCCCCTTTACCTTTATAGCACTAGCACATTGAAACTAATTGGTGGCCAGTGTGGATTGCTAGTTGCCCTGGTGCATTTTTATGCATTGCAGCCTTTTTAGGAATTTAGTGCCAATACTACCATATTGTAAAATGGCAGAACCTGGATTAGCTATCTGCATGGCAATTAGTAATCTGCAGTTGTGACCCTCCCCCACTGTCAGTCCAGTCTGTCAGGGAGTATGCATGCGTGTGCTTTCCTGGTAAGTATTTTCCATTCTTATCTGCAACACACCAGAAAATCTCTTCAAAAGACTCTCTTGTGCAGTTGCCTGGTTACAGCATTATTGTTTCGTCTCCTGAATAGTAATGAGTTAGATTTTAAGCCTTCCCACTTTGCTCAGCTCTGTGCAGCAGACATAGAGATTAAAGATGGATAACGTAATGTAGAAAGGTATGGCTTTAGGTAGTTTAAGAATGACATTTCCCTCTTTTTGGCCAGATCTATTGTCGTCTACCTTTAGTATATGTTTTCCCAAAACAAGCGATGTAGTCCAGTATCTAAAAATTCTTTAATATATTCAGAGTGCTGCACCATGTCATAATAAATCTAATATTTATATTCATATTTGATAATATGATTTTTATTAACATCTCAATACTGAGACTTCCTGAAATATGGAGGGCAGCATCAGAATCATGTGCATTGCCATAACAGTGTATCTAGTAGGTAGGGAAACTGGTGAGATAATAAATGCCCAACAAATTCTACAGGGACACATTTCATAGCAGGCTGTAAAGCAGGGGTCGGCAACCTAAAGCCCATGGGCCGGTAGCGGCCCACAAGGCTTGTCTAACCAGCCCATGGCGACCTTCGCTGCCTGCTTTTACCAGCGCAGCGTGGGGACCGTCTTCTGGGTTGATGGCTCCTGTGCACATGCGCACGGGTGCTCCTCCGACCCGGATGTACACCAGAAATAGCGTGCGCACATGTGCGGGGCGGAGAAGCGCCCGTGCGCACACTATTTCCAGTGCATTTCCGGATCGGACGAGCGCCAGAAATAGCTTGTATGCATGTGCACGGGCGCTCCTCTGACCCGGGAGAGTGCGCATGCGCACACGCTCCGGCCCATCCTCCAACGGCCAGAGTGTCGACCCACCCATCCTCAGATAAGGTCACCAAGCTCTGCTGTAAAGGGTTGTGCCTGCCTCCCCAGAACCTTTTTCACCATGGGAATGCTTTCAGCTGGGGTTGTCAGCCAGCTAAAGGTTTTTAAAAACTGATTTATCATTTTTGTGTTTGCCGGTTTGTCAATTACCGGTACCTAAAAATTTGGGAGGTGGGGTGGGGTGGGGAACGGAATAGAGTATCCCAAAGGAGGGTGGCTGCCTAGCTGAACAGGAGCACTCCTGTTCGGAGTTAAGGCTACACTGCAACATTTTGTTGCCGGTTGCTTTGTATTAACAAAGCCTCCACAAAGGTGCCTTTTGAGATACTAAAGGACGTGTTAATATAATGTATGACTTAATGAACAAGAGATACTACTTAAGAAAGGTCTTTTAATAGCTGAAAAATTGTTCCCTTTACAGTAACGTATCAGAACCCAAGGAGCCTTGAAAAATAAACATAAGTATCCTTAAAATTCAGACTCGCTGATTAAAATTGTCTCTCCCCCCCCCCCCAACCTTGATTTATCAACAGACTAAGCTGATTAAAACTTGCATTCCGAGTTACACCATTAAGGAAGGTAAAAAACCTAACAAGCGCCTTCTAAAAATAACTTGTTTTTGCAAGTAAAATCCCGGCTGCAAAATGCACAGGCTGTTACGGCTCAGTGCATTATTTGTGTAAGGCAACTTCCCTGTTGTATATTACTGAAGCATGAGAGTATAATCTGAATTTTTAAATGCACAAATCTATAGCCCACTCAAATTGCTGTATAATAGTGAACTCTTTACTATGTGCACTCAGTGATGACTCAAACCTTTGGGATGCTGGAATACCAGCTGAGAATCTGGAATACCAGCTGAGAATCGTTTACATTTTATCCAGTGGTGCACCTTCAGTGTTAGGTTACATTGGTCCTGTTTAACAGGGCTGTCTTACACATACGTGGCACAGTCCCAGGCGCGCAGGAGGGCGGAGCCGCCCGCCCGCTCAGCATCTCACTGGCTCGGTCGCCCCCGAGCTCCCGGTGCAAAGCGGCACTCCGACCAACGGGTTGGCTCTTCCCCAGACTCGACTCTCGGCCTGGCGCCCCCGACAGCCCTGGGCCCGGGTGCTCTGCACCCCTAGCGCTTATGAGTAAGACGGCCCTGCTGTTTAACTTGATATGTTACAAGTGCATGGTTTTCTTCCACACGTGTGGAAGATGGAGTGTTTCATTCACTCAATTCTTTCTTCAAATGAACGAAACAATATACAGTGGTGCCCCGCAAGACAAATGCCTCGCAAGACGGAAAACTCGCTAGACGAAAGAGTTTTCCGTTTTGGAGGTGCTTCGCAAAACGAATCTCCTATGGGCTTGCTTCGCAAGACGAAAATGTCTTGCGAGTTCCTGCGGGGTTCCCCCCCCCTTTTTCTAAGCCACTAAGCCGCTTATCAGCTGATTCAATAAGCTGATAACCCGCTAAAAGCCGCTAATAGCGCTAATCCGCTAATCCGTCAATGGGCTTGCTTTGCAAGACGAAAAAACCGCTAGATGAAGAGAATCACAGAACAGATTCTTTTCGTCTTGCGAGGCACCACTGTAGTTTACCTTCTATCCCTGGCAAGCACATACTTGGTTTGTTGAACATTAAAACTAGCCTATTTTTTCCAGTCCGTTGTTGTTTGTTGGTGTTACAACAGAGTTGGTGCCTGTTTTTCCCCAAATAGCATTAAATTGGAGCGTTGCCCTACCTCCCCCTTAGTATGTGTGAGCATCCAGATAAACCTTATTGTCTGTTCCTTGTGTAATATATTTGGAACCCCTGCCCTTATCTTATATTTGACATTCCTGTTGAGCCCAGTAGGATTGGGTTTGTGGCACCTTACGTTGGCTGTGGACCAACTAGAGCCAGTGTGGTGTAGTGGTTAAGAGCGATAGTCTCGTAATCTGGGGAAACCGGGTTCGCATCTCCGCTCCTCCACATGCAGCTGCTGGGTGACCTTGGGCTAGTCACACTTCTTGAAGTCTCTCAGCCCCACTCACCTCACAGAGTGCTTGTTGTGGGGGAGGAAGGGAAAGGAGAATGTTAGCCGCTTTGAGACTACTTAAAGGGAGTGAAAGGCGGGATATCAAATCCAAACTCCTCTTCTTCATGCTTCTGGCTTGGCTGTGCTAGTTCTTGGTCATGGAAAAAAAGCAGCTGCACAAACAAAGCGATTTGTCAGAAATTCAGAATTTTCCTGGGAAAGTACTGTCAAGTTTGCAGCTATTTTCCCCGAGGATGAAATTTAGTAAAATGCTATTTCAGGACTTTGGCATGTTTGTGTGTGTTGTTGTGTTTCCGGATCTTATAATCCATTCTTGACATCTATTCAGTTCTGATAAATTCCAGAAAGCCTTGCTTGTGTAGCTGCACCTTCTTTGCATTACGTTGTTGTGTTTCCATTATCTATATTGCCCTAGAAACTATTTGGCACTTACAAAATGCCACTAAACAAAAGCGTGATTTGAGGGAGTCTTAGCTTTGGAGTGGGCCTTCCATACTGCAATAGTAGGGTTTCCTAAATTTGTCATAGCCAACTGACTTTCCCTTTGGAAAGAAAACCAATTTACTGCCATAAGGAGAAAGGGAACTAAACATCACTATTTGCTGTGATGTATCACACAATTCTTTCTTTAGTATAACCTAAACAAAGCTGTTAGCTTTACATTTCATATACAGTTATACCTTGATTTTCAAACAGCTTTATTTATTTATTTATTTATTCAGTCAGTCAGTCAGTCATACCTTGGTTTTCAAACAGCTCTCGAACGTTTTGGCTCCTGAACGCTGCAAACCCGGAAGTGAGTGTTTTCAAACGTTCTTTTAGAAGCTGAACATCTAGCAGGGCTTCTGCAGCTTCCAGTTGGCTGCAGGAGCTTTGGTTTCTGAACGTTTTGGAAGTTGAACAGACTTCCGGAACAGATTCTGTTCAGCTTCCAAGGTACGACTGTACTAGTAGACACAAGTGCTTTTTGAAGAGATGGGTTGAGAACTCAGATCTCTGGTATAACAGAATACATTTTCATCAACATTCTATCATGGCCTCTTAAACTGAATGTGTTAACCATATGTTAATGTTTAAATCAAACCATCTTCCATAGTTTCCCTTTGTGGGGAAAGTTTCCTATTGTCATCAGCTCTTGCTATTTTTAAATAACTCAAAAACCTCTTTATTTCTTCATTGCTAACTTCTGTGACTTTTCTTTCCCTGGGATTATGTGAATGTTGTAGTGTTTAGACGCAATATAACTTTTATATACCCAATGAGTATAGCAAGAGAGTTTGACTTTTAAGATTTGATAATAAAACCAGGATCCGTAGTGGGACTAATAGCCCAAGGGGAAAGTTGTACAGAAGTTTAGTTCCATTTCTTTAATGCATCGCTTGGGGAAAGAAAATAGATTTCCTGCTGAAGAACATGAAATATATACATTATTCCTTTGTGGGAATATTTGTGGGCAGTGAAGTAACTTGAGGCCTCTGGAATCCTTGGAATTCCTGCTGAACTCTTTAAAATGTATTAAACTAGGCATTCTGTTACTGCTGCTGCTCTTTAGCATCATCAGGAGAATAGCCTATTCTGTCTGGCTGAAACAAGGCATCTTTTTACCATACTGGAAAGAGGCTGCTAAGAAGTGTATTATAATTATTCATTAGAAATTAATTTGCAGTGTCTATAGGACAATTCTCTCTCTCTCTCTCTCTCTCTCTCTCTCTCTCTCTCTCTCTCTCTCTCCCTCTCTCTCTCCCTCCCTCTCCCCCCCCCCACAATTTTTGGCCCCTGTCTTTGTTTTAGTCGTTCTAGTCTGGATAAGCATAAGATAAAAACAATAGGTTGGCATTGTTCCTAGTTGCTCAGCGGTGGAACAATTTTCACTCCTTCCTGCTTGCAACATTTGCGAGAAATCAGGCACCCATGTTTATTAGTACCAAGGGCATTGTGCATTTATTTTGTCCAGAAACGCATAGATATTAAAACATGCACCTCACTTTGATGCTTTTCGTCAATCACTTCATTCTCCTCAACTTATAATATTGTAAGCAGGAAAATAAGCTTCTTTTCTGTTTTGGTTTCTGAGAAGAATAAATTGTGACTGTTTCATTATCATAAACTACATCTTTAGTGTGTACTCCTGGATCCTTGTTTCTGATAAATTATTTATTGTCAAGAAAAACATCTTAATGCTGTGAAGAATCGAGGTATATTCTGACGGAGGTGCTGGCATTCAGAAATGATTACATCACAAGGTGTTTATTGAAGTAGATCCTCTTCACAGGAGATATGTGAACTGTAAACTGAGGACAAAGGGCTGTGTCCTTATTCACCTAGTTTGAGACTGATCCTTAGACAAATACTAACAGAAATTTATTAATGTCCTTATTTAGTGGACATTTAATGTCCTTATTTATGTTTTCTTCCCTTAACAGAAATCTGGTGAAGAAGTACTGTCCTAAACGTTCATCCAAAGATGAAGAACCCAGGTAAAATGAGCATTAGTTTTCTATTGTCTGTCAGGAAAAATAATAATCACAGTGTTCAATGACTGTTATTCTCTGGAAATACTTTGAATGAAGGCCTCAGTCCTAAATACTTTCACTTTGTGATAGGCTGGTGTGTGTTTTTTACCTCCACTTGCGTGGTAATAAGCTCAGTTTAATTCAATAGGACTTGCTTGCAAGTAGACCTAGTTAGGATTGTTCCATTAATTTCATACCAGCTTACATTAGAGTTTGGTTTTTAATGACCAAATATAAAGGTTGTCTCTGTATTCAGAAATCAGAAAGCGAAGGCTTTATTAACACTTTCTGCACTGCTTTCCAAAGGATATTGAATATTTAAGTTGTGAGATCGTGTTTAACTCTCCTGAGAATCCCTAACATTATACCCATGTAGCTTTGCTGTAAATTCTAAGACTTGGTTCTCACACACAGCAGATGAGGAAGTAAATTAGACTCTGGGCTGTACCACATATTTTAGGTAGGAAGTAATGGATGAATGATCTACCATACAAAAGAAATTCCAAATGCAGAAAACTGGCATATTGGGAAGAATTCTTCTCCCTTGACATCTAGTTTTCTTTGTGGAGTTAATCAGTAGTATTTCCACATTACTACTCCTCATGGTAGCCCCACTGAATTTAATGGACATGGCTAACTTAGGAAGAAGTTAGGAGAAGTTTCAGCGGATCTGGTCTAAGTAGGACTTAGTTGAATATCACCAAGTGTTTCGTAGGGAGAATCGCCAAACCACACAATCTCCCATCCGGTATCTGAAATAGGTAAAGCCCAGAAGTCGTTTTATCTCCTCATTTTTGCTGTTTTGCCAACTAGACCTGAATTCATTATTTTAGCAATGTTATTTTTGTTGCATTTCTAGACACCAGCCATGGCACATTAATTTTCTTTAGCTCAAAGCCAAACTTAAGTATGGTGACACTTTGCAGTGTCAGCGCTCCCTGATTAAAAGGCGGTGAGTTGAGTGCTACAAAGTATTGTTTTATTTTTGGAAAAGGTTCCTTTGTGAAGCTGTACATTGAAAACTACTATAGAGGAATGCTGCAAAGCTGTATGTCCTTGTCAGTCTTGGCTTGTTGGGTGGGGTAACTTTCTCTATATTCTGTACTTTATATAGTTAACAGTCTTTCAGCATAGTATAAGGGAGAAAATAGCAAACACTCACCACCACCAACCTACTAACATTGATTGCTTGGCCATCCTTAACACGGGGGGGGGGGTGAAATTTAGGTTATTCCATTATTACCAGTGTGGACAGCACAGAAAGCATCAATTTTTTTTCAGATGCCCTGGTCGGAGATTGATCAAGGCTGATTTTACAATTGAAGGCCGTCATTGAAGGAAGACGGTATTCACTGGGTTACAAGAGAACAAATTTGGTCATCTAGCCCAAAATCCAATTATCGATGAGATTTAAGTTCCATCAGCCAAACACTATTTCTCATGGAAGATCATTTTGAGCCCCTCTGCTTCATTTTAACCTTTATTTTTTTTAAAGAACAAAACAAAACACAAACCTAGATGACAGGACTTCCAAGAAGCTGATATGGAGCTCAAGACCTGAACATTTAAAAGAGATGGCAAACATTCCACAGGCTTATGAGGTCTTAAAAAAAATAAAAAAAATACAGTGACATGTTTGTTTGTTTCTCCCTTCCATACACATTTTCTCCCCTTATTTTTTCCTCCTTCTTCCCACCCTGCTCCCCCCTTTGTTTTAGTGCCAGCAATAGTGTGGCACCCTTCCCCTCCAACCAAAGAGGTGAGCAGGCAAACAGGCAGCTGTCTTCAGAGCTGGTAGCAAACTTGTTCAGTAGATCCATCCATCGGGGTGCATAGAGTGGCATGGTTGGCATGTTCCACCCTCAAGATCAAGCAAAATCATCTCTGCAACAAGTTCAGCTTCCCAAGCCTAGGAAATTAAGTCCATTCCTAGGCTCAGTCCTTCTTCCATTTCGCATCTTAGGAGATACCACTATACTGCAGGGCTTTCCAGGTAGTGTTTTTTATTCTTTTTCTACCTTTTGAAATCTGTTTTCATTTTTTTAAAAAAAACAACAACAACCAATGTGCGTGAAGAGAAGTGTATTTGGGGCGTCTCCACTGTACATCTTTCTGCAATTCGTTTTATCAAGGTTGTACCCCACGCTAACTGTGACATGTTTTATGGTCCATTTATGGAACGAAAGCTGTAACTTCCGGATAAACAGAAACATGACATTTGTTTCCCTCCTTCTTCTTCACTGTGTACTGCCAGGTTTACCTCATGTATAGCCTTTTATAATATCCTTAACGAGTTAAACGACTACGCGGGACAGAGAGAAGTAGTAGCAGAAGAACTGGGACATAGGGTATATGGAGAACTGATGAGATATTCCCATGAACTCAAAACAGAAAGGAAAATGGTAAGTCACGAGGGGTTCACGATTGTAGAATTTATGCGATTATTCTTTTCACTGTTATCAAGGTCTCGTCTGTTGGACCAAATCTTCTTCGGTGTAGTAGTGGTGCACAAATTTGAATTGCATGGTTTTTTCCATACTCCTGTGACAAGAGAACAGTGTACCACAAAAGCATGCATGCTTCTGAACAGAATGAAAGGCCGCCCAATTTAATAAAGCATTGCTTGCTATCTTATATTCTAGAATGTTAGTGTTTGTGCAGTCCATTCCCCCAGGTGCCTGCTTAGAAGCCAGTCGCATTGCACAGCATTCAGGAATAACGGCTTGTCCCTTACTTTGGTGTGTTTTAGGATTGCATCCTTTTTTTATACTTTGGTTGTATGCCTCCTCAGGTGTTATGCAGAGTCGGAATACAAACGACTGAAATAAATAACTTTGTGTTTTGATTCTGTGGACAACTGTTGTCTGTTGTAGTGGCATTTAAAGTACAGTCGTACCTTGGTTCTGGAACGCCTTGTGACTTGAACATGTTGGCTCCCGAATGCCGCAAACCAGTGAGTATTCTGGTTTGCGAACCTTTTTTGGAAGCCTAACATCCAACGCAGCTTCCGCGGCTTCTGACTGAGTGTAGGAAGCTCCTGCAGCCAATCAGAAGCTGCGCCTTGGTTTTTGAACTTTTCTGGAAGTTGAGCGGACTTCCAGAACGGATTCCGTTTGAGAACCAAGGTACGGTTGTATCTTTTAATTCTCACACATTGGTCTGAGAATTAAAACATGTGTGTCACAGCCCAGAGCATGTTCATTCGCTGGTCTTTGCCACTGTATGCCAAGTTATTTTTATTCAGATTATAAAGTCATGAGCCTGGGCCCTTGTAGATTTGAATGTTGCTGTCTGGTGCTTGGAACATTTTAGGTGCTTTTGGAATAAAACACCAGTGATACTGTTATGAAGGTGCTGTTGAGTTTTAATAGCTTGACTCCATCAGGCACAGGAGATGCAGTATCAAAAACTAAAAGACAAAGCCCCGACTGCACTCATGGTGCAGTTTCCTTGTGCACATTTATAATGTCGCCATAGAAATGGGGTAATATTTTCAAGTAGAACTGATGTTTGTCCAATTGTTTCACTTTAACAAAACGGGTGGAAATCCAGTTCCTTCTGCTGTATTTCAGTAGATTGGAGAGCAGTGGAAAGTGTGGAACGTTTTTCTTTTGGAGGAAGCAATGTGCATTGTCGTTTGCTGAAACAGGTTTGTTTCCTCCATGCAGTAGCGAGGAGGAAATAAACAGACCCAAGTAGGTTTACTTTTGAGGTGCAAACTAGGCCACTGTTGTTGTTTGGGTTTCTTTAGTACACGCAAGTAAAAGACTGTAAATGCCGTATCAGATTTTGAAAGAAAAATAAATTAAAACCCTCTTGTTCGTAATTTTGCAGCACCTTCAAGAGGGTCGAAAGGCTCAGCAGTATCTTGACATGTGTTGGAAGCAGATGGATAATGTAAGTTTTCTTCTCTCTTCTTGCCCCTATCTTTTCCTGTTTACTTTTAGGATTACAAAGTTTGGTGGGCAATTGTTAAAGAAATTAACTGAAGATTAGCTTTGTTATCATTGTTATCTTTGTTAAATAGACCAGATAGATTGCTGTGTTTGCAGAGATCATAACAGCTCATAACTTCTCAGTGTGCAACCTATTGCACAATTCAGTGTGCAGTTCAACAGGAATTCTGCCTTGAAGGATTTACAGACTTCAGCTATGTCAGAATTTATTGAAAATGCCTCCCAGCTCTATGATTCTTAACATGGTTGCTGAAATCAGCCCCCAGCACAGTAGAATGGCAGATCTAAATATATGTTGCTATTGGGATCTTTTAAAAACAAGTGAGGATTTTGCAAGTGTCTTTTATTAGGCTTGAATTATAACTTCAGTTTTCATTTACTTTTTTTGTTTGGCTTTGCATAAAAATCAAAATGAACTATGTTAAGACAAAACCTCACTTTCGTTTAAAAGTTGTCAGTCATAGTATACTAATAGAAATTAGTGGGATTCCACCATATTACATAGTTGAGTGAGAGCGAGTATATGAGTGTTTATATGGGTATACACATGTGAACTTTAGCGTGTCTTTTTATAGTATTTTGTAAAAAAAACCAACAACAACATGATGATGTTACCATTGCAGAGTAAAAAGAAGTTTGAGAGAGAGTGCAGAGAAGCAGAAAAAGCACAGCAATGTTTTGAGAGACTGGACAATGATACTAATGCCACTAAAGCAGATGTTGAAAAGGTAAATATTATTATTATTATTATTCCTATAACAGTATTTGCATTTTTTCAAATAATGCTATCTTTTTAAAACTTAATGTGCCAACCAAGAGGACAGTGAATCAATGGCTGCATTCAGACATCATGTTTTGTTATTCTCCGAAGGTTTGGAGGATCAGGAACAAATTCTGTGTGCACGTGTCCCAACACCACCACCTTCATAGGGCCTAGTTTATTAAACGGTTTCTCATTTGATCAATTCACGGTTTGCTGTTACATCTGAATTGCCACAGCGTGGTTTGTGCAATCTCTTCAAACCAGAATCGCAAGCCACAGTTTGCTCTTGGTTTGCCGTTCTGTTTTGGAGGGTTTGCCAAAGCCATAGTTTACCAATTCAGAAGTAGCAGAGAACTGTGGCTTGATCGACCAGGACGTTTTGTCCAATGGAAGTTGCAGTTTTCTGGATGGTATCATCTTGGTTGCCACTGGTGAAAAGAAAACTTTAGTGGCTGAAATAGGAACTTTCAGCAATATGGGGTTGTGTGCCATATTTGTTGTCACTTGAAATGAATGGAATTGTACAAGTAGTGTTGGTGAGACAGTCACATATTGTCTCTCTTTCTATATGTGTACATGGCAGTTCCTTATTTTTGGTCATTTTAAAATGTTTTGTTTGAGAATAGCATGGTGAGATGTACATGCCTAGCTTAAAAATTCAGATGCTTTTCTCTAAATAAGAACAAGCTACTACAAACTTTTTGGAGTGGTTACGAATGTTTATAAAGAGGTTGTATTCAAAGTCCTGTGGTTCCTCCAATCCACTGAAGCAGATTTGGGTACAACACGGGGCATACACAGGGGAACAAAAGGTGGAAAAGTCATTCCGCTCATGCATTTATTTAGTTGAATACTGTCTACTGACCCCGCAAATGCTAATGTAAGGTAAAGGATACAAGGGCATCTCCAGGGCTCATGAAAGGTGATGGCATTTCACTTACAATGACCATGTTGCTAAGTAAGATTTTGTTTAAACAGAAGACTTCCAGAAAACACTGTCATTGAACTGTCTCTTATTAGGCAAAGCAGCAATTAAATCTCCGTACACACATGGCTGATGAGAACAAAAATGAATATGCTGCCCAGCTGCAAAATTTCAATGGTGAACAGCACAAGCATTTCTACATTGTCATTCCTCAAATCTATAAGGTGAGTTTTAGATCTAAATTTTGTTTTGATCTTTATTTATTGCATTTGTATACTTCTACTGGGTGCCCAATGTGCTTTACAATTTTCACTATTGGGGAAAAAACATTATTTAAACTGCTAAAAGTGTGACAGTGACTTCTAAGCTCATCCACACTGCTGCTCGTCACATGATTTCTAGGCACAGGTCAGAAATGTTTTCCTATTGTTCCTTCGCTCTCCCCAGGAAAACCCTCTGTTTAGTGCTGAATCAAAACAAACATCAGTCTGAAGAAAACTCAATTGACGTTTGTTCCCATTCAGTGCTAAACAGCCACTTTTCCTGGGGAAAGTGGCAGGAAAACCCTTTTGGACCCATGCTTAGATTTGAGGTGGTTTGAGAACACTGCTGTAAACATAAAATATATAAATGTTTTATCAGCACCTTACATAGTTCTGCTTCAATCCTTCACTGTTAATTTACATTAAACTACGATTATACAATATTTGAAAAGATATTTACAGTAGCATATCATTTGTCTTGCTTCCTGACATTCCCTGTTGTTTTAAAATGAAGTAGATTATTGATTTCCATTCATTTGCTGCTCCTGTATACTTATTTTTAACTTTGCAGTATTCAGTTGCTCCCACAACTCCCTGGTTCTAATTTCCTTGGCACTTAAAATTCTTGCCATTGCTGAAATATGTAGTACTTTTGTTTGATATATTTGTGGAACAAAGCAACCATGCAGATAAGGGTTGAGATGGTGAGGGGAAAGAAAAAAAGAAAAGAAATCCTTTATAAAGTTACTATAACCCCCAAATCACTCGCCTTCTGGTACTTCCACTGCAAATGATGAATATCAGCTTTTCTTTCTACACAAAACTAGCAATTACTTTCTCTGGTTTTCTTCATCATTTTGAACTTCTGTGCTGACTGTGGCCATATTATCATTATACACCTTTAGGCGCCAGGCAAAAACGTTCCTTTTTAACCCGGCCTTTGGTTGATCTTACTGACATCCAAAGGGACGTGGGTGGCACTGTGGGTAAAACCTCAGCGCCTAGGACTTGCCGATTGCATGGTCAGTGGTTCGAATCCCCGCGTGGTTATTGGGTTATTGCTTTTGGTTTGATTTTATATGTTGTGGTCTTGTTGTGAACTGCCCTGAAACCTCTGGGTATGTTGTTGTTGTTTAGTCGTGTCCGACTCTTTGTGACCCCATGGACCAGAGCACGCCAGGCACTCCAGTCTTCCACTGCCTCCCGCAGTTTGGTCAAACTCAGTTAGTAGCTTCGAGAACACTGTCCAACCATCTCGTCCTCTGTTGTCCCCTTCTCCTTGTGCCCTCAATCTTTCCCAACATCAGGGTCTTTTCCAGGGAGCCTTCTCTTCTCATGAGGTGGCCAAAGTATTGGAGCCTCACCTTCAGGATCTGTCCTTCCAGTGAGCACTCAGGGCTGATTTCCTTAAGAATGGAGAGGTTTGATCTTCTTGCAGTCCATGGGACTCTCAAGAGTCTCCTCCAGCACCATAATTCAAAAGCATCAATTCTTCGGCGATCAGCCTTCTTTATGGTCCAGCTCTCACATCCATACGGTGGTGTATAAGTTGAATAAATAATAATAATAGTGGCATAGATTGCAGCTATGGAGAATGTTACCCAAAACAAGTAAGCAAACAAAAAAAACCGCATACATCATCTGGCCCATACATCTCTAAGCATGTATCATTGTTTTTTAAAATGAGTTTGTATGTTTTGTGGAACTTGTGTTGCTTTTAAAAGCAAAAAAGCCTTCACAGCTACCTTTTTGCAAACCAAAGTTTCTCATTCCTTATATTAATTTTTTAACTCAGTTTCCCTCTGTTTATCCTTCGCTTACGTTGCAATCTGTTCAAGGGTGTTCTCATTTGATGAACCAATAGAAAAACTGTTTGTATTATATTGCACCCAGCCTGATATATGCCAGTTACCCAAACACTGAACTTCCCTAGTTGTCCCATATTAAACATTCCTTCACCAATATTATGCTAAAGGGGAAATTTCTGATGCTAGCTCTTCTTTTTAAATCTATCCCAGGTTTTTAAACATGTGCCAATAACATAATTGCATCTGTTACAACAGTTTTTCCTAGTACTTCCATTCATAATAAATTCTTACTGTGGTATTCATTGCTGTTTCTTCCATTGGTCTATATAATAAGAGTTTTTGTTCCTAAACAAAAGGACTCCAGCGCTACAATAGCTCTATTAAATCCCCCTCTTTCTATGCCTTACAGCTTACATTTTTAGGTTCCTTAGCTCTTTTTAACATTCCATATAAATACATTGTTTCTGCCATTCTTGAATAATTTGGCCTGAGATTTTGGAGCAGGAAATTTTGGCAGTGCACGGACTTTTATTGTGTTGGTTCTCCCCAATAAAGACAGTTTCAGGGGTTTTTTTCCACATCTTCATATCTGTTTCATTAGCATTATGTAATTAAGTTCACACAGATCCTCCAGATGTTTTCTTTAGCATTGGGTTATTGGCAAGGGAAGTATAATGTTTGCTGAGGGGCACCTACACCCTTGTGCAAATTAATTGAAACAAACAATGTAGTTTATTGTACAAAACTCACATATACCTGTACAAAACTCACATATACATACATTAGTAACGGATATGACCGCCGCTATTTTTAAGCAGCATTTGAACATGGTTTGGCCTGGAGTTTACTAGTTTCGAACAGTCACTGTTGATTTTCGGATCCCTGTACCACACTTGAATCAGCACCTGAATGAGCTTCTCCATAGTCATACAGTCTGCAGCACGGAGGCGACTTTTGCATATAGCCCACAAAATTCTCAATGGGATTTACATCTGGGGAATTCCCTGGCCAATCAAATACCTGTATTTGCTGCTCTGTCATGAATTTCTTCACCACTTTCAATGTGTGACAGGGGGCTAGGTCCTGCTTCAATATCCCAGTATCGTCAGGATACCTCTTTTCCAGCTCTGGAATAACTGTCTTTCGTAGAACCTCAATATATTGTGGCGAGCGCGTCATTCCTTTTATTGGCTGCAGGCTTCCGACACCATAATGATCAACTGATTTTTCGTGTTTGCTTTGAGTACAGGATTACAAGTAAGATAGAAAACATGGTTCGTTTCAGTTAATTTGCACAAGGGTGTACATTGTATCAGATGGGGCATCAAGTGGCTGAAAGAAGTTACCTCTTCTGAGTCCCCCCCCCCAAAAAAAAACCCCAACAACCCTGAGTGGTTACGTCAATGTGCTCTCACACCTGGTGGTTCTGTTATTGAATGCCAGGTTAGAAAACCATATTCCTTGCCAAGAAACCTGTTTGCCTGGCAGCCAGATGTGAGCTACAACTCCTCGTGTTGGGCCAGAGAGACAGAATTGTTGGAGTTGGAGAACTGGTGGTGGTGGTCTTGCAAGACTTCAAGGACCATACCTGGTCCGCCTCAACTGCTCTAGCTCAGCACTTCATGGTCACCATGACAAACATGGAGCTGTCTTAATATATTGTGGGGCCAACACATATAAGTCATTCCCTCAGTCTGTTTTTTTTTTTTTTTTTTTTTGCAATGGAGCAGGTGAGGTAGCTGTCAGGGGAAAGTGTGCATAGGATTGCAGCCTCTGGTTTCTTTCCGAGGTTCTTAACAACATCCCCCAGTTATTTTGGGTTGCTTCTTCTTCTTGGAACAGCATCTTGTTTAATACAATACCAACAAGCCACTGCAAATGAACAAAATTCCACTGGAAGGCTATCGTAACATTTACAAGGAAATACTCTGAAGGAAAATCATGTTTGCTTCATAAACATGAGCAAATTTTCAACAAAATATTTGTTACAGGATAATATAGAAGCTGCAGCAGTAAAGTCTGCATTCCGTACATGTAAAAACGAGCCTTTTATTTATGATGTAAAATAACTCTTCTGTAGATGACAGGTAGTTAAAACAACATAAAACATTTATAAACAATAGTTTTTCTCTAGCTTAAAAAAGAAGAAGTAAATGAATGAATCTATTACTAACTCACTATGAAACTGAAAGTGGGAGCTTTTCATTGCCTTGCAGATGCTAAAGAGGGAAGGGAGCACTGGTCTTATTTTCCTAACAGGAAACCGTGGTTAGGTTAACCTAACCATGGGTTTAGTTAAAATGAACTTTGGTACACTCCTATGTCACAGGTTCTTTATTAAAGAACCTGGTACAGGAAAGCAAACTCAGCAAATTGGTGATGCTTTAAACAAAATTGGGAGGAAATGTAGCCCAAATATATGAGTATCTGTATAGTACTGTATTGTCATAAGAATACTCAGGCTTCTTCTTTATAATTGTAGCATCTTCAGGAAATGGATGAACGAAGAACCATCAAACTTAGTGAATGTTATAAGGGGTTTGCAGATTCTGAGCGCAGAGTTATCCCAATAGTCTCAAAATGTTTAGAAGGAATGACTGCTGCGGCAAAATCGGTTGATGAACGCAGGGTAAGTTGATATTTTGTAGGATTCAGATTATCAGTGTAGAACTCATTGCTTTGGAGGTAAATCTAACGTAATTGTGGGTCTGATCATGTCCTACTAGAACTAAGGCAAGGAATTAGGCTGATCAAGCCTATGAAATTTGTGTTCCATGAAGCCAAACCAAGCAACAAAAACAGAGGGTTTATCAAGTCTCTTGTGTGCCTTAACTCTCTGGCAGACAGCTTTGTTGGGTCATGAGACCTAGTGCAAGTAATTGTGGAAAGGAGTCTGTGTTTTATTCGGACTTTTTTTTTTTACCCATTCTCTCTTTGACCTCTCTCCCTCTTCCTCTCATTAATTTATGATGCCCGAATAATAGATTACTTTGATTTTTCGACATTTTGCCCAATGGAAATGTTGCTGGATGCTGTTCATTGTATGAGTCTATTCTTGCAGACCTTGTTGTTATCTTGAGATGAAATTTCTTCAGCCATTTGAGTAATCCCAGGGTTTGGGACTTCACCTTGGGAGCTTATGTATTTCCTGGATGGAGGTACAGTGGTACCTCGGGTTTCAAACACCTCAGGTTACAAACACTTCAGTTTACAGACTCCACTAACCCAGAAGTAGTACCTCGGGTTAAGAACTTTACTTCAGGATGAGAACAGAAATCACACGCTGGCAGCACGGCGGGAGGCCCCATTAGCTAAAGTGGTACCTCAGGTTAAGAACGGACCTCCGGAACGAATTAAGTTTGTAACGAGAGGTACCACTGTATATACGAAAGTTTCATTTTGGATGTGATGGGATGTGGAAGAGCGGGATGCTCAGGGCACAAGCATTGTTCGCTCTCTCTGCAACATTATCTTTTCTAAATGCCCTGTAGATGGTAGTCTGCAATTTCCCCTCTGTAAACGGACTTAATTCTTTCTGGAAGATCAGTAATTTCTCCTGCTGTTTTAAGTTACTCATTTTTCATCTGCTGCATTGGTAATAATATCATTTCAGTTAAGCCATCAGCTCTCTTGAGTAATCATTTTTTTTAAAAATAAACATTGCATCTCTCCCATCAAGGACTCTCAAATAGTAATAGACTCCTTCAAGTCTGGTTTTGAACCTCCTGGAGACTTTCCATTTGAAGATTACAGTCAGCACATTTACAGGACTGTTTCTGACGGAACAATCAGTACACCAAAGCAGGAAGGGGTGAAAATCGATGCAAAAACCACCGTGGGCAAGGCTAAGGGCAAGCTGTGGCTTTTTGGAAAGAAACCAAAGGTACAACTTTTAAAATATATTTCACATGAGAACAGACTCAGGATTTGTGGTTAAGGGATCAAATGTAGTCCTTTGGATCGAAATAATGTCGTTTTGACCTTACATAATTTTGAAAGACAGTTTGCATTGCCCCAACTGTCCATTTAGGAACTTGGTTTTGGTATGATATGTCTGCTTTGCCCCACCCCAGCTATAGTATTCTAGCAGCAGAGGAAACCAGTACAACTGGGGCAGCAAAATGCCGCTGGCTTTGCTGGAGCTATTACAACAGTAGTTAGTGACCAGGAACTGCAAACTCCTGGTAACATGTTACACCAATACTCAAGCGCAGGTCTTGCAAAGGAGCCTGCTGCAACTATTTTGACCAATAATAGCATCCTCTGTGGCTTGTGTATCCTCTGTATATGTTGGAGTTTGTTATTGTGTTGAAACTGGAGGGAGATCAGATCAGTTGATCGTGATGGGTGTGTGGATCATCTCTTTAATATCAGAGATTCAGCCGCCTTCTGGCTGTGGTCCATTTAATTGTTTTAGGTACTGGAGGAACTTGCATCCTGCCTGTAATGTGCAATTTTAGAAACTGATGTTTTTGTTTGAAGTGCATGGTTTTGGCAGGTCAGTTTAAAGATATTCAAAGGCACCTGAAGGTTAAAGCAAAGCCGGTGATATATTGCTTTGGACATAATGAAAGAATAATGATATGAAGGCAAATAGCACCTTACCTTTGCAGAAGTTCTTAGTATATAGAGCAACAAATAACATAAGCAATATTCTTTTTTAAAAACAACAACACGAATTTAAATTTCGTGCAGTGTGAGGAAAAAATTGTGTAGAACACCTAAGAATGGAATAACCTTCCTTTTCCAGCTGTGCAGCACATCTCCATTACCTTATGAATGCCATTCCTTAAGTCTTCCTTTCCGCCCATACGTTTTGAGGATATAAGAATTTTAACATTAGAACATTTAGAATAAATTTTGTTGGGTGTTTTTTTGTAGGGGATATGTTTTTATTAATTCAAAAAGTTCCTAGATGTAAAACAAACAAATCTAAAGCCTGTTATCTTTCAGCAATGTGTGTTATCTGAAGGGTGGTTCTTGGTGTTGTTTCGAAACTCGCACGTAAAAGGACATTTTAAACCATTTTAACATCGTAACTAAATATTCTCCCTCTCTTACTTTTTAATTTTCTTACTGTGTTGTGTATTTCTGATGGTGAAAACAGTGGAGAGTCTTGTGACACCTTAAAGACATTTGTTATGCCGTCAGCTTTCTGATTATAATATCTGATGGTGGTTGTTATGGGGTGAGGGGTGGGGGGCGGCTGGGACCGATGGTCTGCTTCTGTATTGAAAGGGGGGGGGGGAGACAGAATTTTCAGTTCAATGTTTGCCTTATCTGTTCCTTTCTTTATTTCCGCATCAGCCGCAGTCCCCTCCCCTTACCCCTACTAGTTTATACACGTCCAGTACTTCTAATGGTTCCCAGTATCCCTTATGCTCGATTGAACAAGTCCATTATTGCATGAGTGAGATAAAAACAGGGAAGCCCAGAATTTCTTCTTTCAGAAGCCTCAAAAGAGGGGTAAGTTTTATGATGGGTTTTAGGTGCATGACAGTGCTATGAGCAGTGTGCTTGTGGTGTGTGGCTTTTCCCAGTCTTCTCCACCCTCATCATAAAACTGAAGATCCTATCAGAGGTCATTGTGCTTTGCAGCTCCTTGTTCGGAATAGCTGGCTTTTCAAAGGGCACTGGGTGCGCGTTCTCACAATTTTCTCATTCGCAGCCATGAGTGTTCTTCTTCTTATTATTTTTTAAAATAATTTTTATTAACCGGCCAATCAAATCAAATTAAATCACATCACATAAATTCCGAATTACAAAGCCGAATTTTAAATTTTGTTGGGGGGACCCATATTTCAATATCCAAAGGGGGATTCTGATCATCTTCTTGCTACTGCATTAATGTCCAAATCAGACCAAATCAGTCCAAACAGAGTTCATAATTCTATCCAGTCTTATCTTGCTGTTTCCACATCACATCTTGTTCATATATTTTCTCTTTTTTCTTTATGATCTCTTCTGATAGTCTCCTTAAGCCGATAAACACCAATATTAATCCTGTGTGAATTTTTCCGTTCTTCCAATCCTCAAATCGAGATGGTTTCCATATATCATCACCTTCATAGATAACATCGCTCTTTCCACCATTAATCTCGCAAAACTGTCGCTCTTAAGTCCCTCTGAGGAGTTTCACCCACCGCAACCATGAGTGTTCTTAATGCATAATATGTTTGGGGGAAGGAGAAGCCAGGCCATTTTAAAGAACAGAACGATAATTAGTTTGCTCTTTTTTCTCATGATGATGATGATAATAATAATAATAATAATAATAATAATAATAATAATAATAATAATAATTTTATTATTTACACACCTCCTATCTGTCTGGGTTTCCCCTGCCACTCTGGGTGGCTTAAAGCTCATCTAAAAACATCAAGCGTTAAAAACCTCCCCATATAGGGCTGCCTTCTAACCTCGGTACGTGGATTTTATCAACACATTGTCAATTTATTTGCAAGCTGCCAATTCCAGAAAAAGCACACACTATAAGAGCAGCTTGCCATTGGATGAAGAGCAACAGCGTATCACAAAATCGACGTTCGCAGTCAAAGTTTCATAATGACAGCAATAATAATAATAATAATAATAATTTATTATTTATACCCTGCCCATCTGGCTGGGCCTCCCCAGCCACTCTGGGCGGCTTCCATAGAAACCAAAAATACAGTAAAATATCACACGTTAAAAACTTCCCTGAACAATAATAACAATAATTAACACTACCTAGCAAATATATCGGTGCAAGTTTTAATCTTTTTTTTAAAACCAGAAACAATAAAACAAAAAATTAAATAACGAAAAGCATTTAGAGACCACAAATGTAACAGCGTTATTCCTCTCTCAGCAAAACCAGTAAGGGGCCAGGGGCCAGATGGACTTTGAAAAGTTTCATTCTGTTCCTAAATGCCACAGCCATTTAACTGCTAAATCCACCAAAAGGTAGCTCGGACCTTTTGAAATTTCTATAATATTTGTTATTTCTTGTACTGTGTGCAGCAGAGTTCAGGCGCAAGCCAGAACCACAGGGTTATTTTTCCTTCTCTTTTATGAACTGGCCCCCTAGTGGGCATTTGAGTTCAGTTCTTTCCTAGTCAACATTCTGCACATGCACTCACTGACAATGCCCCACTATCAGAGCACATGGTGTGTGTTTTTAAAAAGGATGTTAGTAAATGGCTCAAATTGTTAATTTAACCAGTATGTTAAGGCATCTTATGCGAGTCTCTGCAGGCCGTTTTGTCTCGTAGATGACAGATTGCATCGGCCGACATTAAAACACAGTTTATTGGGGAAAGTATTTCAGAAAAGTAAGCCAGTTTAACTGATAGGAGTACATATACCTAAAATGTTTTTGTTTTAGAATTTATTTTTCATGCAATGTACTTTGACTCAAAACATTTAATTTAGATTTGTTTTCTTGGGGGCTTCGTGTGGTTTTCATTGGTTTTGTTTTTGGTTAAACTGCATTCCATTCCTGGGTAACTGCTAAATGCCACTTTTTGAGAAGAATCAAGGAAGTATACTTAACTAATTTATACTGGCATATTCTGCAAAGTAGCATTTGTTCTAGGGATCAAGTGACTGCCAAACAGCGTTGATGATTATGTCATGATAAATGAACCAGCAGTAACTCCTTTGGTCTATAAAACACAGTCTTTTGTATATGAGAAACTGAATTTTTTTTGGCTGTTGATAACCAGAAGCTGAATGCATTTGTCAATATACAAATATGCAAATAAAAACTATAATTAGGAAAAAAACAGCAATTGGTTGCAGTTTAATACTTTATACTAGTCTTAGCTGGGGCATGTTGTTCTAGAGAAGCAGATCATAGTCCATAGATATCCTAAGCAATGCCGGTTAATGATTAGAGGAGTTCTCGCTGTTATGGAAAGGCAGTTCCTTAACTTGTGGATTTTAAGTTGGAGCACCACAGCATGGTAACTTCTCTTTTAAGCAGTTTGAACTGTGCTCCTAAAGATTTTAACTCTACACCCCAGAATTCTTAATTCTGCATTTGCAATATATTCCCTTTATCAGGAAGATTTTAAATGTTTGATTCTTTATGATGTTTTATATATTCTGCAAGCCGGCCAGAGTGGCTGGGGAAACCCAGCCAGATAGACGGGGTATAAATTATAAAACTATTATTATTATTATTATTATTATTGCAAAAATTGAGAGTTTGCTTATATTTAATTACATTTCCATACCTTGTTATGTGCTCAAAATTCAGAGTTTTGGATAGGTTTTTGGTAAGGGAGAAAGTAATTTTGGCAAGGGTTATTTTTGTTGGTAAGGAAGAAGTGGAGACAGCTGGAGTTAATGTTTTCAGGGTGTCCTCGAGATCCATGGAACTGGATATTTAGCCAGATTCTGCACTAATATTAGATCTTCTGCTCAAATTGCACATCCCTAGACATACAAATGCGCACAGGCCAAGCCATGGTCAGGACACAGAACATGTGTTCATGATCAGGACCATTCTTAGCATGGTAACTTTTTAGCACAGTAGCAGAATCTGATCCTCAATGAGCTGCTTTGGAAGTTGGCTGAAAATGCTCCTGTTGCACTTCTCCTATCGATTGATCCTGCTGGATATATTTGCAATAATGTGTTACTATTTCTTCATTATAGACGAGGAAGTGGCTACCAATTCTTTTTAGCATAGTCATGGAAAATTAAAAGGTGATGGGATTGAAATTTAATTTTATTTCAACATTTTCTCATCGCGCTGTAAATTTGATCAAATTACTATCAGCAGTTACTAGCCTGTCACGTTGCATCCCTTGAAATATGCAACCAAATCTTTTTTTCCTTTGTTTTAAAGAAACAAGTTCAGGCCAGAGGTGCCTTGTGAAGTGCACACGTATTATTTATCTTTCACTAGTTCCCTGCCAGAATCTGCAAATAGAGATTTTGGTGTGAATGCTATTGGCTGGAAAATCTTATAGGGAAAAGCAAGTAGACCTGGAGACCATTTGTAATTTAGTTACCCTCTTGCAAAATCCCTGGAATTTAGGGTTGTGACTGAGCACATGTAGAAAACCCAAGGGTTCAATCCTTAGGGATCTCTAGCTAAGAACTTTTTTTTCTACAGCTCCAGTGGATTCGAATTAAAAGAAAGGAGATTCCAACTAAACATTAGGAAGGACCTTCTGACAATGAGAGCTGCTTGACAGTTGAATGGACTCCATCAGAAGGTGGTAGACTCTCCTTCCTTGGAAGTTTTTAAGCTGAGGTTCAGTAGCCATCTTATCACGGATGAGAGTCCTGCATTGCAGAGGATTGTTTCTATTCTCAATAGGTACCTGCTACGTCATGCTCAGTAGTCTTTAAAATTCCCATAAACAAGCCTGCTGTTTGGCGATCATTAAAATGGGATTAGATTAGTTCTTCATGCGAGCAGTCGGGCTATTGTCTTGAACCAAAGGCTGCTCTACACAAATAGAGCACCATTTTGTGAGGTCTGGAGTTCTGCTACCTTCCGGTGACTTGTAAGCAGGTATAAAAGAGGTTCCTTGATATAGAAGAGCGTAAATAGGCTCTGCACGTTAAAGCCCAGAAGATGTTAGTATCATGCAAGATGTGTACAGTGTTCCAACTATTTATCTTGGTGTAATTTACTATTCATGATATAATGGATGGAAAGCTTCTGTTCATTCCTTGCTCTCGCTATCATATGTGCCCTCCAAAAAGCCTCTCTTAGGGGATCAGGCATCAGGCTTCTACAAGGGGAAGTGGGGAGGATAATTGCTGCAATTTGGTCTTGAGTTCCTCTCACTTTTTCCTCGCCCCCCAACTCCATGCCTTGCCTACGGTATTCAAGATGGTCTTCCAAACTTCCAGTGAGACCTTACTGCAGGAGGAAGAAGAGGGCGGGATACTTTCTTTCCAGGACCTTTCTTAAGTTATCTTAGGATCCAATCCATAGTTTTGCTGGTAGGGGCTAAATTTGTCAAAGTCTTTCTCTCAATCAATCAATCAATCAATCTTTATTACGGTCAGAGACCAGACAGCAAAGCCTCCCACTTTCTAGTACATTAGTGTTTTAACAGGCTTTTAAAAAGGCTTTTAAAAGGAAAAGGAAAAATATTAGTAGAAGTCGAGAGTGAGATGGTTTATGGATAACCTGAGAAGCAAAATATTTCAACTTCTTCTGCCTGCATAAAATATTACTCTAGACGCTGGAACATCATAAACTCTTAAACTGCTCTCTGCTTCATCCATCAGGAGTCCCATCCAGTAGCAGCTGGGCATACAGAAAAGAAATGAAAACTAATGAAATCTTCATGGGCATTTAAGTCTGAATTGTTGACATTGTCCATCCAAATGTAATAATAAATACAGCTGTATGCCTTGTTTTTTATTTAATACAAAAGAGCAGAGGGAAATGTAGCAGATGTCATTTGGTAGAAATCACGACATGACACACAAAGCTAGATATGATGGATAAATATTTTTATTGTTTATTGCTTCTTTTTTTAAAGGAAAATTTCCAAATGTTTACACATGGGACCTTTTAGTGCTTCAGTTTGCTAGGGAGACAAAAAATACTGCAAGTGTTGGTTTGGATATTCACCCCAGTTGTGAGCTACTTTTGTTTGGAACTTAATAATCCCCCCCCCCTCTCTCTCTCACACACACACACACGGTCTCATAATTGACCCAAGTTGTAGCCAAATGAACAAATAGTGTGCTTGATTTCTGTTATCTTTCTACCCTTTGGGGGAGGGGGGAAAAACTAGAAATTGGGCAGATCACACGTTTCCATGCACAAAGCTACTCCTTTTCTTCCCTCATCCTCATAAGCTAATCACCAGATTCAGAAAACCAGTTTAAGTGTGCAGTCATGATGACTTTCTAAATGAGCAAGCCACATAGCAACCTATACCACAAGACTCAATTGTAATCATAGTGTGATCCATGAACTTTCCTAATCACAGTGACTTAACATTTCAAGGATAACTGCAAGGATAGAGAGCAATCCCAGCCATGTTTTCTACTGAGTCCTGGGATCCCAAGTCTAAAGATTTGTATCGGTGCATCACCTACAGCAGCATTTGCAAAACTGATACCCTCCAGATGTTTTGGGAGTGCAGTTCTCATCAGCACCAGCCACTAAGGCCATGCTGTTTGGGGCTGATTATAGTTATAGTCTGAGACATCTGGGAGGCACTAGATTGGCAAAGATTGCCCTACAATGTTTAGTGCAGTGGGTCTACAGCTCTGCCATATGGTCATATTATGTGGTACACCCTCTTAGTCACAAGCATGTAGTTGCTCCAAATTCTGAGACTGGGTTCCAATGTATATTTTGGGTGTTCCCAAAGGCTTATGCCTTGGTTGTAGCTTTCTTTCATTGAAGCACAAAAGGGTGCTGTTTGGGGGGGGGACCTCCAAATGCTGCTTGGATAGATAGAACATTTTGCCCAGAATTTTGAGCCTTGGCTTTTCATCACTCCGTATGGTCCAAAGCAGTTTTCACAATTGATTGTTTCACAGTTCCTTGTTCTAACCCCTATTTCAAGTATCCTTAAATGGAGTCCTTTATAAAACAAATCATTGGCATTTTCCGTTCTCACATCATAATACAAGGTTGCTAATTAAGAACCTTAATAGGAAGGCTTTTCTCAGTGCTTTTCAGCAAAATTGGATACTGCCAGAATAAGATAAGAAGCCATCTGTGTCTTTTTAAAAAAAGATATCGTGTCCCAGAATCAATCTGTGTATGTCTTTTTACCCTTTCCCCATTTTTATTGATGATTTAGAAATATGTTTCGTAACGCTTCAGTATATAATAGAGTATACACAGTCATATGTAGAATTATAGACTATTACTCTATAATAGCCTCCAGTAATAAATATTTTGATCTAGAATCACTTTGATTAGAAAGTGTTGAAGATTTTTCACATGGGCTTTTGGGAAATAGTCTTCCAGTTATTCAGTTGCAAAAGTGTACTTTCCTCTAACTATAAATTTGAGCCTTACCGGTAACTTGTATCTGTTTTTGAGCAAGGATGATGGAAGTCCTCTGATTGCCTAAGAGGATGGACTTCTTTGGCCACGACATTTCTTTACATCAGCCATATCCACTTTAGTGACGTTGTGTTGACCAGCCAGCTACGTGCCCAAAAAGATGAAACCTAACTGTGGAAACTAGGAAAGTGCAAAGCTGACCGGGTTTCAGAAAGTCATAAAAGCGTTGCTGTTTTGCTCCTGGAGCTTTGCTAAACAAGACTCTGTTTACAGTAAACCAGGTCATTGCCATTGTCAAACGCTTCTGCTTTGTGTAGTGTTCCTGTGTGCTTTGTTGTCGTTTCCTTCAATGTAGAAATACGTTAAAGAAATAATAGTTCAACAAGATTATACTGTATTGCACCTTTTCAAGCCATAGGCCCTCATCCCATGGCTTGAATTGTGGCTGCCTTTCCATTCTGCAGTGCCTTAGACAATAGTTAAAATGTTGGGAACTTTATGGGGTTCTATTAATTAAGGTTAAAATATCACACACAAAATCTTACTTGGCATCAAGCCCCACTGGGGATTATTCCCAAATGAATATGCAAAGGATTGGGCTGTAAAAGATGCAGATATATATATATAAATCTTCCTAAATAATGCTTGGCAGCATGAAAATAATACCCTGTTTCTTTCTGTTTTCAACTGTACCGGTCAGTGGTCTGTGAAGACGGTAAGGCCTGTGTGCTGTAAACTTCGTAACAACAGCATGAAAGTAGCTTATTGAAATCGTGTCCATCTCATAGTTGCTTTGAGTGAATTGGTATTCAGATGCGTATTCTTAATCACTCTTTGTCTCATTATCCATTTGTGCTTGGTGTGAACAAAATAGACTCCTGACATTGCACAGAGGAAAGGAATTCAACCAATAGGCAAAGATGTACTCCTGTTTTGCCTCCATAAAATGAGACTGATACCTACTCAATCCAGAGCTTCCTTTTCCTACAAGGTGCTTGTGAACGAGGCCTACAAGGGAGTCAGTCCTGTGCATGCCTGGAGCTATACTATCTGAGTCTTATATTTTAAAAACGTTTCATTTAGTCCATAACTGATAACCATGGTAGTTATCGCAATACCGTTCCTGAAAGTCTTTGTTGAAGACAGCTGAACATGACCCCCTCCCCAACTTAACACATTCTCTTACACATGCAAGGTAGATGGATTTTCATGGCCAGGTAATAACAAATGAATGTACTAGGCTGTCATCTTCTGAGTAGAACCACTGACTTAACTTAAATCCATGGATTTCAATAGCCATACTCTATTGAGGCTTAGCCAGATATCACTCACTGTTATTAGGACTTGGTCAAAACTGCTGTTGAAAACTTTTAGCCAATGATGGTGGTTTGTTTAAAATGAAGTCGCCTGGCTGTTTACAACAATCAGCGCTATTTAACAATAAATGAAAATAAAGTAATTAAATAGATTTAAATTATTCTGATTAGTGTAAAAAGTCAAACTTTTCTTCTGAGCTTAAGTTGTATCGATCACAGGAGAAACGTGCCTCAAAGCTTTCCTAGTTTCTCTGATGTGTAAGGCATTGTTCATTGATCATACTGTTACGTAACTTCTTTATCCTTATTTGTAAAATCAGCAATTTTATATAACTAAATTCTACAACTTAGTTAAGTGTTCACAGTAGGTGTGGCAGACAGAATCTGGAGAGGAGGATTCGAGATACTATTCTGTTTTCTTTGGTAAAGGAGGCATGAAACATAAATAAGATGCCTATATTTATCCCAGTACTTAATATTTACATATAGATTCATATTTTTAATTGTGTTCAGTAAAAAATAATTTCTGTGGCAGGAAGCTGTTGGCAAATTTTGCTCCTTTATTGCAGACAGTTCCATTTTATTTCAAATAAGGTTTGAAGGTAGAATTATGGCGAAAGTACAATGGAAATGAACAGTTAAGGGGTTAAGTTCCATTGATTCTCATGGAAATTAGAAATGCCTATTTTTTGCGAGATTGTTTCCATAGTTTCTCCTTTGTGTATATTGAGTGAAGCCTTTATTATGCTTAAAAATAAAAGACAATTATGCGAGAGCAAAAGTTATCTCTTATTAACTACCTTGAGCGACACAAACCTAAAATCCCTAATGCAGCTCATTGCTCTTAATTAGAATAACTTAATATAATACACCGTGCATGATAATTTTATAGTTTTGCATTTAAAATCATGATTTATGTAGGAGCTGTTTAGCACAAGTTCGACACACAGAGCAATGCTTTTAAAAGGAAGGCTTACAACTCTGCTGAAAAGGAGATTAGTATGAGATTTTGGAGGAAAATTAACTTAATAGGCCTTATTGTTTTACAGCCCTTTGAAACAGATTCTCTGAGCAGATGGCAAACCGTAAACACAAACAGACTTTTGAATTCTTGTTTAGCTTGTAATTACTGGTTGGTGCTATAGTTAACTTATTAAATGTGCTCAAGTAGGTGGATTTGTGAGCCTTTTCATTGAAACACCCTGTTTGTAGCTCAAAACTTGTTAATTATAGTCCAAACCAACTAATGTTGGATGTAGTAGGAACCTTTTGCATTGACTTTGGTGGAAGCAACTTTACAAGACTTCGGTAAATTGGAGGTAAATCGTCACATTTGCTTCTGAGCATGTCTGCATTGATATTTGGCAGATTTTAGCAAGAGAAATCTTAGTTGGCCTATTCAGTGCTTTCTTCTTCTTCTTCTAGAAAAATAGGTGCTGCTACGCACCATGAAATTGTTACAGTAAGTGCCATACTTTTTAACAACAAAAAGAGGTGCCAGTACTGTGAATCATTGAGTACCCCCTGGAAAAACAAACACGATGGGCCTATTTCTAGTGAATATCAATAATAATTCTTAGCTGTATTCTGAACCAAGTGGTAGAGGCAATAAGTTAACATCTGAGCCATCAGACTTTCATGTAGACTTCATGCTGCTTTTGATATAGCCTGTGGTTAGAGGATAGAGGGAATAAACTTAGATATAGTATGAAGATGCTGTGATGGCTACCACAAGATGCAGCGATGGGTACCAACTTAGATGGCTTTAAAAGGATTAGAGAAATCTGTGGATGGCAAACTGCCAGTGAATGGCTGAGCACTGCCTCTCATCTTGGAGATGGGATACCAATGATTAGGGGGAGCCTTCAAAGTAAGCTCCAAGTGGCAAAGCAGCTTCTCTCTCCTCCAGATTTCAGCGTGATGGAAGAGAACCTCTGGGAGGCTGGCCTGTCGCCACAGCAAGCTTGGAGAATGGAATTGTGGAGTGTTCTCAACAGGATAAAGAGTTGCGTGCAACTGGGAAACCTAATAATGTATTCTGCTGTTTCTAAATTGCAGAGCACTTTGTTGTCACCATGTTTGCCTATTTCAACGCCATTGAAAATGAGTTAAACCACAGTTTGGCAAAACGGACTTAAGAAATGGAGTATTATAAACTTGGTTCTGCTACAAGGCCTGCTTCCCTCCTTGCAGCCTCTCCCCGGTGCTGATTTCCCCTCCCTTATCATCACATTTCCCTGGCAAAGAGATTAACAATCATTACTCCTAACCAGGATTTCCCTTAAGTCAGGTGCCCATTTTAAAACTGACATTTCAGATCCCTGGGTTAAGCAGTGCTGAAAAGTTTTAACTTGGGTGCCAGTTAACTTTTTAGCCACTATTCAGGTGAAAGGGAACTTGCTCACACTGCGGAGGAAAGCCTCAGGGTGGCTTTCAGTTAGCAGGGAGCCAGCACTTCATCTGTGCAAAGGAAATGCATTTTTTAAAAAATGTATGTTGTGGCAAAAGGTTTAATGAATCCAAGCCACCTCTAGGAATGATGTCTCCTCCCAAAGAATTTTCAGAATTTGAATAGATCTATGGGATAACCACCCTGAGACATCCATCCCTGCACTTAATGTGCACAGTTCAGGGATGTTTTCAGATCTGTTTAATAAGATTGTGCTTAAACCTGCGGGTATGCAATGTAAGCCACTTAATAACATCACTGTTGCTAGTGCCTTGTTGTTGTTGTTGTTGTTGTTGTTGTTGTTGTTGTTGTTTAGTCGTTTAGTCGTGTCTGATTCTTTGTGACCCCATGGACCAGAGCACGCCAGGCACTCCTGTCTTCCACTGCCTCCCGCAGTTTGGTCAAACTCATGTTAGTAGCTTTGAGAACACTGTCCAACCATCTCGTCCTCTGTCGTCCCCTTCTCCTTGTGCCCTCCATCTTTCCCAACATCAGGGTCTTTTCCAGGGAGTCTTCTCTTCTCATGAGGTGGCCAAAGTACTGGAGCCTCAGCTTCAGGATCTGTCCTTCCAGTGAGCACTCAGGGCTGATTTCCTTAAGAATGGAGAGGTTTGATCTTCTTGCAGTCCATGGGACTCTCAAGAGTCTCCTCCAGCACCATAATTCAAAAGCATCAATTCTTCAGTGATCAGCCTTCTTTATGGTTAAGAACTTTGCTTCAGGATGAGAACAGAAATCACACAACAACAACGGGGCAGCGGGAGACCCCATTAGCTAAAGTGGTACCTCGGGTTACGTTTCAGCTTAAGAACGGACCTCCAGAACAAATTAAGTTCTTAACCCCGAGGTACCACTGTACTGGGGAAACCATAGCTTCAACTATACGGACCTTTGTTGGCAAGTTGATGTCTCTGCTTTTTAAGATGCTGTCTAGGTTTGTCATCGCTTTTCTCCCAAGAAGCAGGTGTCATTTAATTTCATGACTTCTGTCACCATCTGCAGTGATCATGGAGCCCAAGAATGTAAAATCTCTCACTGCCTCCATTTCTTCCCCTTCTATTTGCCAGGAGGTGATGAGACGGAAGAACATTATTATGCCAGCTTTTAATACCTCTTTGGATATTCACAGCCTGTTTCCTCCCCACCCATTGTTTTCCATCCCCAAGTTCCTTACGGGTTCTCTTAATGAAATTTTGCCTTCTCTCTGTGATGAGGCTGGCTTGACATTTAGAAGCCCATATAGATTGGTAGAAAATCTCCTGAACTGGGAATTTGGCAGCTCTAATAATGTTCAGATCCAATAATTTTGTGCTCTGCTAGTACTTTTGGGCACAAATAGTTTCATGTTGTCCCAGTAAGCTCCCTGTTGAGAATACCATGTTGGATATTTCTGGCATCGCTGCTCCTTATGACATTGATTACGTCACATGACTTGTTGGGAAAGGGGTTTCCATGTTCCAGAAGTTCCTCCCTTCCTATTGGAAAAATTGGTGAATAATCTGTGGGGATCGTCTTCAGTGGTGGGGAGGAGCAATGTGAGTAAGCTTTATCAGGGTTTGAGGTTCTAGGGGAGCCTGGGCCAATTTAAGTTACTTTTTACGTGGTTATCAGCCACGTTTTACATCTCCTAATGCAACTTCTTCATGATTTGGTTTTTTAAAAATTGCCCAAATTCCCTGTAATTCCCAGTTTGGTTCTGACTGCCCTTTTTATAAACAATAGAAAATCCCAAGGCGATCTATGGATCTTGGTAATGAAAATGTTGCTCTGTTAAAATCTTAATAATTTGGAAATGTGTCTGTCAAAAATCATGTCAAGACTGAGAGTCTTGCCGCACTTCAAATTCATTGTGGCTTGTGATTTTGAGGGGTAGGTGTTTTATCAGAAGCAGTAATGTTTGTTACTACAGGCTAAACATGGCTACCTTTACCATAATTTATCCTAAACCTGTCTATTCTTGCAACTGCTTGTTCCATAACGACCAGAGGTTTTCCAGCAGTGTCACCGATTGAGCCTACGCTCCCCACATTTAAGCATTTGAAATATTTTGCAGGGTTCCCTTCCCCTAAAATTAAAGATCCTTTTTTCATTCTGGTTCACTAGTATATTTCCACACACACCCCTCCCGAGTCTATAACCTCCTCTGAAATGGATTTGCTTTCCCTTCAAGATTATTTAACACATGGAAGAACTGTTTATAATCTGTAACATCTTGAAAATCTCAGATTGAGCAAAAAAAAAAGGGGGGGGGATCACAGACCATCAAGAAAACAATTCTGTCTGATGTGTCCATTCCACACCCACACCCACACCCACCCACCCACCCACACACACACCCGGAGCTATGCTTTGCAGCATTGTGGTGTTTAAAAAATCAGTTCTTCTTCATCCAGTGAGGAAATGCTGTTGGTTATGTGTGAGGTGCCAGCAGAAATGTGAATAGCTGCACTTTCTGAGGGTTGTATTTTCACTTGGTTTCAGGGCCCTGCTCAAGAAGATTTCAGCCACCTGCCTCCAGAACAAAGGCGGAAAAAACTGCAGCAGCGAATTGATGAACTTAACAGAGAACTACAAAAAGAGACAGATCAGAAGTAATTTTGCTTTTCTGTTATTGTATCTTGACCTTATCTTTGCTGCTCTTTTCCTAGGCATCAATATGTCTCTTCTGCAAACATAAATTTGTCTTTAACTTTCTCAGTGTTGCTCATAAATCCTCTCAAACCCCATAGTTTTGGGGGTGTCCTTAGTGTTAAGAAATTGTACTGCTTTCTCTTCCTCCCTCCTCAGTTTCATTGTTGCAAGGAAAACAATTTTCTAATTCGATATACTTTTTTTTTTCTTTCTACAGAGATGCGCTCATCAAAATGAAAGATGTATACGAGAAAAACCCGCAAATGGGTGATCCGAGCAGTCTTCAGCCAAAGCTGGCTGAAACTATGAGCAACATGGACCGCCTTCGAATGGAAATTCACAAGAATGAGGTTAAAATCTATTAAGACATTTCGAAAGGACGCTGGTATAAGATTTCAGATGCCTCTAGATAAGGCATCCTCCAAAAAATCCCGGAAGGGTATTCATAATATAGGGTGGAATCCTGGTTGCTTTTGCACTCCATCTATTTACAACAACTGCCACTTTAAAGCCACCTGGCTTTAATGTTTCCAATATAGTTAACAAGGAGAGATTTGTAAAAATCCTATGGCAGTCCTTGCCTGTACCTTTAGAGGTGTTCGAGCTCTGAAACAAGAAGCATGTAGCTATTCTCTACAGAACCAAATAGCCGGAAGAGCACTGGTTTGAAAATATTTTTGCAGGTTCAATTTTTCTGTATCTGTGGTAGCACAGAGCTGACAAATCGTGCACTTATGGGTATGGATTGGGAGACTTCCTGAACAGATGAGTGAGTTAAGAGAAACTAAAGAATTTTTAATATAGTACTGGCGTGTGGTACTTGTATATACCCATCAACTGCCCCCCCCAAACCAGGACATTCCATTTTTTTCTTGCAAGAGGACAGTGACCAAAATGGCTGCCACAGTCTCCGGCTGCACTTTTTTCGGGCATGGCACCGCAAAACGCACATTTTTTGGGTGCTGTGCCCCCAAAAAGCCCTTTTGGGAGGAGCCACGAAATCGTATGGGTCATGTGACTTGTGCAGGAGTGCAGCCCGGGAAGATGGTGTCCCAGTTTTTGGGCTCCTTCATATTGCTTGTGGTGAATTTGGTAACTCACAGTTCCAGAATATTGCTTTAGAATACAAATCTGTTTTGAGAACAGTTAAGATGTGTGTTTGGCCTCTTAAGCATTTATTTTGCTACTGGTGCCAAATGATCTCTCTCTGTCTGTCTCTGTCTCAAGGCCTGGCTTACTGAAGTTGAAGGTAAAGTAGCAGCAAGAGGAGACCGTAGACACAGCAGTGATATCAACCACCTCGTAACCCAAGGACGAGAGAGGTCACTATATTTATCTTTTAAACAAAGTTCATTGTCTTTGCACTGTCATTTTCTAAAACAGCAGTCACTGCATCCATCTCGAATTTGATTAAACAAAAAGTATTGCCTTTGCCCCCAGAACCTCCCCAAACCCTTTTCCACTTGGTTTTCTTTTCTTTCCTTACTTTAAGCTCACTTCCCAGTGATCTAGCCCGGGGGTGGGGAACCTGTGGCCTGCTGCATATTGTTGGACTCACATCAGTCCCAGACAGCATGACGAGTGAATAAGTCGAGTGGGTTGCCCATCTCTCATCTAGGCACTGCAGTTGTAATTGCTGCATTACACAAAAGCAATGTTTTTGTTGCTGGAGCTGAAAAGAGAAGGTGGAATTGCAGATAAATTAGGACTTTCTCTTCAAATCTTGTCTTTACCTCTCACGTAACTCTCTCTCTCTCTCTCTCTCTCTCTCTCTCTCTCTCTCTCTCTCTCTCTCTCTCTCTGTGTGTGTGTGTGTGTGTGTGTGTGTGTTCAGCACACACACAGAGAGAGAAAGAGAGAGAGAGGTAGGGTGTGTGTGTGTGTCCAGCACAATTTAGTGTTCATTTTGTACACCTTTTGAATTACGACCGTTTGAATGCTTGAAATTTGAGTGATGAGTGTTTAAATTTATAGGCTTTCCCTTGGAATGCTTTTTAAATTATTGTATCTTTTCATTGATTGCAACACTTTAAGATGAGCCGTATCCATTTTTAAAATGAATTATTTGATTAAAGAATTGCGTCCAACTTCAGATAGTTTCCTATTCCCTATTCCCTCCCCTCTCCTTAAAAGGGCTGGTGAGGTATTTATCTCTCCTTAGCTGCAGTTAAGGAACAACCGCTCTTCACCTTTTTGTAACTAGCAAGGTGAAACTGAGGCTTAATCAGTCCCTGCGATGACCCAAGGAATGCGGCCTCTGATTTAGAAAGCTGTATGAAAAAGATGGAAACCACACACGTACAGTTTGTATTTTGGGTAGCCGATGAGGAACGGAGCCCGTACCCTATCTTTTGCCTAGCAAAGCAGACTTCAAGGACTGTGAATGTTCTTGCTTCATGAGCACAGTGGTACCTCGGACTAATAACAGTCCTGTTTAAGAACGATTCAGTTTACAAACTCCGCAAAACCGGAAATAGTGTCCTGGTTTGAGAACTTTACCCCAGTCTAAGAATGGAATCCGAACGGTGGAAGGGCACCGGCAGCAGGAGGCCTCATTAGGGAAAGCACACCTTGGTTTAAGAACGATTTTGGTTTAAGAACGGACTTCCGGAACAGATTAAGTTCATAAACCGAGGTACCACTGTATTGGCATACATGCATACAGTTGTCTTCTCCACTCTCACAGTCATGCATGGTTCTGGGGAGGCAGAGGAGAAAATGATAGCAGTTGCATAATTCTCTTCCCATAGACAGAGCTTTAAAAGAGCATTTCTGTATTCTGCCTATTTTGATCCGATAAGCTCTGTTCTGAAATCAGAGCTCCTTCTTCATCTAAGGACTGTCCTTGGATCTTATCTATACTCCCTGCCTATGCCTGTATTCATCCGTAGCAATAAGTATTTATGGGTTTGCCATGCATAGTTACTGTGAGCTGAAACGGGGTCAGCAAATGTTATGATAAGCTTATGGGAAATGCTGGGGTTCTTGGTTTGCAAAGTGTGAAGGTTCCCTTGTCTCAACCATTGCATTGCAGCCCTGAAGGGAGCTACACCGATGATGCCAACCAAGAAATTCGAAGCCCACCCCAGCAGCACGGCCCCCATAACGAATTTGACGACGAGTTTGAAGATGACGATCCCTTACCAGCCATAGGACACTGCAAAGCTATGTATCCTTTCGATGGTAAGATTAGCTTAAGGGAGATATATTTACAAACACACAAAAATGTGTGTGAATCCTATATATGGCAATTACCTTTTGCCTTACCTAGATAATAATTGTCTGCATATAAACGATTCTAGCAGCTGGTTTTGGTTCTGGGAAATCATGCCATAAATCATTTTTGTTTAACGGCAGAAAAATGCGGCAGCGTGGTAACAAAACAAATATGTTAGATTAGAAAAACAGCCATTGGCGCGCGTTCAGCTTTGCAACAAGAGACCATGTTTTGTCTCCTGGCCTACAATTGGAACATATGCTCCGCTTCACAGATTTGATGTTTCCTCCCATGGGTGGAAAACGAGAGCCGAGGGAGCTTGCATTTAAACCCTGCGAGAGCTGTGGCGAAGGTTTTCTTATTGTGTGTGTGCGTGTGTGTATCCCCGTTTCCTTCTAGGTCACAATGAAGGCACTCTGGCGATGAAAGAAGGGGAGATTCTGTACATCATAGAGGAAGATAAAGGGGATGGGTGGACTAGAGCCCGGAGGCAGAATGGAGAAGAAGGATACGTGCCAACATCCTACATCGATGTAACTCTAGAGAAGAACAGTAAAGGTGCAGTAACCTATATCTAACCTCCAGCCCGTCAGCTTAACAATGAACATTCCTTAAAGAATCCTGAAGCACACAGATGGATGGAAAGTGTTAAGAGCATTCGGGAAGCCTTTCAATCTGTTGTTCACCATGTGAGCTCGTCCGGGGATGAAGCTGGAAGAACGTCTGCGTTTCAATGAGTCTCTTGACACAGCTTTGGCCAGTGCCATGTCCATAAGTCTTCTTTCTCTGCCTCTGTCTGCTTCAGGGCTTCTAAGCGTTATCCTACAATCAATGGTTCATCTGTTATGATTTTGATAGTTTTCTTTATTTTTATTTTTTGGGGAGGAAAACTTTTTACTGGCTTAAATGTTTTTTTTTTAAAATTGATCAGTTACTATTATTTCCATCGCATCAGTGTGTACAGTCCGTTAGCCAACCCCTGCCCCCTTCCCAAATCCGCCCCACCCCCCAAAAAAATTTCCCCAATACCCAGCTAATAACTATAAGCCCAGTGCAGTGAAAATGGCCCTGCTGCAGATAAAGTGGGCAAGCGGATCTGCTTTTGCTTTTCTGAATGCAAACCTTTCCTCCTTGTTCCCTTGCCCTGTTCTGCATTGTGCATGGAAAACGGCTGGCAATCCAGTGCAATGAGGGGCAGTTCAGAAAACAAATAAACCGTTTCTGCTGCGAGTGTACAAGCCGTTGCTTAGGTGTAAGAGGTTCCTGCTAACGTTTACAAACATGCCTGTCGCGTACGCATTATTGCAGTTTTTTCTTTGCAACATCAATGAGCAGCACTTTCCCATCTTACAAAGGATGAATGTGGAAGGTAGCTGGGGAATTGCATAGCTAGTAACTGGGGACTCCGCAGGCGTGCAGCATTCTGATGTGCCCTGCTTTACTTCGTTCCTACCTGTTAAGTAAGGACTTTGAATGCAACGTGGGTCGCTGAAATGACTTCCTTCTGCTTGGGATTCCTGACGAGGCTATTCTGTCCGTAAAAGGCAACTTCCTCTTCTCTTGCACCGACACTCTTGGGGGGGAAAACTCTCCTGGGAAATATCTATTCCAGGAGTCCAGGCAACGCTGCATCTCAATTTCATGTGCACGAATTCGGTGTGGACCACCCCATTCAGTCCACCAGAAGGAGCATATCTCATACGTGAAGAAAGGCGGATGCTGGCGAGCTCCCCTTTGCTCAAATGAAAATCCCTGTGTGCACATTGAAGCGCCCGAGCCTGGAATAGATCGCTAGACTCTGATGATTGTCGCTGATGCACCTATATAAGTAGAGTTTTCTAAGTGCTACTAGATAACCTGTACATTTTCACTTGGTCTGGGGAGTTATTCTGGTAGCAAAGTTGCACTAATTTGCTACTGGATGAACTGCTGTCTGGAAGCTAGGAATGCTTGAAAAGACTTGGTGCCATTACCTGTGCATTGGATTTATTTTCTAACCATTTAGAGGGGTTATTTTATTTTTTACTTTATTCTATGAGCACACTTCTCTCTCTGAAGGCCTCTGGTAATTCTGTTCTTCTCTTTTTTCCTCTTGGACTGCAGGTTCCTGAAGCGGGTTTCTGAGAAAATGGGCGAGATGTTGAAGGAGGTTACATGCAGCTGCTTTTTTTTATTTTAGGGGGGTGGGTGAGGGAAGGAAGGGGGTAGGGAGTTAGGCCCAGCAAGATAGGCAAAAGCCAGTTGCATGAAGGCATGCAGGCAAACATGACCCACTAACCATGTTAGCATCCCTCTGTGTATTCAAAATCGTTACAGTAAAGCCACAGCTCCATTTCAGCAGAACCAAACCACCTGAAAACGCATTCCTTTTGTGGTTCTGAAAAAGCCCTACTTTTGCTGTCTTCCCGTTGCATTGCCTATTGGCTGTTTCGGCTGCCTCATTTTCCATGCCCATTTTGAGCTGGCATTGAATTGAAGCCATGTCATCCTTCACAGTCTCTGCCTGTGCCACCTCCATTCTCGCCCTAACCTCCTCCTGCATGTCTAGATACGTATCAGGACTGCCTGCCTAATGTTTTGTATTTCCATAGCTCTTCCTCCTCTTCTGCGTTCGTAGCAAAACGCCACTTTACTGTAGTTCTGTTATCTCCAGCACTAAAGTTTGTTTTCCTTTTCATTTCAGTTTCCACTTAATGCTGCTATTGTTACCTTTTTCTTTTTCTTCTCATTATGACCATCATCATTACATTCCAGTTCTTCTTTTTTTGTGTTGCGACTGATGTGCAAAAAAACCTAACATTCATTTTGATTTGGGGGAAAGGAACGTGTCCCAGCAGCCCATCCTCAGCACCTCAATAACCTGTGAGCACTGAAAAGCCTGAGATTTAACAGCACAGATTTTTTTTCCACCACAAGACAAAAACGACTGTTTTCAGAAGTGCTTGCCATTCAGATGCTGCCTTAAAACTCTCGAGTGCCTAAAATCTGTTGATTGCCAACGCTTACCACTTCAGTATCCCACAAAGGGCTCTGAGCCTCTGCTCCGAATGACCTCCTGCATCTTTCTACAGTACTACAGCTGCTGGTAGCCTTGGCAGATGCTTTCTGGGCCTCTGCCACAACATGATACATGGTGCATTGTAAACTTTATGCATTGGAAGCAAAACACATGTATCGTTTTCATTTTATGTCTAATGAATGTTTTTAATAGGATTTTTATGGAGCCTTTTTTTTCTTTCCTTGATTGTCTCTTATTTCTTGAGTTGGCGGGGCAGGGTTGGGTTGGGGAAAGACTCCAGTTTCTAATTAACTGCAGTGCTAGTCTGTTTCCAAGTGACGCTTCATTGTAAGGACCATTTGAAAAAATTGGAGTGATACTTTGTAATGATCTATGTGCACTTTTACTTGTAAACATTTGAGATTTGAGAAATGTTTATACATGTAAATATAGTTGTCTGCAGCACACACCCCATATTGCCCACGTTGTTTTGTCTGCCATTTGTGAGTTCTGTTAATGAAATCATCCCTACATCTAAAATAAATAGGGGAATCTTAGAATATGGGGAGTTGGGAGGGAGGGAGGGAGGAACCATTTAAGTTAAAAGCTTCATTGATCCAGCTTTTTTTGCTGTTTGTGGTAATGTTAAAAACAAACCAACCAGTTTTCTAGGGGTGGGGTGGGGGGTGAAGCAATATCTGGACACAGCAGCGCTGGATTCCTTTAGAACTTTTTCAGTGTTATTAGGAATTGTACTACCAGTAAAACTAAATCTGTGTGACTATTGTGGTCTCTTCTTTTTATTATTAAGTGTGCCACTATTACGCAAATGACATAGTGTATTTGCAGGGGCGGCGGGGGGGAATTAAACACTAAAGGTTAGATTTTTTCAGCTATCGTAAACAGGGTTATTTATATGATGTGACCTCTTTACTCATTACTGACAAAACTACATTGTATTAGTCATCCAGCTTCTGGGTTTTTAAAAGACCAACCTAGTGGGTTGTTGTTTTTTTAAAAAAAGAATATTATTATTTCAAAGTTAAATATAATGAGAAAATGTTCTCCATATAACTTGCAGCCAAGAGCCCTGTAGATTTTGCCTAATGAACTCATGGGCTTCTACTAAATAACTCAATAGCAAAGGACTAATAACCGTTCTTTCATGCTACTGTTTTTCTAGGAACAGGATTTGTTTCCTCAGGAGATATTCTTTCTGTGGTATAAGGCACAGTGAATTTATGAGGGTTATTACATTTAAAGGGAGGGGGGAAATATTTGTACTTGCACAGTTAGCTAAAATCATGCTGAAATTTTGAACATGATGAATTGTCTTGAGTCTTACAACTTTCCAGTAATTTTTAATCTTTTGTGCACGTGTTGATTTTTAAATGTTTAAATGCTTTGTTAAAAAATAGTGGTTCTCTTGAAAATATTTTCATGGAATTAAAAGCAACCTTTTCATGGCCTGGACAATTTCCTTGTCTTCTGTTGCAGGCGAAGGAATAGGTGGCTTTCGGTGCCTCCCCTTTTTAATGTTAACATGCTCTTTCTTGGAATAAGGCAAGAGCATTCATTTGGTTAGAAGGACAAAGCCTCCCGTTTTCCTGTTAGCGGGCCCAGTTCAGACAAGCAGATTTAATCCCTGGTGCCAAAACTAAGCCCCCAAATTAGCTGAACAATTCCTTTACATGATCGGTTAACTTGCATTCTATAACCCTTAACTTAGTTCCACTTGAATTTCTTCACATGCTTTAGGAAGGAGTTAGAGGATGGAGCAAGCTGAGGGGCAAAGAACCTCTAGTAACATCAGAGCCTTTCAGCATGCCTGGGTAAGTGACCATATAACAAATAAGCAGCATTGTTTGATCTGGTATGCAGAGGTGGGTGGAGTACAGAATTCAGCCGGGGGGGGGGGGGAGTGGCTGGTGGTTGGAGAATTCAGGAGGATGGAATAGCTTGAGACATTGTCATTGTAGCTTCTGTGCAGTTCTACAAATGCAGAAAAGAGCTTTGGAGCTTTGCAAAGTTTTTGGAGCAAGTGTCTACCCAGCCCCCTCTCCCTTAATCAGTGCCGTCTGTATGTGTGCCAAGGAGTAGCAGCCAGCATGCTTGCAGATCAGTTACATTCTCCATTTGAGCCCTGTTTTCCTTGGTAGACCTTTGGGCAGCTGCCTCCTTCGTCTTCTGCTGGCTTCAAAATCCAGAGCGGGCCTTTTGTGTGCTCATTCCTTAGCGTTCTAATGCCAAAGAAGTGGAAACTGTGTCAGAATTTTGTGACTCTTGACTGGGAAGCTGCAGATTAAGACATGCGTTACGATGATTGCAGGGCATGAGCTTGAAAGCGATGAGGAATATACTAGAGTGTGAAAGCTATCCAAAAAACCCCTTGGCATTATTTTGCTTTACTTCTTTCTTTTTTAAGTGTCACATTTCCCAGCTCCGCTAGTTTGATAAAAAGCTGTGGGCAGCAGGCCATGGTGGAATCAAGTGCCTTTTTTTGTTAAGTCTGGTTGTTTGGTCTGTCTTGGGATTCCTGTCATGGTCACCACCATGCCTTCCAGCATACAGGCAGAAAGATAGATGGGTGCTTTTTCTTGGAGCCATTGTTGAACAAACTGGTTGCAGGGAGAGAATGTTTTTGCCTGTATAGTTCCCTGATACTTTATGAGGAGGGAACATATAGGTACTTTAAACAAACAAGAGTGTGGCTGGTGCTTTATGAAGTATCACAATCCAAAGTAGTCACCTTCCCTCCCAAGCCTTTGTCTACTCTTTCTCCATATACAGTGGTGCCTCGCAAGACGAAAAGAATCTGTTCTGTGATTCTCTTCATCTAGCGGTTTTTTCGTCTTGCGAAGCAAGCCCATTGACGGATTAGTGCTATTAGCGGCTTTTAGCGGCTTATCTGCTGATCGGATCAGCTAATAAGCGGCTTAGAAAAAGGGGGGGAGGGGAAAAAACCAGCAGGAACTCGCAGGACATTGTCGTCTTGCGAAGCAAGCCCATAGGAAATTCGTTTTGCGAAGCACCTCCAAAACGGAAAACTCTTTTGTCTAGTGAGTTTTCCGTCTTGCGGGGCACCACTGTACTCTGCAGACGGCTTGATTCAGGCATCAGGGGATCCGAGAAATGTTACGTGATATAAGTAATGAAATACATTTGTGGTAATAATTGTGGACAGGGGGCAGTGAGGGCTCTCAAGGCAGGAGAGCAGAACATAAAAGCAGTTTTAGCCAAGGAAGGGGGCCAGAATTACAATGTTGTATGACGTGGTGAACTTACAGGTGCCGCTGGATGCATCCTTTATTTTGTAATTAGTTTTGAAGGATTTTGTGTTACAAAACAGACAGGGGTACATTTTATCATTACAACTTCATTTACATTTAGTGATACTTTTGTTGCAGACATCTTGTGGCTGGGAGAAAAAAAAGAGTGTGGGGGGAGAGAAGGTACTGTTCTTTTGTTGTGTTGCCTAGTGTAGGGGTTTGTGTCAGCATCATGTGGGTAGGTCCTTTGTTTACGTATTAATTTTTCATTGATATTGTGAGAGATTAGGGGAGTCCTGAGCTTGCTTGGTTGCAGTGTTGCTAGTGTATATGTGGGGGGTCAGGTTAGCCATATTGATTTGTATGATTTGGGGGGGGGGGTAGGTCATTGTCAGGGACGCAGGTGGCGCTGTGGGTAAAAGCCTCAGCGCCTAGGGCTTGCCGATCGAAAGGTCGGCGGTTCGAATCCCTGCGGCGGGGTGCGCTCCCGTCGTTCGGTCCCAGCGCCTGCCAACCTAGCAGTTCGAAAGCACCTCCGGGTGCAAGTAGATAAATAGGGACCGCTTTCTAGCGGGAAGGTAAACGGCGTTTCCGTGTGCGGCTCTGGCTCGCCAGAGCAGCGATGTCACGCTGGCCACGTGACCCGGAAGTGTCTTCGGACAGCGCTGGCCCACGGCCTCTTGAGTGAGATGGGCGCACAACCCTGGAGTCTGGCAAGACTGGCCCGTACGGGCAGGGGTACCTTTACCTTTACCTTTTAGGTCATTGTCCTGTCTGTGTGATTAAGGGGGACCATACTGGGGTGAAGGCATCCTCCTTTGCTTGTCCCTGTGCTAGTTTTAAGTTTGTTGCTCAACTTTTCTAATAGGGCAGTTTGCCATACATTTTGGTACCAGTGGTCTGTGTTCATTCCTGATAGGTCCTTGCAGTGTCTAGTTATGTTTCTGGCTGCTGAGAGCAATGCCATCATCCTTTATCACTACCCTTGCTGCTTGGGGCTGATGGAAGTTGGAGAGAGAAGAAAGTTCAGGAGCAAAGATGAGCAGGTCAGTTCTGGACAGCTTGGGCCCCTCAGTTTATCCACTCCCATTTCACTGAGGCAAAAACCCCAAAACACTTCCACCATGAGATGCTTTAATTCACAAGCGCATGTACAAGTTTCCCTATCCATTTTAAGGGATATCATACAACTGATACCTTCTGATGCAAAGCCATTCCTGTAACTTCTAGTCTTACTTACATTATAGTTTATTAATAACATTATTTGATGCAAGACTAAAAATACTCTAATAAAACCACTGTGTCAGCAATACTTTACGTAACAGGACAGTGTATTTGTTGAGCGAGAGATAATTAAAGATATCCATAATAAATAATGATTCCTTTGTAAATCAGTAGTCAAATCTTATTAGGCAACTAAAAAAAATAAAATGCACATGGTGCAATTTACAAATCCCGAAGGTGCTGCAAATGAAACTGCATACAGCAAAAGTATGCAAAAACGATTGGCAGTGGCAACAAGTACTCTCACACCCCCTTCAGCAATTCTTCACCGATTATGACCCAGAAAGCGCTACCCTTTTTCTCAATGGGCCGTGCCTGTGAATTCACATTGTGATCCCTGTTTTGGCTGGAATCACTACTGCCAGTAAGGAGAAACAGTTTTTAAGAATGTGCCAAACAAAAAGTCTGTCAGGGAATGCAAATATTCCTGGAAAATACTTTTCAGGAAGTACTCCCCCCCCCCCAAGGCACCCTCTTCTTACTCTGAGGGGATAGGGAAAGGCAAACATTTGATCCAGGCCTGTTTTACAGTGTGTTTTCTTTAAGTTAAGTAACTGAACCAACTATATAGTTGAGTGTCCATTGAGCATTTCACTGCTCAATCTGCTTTGCTAAAGGGGGTTCTAATTTTCGGGAGAGTGCAGTTAAGATCTGGTTGAATTTCTCATATCTTTCACTTTGGTTAACTTGTGCTCCTTTGCTGCCCCAGAGCAATCTCATCTGAAATTCTGTTTTGAAGATCTCATTCATCTCGTCATCTGGCTGAAAACCTGATGGAAATGGAAATGGAAAACAAATTACTGTAAAATAGCCTTCTCACCATGAAGGCATCCAAGATAAGCACCTTTTACTGCAACAGACTGAAAAGGCCAGCTCAGAAGTCTGGCAATGCTTCTTCTATGCAGGAGCATCTGTAGAAGCAAACTTCGTGATCTGGTGATAAACCATGTTGTTTACCCTACTTTCCTACCACAGCGCTGCAAGGTGTCAGAGTGACATCGCTGAGGTGGTTTCGCCCCAGTGAGGAAGCAGCTTCGCAACCCAATCCTTCTCCTGCTTCTCCACTGGCTTGCACAGGGCTCCGTTAACGGCTTAGGTAAGGGAAGCAGCAACCACACACCTTTCAGCAGAGCAGTTTCATGGAGCTGCCACCTTGTGCAAGCTGGTGGCTCCGTAAAACTGCTTGGCTAAGGCAAGGACAGCCACGCTCCTCAGCAGAGCAGTTTAAAGAAGTGGAAGAACAAGCAGTATTGGCGCCTCACCGAAGCAGCTTGTTCTTTCCTCTTTACTGGTATGAGGGCAGTTTCACTCAGTGGTATATCGCGGGTGAACCTGGACTCAGGAGGTATATAGCACCTGAGTGAAGCTGCTGTTGCAGTCTGCCCATAAGGCAAAGGAGCTGCCACTGCTACGCCACTGGGTCAGATTACAGTGGTACCCCGCAAGACGAACGCCTCGGAAGACGAAAAACTCGCTAGACGGAGTTTTTCGTTTTCTTAGCCGCTTCACAAGACGCATTTCCCTATGGGCTTGCTTCGCAAAACGAAGCTTGCCCCGCAAGCTCCGGGGATAGCGGGGAAGCGCAGCGCGTCTTCCCTGCTGTCCCCGGACCTCTTTTGAAGCAAGGGGGCGGTGGGGAGAAGATCGCTTCTCCCCGTTGCCAGCCCCTCTCTCCCCGGACCCCTTTTGAACCAAGGGGCGGCAACAGGGAGAAGCGATTCTCCCCGCTGCCCCTTCCCTTGCTTTAAAACAGGTCCGGGGACAGAGGGGAAGGCGCGGCGCTTCCCCTCTGTCCCCGGACGGTCTCCATAGGAACGCATTGATTGATTTTCAATGCATTCCTATGGGAAACCGTGCTTCGCAAGACGAAAAACTCGCAAGAAGAAAAAACTTGCGGAACGAATTAATTTCGTCTTGCGAGGCACCACTGTATCATTCTTCCACATGACTGCATCCCTAGGGGATGCTCTTCATATAAAAAACTAGCCACTTTGAGGAGGGTACCCAAAGTGGAGGGCTGCCTCCCATCCCCCCAAACTGGATAAACAAGGAAACTAGTTCTGGATCTGCCAATCTCATCCCATAAAGCTTTTGTCATCTTAAAAACCTTTTCATCCAACCATACTTTAAACCTGGTAATGAGAAATGTTTCTCATAGATGTATCGCCTACAACAAAGCCTAAACATCAGCTTCTTAGGCCCAATTGGAAGCTGTTGTGCTTCAAATATAACTAGTCATGGCAAGTACCTAAAGAGGGCAGGTACTTTGTTCCTCAGTTGAATCAACTTGCAAGACTTAGCTGGTTCCAGCTTACAACACTGTATAGACATGGGCAACAAGCACAGCGTACACCAAAGCTGCTACTTGATGCAGACTGCAAATACCAGGAGGTGCATTTGATGCACATCCATCCTGCAACATCACTCTGCAAGGGAAGCTCTAAGAAACAAGACCTGCTTTCAACAACCCTGGATGTGATTCCATCCCCCCTCATTTCTGTGGAATTAAACAGTGTGCAGCAGTACATTCCCCTCCTACCTGCTAACATCCTTTCCGCATTTGCGCTGTACAGGTCAGCATTCTGCGCTATCAAGCGAGCAGTCGCCAAGTGTTTCAGCATTATTTCGCAGCTTTGGTCCGTGTTCTCCCACACGTCCATTCCATCAAACACAACAGCCTGGCGCTCCAGAAGCATAACAAGAGGCATCAGCAGGGGTACAGTGACCACATTCTGTGGAACGCAGGTTGCCTCTGAAAAGGAGGTAACAAACAAACATTTACATTTTGCCCCCTTGCTAGCTAGAGGAACCAGCCTATCTCAAGTCATACACAAGCAGGATTTCATTAATTTGCTGGCTATGCAGTTCTGTAATATGACCACCAATTCGCCCCAAGCAAAATGCTGGCTGATGTAGATACAACCCCTTTCGTTGGTTCCTCCTTCTCTCCCTAACCATGACTTGTGCTCTTTGTTTGGCAAGTGGATAAAAAAAGTTGACCTGGCCATAGGTTTCTTCTTGTTGCATCACCAGAGAAGCAAATTAGATGTTCAGTGGAAATTATTCACTGTTCCTGAAAATCTAATTCATGCATTGCAGATGGATTATTTTGTTCAAAGCATTTCAGTGACAGGGAACGATAGAATACCCCTCCTTCCTGAGTTATTTTCCCCACACAACAGGAATGAACCATGAGTAAGGCAGGATGTGGTTACATCTAATGCATTTTGTCCGTTACCATCACTTTTAGGACTTGGGCTTCCTCTCGCACTCTCCATTAATGCAATAACAGATGTGGCCTATGGACTTGATTAGACTCCACTGATGATGACAGTGATAAATGTGATGCAGCTGCCCTAACTTACCTCTTCCTTCATGCAAGGCTTTGCTGAACGGCTTTAGCTGCTTCTCATATATAATGGCTGTTTGTGTGTAGCAGTGTCTCAGAGCGGTCCACGTTTGCTCTAACCTTGTGACCTGTAGAGGAAGAATAGCTAAACTGTCAAGCAGTCCCTGAACAACAAAAATTGAACATGGTGCAACTTAAAAGAAGGGAGAAGGGGTATTTCATACAAATCAGCAACATTTTGCTGCTGTTCCATCAAGTGTGCAGTTTGCATCCTCAGAGAGCAGAGGCTGCCGGTGGGAAACTGCCATAACATGCTGTATAAAGCAGCAGATTAGAACATTTGCTTGTTAGCTGAAGCCGTCCCAGCCACCAGCCCTGCTAGGTGTTTAAAAACTGCTCATCCCAGCAAAGGGCTGCAGCAAATCTGCTTCCTTTAAAGGACTCCCTTTTAGCAGTAAGCTTGGTTGGGCCCTCCAACCTGTTTGGAGTCCCAAATTTTGGTCTCCAGCTATTTTTGGACTACAACTCCCATCATTCCTAGCTAGGGCTAGTGGTCAGGGATGATGGGAATTGTAGTCCAAAAACAGCTGGAGAGCCAAGTTTGGAAAACCCTGTAAAAACAGTTCTTCCCAGATATCTGATCCCAACAAAGGGGTGTAGCAAATCTACCACACTTTGGAATGACTTGTTTTTTAGCAGTAGGCTTGGGCTCTCCCAAGTCAGCAGTTCAACTCAACAAACCCTCCAGCCTGCCATTTTACTTGTGGATGTGCGTTACCCATAAGATCTAATGAGCTTGGCTACACTAAAGCTAATTCCTGTATAAATGATGAATTTGCAAATCTGGAAGCGGATCGCTGATCACCCAGCATATTTCTTAGTGCCTGTTAGGAATCCTTGTGCATCTTGAACTACAATTGTAAATGCTACTACTCTGTGGTGCTGGAATAAGCACTGGATGTGCAAGGATGTGAATGACGTCTACTCAACACTGGCTCAATCTCTAGCACTAGGGTTTACTCACCATATTTTAGTAAAAATACAAACAAATATGAGCGGTAAGGAGGACAGCCACAAATACAGAAATGCCGCAGGTCTGCAAACACTGGCCAACCCCACTCGATGATCAGGGAAGATGGGACTAAATCTGGAGAACCATTCCTGACAGTAAGGTGGTGTGTGTTTTTTTACCAGCCCTGTGGATCATTTTTACCTACCAGTGAGAGTAGCATTGAAATCAGTTTGGATTCTTTGCTGCTCTTCACTCGCAGCCTTCACTCTTTGCCTACAGTTAATTCCTTATACTACAGAAGGCTTCTTAATTATAGTTGAGGAAATCCTGGCTTACATGCTATTTATTAAGGTTAGCAAGCCAATTATGAACGTTGGTTAATGAGTGAACTTAAACCACAGTTAGTAGACGATAGTTAAGTTGCTGCGATGGGTTCAAACATAATGCTAAGCTGTGATTTAATAAACAATGGCTTAGTTTTATGTGTGAACCCCTCACATGGGTGCAATCTTACAGTCTGCAAAGTGTCCCAGGAGTCACAGGATATCTACCCATCCAATATCAGAGAGGGAGAGCCAATGTTGGAGACACCTCTGGTCAAGCCAGGGTGTTGGGAGGAGGAGAGTCGGGTATTCCAGAACAGGAAATGAACAGAAGAATGCAAGAACCTTATCCAATGCCTTGCTCAGCACAAAAGGCAGTTCCTCTTCCCCCACACCTTAAGACTGCATGTTAAATAGTTTAATGTGGGGAATTCGTTTTACCTGAGGCATTTCCAGAGCTTTCATTATAGCTGAAAATGCATACAGATCCCCCATGGAGTCTTTGAGTTCCACAGCGACCTGGATGATCCTGTTTAACGTTGCAACGCGTTCTTCCAAGTTTCCTGTGCAGCCGAGAATATCAACCGCTATCCCTATTGCCATGGTGTTGTGTCTAAAGGGGGAAAGAAATCAGAAACAGTCTTAAGATATCAGGAGAGCCATGAGATTTCAAGCTGCCCGGGGAACTGAATCCAAGCACGAATATGACCTTAAAGTACTGTGGTGACGTCATGCAGCATGCATTTATTTATAATAAAGCAGGAGATCTGAGGAAAACAAGTGCTCTCTGTTCTTAGAGATTGCACAGCTCACTCGCAAGCAGGCACTTCCTTCCTGGAGGAACATTTCTGAAAGTGTGTCTGTGGATATAGGATGAATTTTTAAAATTATTGTTTTTATAGCTTTAAAAATGCTTTTCTTCTTACTGGTCCCCAAAATAAATTGTCCAATTAATCATTTAGCCGATCAAAATATTTAAGTCAATTAAGTGAATAAAAATTGCAAGTATTGTTATAATACATTTCTATCAATCTGCCACAGTGTGACAAATCTCTATGTAAGAGGAAAATATTCGTTTAGAAGGATCACACAAGAATAATCAACCTGCCAGCTTTCATTGGCTTAATTAATGGTTTATTATCAATGTGGAGATGGCTCCCTCTTAGCTCATTTCTTTGTGCATGCAGCAAACCATGATCCCTGGGCTTAGATTTACATCCAAAATCGGAATTGTCATCTGTTCCGCTCAATCAAAGCAAGATTGGCTTTACTCTATGGTTTGTTTGAAGCATGCCAATCCAGGAATCATGGTTTGTTAACTCTTGCTTGCACTAGGAAAGGAGTGCAGTGGGAGCCCTTTCCATGTTTACAATAAGCCATTATCTATGGTTAACCATGATGTGGAACATGGCCATTGTTTCAGTATGAAAACTAGCCAATCATCAACCTAATTGGCAGCTTTTCAAAATCTTTGGGGCTATTTAAGCAAGCTCCAGCAGTGAGTTTGAGAACATTCAGAGTGAATTCTCTCAACGCCTAACGATCTCGTCAGCTACCCACCCTTTCAAGGAAGAAGAAAGGGAAAGGAGAGACAGTAATGCCTGTGACCAGGCATGACGGGCCAACAAAAGAATGCCAGCCCAGTTGGAAGGGCCTGGGAGGAAAGAACTTGCCAGCCCCCATGCTGGCAGCAGAGGTGCCAAGACTGGCAAAGCAATTTGAAGATGTCTGTGACAAAAGCACAGGAGTGGGTCATCTTTTGCTTGGCAAGAGGAGCAGGAGGAGCTATTTGCCAGTCAGACCATTCCGTGCAATGGGTCTCTCTCTGATCTGGAGCAGGAAACCATGGCAACCACATGGTTGGCTAAAAGCTCTAAACCACTGCATGCAACTTTTTGAAGAGGAGGGGCGGCCTGGTGGCTTTGAATGCAGACAAGGTATTATTCTGTACGCCTCAAAGGAGGCTTTCACAGTCCCTGAAGAGATGTTTTGCACTTAAGATTATCTGTTCCTGGGATTATCTGTGCTGGCGACATGTGGGAACATAAGGCATTTAGTTTTTCAGGTCGTGCTACAGATCTTTTTGGACTTATTTCCTGCTTAAGAATACCTTCCATTAAAAAATAATAATACTTCCCTCGATATCATAGTTTATTTACAAAAACCTGCTCACAGTTCATGATTAAATGCTTCCCAACCCACCCCCGCAATGTTGGTGTCCATGTAAACATGCTCAAAAGCTAATAATAATAATAATAGGTTCGGATTTTTCCTTGAATAGTCATTTTGTAAAAGGTGCTTAGCCTCTTAGCAGCCCACCAAAATCACACCCTATCACTGAGAATCTATTAGTATGTCATCCATTAGGAATCTATGCCATAATAGATAAATATAGTGGGAGGAAAGGCAGAACTGACAAATACTTTTTTTACAGAGAAGAACAATGAACCCCTGACAATTTTCCTCGGCAGCCTGATATTTTCCGCAGAGCCTAGAAGGGGAAGGAAACTTGCAAGGTAGCAATAACAGCGTTTACCTTTCAATTATGTCGAGGCGCAGTTGGTGTCCATACGGCAGTGTAATAAGTTCCAGGCCTGAATTCACTCCCATGGTTCTCCTCATCTCTTCGGAGACCTCCAGTATCCTAGCAACCTGTCAAGTGCAGCAAGAGTGCGGACGGAATGAGTCAGGGTGGAGAGAAGGCAGCCTGAACATCAACCAACATTTATGCTGAAAACCCTCAGCAGCCCCAATTGCTCCTTTACATGCCAGAGCAGCTACCATCCAAAGGCCGCCAGCTTGCTCAAGCAATTCCTAAAACGTAAAGCAGCTTCTCTCTCGAAGGGACACACGATCGTTCCGTTCAAACGCTTCATGGGGATCCAGTGTTGGTTATACAGAGCTCCTGCTAGGGTTGCCAACTTTTCAGCCTGCAACTGCAACTGTGCTTTCAATAGCTGCTTTTATCAGATGGTGACGCTTGCCTCCACACTGTGAAAGGGTTCACCTGTTGATTTCTACACATGGGTACTTTTAAAGCGACAAAAGAGCAGGTCAGTTTCCCTGCTCCTCCCAACCCCCAGTCAGCTGGCAAACCCCCAAGCTCCCCCTTTCCTTGCTGTTCCTCATTCCACTGCAGCCCACCCTGAACCTCAAGAGCTGTTCCCCATAGACAAAATTCCACTGAGGTTCCCTTCCATGGTCCTCGCTTGGGTGGAACTGTTACCAAGCTCACGGTTCCTTTCTCATCTTAACACTTAATTCTTTTTGCAACGAATTTCAGCATGTCAATAAGACTGTTTCTCTAGTTGAATTAGTAACTTTTAAAAAAGCCAAGCAAATGTACTCAAGTTTATAGATTTCTACTGCATACAGTTTAAGCTATAGGTTTGTTTCAGCTGTGTTGGGAAACAGTAATCAACAAAAATTGTCCATTTGAGCACAGCTTAATCCTAGCAGGCAGTCCCAGGACATGGTATAGAAAAGGCACACAATGGGGTGTTGTCAAACATCCCAAGAGCTGGCCATGTTGAAGCTACAGGGGTACTACCAGAGAGATCTCTGTGTGAGATCCTAAGTTTCATCATGGAAGGTGGGTTACAAGCATAGGAAACAGTGGTATGGCTTTCTCATTTACCCTAACTACAGGTGGAGAGGGAGGCAGAGAAAAAGCCCAAACAGAAAGGCAGCAATCTCTAGGCTTGCCAGGGGAAAGGTGAACCAATCAAGAGATCAATCTATGCTAGGATTTGTTTAACCTCCCGCACAGGAACACAACACATTTGTTGCACTAAATGACATGAAGCAAAGCAAATGCACCTCAAAAGGTGAATTTAAAGCGGTTTATTAAGGCCTGACGTGTTTTAAGTCAGACAGCTCTTCTTCAGGGCTAAACGAACCCCTAAGGAATTGGGTTTGGCTGCTGGCGGCTGTCTTGATTAAACTGTTGCCCACAAGTCAACCGCTTTGAAAAGCACTTGAGCCTTTCAATAAACTGCTTCAAATTCACCTCCTTCCTGCATTTTTGTAACCCTTCTGCTAATTGTTGCCATCCACTGGTCTCAAGGGACAACGGAGTGCATCTCCAGTGGTAAAGTCAAACCACTAGAGAATCACAGCACCTGCTGTGGCTGCAGAGACCTCTAACTCATAACTGCTGCGTTACCAGCACCAAAGTGACCTCTCCAGGGCATAAGCCTGGGCAATGCATATGGAAGTCCTGGGCTGCCCAAACAAGTCCTCCCTCTCAGCCTCATTGATGTGGTCCAAAGGAAAGCAGAGCAATATGTTTGGCACCAGCTTGACTGCAGGAGTTGCCAGAAGGAGGTGTACAAGGTGCCACCCAACCACCTTAGGGACTCCACTCTGGATTTGTATAGGGTTTACTCCTTAGCCTTTTCTTCTCACAAAGATGTCCCGCAAGGCAGAGGGTCTCTGCTAATAGTAGCCATATTATACACAAATGCAACCCCACCCATTCAACCCACATCAGTTGGAGGTGACATGACCCTCGCTGCTAACAAAAGGGGCATACTGGTGAAATACAGTGGTACCTCGGGTTACAGATGCTTCAGGTTACAGACTCTGCTAACCCAGAAATAGTACCTCAGGTTAAGAACTTTGCTTCAGGGTGAGAACAGAAATCGCACGGCGGTGGCAGCGGGAGGCCCCATTAGCTAAACCGGTACCTCAGGTTAAGAACAGTTTCAGGTTAAGAATGGACCAGAACGAATTAAGTTCTTAACCCAAGGTACCACTGTAAAGAGGTGTATGCACAATTGTCTCTTCCTTTATGACCACCATGTTACTGTGATTTAAGTCACTTGTGCATACAGGAGGTCCTGTGTGAGATCGTCTGGGTTAGCCATTCACCCCCTTCCCAAGATCATCACCAGGAGATGTGTTACAGCAGCAGGCCTGTGACAGCATTGCCAGCTTTATCACCAACAGATAAGGCAAGAGAAACATCTGGCACATTTTACAACATCCGCCAGAAATCTTTGATGAGTCATAATGGCCTCATATTTTACAGCATCATCGTCATGAGGGACCTCTAGCCCCTCTGGGCTGCAGGCAGGTGGCACTAAGTGTCATTAGTAATATTACCCTCACTCTCTCTAATAACGGGACCCAAATGCTACTTGGCTTAACCAATCTCATCTGGAGACCCTCCTGTGACCAGGGCAAATGCAACGTCAGGAGACAGGCAATTCCTCTAGTGCCCGGTTTAAACTGAACATAAATATAGATTAAGCTCTCAGAGTGGAGTGCTCTAAGTAATGAGGAGAGTGCCGGAAAGGTCCTCACCGTCCCTCTTGGTGCAATGGACTGCAGCTGATGCCAACTTGATTTACAGAATCCTCAAAGAAGCTGTTGATTCTAACAAGCCTGTAATAGCTTTAGGGGGAAGCATTCAAAGGAGTGTCACTGAACCGATGACAGCAAGAGGGGAGATAACGCTGTGAAGCAGTGTGTAGATAATGCCATTTGACACCTGGGTGGTATCAAGCAGGGATTCGAAGTAATGGGTCATTTTCACAGAAAGTGAGCGGGGAAGATGTGCTGCAGCACAAAAGACTGCTTTTAATCCCCATCTCCCAAATAAAAACAAAGCTTATCCCATTAACTTAGGGTGTTTCCATATAGCAAACTCACCAGCCAACTGTTGCCTCTAAACATGAAACAAAACCTAGAAGAGGTACTTGTGATCACAATAGCTTGAAGTGACCACTGCAGGTTTGTATACAGCTGTTGCCATATCTTCCCACCCTGCCAGTGGGATAGGCATTTGGATAGGCATTCGTCAGCATGGCTCTTGCAGTATGCAATGTGACCAGCCCATAGAATCACAGAATTGTAGAGTTGAGAGAGATCCCAAGGATCATCTAGTCCAACCCCCTGCAATGCAGGGATATCAACTAAAGCACCCATGACAGGTGGCCATCCAACCTCTGCTTAAAAACCTCCTCCAAGGAAGGGAAGTCCACCATCTGTTAGAATCTCCTTTCTTGTAACTTGAATCCATTGGCCGTACCCTCCAGAGCAGAGAAAGCAAGCTTGGTCCATCCTCCATGTAAAAGCCCTTTAGATATTTGAAGATGGCTATCATATCATCTCATTTTTTTAAAAAAAAATCTCCTAGACTCCCTGTGGCATTCCTAGTGGTATCTATCACAAGGAATCCTGTCCTCTGCAAAAACCTGCTGCTTAAATTGGCAAACTCTAGAGCCCGCTCCCAAGTATACCCCAAACAACTGCCAGGAGGGTCTAAATTCTTTGTTGCTACAAACACAGATAGCTTCACTTATTTCAAAGACAGCTCCGCTAGAGGGCAGAGTTAGCATGCCAGGAATCTTGGATCCAGCTGCTGTGGAGTCTATGTAGTTATTAGCTACCTTGCTGCCTGACTGCATCCTGGGACAGATACATGGGGAATTGAAAGTGATTTGGGCTTTTACCAAAACTAAAGTGAGATCAATACTCCTACAATAAATGAGCATTCCTCTCTAGCTCTTGCAGCCTCTTCTGCCGATACAATGCACAAAACTATTTCCTGGAGCTCTGCTGATTAGCACGACTGCTGTCTCCTGAGCCATTATGTCTTTCACAGAAACACAGCCACCTAGCCCAAGCCCTTCTCTCAAGACCAGAAATCCTTTAAGTTTCATCAGACAACGTTGAGATTCCCACCACCTCACCCCAAGCAAACAACATGGTAGCGCTCCTCTTGTGCAGACTTGCAGTCAGTTACTCGCCCAGAAGGAAGCGTTTTTATATAGTGCATCCACTTCCTGACAGACACAATTCCTTCTGGGCAAGTAACGTGCCAGAAAGCACTAGCCTTGATCTGTCCATATATGAATGCAGCCACAGTCAAATCATCAACGGCACCAACCAGCTGAGCTCAGAGGAGGAAGGTCTAAATTCAGCTCCCTTCTGCCCCTCTAATTGCTATGATTTGATTGAGGCTACACTGTTCTGGCTGCTAGGTCGAACCTGGAGTCAAATGCGCTGCATTATGCTGTTCTGCATTGAGCGTGCAAAAGCAGAAATCAAGCACCATGTGTTCTGTGGCTCAAAAAATGCCTTTCACCAGAGATGAGTTGGTGCACAGGCTGCATGAACCCTCTCCGGCCACACTGTCCTGCTTGTGTTAGGGTCCGTGTTGGATTACTGCAATGCACGTGTTATGCGAGGCTGCTTTTGAACAGCATTTGAAAACTTGCCACTGGTCCAAAATGTGGCAGCAATAATAAGAATATGTAAATATGGATTGATAATGGTGGAAAATATATATTTACAATAGGTTAAGATCTTGAGTAAGGATAAATGTTAGAGGGCAAGGACTTGCTGAATTAAATATCTGAACTGGAATACAAAAAGGGAGGTGTGAGGAGGTCAGGAAACTAGTGAATGAAGTATAAGATATGAAAATATTGGCTCTTTTTCTTCTTCTATTTTTTCTTCTTTTTGTTAACTGTTTTCTATTTTGCATTTTTCATGTGTTTTGTTTTTGTATTTTTGTAGTCTTTCTTGTTCTTTTATTAGGGTTATTCTTGGTTTTTATTTTCTATGTTTAAACTTTGAAACTTTTTTTTGCTTGTAAAATCTCAATAAATATTACCTTAAAAAAAACAACAAAAATTGGCAGCAAGCGGTGGAACCAACACAATAATTTTAAAGAACATACTGTACACATGTAAAGCACAAGAGAACCCTGGGAACTGTAGTTTCCCCTCATAGAGCTATTACCTCCCAGCACCCTTAACAAACTACAGTTTCCATGGTTCTTTTTTTTTGGGGGGGGGGAGTCATGTGCACTGGATGTACTTTAAATGTATGGTGCGGATGGGCTCCTTGTCATTAAGAAGGATCCGCCACAATGAAATGCCCTTTTCCTAGGTTACTGGTTTAGACAAATTCCTGGTCTGATCTAAAATGGCTACTACTCTTGAAAGGACACTTCCCTCTAGCGTTATTTACCATATTGGCCGGAATGGAAGACGCACCCGCAAATAAGCTGCACATTTAAAATTCAAGGTTTATTTGTGGGTGCAGCCCACCTCCTGGCACTACCTCCCCAAGCCAGTGCTGGGGGAGGCTTGGGAGTGGTGGGTAGGCAGCAAGCCACTGCCCTGCGCTCCTGGGCTGCTCTGGGGTGGGGGGAGAGCCATGCAGTTTTGCCAGCGGCCTCCCCCCATTCCCCCTTCCTTAGGAGGCTTGGGAGCAGCGGGCAGGCAGTGCGCTGCTTCCTTGGGGGGGGGGGGAGCTGCGCATTAAGGTCATGAATATAAGCCGCTCTTTAACTTTTTACGGCCCAAATTTGGGGGGGAAGTGTGGCTTATATTTGGGCCAATACAGTACTACTACCTTTTTTTAAAAGAAACAGACAGTTTACCTTGCAGTCCATTTTAAGCATATGCAGAGCGATTCTCTTTGCACTGTTGTTTGTGAACAGCTCCTTCACCCTTTTCAGCATGGCTGTCTCCAAGGGTTTGTTTTCCAAGGGAAGGAGCTTGGACCCAAAATCGTTAGGCCTGAAACTGGAGACCATCTCAAGAACAGGCGCGACAAAGACGCTGCTCTCTCTGCACATCTCCGTCTGGGCCACGAGCGGGTCCGCAGCGCTCAGCAAAGAGTCATTGTCGCCCAGGATCAAGTAGCTCCTTTTGGAATGCCTGGATGAATGTGTCCCATTCTCCCTCGTTGCCAGATGCTCTACAAAGCTGTCCTTCTGGCATAAAGGTTGCTTTGTCACCCCGCAGTCTGTGGGAAACGCTGCGTTCAATTCACAATACAGGGCCTCCGAACCGTGCGGTGGCCTCAGAAAGGGGACTTTGCTGGGCTTGGGCGGAGGCCTGGGGTACAGCTGGCTGTCAGAACCCCTGAGAGCATCGATGAGCTGCAACTCAGAGGCAGCTCTCCGGAACATCTGAGGGCTCAGTGCGGGCTCACTGCCTGTCCTGAATGCTGGCGACTTGGGACAAGGGCTGGTTTCAACTTCAGTTCCCTGAGATGGGTACCTTGAACCTGGAAGTTAAAAGGAGGAGGCAACACAGGTTAGGAGCTACCAAATGGCAAGGGAGCAGCGCTTGTCAGGGAGACAGAGAAGGAAGAAGACTTCCAAAATCTAGAATCACATGCCTTGGCAAGAAATGGCAGGCTTTCCTTCCCATCCCAGTCATTGCACAGGTGATGGGTGAGCAAGGTGTTGAAAGGCCGCAAGTGTGGCTGACCTCAGGAGTCACTCACGCAAAAGGGTATCACAAGGCAATCTACCCCTGTCAGGTTTTCACACACTGAAGTGGCCTTGTGAAAGTGTTCACTCAACAAATTCCTGGCTGTTTTTTGAAGGGTGGGGCATGCAGGCAACATGCAGCCCCCAGGCCCATCTTCCCTCCTCTTCTGTGCGCTGCAATGTACTCACATTCGAGAACTGGAGTCCCCTGAAGAGCACAGAGCAGGGAGGGATGCATAAACCAGTCATTCTCTGTAATGTCCTGGAGCTGAACAGAGAGGCGTACTAGGCTCCCTTGTGCCCTTGCTAGAGGAGCTGAGCCAGAGTGGAAAGGCATGATTTTTGCACCCCTCTGGGCCTGCGCCCTTGGCAATTGGGCCAAACCCTAGGTACGCCCTTGTCTGGAGAGGCAGGAGGGTTCAGAGAGAAAGAAACCGGGTTCTGTCAAGCCAAGCAGGCCTTGCTCTTCAGGCAAGTGCTGCATTCTTGCACAGAGGCATCATTTCCATGCTGGACTTTTCATATCTGAACATAATGAATATGTCACCCCTGGAGCTAATTTTGTCAACTCATTATTTCCTTGGTTAAAGTATTTGTTTGTTTGTTTGTTTTTCTATCCTACCCTTCATCTGAGGATTTCATGGCAGTTAACACAAATACACATACCATAGTTACAAACCAAACAATATATTTGGGATGCCTTGCATTCTTCCCAATGCCACATACTTAAGATGCATAGTTTAGAGACAGTGAAGCGTAAAGCTCCACCAATATACAGGTCCTCCTCCCCCCAAAAAATCAGAGATATACAGAGCAGCTGCACTGTCACATTATTCTGCAGTGAGTATGATAATGTTCCGGGCTGTACAGTCAGAAGTGGAAAATCTCCAGGGCTTGGAATAGGAACTGGTTTGTAACTGAATCTGATGGGTAAGAGCAGAAATGAGAGCTTGTGACTCACAAGAAATAGCCCCGCATTTTGCACGGAAAGAACATTTTCCGAAAAGGGAACCTGAGTGCACAAGGAGTTATGACAGGAATGGATTTCAGAGCATAGCTCATGTAAAGCTAATTGTTTCCAGAATGCAGGAAAATACCTACAAAGACCTTTAAGGCACATGCAAATCATTGTAGATGCAAAGCTCCAGGTGGCATGTGAGATTTTGCTGAGGGCAACTTTTGCTAGATGGAAAAAGCAGGGGGGGCAGGAGGGGGGCAATGTCCCACACTCTCCAAAGTCTTATGAGGCAAGTCCAGCCAACACTCCCACCTCTTGTTTGGTTCTTCAAAATTGGGGGATTGAAGAGAAAGGCAGGGATTATGCAATGAATGGGTGGCATGTACTTTACGCACACACAATGTGTTTGTTGTTTTCTTGTGCCCAGACAATAAAAAGTGTACAATTCCCCAAGGACATGTTTAAAACAGAAGCTCAATGAACAGCAGCCCACCGCCGCAACACCCTCTGTTTTGCTCCAAACACATAGCTCAGGTGACACATACTGATGGGCAGGTAGCTTTCCGACTGGTGAGCCTTCAGGGGGAATCTCTTCTCCTGAACATGGTCCAAGCAGGCTGGATGGCTACCACTTTTTTCTTTGTTTCTGTAAAGGGGAGGAACGTCACAATGTTAATTCATGTTAATTAATTTTTTTTATGTTCTCCATTACGCCTCTGCACACACACCATACTTTTTGAGCCATGAGCTGCACATCCCTGCTTGATCTCTTCATTGCCAGGCCACCAGGCATCTGACTCTCTTGACTGATGATCCCAAAGCACAAAACCACAAAAAAGTCTGTCTCCACCACCATGTCTATAGACATGGTATATGTCTATAGACATTTTCACTCTGAACCCAAGCCACCCTCACAGGATTGTTCTGAGGATAAAATGGGGTGAACTTGGTGAGCAAAAGGAGTGATATTAATGAATGTGGATTTAGTTGATTTGCAATGCTACTTAAAAGCAGTGCTAGGAACAAGGATGTTTGGATCGCTAGAACCTTAAACAGCTGGAGGATGGGGGGAAACAGGGAGATGGACTTGTAACAGCAGCACTGGGCGTGGGGGTGCCTAACCTTTCTCCCAGCAACAGAAATCACTGCCACAAAGCTACTAATAGGCTCATTCGGGGTTGGGGGAAGAGATAAAAACACAGGCACCAGCCTTTTCCCCAAAACAGGGCTAATAGATGTTTTAAGAGCAAAGGGTTGATAGATTTTAAAAGAGAACCAGGCAGGGAGAAAAGGCTAAAGAGCCCTTCCCAAGTAGTCGTAGCATTTATTAAATTTGCATACCAGCCTATACCTGTAGATCTCAGGGCAGTTCACAACATAAAATTACAGTATTAAAAAGTATGGCTTCCCCCAGCCATTTCAGACAAACCAAAGCTGTTTTTTAGGCTTTTTTTTTAAAAAAAAAAAGTCAAGAAACCCAATCATGGATCTTCCACACAGATCCATGAGTACAGATGGGCTCCCCTTGGCAGACAGTTGCTCTTCAACATGGAGTGTGATGGGAAGGGATAGAGCTTCCTTGATCATGTATACTCTCCTCTCCTCCCTTGTATAATTAGAGCCACATTCTGATCTCCTGAGTAGGGCGTCCATCTCAAACTCTCACAGATGCTGCAAGATAGTCGTACCTTAGAAGGTTTCCTCGGGCTGAATTCTGCTCTCTGGCCTGGCGAGTGCACATATTAAGGCTCAGTCTTTTTGGAGTTTCCACTTTTCCTTCCGGAATGCTGCCCTCCCTTTGCAGGGCTGGGGAAGTGCCATATTTTTCTTCCAGACACCTCAGTGGGAGAGTCCTGTTGATGGGCTGAAATATAATTGCCCCGCTCTGCTTTGAGATTGGCCGGCGGTTCCCCACATAGCACCGGACCAGGCCAGGGATGCTGTCGAAACTTTCGTCCTCAAATTGGTACTGAACACGGCAGTAGGCTTCGTTGAGCCTCAAGACGGTTTTGTTGATCTTGAAGTGCTGAGAGGTGTTTTTCCATTGACAGGTAAGGACAAAATTCCCAGGGCTTGAGAGAGAGTCCCTGATCAAGAAATCTCCATCTCTCTGAACAAGGCTTTCAGACACCTTTAAGAGAAAATCAGAATGAGATTAGCCACTATTGGACAAGTGTACCCTTACTTTATTTTACTGAAAGCCTCAGCGTGTGTGTGTGTGTGTGTGTTTAAAAGTTACAATGCTTCGTTGTAATCTATCACAAAAGTTGTTGCATTTAAATAAAATAGCAAAACATTAAATATATATCCCAGAGCAGTGTTTCCCAAACTCAGTCCTCCAGCTGTTTTTGGACTACAGTTCCCATCATCCCTGACCAATGTTCTTGCCAGCTAGGGATAATGGGAGTTGTAGTCCAAAAACAGCTGGAGACCCAAGTTTGGGAAACACTGTCCTAGAGTAACCATTCCCACAACCTGGTATGAGTTGTAGTCCAGCTATAGTTCTGGAATAGGACTATACCACTATTCAACATAGTCAGCTAAGTCACAGGCCCTTCCCCTTTTCTGAGCTTCCCATACAGTTTTTCCATCTCAGTGATACGGAAGACTTCAACCTGGCACTCTTGTCTTACGGTTATTGTGCTTAGGCTCCAGTGCCTGACAAAGATAGTTCAAACTGCTACTTTTAAATTTGGACCTTGCAAAAGACTAAGATCAGCTTCACAGCCCAAATTCTGATTAGCCTAGGAATATAAGTAGAATCCATAGGATACCCTGTCACAGTGAAGTTAAATTCCTACCCTTGTTTATATCTGGAAACAAGGCCATGGAATCCTTTGAAGCTCTGGTAGGCACCTGGCACCCCAACATTAGGAAAGGGGTTCCTCATTCACAACTTTGAATTACTGGGCACACTGAGATCTGGACTGCAAGCCAAGACACCTCCATCCCTTCTTGCTAACACTGAGGTTATGGACACATTACAGGCTTAAAACACAGCTAGGTTTTTCCTTTTCTCAATTAGGATGGAAGAAATCGAGAAATGCATAAAACTGCGGTATTCCATAAGGAAAGACAGGATAGATGTGGGTTGTGGGTAGCATCATGTGCACACTGCTTCCTATACCAGTGGTGGGAGCGCACTGGATGCAGAGTAAACATGAGTGTGCATGCAGCCTGAATAAGGACTGTGAATGGCTCTCTCAATAAGAACAGTTGAGTGCCATGTGGTCATGTACTGTACTCAACTGTGTACTGCTTAAGTAGTCAGAGAGTGTCTCATTAGCCTTAGCATCCCACTGATTCACTTTGTTTTCAGCTCAGATGAGGATACCTGCTGTGTTTTCAATCCACCTAACACAGCTAATTATGAAGGCCGTAGCCTGCAGGAGCCCAAACCGCAATAAACCACAAACAGTTTAAGATTCCACACAACAAAACAAAGCCTTTTTTAAAGCTGCTACAAAACAAAGATAAAATACGCTTCTGGGATTTTTACGGGCACACCAAACTGTAATCTGCAAAGGCAAAATAATAATAAAAATCATGACGTGATCGGAACACAAAGAGCTTTCACATCCCAAAGCTAAAAAGATGCAGAGCTGTGTGACTACACAATGCGGTCAAAGCCAACGGAGCTTACAGTGGCTCTCTCTTTCCAGCTAGTCTCCTATATTCCCAAATTGCTACATGTCAGGGACAAATAAATTGTGTGAATATAAATTAATATACAATTATTTAAAAGAACCATAAACTGCTCAAGCAGCAGAAGGAACACTTGTATAATGAAGGAAAGTTTAATCCTTTCCCCCTTTGTGGTGGTGCCCACTACAAAACTGCTACTGGTGTGTGAAGAACTTTGCACTAAATACATCTATCTGTTTCTAGCTTCAAAGGTGGGATTATCTTCCTGGGATAAATTCCTGTTCCCACTAAAAGACACGGATAAGTATTCTGCATCCAGGACAGTGAGGTTTCCTGCTTGCATACTGCTTAAGTACATTAATACTAAAATATTAATGGAAATGCTATTGATTACAACAGAGATGCTTGACTTCCTTCTGGCATCAATATTTGATATTTTAAATGTTTTCCCCCCTTGAAACAATTTCTGAAATCTTAATTGTACATGCAAGATTTGTTTCTTTGCTATACAGTTGTAACTTGGAAGTCAAACGGAATCTGTTCTGGAAGTCTGTTTGACTTCCAAAATGCTCAAAAACGAAATCGCGGCTTCTGATTGGCTGCAGGAAGCCGCGGAAGCCCCGTTGGACGTTCGGTTTCCAAAAGAACGTTTGCAAACCAGAACAATCGCTTCCGGGTCTGTGGCGTTGGGGACCCAAAACGTACAAGTTACAGGGCATTCAACAACCAGGGTATGACTGTATAGCCCAGGGGTTGTCAACATGGTCCCTGCTGCCCACTAGTGGCCGTTTCAGGATTCTCAGTGGGCGGTAGGGGGTTCTACCGCACAAGCTGAATCCTCCTTCCCTCGAGCACTGGTGGGCGGTAAGGAAATTCTACCATCAAGAAAGATGCATTAGGGGGCGGTAGGTATAAAAAGGTTGACTACCCCTGACATAGCCAAACCAGCGCAGTAGCAAGTGGCTGTGTCAGAATAAATGCATTCTGAATCTGAGTGAGTCCTGCTGCTGCTTATCCACAGCTGAGGGCAAAACTAGACATAATGGCCAAAAGCACCAACTGTAGCAGGCTGCATTTCACCACCTTCTCAAAATGGCTTGCTGGAACAGGGCCTTCTCGGTAGTGGTGCCCACCCTGTGGAATACCCGCTCATCAGATGTCAAGGAGATATACAACTTTTAGAAGACATCTGAAGGCAGCCCTGTATAGGGAAGTTTTTAAATGTTTGATGTCTCACTGTGTTTCTATATTTTGTTGGAAGCTGTCCAGTCAGATGTGCGGGATACAAATAATAAAATTATTATTATTATTAATTATTCCTAATCTTTCATAAATGCAGCTTCTTCTGCACCCACAAATGAATTCTGACACTCCCTCTTTTTTCAGTTACAAAAATAAAAAATAAAAATAAAAAGCAAGAGATAGTTAGAATGGCAACTACGGTAACGACCAGGTTTTCACCCATGAAAAAATGTGCAAATGATGGCATTTTGTATGTATTTATGGTGGGATTTTTTCTGGTAAGCACAACTTTAGAAACCTCGCAAATATAATTGGATTCACTCTGTTTTCTCTAGATTGTGCCCATTGTCAGAAAGTATCCTCCACACAACCAAAACCGTAGCTGGGCTAAGGTAGAACTTTTTATTTAAATTGACCCTAAAAGTGACCTCATCAATGCCTTTCTTCAGTGGGTTCAATATACTGGCTTTCTTTACCGTTATCTGGCACAATTACTCATAACTCAAATTTTTTAGGGCTCTCGTCTTTTTCATCAGACAAGCTTTAGCCAATAAGCATGTACATCACATGGCCACCAGATTCTGCTATCTCTGAATGCTTTCCAGGGCTGATATCCACAGGGAGGCTCATAACTCCAGAGGTCTGCACTTTGATGACTAGCTCATGCTGTTTCAGTTGCATTAGATTAAAATAATAATGTCTGCTTTCAGACAGATGTGGAAACGCATGTAAATATGGTGAAAACCAAGAAAAAGCAATGTGTTGCTTAATGCTTTAAAATGGCCTCACATGTCCTGATTCCCAAATTATCATCATTATAACATTATTCCGTTTCCAGTAAGGATCAAGCAATTTCTGTAGCTAGAGCATACATTATGTGCTCAAAATCTTGCTAATCGGTAAACCAGATTCCTGCAATCAGGGATAAACGAAATAAATTAGAAATATCTGGCTGATTTTTACATAAATTTAGTCACATTTTCCAATAACATGGATCTCTCTTCTCCAGGATAGGACTGGCAGGGAGCAAGAAAGGAACAGCAAAATTATCAAAGCTGTGAAAGCTATCAGCTTGCTTGTTTTTTTTATAGTAAAGATTCTCAGAATAGATTGGAGTGTCAATTTCTGTGCCAGAAAGGAGACATAGCGGTTGTGTGGCCAACTCTCTCATAGCTATATTCCCAGCTATACTTAAAGCATCTCCTGGGAGTTTATTTTAGCATTGAACCTCTGGTGATATAATTGGGTTCAAAAACTAACTAAATGACAGTTCCTGCGAGTCTCTTTAAGATAATCTTTATATTAAATAAACAAGCTGAGGGATAATTACAGGGAGAGTAATATTGGGATCTTGCAGGTTTCCTCCGTATCATTTGCGACCGCTCTAAATGGGTAGCAGGCATGACTGAACTGGATCTAGGCTCAGAGTCAGGACGGAGATAGGTTTCTGCACTTCCCTCTATATATGCAATTCTTCCTCCCATAATAACATCCTCAGGTTTTCACTTTTCTTTTCCATGCTCCATAAATGCTGGATTTGAACTACTGATCACAAGCGCATTCATAATAAATTTGAACCGATTTGCAGAAGAAGAAGAAAACCAGTGGTGGTGGTGAAAGACTTGAGATAGAATTGTGAAATACCTGGATTTAGTAAGCAAGGAAGAAAGAACAGGAAAAGAAAACAAGCTGGCAGAATTACCCAACAGAGAGACCAAAAAAGGACACACCTGTCGTGGAATACGTCCATGATACCAGGCATGGCTGCGCAGATCTTCACTGCTCAACTGGAGCTCCTCTTCCAGCTCTTTCTTGAGTTTTTCTGGGGAACTCTCCATACCCAGCCTGTCCATAACATGCTTTTCCTTGGAAAACTGCAAGAGGGAAAGAGAAAGGAGACTTGATCACCCCAGGCCTGACGGAACGCCTTATCTTGCTCAAAACTTTCATTCTGCCCCATGTGCCATGAGACTCGCAACAAGCCAATGAAATCCGCACGCCACGTTTTACGAGCCTTTGATCCCTAAGCAGTATTTGTGGAAGCTCCTGCCAGGTGAGAAGCTAGGTAATGATTACATGCTGCAAGGTGATATTGTAAAATGTCCCACCTGGATTGCTTGCGATAATAACTGGCGTGCCTGCTGAGTCATTTCTGTACCTTTGCAATAATAACGCTTTATGGAGAAAGGAATAAAAAGAAGATCCCAATTTGGGAGAGCCATAATTGCTCAGTCATCAGCCATGTGCTTTGCATTCAAGAGGCCCCCCAGGCTCAATCGCTGGCATCTCTACAGGAGGGCTGGAAAAGAGTTCCTGTCTGAAACCACTGGAGAGCTGATGTCTGTCATTGGACAATACCAGCTCAGTATAAGGCAGCGCCAGCAGACAATTCCATGTTTTACACAAGTTACACATTATTGCTAAATGATTATTGCCAAAAAAGAAGAAAAAGGTGCATCAAAAATTGATTCATATGACCCTGCAAAGTACACCATAATCACATTGTTTTCCTTTGTGACACCTCCTGCAATACCTTCAGCAACAATTTAGCTCTCTCTCCTAATCACTTAGGCTGGTTCGGACCCCATCTGCATATAAAATAATAAACGGGCTTGGGTATATTTCTGTTACAAAGCTTAAAGTCATGTATAGCACAGGGTGTTTGTGGTTTGGCTTATTTGTGGATGATCCTTATCAGTTTTACTTCCTCCTGTGAAACTGAGCCTTGTCAATTTCACTTTCCCACTTTGGACTGCAGAAGCCAAACGGAGAAAGCTCAATTTTCCAGCAAAGGAAACTGCCTTATACTCAGTCATACTACTTGTGTGTCTACCCCAGAACTGTCTACCTTGACTCTAGAGTCTTGGGCTTATGACTTTCCCAATTTCTTTATCTGGCAATTCCAGAGACTGAATCTGGGAATTGTACAAATAACACACTCTACATTACTGAAGGTAAATAGGTACCACTGCGGCGGGAAGGTAAAAGTGTTACCATGTGCTCTGGCTTCCTTCACGGTGTTCATTGCGCCGGAAGAGGTTTAGTCATGCTGGCCATATGACCCAGAAAGGTGTCTGTAGACAAATGCCGGCTCCCTCAACCAGAAAAGCAAGATGAGTGCCGCACCCCATAGTCAACTTTGACTGGACTTAACTGTCCAGGGGTCCCTTACCTTGTCCTTTACCTACACTACTGAGCTATGGTCCATCCCTAGAGCTCACTCCAAAGTGCCCCCTTTTTTAAAAGAAAGGGGGGAACAAATAAAAGCCAGAGGGGGTTACAGTTCTCTCTCTCCCCCCTCCACAATAATCCAGCCTCCTATCACCTATATCCTGTCCTAAGTGTAGCAGTGTTCCATATTAGGGATTATTAGGAAAGAAAACATATTTGGCTTATTGTATACATTTCTAGTCACGACATATTTTTTTATAAAAACAGTGCAGAGCAAATGGCAACCCAACGCTATCGTGTTTAGGGATTTTATTTTATTTTTAATATATAAAAAAACTACAGAGATACAAGCTACAGTGGTACCTCCGGTTGCAGACAGGATCCGTTCCAGAGGTCCGGTCGGATCCCAAGGTTTCCGCAACCTGAGGACCGCTTCTGTGCATGCGTGCACGGCGAAACCCGGTAAAATACTTCCGGGTTTGTCGCGCACACATCCTGAAGTTTACGTAACCAGAGGGTTACGTAAACGGAGGTACGACTGTACAGATATATAAAACTATTTGTGGTGTGGGCACAAAGATGTTTCTCCCCCTCTCTTGGGGGTCATCCAATGAAAATGATTGGCAGAATATTCAGGATGGACTCAAGAACACACAGACAACCCATAATTCCCTTACAAAATTTGTTGCCACAAAGAAATTATGTCCCTGAGCCACAGTTGTTGGGACAACACTGGGAGATGTGCTGAAAGCGGAGCAATCACACAATGCCAGTTCATTCAGTACACAACTTAGATGAGACTGTTCTCATTCACATTCTCAACACACCACCCTCACTGTGTCAAGTAGCTCTCTCTCTCTCTCTCTCTCATCATCATCTTCCCTTTCGACAGGGCTCTGGCTAAAATATCCCCACAATTCTTCTTGGCATGATGTCAGCGACCTGTCCAATGAGAGATTCTCGTCTCTGGCACTCTGATTAAGGATCAGCTGCTTTGTTCTTCACGAACACTGAATTAGGAGATGCAGGGTTAAATTAAAAGATGTGGGAGCTGAGCTTAATCCCTCATCTTTGTTCTCTCCCCTCCAGTCTATGCCTGCTCCTTTAGTTCAAACAGACAGCTCACAAGGCTTCAAGCAGCATTTTAATTAAGCCCAGCTGGCTCTCTTGCTGCTATTATTGCAGATTTTGTTTCAAAAAGAAGGTATCCGTTACAATGATTTGTCCCCTACTCAGACATATTTGCTTTCTTTTCAATCTGGACTGTTTACATTTTGCTTTGTGTGCTGTGACCTGGTCCCACAACACAACCAAAAACTGAAGAAACAGAAAGCTCTCTCATCAAATCAGTGACTGATGCAAGAAACTGGTCCTGTGTTTCCCAAGACTCTGCTAGTCACACACAGTAAATAATAGTAAATTCCTGGGCACGCTACAGCATTATTATCACATGGTCTGATCCCTAAAGCCATTTTCACAAACAACACTTAAAAATATTTATTTTTTTAAATGCCCATCAATTTAACAAAAAGGCCATGTGCACTCACTCCCCCCCTCCCCCAGCCTGGTCCTCTTTTCTAAAAAGAAAAGCAAAATATTGCCTGTCTCTAGCCTTAAAAGGTACTTTCACAGTGTCTATCACTTGTCTATACACACACACACACACCTATATCTGTATCTATAAATCTGGGTATCTGCAGCAGCTTGCTGGTTGCTAAATAAATCCTTGCTTGCTCCTTCCAAAAACAGCAGCACGAATAAAGCAATGCAGAGTTGGAGACCCCATTGACTGTAGAGCGTTACCATGCAACAACAACAGCAGAAACATTCCCCTCACAAATGGCTGTGCATTTCTTCTTAGTAACTTGGATGAACCCCAAGGCCTCAAAGTGATGTGACTGCGACTCTGCGGTACTTGAGAAAGACCAAAGGATGCAAGTTCTCATCCTCCAATCTAGGTTTTACTATGAATGCTCTGATCTTGAGAGCTCATCCTCCATTGTATGCACTGTAGGAGGCATTTGCTACAGACTTCCTCGTTGTGCTGCTCCCTTGTGCAGCTAGTCTATTAAACTACCGGTAATTGGCCATACCGTTAAGAGGGCATTGTTCTAAGTGGAACATTGCCAAGAAGAAAGACTGTTGTTCTTAGCTGACCTTTTTAATGCGATGGGAGCCAAGGCTGGCTCTATTGTTGATTTTCCTCTTGTGTTTCGCTTTCAAAGAGCAATGCTTTAAAGTCAGGGGCCAGGGAGAGCATCACCAAATGATAGCAGTTTATATACATGTATGATGCAGGTTAGGATAAGGTTGCCAGATGTCCCCGTTTCCTGGGGACAGTCCCTGGATTTACAGCTTTCTCAGAATTCACATGTGCATAGCAATAAGTGTCCCTGGATTCATTGAAAAAAATCTGGTAACCTTAGGTTAGGCGCCTACCAGAATTTAGAAATACCATTTCACATCACTGGATATTTATTTCTACCAAGTTAACTTTGACCTGAAACCCCCCCCCAAAAAAAGGAGTAGATCACTGCCAGTTTTTAATTGTGTGAGTAGATTGCAGTCTCTTGGAAGTTGGTCGTCATCATGGCTGCAGGAATAAAACAGGTCTTCCTTTTACTGACCTGATAGTAAATACATTTATTTGTACCATTTTGTTGTAAAAAAGGATTAATATTTCTCTCTACATAGTAAGAATGTAGTGCCTCATCACAATCCTGGATTTGCATGAAGTCAGGACAGTAAAAAGGAGCACAAGAGAAGGCTGGTTCCACAAGAGCAGTTGCCATGGTATAGGAACAAGAGAGAAGGGACACTGAAATGGGGGAAGTGATGGTTTAAAACAACAGCAGAAGTTTGAGTAAAGCAGAGATGGAAAGGACTGAGAGGAAAATGGAGACGATGGCCACACGGATGTTACTACCCCAGAGATGGAAGACGACAAAGTCCCTACCAGAGAAGAATGGCAAACTGGGGAGGCCTGGCCAGATGGGTGGTATATAATTATTTATTTAATTTATTAATTTATTAATTTTATTATTATTATTATTATTATTATTATTATTATTATTATTATTATACTATGCCGAAATGGCAAAACTGACCAGAAAGCTCAGGAACCAAAAACACCAAAATTTTTATAATGAATGGGAAAAATTTATAACTTATCCGGGAGACCACTGTAAGGAGATGAAAACATTAGCAGGATTACAACACTTGTAATGTTTCAAATATTATGGACAAAATGGAGTGACATAAAATATGGATTACTGAATAATATGGAGTTGAATGGGTTGACAATAGGACCCATGGAGGGCAACGTGGGAAGTCCAGAGATTCGGATGAATCTCTAAATATGGATATGCATTTTGTATTGTTATAATTTTATACTTGTAAAACCAAATAAAAATTATCAGTAAAAAAAAAGGACAGAGAAAATTGTGGGTAAGTGCTATGGAATATTTGAGTGTTTTGCATCCTTCTTCTCTCACACATAAGGCGGCTGAGGAACGGAAGTAGGAGAAGCTTGGGTAAAGTGAGAAGGGAAAGACACTGAAAGGGAGAAAAGTGGCTGTTTTGAACAAGGCAGAAGTTTGAGTAAAGCAGGGGTGCAGAGGCACTGAGAGGAAAGTGGCAGCTGTAAAAAAACAGCAGAGGTTGAGTAAAGCTGAAAGTTCACATCATATTGAGCTGATAATGTTGTTTCCTCTCCAACATTCACATTATAATCTGTGGTGCAGAGACAATAAAGCTGAAGGTACAATTCTCAACAGTTCCTTTGTCTTCCTGTCTCCCCTCCCTTTTCAGTCTTGTGTAAATCATGCCCATATTACACACTACTGTACATTACATGCATTCACATTACATTGCGTATACAAGTTTTACCCTCAAGAAAGGAATCAGCCAGGTAAGCAATTGAATCAGCCTTGAACCAGCAACTGAACCTGCTCTAAATGTCAGAGCTCAGCCTTGGAAAATCTGAAATGATTGGAAAGTGCTCCTATACAAGGCAGCTTAAACCCAGGCACCTCTCGCTTTTTAAATAAAACACTCCAATCTCATAACACTCCAATCACAAAACAAATACTCCAATCTCACAAGAAGTTTCTTCACCCCACCCCCAAATTATGAATTCCGTCTCCCAGATTTAGAAAGTCTCCAGATTGCCATTATTTTTCAGGAGGGATTCATACAGATACCAAAACATGAACAAAGGGTTGCACAATTTAAGTGCATTAAAGTACTCCAGTGGCCTACCCCAACAAATCCACTTAAAAAAAAGCAACCTAGCCCAATGTGTGGGGTATAAATGATGGTGGTGGTGGTGAAAGTGTTATGAAAGTGACAAGGAAATGCACTGTGGGGTGGGTGGATGAGTAATCAGAACCTGTGTAAATGCGCTGTAAGCAAATCAGGACAAATGCAGAATGAAGGGCCACTGGTGTATGATCACTCTGTAAACAAAACAGAACAAATGCCCAACAAAGACCAGGCATTGTACAACCAGTGTGTAAGCTTTGTGCAAGCAAATTGGGAACTGATGCTGAATAAACAGGTCATCTGGAGGAGCCCTTCACTGAAAATAATCTCATTTTATTTTGGGTTTGTTTTTTCTCACAACAACAACAAAGCCCCTGGTGAAATAAAAGAAAACAAGACAGTGACTTCAGTTTTTTTGTACATAATCTCTAGTCTCTCTCTCCTCATTAGGGGAATGCATTAGCAATCTTCTCCATCTCTTTCGTAAAGTATTATTTACGTCTAGCGTAGCTAAAAGGTTAGTGTGGCTTCCTGCTCTCTATGATTAAAAAAAAAGGAAACCTGAAACCCTGATGAGATTTTGAGTAAGCTGTTTGTGCAACTTTTTGATGTCCTCTGCCTTCCTAGTAGGCTATCAGCCTTTCCTGCTGCTATGCATAGAGCCCTGGCAGGATACACTGAAATTAACCCCAGGAGCTGCCAGTCAAGGGCTTCTCACTTACAGGAAAGACCTCTGTGAGCATATTTCACATTTATGATGAGACAGAATGCAGCATATTCAGAATACTCTCTGAATCTACCTAAACTACTGATCCTACAAATGCCCACTTAGGAACGGCTTGCAGTAAAAAGTAGCAAAATACAGAAGGCAAGTAGGCCAATGAGCCTATTATAATTTAAATAGCAAAATACAAGAAGAAACTGAGCATACTATAAGGTTGATGGGGCTGCCCTAAAAGCTGCTCCAGAAGCTGAAGCATGAGCCTATTGTGCTCATCTTATCGTGCTCTTAAAGCAGTTGCATTGGCTGTTAGTAAACTAACACACATGGTTTTAGTCTTGTCCTATAATGTCCTAAACAACCTGAGACCAGAATACCTGAAAGAGTATCTTCTCGCTTACTGCCCCCCATGACTGCTACAATCAGCTGATAAGGCTCTCCTGTACTGCTGTCTGTGGAAGTGTGATTGACATCAACCAAGCAGAAGGGCCTTTGCTGTGGTGGCTCCCTTATTGAGGAAACATCTCCCCTCAGAGCTTAAGCAACTGCCCACAATGATAATGTTTATGCACCTTCTAAACACACCTCTGTCCTCCCAAGCAAAGTCACCATACTTTTAAACCCTTCCCTGAGTTCTAAGGGTTTTTTAGCTGTTGTTATTTTAATGTTAAATATGTATTTTAAAATTGATGTACACTACCTCATGATTAATGTGTGAGGCGGTACAGAAATGTTTTCATAAATAAGCAGCAAAAAAAACCCTCAACCCGAAATAAGGGTAGTCCAAATGACAGCTTATGCCCACAAGAGACACAAACAGCAACCTGCTTACTACAGGTCATTCCCCTTTGTACCATAACTGCTGCACTGTCTCTGCACAGACAAGAATATAAAATGATGTCACATAATTATGAATATTCATTTGGAATCCACCCTGACTGTTGTGCTGCCAACTTCTAAGAGAGATGGGAAAGAATTTGTGGTAGAGGCTCATGAGATCAAGAGCAAGACCTTAGAGGATTAAAGACAAAGCTTTGGGAGGGTAAAGGGGTGGAGCTCACGGTACAAACATGATGCTCATCTAAGGCAGAGGGCAGCCAATGTGGCACCTTCTAGGAGTTACTGGATTATAGCTCCAAATATCCCTGACCACTAGCGAACAGGGGTGGGCTGATGAGAGTTGTGGGCCACACCACCTTGAAGGCATGTTGGGTATCGCTCATCTGAGGTGCATGGCTATTCCATGTGCTTTCAAAGTCCCCTGCTACCATGAAATAGGGCCTAGCAATATTGGTTGGGCATGTAGAAAATAAAAAGCTATCCCTTGCAATCTTATTGGACTACAGTGGTACCTTGGGTTAAGTACTTAATTCGTTCCGGAGGTCCGTACTTAACCTGAAACTGTTCTTAACCTGAAGGACCACTTTAGCTAATGGGGCCTCCTGCTGCTGCCACACCACCAGAGCACAATTTCTGTTCTTAACCTGAAGCACTATTTCTGGGTTAGCGGAGTCTGTAACCTGAAGCATATGTAACCTGAAGCGTATGTAACCCGAGGTACCACCGTATAACATTTCCCCAGCATCAAAGTTTATACTTCCAAGGCAGAAAAGGCCTGAAGGACAGGGATCAGGTCTTCTAGGGCTCACAACCAATAATAATATACAAAACTATCTAAGCTCCACAGCATCCATCAAGCTTCACAACTATATTCTTAGTGTGCTTCTATTTAAACTAATGTACTGGCTCTGGTCAGAGCTAAGATCCTGCCTTACAATCTTGTCAGCACAGATCTAGCTGAGATTCCTGCATTGCAGGGGGTTGGACTAGATGACCCTTGGGTCCCTTCAAACTCGTATGATTCTGTTATCCATTTCAACTTATATCCTCAGAGAGCAAAAGTTGAGTTGCCATCTCTGGTCCTCTTTTTCTATGCTTACAAATGCTTTAAAATAGAACTTTATTGAACATGAAGCAGCAGAGATCTCAAGAGTTCTGCAGTGCATAACCAGCCTATTTTGAAGAGCTGGGAGCCTCTCAAATAGAATCTTATTTCTGAACAGGGCCAGATGGATTTCTATATAAAAATAATGTCCGTCCCCCCCATCCTGTTTCCCCAGAGGACATGTGGATTGGGTCAATGGAATGTTACCATGACAACATGCTGCATGATTTTAGGTATTAGGCCATTGTGCCAAGATAAACAACGTAGTCAAGAACTGTAGCTCTAATTCTACTTTGATAATGAACACTAAGCCTCAAAATTCACATGGAAGTTTTTATACCAGCCAGACTAAAATAATGGCTTTTACAACCTTAATCATGACCTTAAAACCCCTTCTTAAGCGGCGTGTTTGAACCAGCAGCTTTCTTTCCATTTGTTCTTACGTCACCCCGCAGTAAATTCCTAAGTTGCTCTTCTGCGAATTGCAGTCTACTAAACAAAGAGAAGCATAGGGGACTCCTTGTGAGTAAATGCTTTCCAAGACAAGTTGACATGCTGGCTTTAACAGCTGCATGCACAGCAAAAACTCAACATGTTTTCCTCAACATCAAAATATAGTAGCTTGCCCTGGGAAGGGCAGGCCTTTGAGGGGGCAGAACCTCAGTTAGCTATGTATTTGGATTGATTTTGATTGATTTAGGGGGGGCAGCTGATAGCAGGGGCAGCAAACAGTGGTGAGGTAATAATGTGCTGGGTGGTTTGCCCTGCACCCCCTAAACTAGCCAGCTGCACTGAGGTGGTCTAAGATTCTGCCCCACTACCAGTGTTGAAGTAAAATTCTGTTTCCAGTCTGGTCACCTTCTGTACATTGGAACAGAAGAGGGACACTATCTTGCCATTTGCCTCAGGCAGCAAAATGTATTGGGTCATGAAATACTCCCTGCCACCCTGCTTGCCCTATCACCATTCCCCTGTCAGGGGCCCAGGTAAGCCCCACTCCACATCACAAAATGCAGCGTACACACACCATGTGAATGGCAATGCCCATCAACTTTGTTGAGGCCTGGCCCCCTCAAAATATTTTATGGGGCACGGGCAAAGGGCCTTTGATTCCCTAGAGGTTGGTTCCTATATCCCCCAATGCAAGTCTGTACCCAGACTAAACGACGCTGAATCATAGCCAGGATTTCCCTCATAACCAGAGTTTGAAACCAGGATTTGAAGATAGTTATGTAAACCCTGGTCATAATGAATTGATCACATAATGAATAGATCACAAACAATTAAAACCACAATAGGAGGGCAAAATTCACAAAGGGAATATATGAGTCTATGGCATGTTTCTGGCCTCCTAACTGAGGGATGGAGTCACTGTCGTTTATGAGCATCATCTTTTGACAGTGATTATTATTAATAATAAAATTATCCTTAGAATTGCATACTTAACAGGATCTGATATTTTGGTAATACAGCGCTTTTTTAAAAATGTATATAAATATATTTTGCTAGACCCTTTTCACAAAACTCAGTAAAAGGTATCTGATAAAAGACAGTACATTGTGTTATGAATTTCTATATTAAGTGCCTGTGTATTATTTTTAGTCATACAGCATATCACTTTCAGTTTCCCGTAAAGAAAAGCAGAGATGTTTTGAATGCTTTATGTAATCTGATAACCAATTTGTAAATAAATCCTTTTTGCAACTACTGACTTCACATTTTCTTTATGATGCAACTTTCTGTCTGTTTACAACTTCAGGTTAGCAGGCAGCCTAAAGTTTAAAACAGGGATTATTGAATAATTCAGTCGTAGTAAATTTCAATGCAAGTTGACCTGATCTGCATGCATCTTCTAATCTAGACTATTGTTATTAATACTACATGTTTATTTATTCATACCTCATCTTTTTCCCTGATGGAACTCAAGGCGGCTTACAGATAAAAAACCCAAAAAATCATTAAAATACAATTAAACATTAATTCAGTAATATTAAAACTATGTACATATAGAAAATTGGTTGAAACATACCAATAATTACAATAAAAGCAGCACAAAGAAAAAAGCATGGGTCAGAAAATATTTATCCACCCTTCCCAAATGTTTCAAAGATCAAGACCACATATCTAAATATGTTTTTTAAGGCATATTTTAAAAGGAAGTATGTTTAAAAGAGTATATCTGGAAAGAAAGGATGCATTTAAAATGTTATGCTCATGAGTTTTCACACAGATTTCAAAACAAATATTGCAGATTAATTGTGGAAATGGCATGGAAAGGACTTGTGGGTAAAAGAATGCAAAAAATTACCAGACTGAAAATAAAGCTAATTTTTCTTATTTATCTTTTCAGCTACTAGTAGTCCTTACACCATTTCTATCCACAACCAGTTCAGAGTGGCATACCTGGAGATTTTCCACATTTTATCTGCGCAAAATCTTGTGAGGTAGGAGGGAGAGACTTGGCTAAGATCAGTCAGCGAGCTATGCGGCTGAGCAGGATTTTGAACACAGGTCTCTGTGGCAGACTCCAACACTTTAACCACTACACCACAACTATGCCTGGACAACAGTGTGTAACAACATAAAAATGTGACCTTTTCTTGATCTGTAGATAGAATATACGTGTAAGTACAATCACACACACTTCCTTAACATTACAGACCACCTACCTTGACACCAATAATGGCCTTGCGGTGATAAAAACAGCAGAGAGATGCTATGAGCGTTTGAAGAACATTGGAATCTTTCGGCATTTTCAGATCTTTTGTCCCGTAGACCAACAACCTCCCTTGGCACACAAGAGGAATGGTCCCTCCCAGCTACTTCCAAGAGCTCCCACTGAGTTTAGCTCCTGCTTTGCTGGGTCTTCTACACTCCCCCCCCCCCCGCCCTCCCCAACCTCATATTTTAATCCCAGGCCGTTTCCTCAGTGAAAGCTGATCCTGTCATCTAAGAAGGTCATCTCCCGCTTGCTTCCAGCAATGGATCAGAATCATCATGGGACTTCATTCAGCTTGCCAATGAAATCCTAACCCTCAAAGAGAGGGAGAGGAGGGAGCGAATCTCTGTTTGGGAATCCCCCAGATTACAAACCACAAATCCCCAATCCAGCAAGAAATTAATCATCACCTTGTTCTTCAGCACGTAATATATTGAGTCATTGGGCCCAGAAAGGTTTCCAAGTCCAGTTATACCTCTGCAGCCACACACACACAAAAAGCAATGCCCGTGCTTGCATCAGTAACATTGCTACGTACACGACTGATAAACAGAGTTCGGGGGTGGGGGGAGAACAGTTGGTTGCCTAGGGGGTTGCATGTCTCTGTTACTCATCATCTACACTGTTACATCCTAGCGCACAGGTAACCAAGGGGAAAAAGTCGAGACTGTTTGTCTTGAAATAGGAAGCTGCTGACAACCTGTCATGCAGCAACAACAGAGCGCAGCCAGTAGCATCATCACAGCCGCTGCTAGCGTCATAGAAGCAAACGCAGCCTTCCTCTATTTAATTAGAAGATAAGTCGGTCAATTGCCAGAGCTGGTGAACACAATTATGCAGCCTTCTGGAAAGCAGCACTTACTACAGCTCTCTGGGCAGCCTTTGGGTAGGAGGCAACTGAAAAACCATGGGATTGTTGCCATTGATTTCAATTGAAACAGGAGATTTCAGCTTCTGGGGTGGGTGGGGGCAAGTTCCTTTGAAAAGACAAGTTAAGCCAAACTTTGTCGCTGGCAGACCAGAAATAAAGGTCAGTCTATACCCTATGGTTCTGGACATAAAAAGCTCAACACAAATAAGGATTATGCAAGGCACTATGCACTTTTAAAACATATCCCTTTCAATGCTGTCCTTTAATTATAGGTTGCATTGCAGAATCCAGACCACAATGCGCCGTGAGCAGAAAGTGGAAGGCCTGTAGAAAGGAACTTGCAGAGTAAAGGGTCCCAAATGTGTCAAGTTAGTGATCCAAGCCATATACTTCAAAGAACAAACAACATACCGGTACATATAAAAACAAGCACACAGTGGATTCTCAGCTGGAAGAAAAGCCACTCCAAATCTGCAATACAATGGTCAGACGTCTAAGCAAAACTCACCTACCAAGTCATGTCAAATGACATTTTGGTGCAATTTCACACCATCTAAAATCCTGTCCGAATGCTGAGGCAGTTAATATAGAACTACAGTGGTACCTCAGGTTGCAGACGCTTCAGGTTACAGATGCTTCAGGTTACAGACTCCGCTAACCCAGAAATAGTACCTCGGGTTAAGAACTTTGCTTCAGGATGAGAACAGAAATTGGGCAGCAGCAGCACAGCAGCAGCAGCGGGAGGCCCCATTAGCTAAAGTGGTCTTCAGGTTAAGAACAGACCTCCAGAACGAATTACCATAAGTTCTTAACCCGAGGTACCACTGTAGTAGATAGGAATCCTCCAATATAACTAAGAAACATTAACATCGTAACCTCATACATTTCTATTCAGAAGCAAATCCCGCCCTCAGGTTAAGTGGCTACAAGACTGCAGCCTAAAAGGTAACGGAGCTATCTATGCATTAAAAAAACAACATGTGGTTCAGTCCTTTCTGGACTCTTACCATTTCAGAGTGGAGCAAGGATTTGCATGTTTGAATACACTCCCATGTCAAAAACCTTTGCCTGTAGAAAGTTAGCATGCTGTAAATAAAAGAGTTCTTGCATAGCGTCCTGTATCAATTCCAGTTTTTTGTGCTTAGATACATGTGAAAGGGTTGTTTTTAAATGTGGTGGGAACATTCCAACTTGTGATTTCTAACCAAACATCTGAAACAGAGTACAGGCCAGAAAATATTTTTTTGAACATGAAAGTTCCACAATGCAGGCAATATGAAAGAAGTCATCTCCCCCTCCCACTTGACATTATAAAAAGTTACTGGAATTCTCCACCACAATATGTTTATTATGAGGCAAGCATTTAAATAGTTTCAAGTACATGACCAGCCATATATAGTTTTGAAAACATCCAAATGTTTAATTTTAGGTGTTTAATTTTAGATGGAACCAGAAATCCCTTGCCAAACAGATGCATAACTTGTCCATAATGTGTTCACAGAGCAGCCAGACAGGGGCTGGATTATGGGAACAGCTCTCTTCCTAACAGCCTTGTTCTATAGTTTCGGTAAAGAATATTTTTTTCCTGTTGTTCTGACTGCATCTGATGGAAATTCTAAGTGCAGGCAGGGTAGAAGAGCTATGCTAGATTAACTAATCCAGGCTTCCTCAAACTCAGCCCTCCAGATGTTTTTGCCTACAACTCCCATGATCCTAGGTAGCAGGACCAGTGGTCAGGGATGATGGGAACTGTAGTCTCAAAACATCTGGAGGGCTGAGTTTGAGGAAGCCTGAACTAATCCAAAATAAGAAACACTGCAACGAAACTGAGACGATCTAGTTGGATAGTGATTTATTATAATCCCTAAACCTGCTGTGTCAGCAAACAGATGCTCAGGAAAGCAGATTTTGATTATAGGCCTACTGGTGATGTGATAAAAGTTTTGCTGATGCTTGCAGGGACATTTGTTTGCAAGTATAGGAAACACACATTTTTTTTGGTATATTCATATTCCATCAATGCTCAGCTCAAGAGAGTCCTGCAATAGCTTACAAAACAAAAAGAACAGCTAAAAAGGACAATAATTCAATAGGATGGTCACTTATGCATTGTAAAAGAAAGAAAGAAAGAGGTCACAGATTTGGATAAATGTACACCTCTTAAGTTATATGGACAGATGCAAAATTAAAAATAACTGTTTTAATTTAAACAGAAATACAATGCATCTCACCATTGTGGAAAAGACTATGACCTTATATAGAGATCTCAGAGCTTGTTTTTTGGGAAACCTTTTGAGAGCAAGAGCTGATTGGACCGTCACTCATCCCAATTGTGATCTTTTGGCAGGCCACAATAAAGCTGTTACAAACAAGGTGACCATTTATTCAACAGCAGCTCAAAAAAATCACTATAATTTCCTAAAGACTTCTGCTATGAACAGCAAACAGGACCATTCACAATAGTATGCTTGATGTTCTTGTTAATCTCAGTTTGTACTGATATTAGTGTCATATATTATGAGTGCTATTTTCTGTCCCTGTTTCTCTGGTGTCTCTCTTAGCTGGAGTCCTAATCTGCTAATAATTTGTGATGGTATCTGTCCTATTCCTCTGTTTTGTAATTGTCATTGTGACAAACGCAAATAAAATCAATCAATTCTATTCTACTCAATTTGCTCTCCAAATCCGGGCCCATTTTTATGGTTTTTTATCTTTAAAACTGACTTGGACCAGGACAACCTTTCAAATAGGACTGTCCTCTGCAAAGCTGAACACATGACCATTCTACATCTCAACTGTTTCCACTTAGTGCCTACTTTATTGATCCAATTTCACACAAAATGGATTGGGCTTCTGCATCAGACGAAATCCACTGAGGGCATTTGGCGCACAACACTGAAAGTGTATCTCTGCATTTCCTGTCCCTTTAATGTGAATGTAGAACCAACCTAGGAGAAGTCACTTTGTATTCAATTTAAAAGTAGCGCTCCTGCTTTTTATCCCATGGGAACGATATACACAGATGGGAACAAACTGCCAGAGAGGTTCAAAGGTCCATTTTAAGGTCATGAGCAAAATAACAAAGCAGCAGTTGTCATATATCCCCTAAGCCTACTAATTGTGATGATATAGCTGGTTACTGAGATTCGTCTGGCAAGCAATTGGTGTAGGAGGTTTGTTGTCTCTACACATAAAAATAAACTGAAAGTGTATTGCATGAAAGTACAGCATCAGATCTACCCAACAGAAAAGCTCTAGTCAGCACTCAATTATAATCTGCCAGAATACGGATGTAACAGTCAGAGGAAAGCATCTGTTCGTAGATTCAAGTTCATAGTGGGTGAACACTAGAAACTATTCTAACAACACACCTCATATTAATGTGACCATTCAGAATTAAAACAGCACTTACATAGCTGCAAAAATCAAGCTAAAGGTAAAGCGACCCCTGACCATTAGGTCCAGTCGTGACCAACTCTGGGATTGTGGCGCTCATCTCGCTTTATTGGCCGAGGGAGCCGGCGTACAGCTTCCGGGTCATGTGGCCAGCATGACTAAGCCACTTCTGGCAAACCAGAGCAGTGCAAGGAAACGCCATTTACCTTCCCGCCGGAGTGGTACCTATTTATCTACTTGCACTTTTGACGTGCTTTCAAACTGCTAGGTTGGCAGGAGCTGGGACCGAGCAACGGGAGCTCACCCCGTTGCAGGGATTCGAACCGCCGACCTTCTGATTGGCAAGTCCTAGGCTCTGTGGTTTAACCCACAGCGCCACCCGCGTCCCTAAAAATCAAGCTACTGTTATTTTAAATACAGTGGACGCTTGGGTTGCGAACGTGATCCGCGCGGGATGCATGTTCGCAACCCACAGCTTTCGCAACCTGTGTCTGCACACACGCGGGTTGCAATTCAGCACTTCTGCGCATGCACAAAGCACGATTAAGCCCTTCTGCGCATGCGCGACCGTCGAAACATGGAAGTAACCCATTCCGGTACTTCCAGGTTTCGGCGGTCCGTAACCCAAAAAAAGGGCAACCTGAAGCGGCTGTAACCCGAGGAATGACTGTACAGTCAAAGCCAAGTGAGTGGCATGTAAAGTAAGTCAGAAGATGAACACAAAGGACTTCTAAATCCCACTGGTTTCAAATTTTAAAACATGCTTCCACTGAGATGTACTTCAGCGAAATCTAAATTGCATCTTGGCAGGTTGGAAGGCAGCAATGTGCTATTACATGTATGCATGTATGCATGCACTAACATACAGTGCCCTGTTTTTGTAGCATTCACATGGCATTTCTGCACATTACATAAACGATATGACTCCACCACTGAAGTCTTGCATCACTCCTCTTAAAAACTGCCGCCACTGCTTATAGGTCAGCAGAAAACAAAGCTTTCCACAGTGAAGCTCAACACAGACAGCAGTTTTTAAGTTACTTAATGGTGGTATGAGAAGCTTTTCTGCTCATGGTGCACTGTACATGAATATTCTTTTGTCCCACTGCTACCAAATAGAAGGTTCCTGGTGCAAATGGATGCCGCTTCCAGCTCGCGACATGTGGGGTTGCCAGTTTCCACTGGTTGCCCTCCCAACTCTCCCCACCTTGTGGAACAACACAACATACACTCTGCAACATACAGCTCAATCAGTGTCCTCTGACTTTGTAAGGACTCGCATCACAAATTGGTCAATTGATGTCTATCTGCAGCCTTTCACAGGGTCAAATCATCATTTTCTCTAGCTCAATCCTGTTTGCTCTGACTAGTAGTATCTCCCACCCTTGTTCATTGGATCATTTAAATGGAGATGCCAAGGATTTAACTAGGAACCCTGAAGATGCCAAGCATGAGTTTCATCTCTGAGCCTCAGCCATTTCCAAAATAGTGACAGCCCAGAAAAATATTTTTAGTTAGAGACCACGGCTCAGCTGTAAGAAACATCCTTTGCATGCAGGAGGTCCTAAATTAAATCAATGGCATCTCCAGTTAAAAGGATCTGGTGGGAAATACCTTCTGAAACAGAGCCAGGAGGCCGAATCTAGAACTGGCTGACCCTTCACAGGCCATTCTGACAGGTGGGCAGGGCCGCTTACCTGACATTGTAGGACACCAGCGGAGTCAAAGTTCAAGCCCTGGGTGCAGGCAAAGCCTTATCTCTGCTAAGATGGAGATCAGCCTCTTCATGCTCTGCTCTGAGAGTAAAAGGCAGCAGCACAGGTTTGTCTCTGCCCCAAATGGCCATATGGATCAAATTCAGAGACCTGGAAGGCATGGTTAGGCGCATGGGCTGCAGGTTCCCCACTACTGCTGCAGAACCATTTCCATTTCCGATAAGCAACACCGGGCTAGATGAACAAATGGTATAAGCACGCTCCCTAAATTCTAAGCTATATATATATCTTTGTCATAAGGTCACAAAGGACATCTTCATTCCCAAGAAGCAATATTGTCCTCCCTGAAGGCAACTGCAACTACAGCTATTGTTTTCTATTAAAGGACAAGAAACAAATGGGTGTTGCCCATGCTCTAGGAAGCAATTGTTCTTCTACGAAATAGGGTGCATATAATCTGGACAACACAAGTAAAAATGTATTGACAAAGCTTATTTTATGCATGCTACTGCTAACTAAATGGCGCTGCTGCATGGAGGAACACAATGCACCTCTTTTGTGTTAAGAGTCTGAATCTAGTATCTACATGGCAAGAAATTACACTCTGGCTCCCCCCTATGGATAACAATAATATGTTGGGAGAGTTTGTTTTAAAAATGAAACACTGCAGTGCAGCTCCTTTATTTTCTTTCTTTTGAGCAGGAGCTGAGAAACTTGCCAAGGCTGAATCTCCAGCAAAATGGCTTTGAGTGAGGTGCAAAAATGTCCCATTCTATTTTCAGAACTTTTTAGTAACCAGGGTGCCCCAAATGTCAGCTTTCAGAATTGCCTAGAAATACCTTTGCCACTTAGGAGTGCAGTTTTTATCCCTTTTCCTTTCCTAGGTTTCTTATCCACTACTTCTTGGGCATCTGCCCTAATAGAAGGATATGCAGATCTGTGACCCTGTGTCTATTTAAAAACCAACCAACCAACCTGTATTGAGAGAGAACTGACTAAACATAATGTGATAGTCTTGAACCAACGAACCGTACACATACTAAATTTTGGAGTTCTAACCCTTATCAGATGTACAGTTTAAATAACCCTGTGAGCTAGTCAGGGCAATCAATTACTGAGGTTCTCAAGTTGCGGTTCTCAAGGGTGTGGTAGGAGAAGATAGAAAGCGAAACAGGAAGATTCAATGACAGACAAATAAATATTTAAACATTTCAGTATTAGTATTATCAGTATGGGCTGGATAACGATTATTGTAAAAGCAGTTATTTTATAATTATCCTTTTCCAGAGAATCTGTCCAAGTCGAAAGTGAAGTTTAAGCAGAGTATCTAACATTTTAACACCAGATAACTGTTTTCTCTTTTGTATCAATGGGGGGGGGGGGCATCATTCTACTTGTCACACTAGAGGGCAGTGTATTACCACAAGGAACATTGCATAAGTGGATCTAGCAACAGCTAAGCCACAGTGATTTATGTTCAACCATTTCAATATAAGTCACCTGTCAATTACTGCCTTGGTCTGCCATTTTCAGAAGTTTAAATAAGACAGAGCAGTTAAATTGAAAATTAAAACACACACACACGAACGTTTGTGGGCATATACATATCCCTTTTTAAATTAAGGGACTGAGGGGCAGATGGGGCTCATCAACTTGGGAAGGTAGCTCCATCTAGGAGAAGGGAAAATTCTGATTCTAAACCTCTGCTGCCTTGCAGCTATACTTATTTGCGAGACTTTGGGAGTAAATCCCGAGGAAAAACCTGAACCCACTGCCTTGTGGGACATCTTTGGGAGAAGAAAAGGCTAAGGAGTAAACCCTACACAAACCTGGAGTGGTGTCCCTAAGGCAGTTGGATGGTGCCTTGTATGCTGCCTCCTAGCAACTCCTGCAGCCAAGCTGGTGCCAAACATTTTGCTCTGTTTTTCTTTGGACCACATCGAGACAGAGAGGGGGTCTTGTCATCTGGGCAGCCCAGGACCTTCATACACACTGTCCAGGCTTGCACCCTGGACAAGTGGGATGGACAACCATAGCTGTGCTTAAGGCTACCAGCATCACAAGGAAAGGGCAGATAGTAGCAGAAGCATTCTCATGCCTGCCAAGTAGGGTTGCCATATTCTGAAGACCAAAAAAAGAGGACACATTTGTCAACTTCTACTTTTAACTATGGATCACTATGACAACTCTCATTTTATATACCTATGCTTGTTTAAAGTTGTTGCCTCCTAGTTTCCATCATCGGTTACCTTCATGCACTTTAAATATGTGTAGAGAATCTAAATGGTGCAACGGTGGATGATGTGCAGATTCCAGAACAGGCATGCATCACTCTAAAGCTTGATAAAATGAAATTTGGATAGGATAGCCTTATTACAAGAATGTGATGTTCCTATATTTGGTTTTAAAAATAAAACAGTGCTTGGTCATGTTCATATATTTATGTATTGGTTATTTCTTTATTTTCTAAGGTCACATCCATATCACACATTCAAAGCACTCTTATAACACTTTAACAGCCATGGCTTCCTCCAAAAATTCATGGGAACTGAAGTTTGTAAAGGGTGTGAGAACCTTTACAGAGGTACAATTCCCAAACTGCTCTGAGTACTTACTCTAGAAGAGCAAAATATAAACTACAAATAATTTGAAACAAGATGTTCTCTACTCAGTTTTCAAAGCCATTTGTGATTCACACGAAGCACCATTCTTAATAGATTTCATATGACCCTCTTTTAAAATCTAGTAATGCCAAAGAGACGAGCTTCAGAAAAAGCCAACCTTCCGTGTCCAACAGAGAAACTGTTTCAGTTTATCTTTTTTGGCACAAACATTAATCTGACATGTGGGTGGGTGACCCACAATGGCAAGAAGATTAGTGCTGGTAACCGGTCACGAGTGCAATCATTGTCCAAAGAACCAATGGGTTGCAAAAATGTGCTTAGCTTTAATTTGGCAAAAGTAATAAAAGCAATTGCTCTCAGTTCTCTCTTGATTTACCACCCAATAAATGTCACTAGATGAGTACCAATGTTTCCTACAGGGGAGGTCGGCTCTATAAAACACCAGCCTGGCCTGTAAAGCCATGCGGATCAATGTTTCCCAAAGGAAATGCAAGGGCAGAACCAACAATGAGTGGCGGGAACTGGGTGGGTGGGTTACGAGGCTGAGGGTCGGTGGTCAATGGGCATCAGGGGCAATTCTTATTTTTATTATTCTTATACAAATTTAGAGACCGCTTCACAGCATAAAGCCATCAAAGTGATGTCCACGGTAAAAACAAGAGTACACAAGCTCTAAGAACAATAAAATCAGTTCAGCAAACTTCGAAACAATAAAACTTTCCATACAAACACACAAAAAACCCAATGGGTGGAATTCAATGTCAAGCTCCTGTGATTATTCCATCTACCCGAGTGTTTCAGCTAAACAGAATGTGACATACTGAACAATCCCCACACATACACATATGCTGTTTTGGGGGTTCTTCTGAACTCCCCCCTCCAAGCCATTTTGGGGTTGGGGGCACAGGGCAGAGAAAGGAACCCCCCTGTTCAAGCAGAAGGTCTTGTAGAGCTTCCATGGTGGGGCTCCTTAGCTGAATGCCGCCCACTGATGAACAATTTCATCAGATATTAAACTGATCTTCCATAATGAATGGGTTTGACTTCAGCAGGCACCTAAACATCACTGTCTGATTGCAGCTGGTAACTGATTCCAGAGAGCTGGAGCTGCAAACCTAAAAGCTCAGTTTCTAGTATAGGCCAAGTGCACCTATGGAGAATATGGTACTCTCAGCAGCGGCCCATATGAGGAGTGCAGTCGCTGGCCAGAGACAAGAGTAGGCAAGGTGGCAAGATATCATGGTCCCAAGTTGTTTAGGGTTTCAAATGCTAAAAGCAGAAACTTGAACTGCTCCCTGTAGCATGTTTGCAGCCAGTGCAGCTCCTTTAGCAGAGGAATGCGTCAATATGGTGTCAATGGAGCACCACAGTCAACACAACCTAGCTTGCTGCATTCTGAACCAGCTGCAGCTTCCGAGTTAAACTGCAGAGAAGTCCCACACAGAGCAACTCCATAATCCAGTCTTGAGAGCACCAATACCAAAATCCCCGGGGCCAAGCTCTCTCTGTCCAGAATCAATGTGTGAAAGAAAAGCTTAGAATAGAAGGTTCCATCTGAGAAAGAGGGCAAGACTAATATGTGGTTCTTCTTCAACAAGATACAGAATTCTACCAGTGGGTGTCTTGGGTATTATCACAAGGGACCATTTGAACTTCATGATTGGTTCCTCTCTGTAAACAGTTGAAAGTGAATTCAGAACTGTATCATGTTGCAAGGGCTTAACACAACTTTTCCAACCTGTGGACAGTAAATTTGCAGTCCTCATTTAAGTCTTTCCTTGGTAGTATCATCGTCCCTGTTTTGCTGTTGGGGGGATATTTTGTGGGAGTGACTTTTTTAAATGTTCCTTGCATGTGCACTAGAGATCTTTAGATTTCACCTCACACTAGAAACGGGCTTTCTAGTGAGGTTCGGTGCATCTTCTTATCTTAGCACCCATGTTCATATGCTACTACTACACTTGAATGAAACTGCCCACACAGCGACAGGCTAATACACTGCTCCCCTCCCCACATCCTAACAACAACAACAACAACTCATGCAGACAGGAAATGTTGCCATATGTGTTCAGAATTGTATACAGTAAATGAGATGACATTTGGATATCTTGATCACTTTACTGGGAGCGGATGCAAGATAAAACCAAAGGCCTATCTAGTCCAGCATCTTCTGTTTCCCAGAGTGGTTAACCAGGTGCTTCTGGGAATCCTGCACGCAGGAAACAAGGGCAATAGAATTCCCCCTGCTTGTGATTCCTCAACAACTGGCAATTCGAAGAGTTACATCCCTACAGGTGCTCTCAGCGATGCCAGTGGGAAAACTAAGAACATGCCTTCTGACTGTAATCGCTGGGGAAACTGTAATAAATTCCGCAGTTCTATCCCACCAGACAATCCTCCCCCAAGTCATCTATAAAGAACTATTCTTCAAAGCTTGCGCCCAACATCAGTATTCAACAGTAATATTTCCTTTTAAGGCTGTGATGGGATTCATTCTTCCACCTTCCTTTCTCCAGATCCATGCACAGCAGAAACAAACCTTCTTCTATGCAAAACAGATTTTCAGTGCTGACAGTGGGTGAGGAGGGAGGCCATGCCAGAGCGCTTCTACAAATTTTATTGCAAATGCTCCAGTACTGTTCTCTTCTGCACTCACAGCTGGCACTGTCTTAGCTGCTCTCCCCCACAGAGAGAAGGCATTTAAGCTGCTCATGTGCAGTCTCAGGCAAAGGCAGACGGGTGAGGAAATCCGCTAGAAGCCAGTTTGTCTTTCCATATTATTAAAAACAAAACAAAAAACAAAACCTCCAAGGTGCATCTGACTATTATTCTGCCTTATTAAAAAGCATTTCTCTTTCATGAGGAAATACAGATTTTCTTTCACAGCTCCTTGCAAGCAGCCATCCCAAAGAAGATTGGCCTGTTTTCCCTTGGGGAATAAAAGCCCAACTCTAAAAGAGCCATTTAACTGTGACCAGTTTCATCAGAGCTCACAGAACAAAGGAAAGCCCTCGTCATATGGCCACTTCTCAGTACTGAGACTCCAGCAGATCAGTACATTCGCTTGTTCCCGAGACTAGTTTTTGTATAATTAGCAGCCTCCTTTTTTAATCCACAGAATGACCTAATGCATCAATACTTTAGAGGTTATAAAATGCATTCATTTGCATTCAGCTATTAACGCTAACACACACGACCTAAAGAACCATTAAGAATGCCTCCTCCCCAAGAATCTATGCAACAACAGGAAAAAATGAGTAGGCTAAAAATATCCCTCCTCACATGTCCCTGAGCAACATTAATTCCTTCTGCTTTCACTCTCCACTGCTGTATCCAAGGCAGAGCTCTTAATTTACATCCAAAAAGCAAGACTAATAATTTGCTTCGGAGACACAGAGAAGCGTTTGTCAAACTAGAGGAAAGCACAGATGATGAAAGGTATTGTTCAAAATGAGACTATAAATAGAGACTATAAATAGAGTTTAAATGGCCGTCATAGCTCAGTACTGTTTATTGCATAGACACATACAGGCTGTAATTATTTTCTTAAAAACTGGAGGAACTTTTATCTTCACTCAAATAGGTATGGCAAGATCACACTTTATCCACTGAAGGCAGATGCCATGACCATTTGCTTAGTAGTAACATCGGACCAGCAAGTCATTGCATTGTCCCGCCAAGATGTGGAAGTGAATCTTACCCATATTTCTGCTGCTGAAAAGCAACCTGGAAGTGGGCCAGTAGTGGTGGCAAGATTCTTAGGCATTTGGCAGGACAACACTAGCTTCTAAAGTGGCTTAATCCTATGGAATGCTACTATGTGATCCTATATCAGGTTGGTGGTGAAAAAGTTGCTTGGTACTAGTTGTTTTGACTCTTCTGCCATTGTTCTACCACTAACAGAAAATACTGAAGTATTTCTACTAGCATATAATCTCCATGCAATCTTAAAACAAATTGCAGAATGTCCCCATGCCACACAGAATTGTAAAACCGTGGAGTTGGAAGGGATGCTGAGGATCATATAGTCCAAGCCCCTGAAATGCAGGAATATGCAGCTGCCCATACGGGGATCGAATCTGCAACCTTAGAGTTGTCAACACCTGCTATAACCAACTGAGCATGCCACTGCAATCTTTCAGCTGAGTTTATCCTGATCCCTCATTTATGGAAACAGGAACCCTAGTCAGAGAAAACTGAGACACAGAATGTTATTGTTTATACCCCACTCATCTGACTGGGTTGCAATGAGCTGAGACCTACAGAACCTGTACTACAGGCCATCTTCCTATGTTTTGAAATATAAAGAAGACTGAGACTGGCCAATGCAAGAGTTGAACTGACGAGAAGTTTAATTTTTATAAGTAAAAAACATTGAAAATGACAAAGTTGGGTTCTTAAACTTGCAGTACAAATTTGCAAATATTCCTTTGCTTTGCATTCTTTATTCTCACTCTGCTAGTTATAGGAAAGGGGAAAGCACTTTTCTAGGCCTGCCCTACAAACACTAGGAATCCTATTCAGGGAAGTTCTCCCCATCCCACTAGCTATTGCCTTCAAACTTCTGAACAGGTTTAAGAGCAGGGAAACCTTGCTTTTAATTTTAAAAAAATTAATTAAAAAGTAAGTTGAGATACAAGTGACAGCACTGTACCTACTTCTAATTTTTGCACACGTATGATACAGCTATAGGATCCACACCATAGCAGATGCTGCAAAGCTTGCCATGTGCCTGTCCCAAGGTTTATCACTGCAAGAGCTTTTACTCTTCCTGTCACATGCAGAGAACCATTCTCAAAGTGGGTCAAACTAGGAGGAACTATTGCATAGATATCCCATTAGTTACACTTGAGAAGGCTTCAATAGCTAACTTCCAAACTTGGGTTTGGCCTGGTGGGTCAAAGTCTGAGACCCTCTGACCTATAGCTTTAAGCAAATGAATAATTTACCCAGACGTCTGTGAAATCCATTGATTGCACATATGCGACTATAAGCCCGTGCACATCCTCTCACGCCCTTGATGTGTCATGAAGACATCATTCATCCATGCTATGGTTCCTGCCGCAGGAAGCTCTACAGAACATTTCTGGGACACCAGCGGGCTGGAAGGGAACCCATCCCATCTTAATGTATTTGGAATCGGTCCAAACCACATCCTTCAACACCCCTGAACGTAATCTGCCCTGTGTAAAAGACACAAATTGCTGCAGTGAGACTTTTCTACAACCAAGCAGGACTGTTGTCTAACAGTCTGATCGGTTCATGATTACTTGGAATGAGTGGTGCTTACTCCCAAGTAAGTACACAGAGCTACAGCCGAAGGCCTATTTTTATGACTAGCTTCTTATCAATGTTGCTTATTTCTATAAAAAGATTACCGGAAAGGAAGAGGTGAGATAACCAACAGACAGCCCAGAATGTGATTTAACTCTGAGCTCAAGGAAAACAAGCAGACTTTGTGCTTCAGTTGCAACTGCATTTCTTGTGCAACTTTAACACAAAACGAAGGGAGAATAAAAGTTAGTTACTTTAAAAAAGAACCCTGAGCACCCTCAGGATGTGACCAGGCTATTGTTTGACTGTCAACACTTATGGTATGATTCCATCCCATTCAGAAAGGGAGTTCAAATAACATATGGAACCTTTTTATCATTATTGGGCTATCTATCTATCTATGAATTAATTACTTACACACACACACACACACACACACACACACACACACACACAATACTATGAAATTTATATGTAAATGGTGAACATTCCCCTAAAATGCATGGTTTTTAATCTTTTTTCCTGGAGAATATTCATTCTCACACACATTTTTGGGGTAACTGAAACTGCATTGCAAAATCTGAAGAAGTGTGTGCTCTGGCTTGATAGCTATGTACATATAAAACTGGAACTGAATAATTTAAAATACCAACTGAAATAATTTTCTCCATCCCATGTTTCAGCAATATTCCCTAAGCCAATGTTTGTCTGCTTTCAGAACTCTGAACTCTGTTAATGACCACCACGTGTGTACGTGTGTGTACACGTACACACACACACACACACACACACACACACTCTTCACTGCCTGGACTGTCCCTCTCTGCCTCCAAACTGGGAATGTTGAACATTTGAATACTTTCCATTATATGAAAATATGCAAACTCTCCCTGCAGTTAGAAGACTAGCACATAACGAAGATGTTTGCTATGAGTGGAAAAAAGCAGGTATCTGCAATCGCTTAAACACATACCCCATGCCAGATGTTTCAATTGGAGAAACATTTAATGTTGTTGTTGCAGCAGCTTCCAAGTATGAGGCAGTAGCTTATCAGCCTGTAAGGCCTAGGACATTTTTTAAGGGCCTTTTACATGATAGCGTCACAACATACGAAAAATGACTCCCTTCTAGAATTGTGCCTTCTAGAATTTTATTTATAGAAATAAAATATATCCCACAGTGGCTTAAAACATAGACAAGCAATTTGAAACACTATAAAATATCAAAACTATACACTAATAACGTTCAGCAGAATTAAATCAGTATTTAGAACAATTTCGATATGGGTTGAGTTCTGGCCATGGTCACTCTGATGGATGACCTTTACAGAGAGTAGGGCCAAGGGGAATGAGTACAATCTTGCTCCTGCTTCTCAATCTTTCTGCAGCTTTCAATATCATTGACCAGAGGTTTTCAACCTTTTTGAGTCCACGGCTCCCTTGACCAACCACATTCTTTCTGTGGGGAAACATGCTCTGAGCCCCAGAAGCCCTTGCCAGCAGCCCCTCACCCCTTTTCGAACACCCTCCCTTGCGGAGTGTTCCCTTAGCCTCCTCTCCTCTCTCCTTGGGAGTCCTCCAGGCGGCTACCAACCCAGTCTCTGAGCTGCCCCCACCCCAAAGAGAGGTGCCTCCTCCCTGGCTAGCACCAGAGGCTTCATTCGCCTGGAGAGCTTGTAGCCAGGGCTGCTGCAACGAACAGCTGTGCACACCTTTGGGAGGCAGAGATGCAATAGGGCATCAGAGAAGGAAAGAGGGGCAGAGGCCCGTGTTGCCTGTGGCACCCCTGACCATCATTCAAGGCACCCCAGGGTGCTACGGCTCACTGGTTGAAAACCGCTGTCATTGACCATGGTATCTTCCTGGACTGGCTCTGCGGGAAGGGAATTAGAGAGCTGTGTTACAGTGGCTCCAGTCCTGTCTACAGGACCAAGTCCAGAAAGCGTTAACAGGAGAGTGCTTTTTGACCCCCGGTCGAAATGCTATGTGGTGTGGTTCTGAACTATTCAATCCCCAGTGCTATCTATCTGTGGAACTGGCACTATTACAGATGCCTCATAACACCTGTTCCACACCTGTAAGTCAATCTTTTAGTGTGGCAGCATCTGCAACTTTGGAACCCCTTGCCTATTGACATCAGGCAGGTGTCTTTCCTGTATTCTTTTTGGTGCCTGCTTAAAATATTTTGTTTTTGTTTTTTGTTCAAGCAAGCCATCCCAGACATGTAGAAGCTTATGTGTGTTTTTAGCTACTGTTGTTTTTAATCATCTTTTGACTGCTTTCAAATAAACTGTTTTTATCAATAATTTTAATGTTCTATTTTAAATTTTTGTAAAGCCATCAAATGGCATATAAAGCTTGTTTATATAAATATATAAACAAAACGTATTTTTAAAAAGTCTAAACATAAAAACAAAATGTTCCCTTTTCCTACATAGGTCAGTATTTGACTCTACTCAAAGTGCCCTGTTGCCATTGCAGTTTGTGGCACTAGGGATCAAATTGCAGATGCAAGGCCATGAATACTGGAATATAATCAAAAGAAAATGAAAAAACCCTTAGTGACAGTGCTGATTAATTACCAAGGTCACAAAGTGACCTTATCTACTTTCTACTTGTTTGATACAAGCACTCTAATTAGCTACCCCTTTTTTCCTTGAGAATCAAATCACCATAATACTGTGGAACAATGAACCAGAGAAGAGATACACTTGCAATTATTGGCATTTACTAATAAGATAATGAATTTTAGCCTTTTTATTTTTATTTTTTACAGGGACTTGGAAGTAATTAAGTAATATTTCATACCTTTACATACTCCATAGCTGGGTCCATAGCATTCTGATCTCTGCAAATGAGAAGTACAGCAATGAGTACAAAGGTTTTGTCTGATTTAGAACAAAATCAACATTTTATTTGCTTTTTGGATCAAGCGGCATGAATAATGCAACACACTACACACACAAGTTGAAAGCTTAGGAACTGTAGAGCATCTGTTTATTTACCGTATTTTTCGCTCTATAAGACGCACCAGACCACAAGGCGCACCTAGTTTTTGGAGGAGGAAAACAAGAAAAAAAATATTCTGAATCTCAAAAGCCAGAGCAGCAAGAGGGATCGCTGCGCAGTGAAAGCAGCCATCCCTCTTGCTGTTCTGGCTTCTGGGATAGCTGCGCAGCCTGCATTCGCTCCATAAGACGCACACACATTTCCCCTTACTTTTTAGGAGGGAAAAAGTGAGTCTTATAGAGCAAAAAATACGGTATCTGCCATTGTTATAATGCACATACTATGTGCATCATGATCATGTTCATCTGATCGTATTCAAAGGCAGAATTAGAACCAGTTTACACAACCTTATACGATTGTTTACAATTCATGCTCACCTTTTAAAGAGATGATTATATGAGCATGCCATGGTCAAATAGAAAAAAAATACTGAAGACTGCATCTCTCTCATTTATATCTCTTTAAAAACCAGATGCAAGAAGGTGTGAAACTGCTCAAGTAAATGAACCTGTACTATCAAAGGCACACATCAGAAAAATACAGAACTGTACTGTGTTGTAATAATAAAGGGAAACCATCACAGAAGTAGTCTCTCTCACTTTGAGGAAGGGGCCATTTAAGTTGAATATATCCAAGAGGAGCTTTAAATGTGTCTGATGATCAAGCTCTTCCCCAAGTGAAATAGAAATCACAGCTTTGGCACACATTCAGTTTGGATTGTCAAAATGTCAACACATATTGAAAATACAGTGGTGCCTCGCAAGACGAAATTAATTCGTTCCGCAAGTCTCTTCGTCTTGCGGTTTTTTCGTCTTGCGATGCACGGTTTCCCATAGGAATGCATTGAAAATCAATTAATGCGTTCCTAGGGAAACCGCCTTCAGACCAGGTCCGGGGACAGTCTGTCCCCGGACCTCTTCTGAAGGCTGGGGGGGGGGGACAAGGGCTTTTCTTCCCACCCCCAGCATTTTAAAAAACCCTGGGACAGCGGAGGACTTCTCCGCTGTCCGGGGCGATCTTAAAATGCTGGCGGCATTTTAAAATCGCCCCGGACAGCGGAGGACTTCTTGCGGGCTCCGCAGCTCACCCCCTGCTTCGGGGTGCAGGCTGCCGCCCCAAGCCTTGCGCGCAAGGCTTGCCGGCATCTCCCCCAAGCAGGGGGCGGGCTCCGCAGCTCACCCCCTGCTTCGGGGTGCAGGCTGCCGCCCCAAGCCTTGCGTGCAAGGCTTGCCGGCATCTCCCCCAAGCAGGGGGCGGGCTCCGCAGCTCACCCCCTGCTTCGGGATGCAGGCTGCCGCCCCAAGCCTTGCGCGCAAGGCTTGCCGACATCTCCCCCAAGCAGGGGGCGGGCTCCGCAGCTCACCCCCTGCTTTGGGATGCAGGCTGCCGCCCCAAGCCTTGCGCGCAAGGCTTGCTGACATCTCCCCCAAGCACGGGACACGGGGAGATTTTAAAATGCTGGGGGTCGGCAGCGCTTCGTTCCCGACCCCCAGCATTTTAAAACCTTCCCGGGACACGGGGAGATTTTAAAATGCTGGGGGTCGGCAGCGAACGCTTCGCTCCCGCCCGCCAGCATTTTAAGATCGCCCGGGGCAGGCGGGGGGAAGGCAGGCGGGGGGGAGCAAAGACTTTTGCCCCCTGCCGGCCTTCAGAAGAGGTCCTCTTCTGAAGGCCGGCTGTGGGCAAAAGTCTTTGCTCCTGACCGCCAGCATTTCCCTATGGGCTTTCGTCTTGCGATGCAAGCCCATAGGGAAATTCGTCTTGCGAAGTGCCTCCAAAACAGAAAACCCTTTCGTCTTGCGGGTTTTCCGTCTTGCGAGGCATTCGTCTTGCGGGGTACCACTGTAAACACACAAAAGTAACTGAAGCCCTTTCTATGGATTTTTTAACTCGAAATAAGAAACTCCTGAGATAACACACGAAGTAGGCCTGGAAACGATGCAATAACGAATTCTATTTACAGGTAGATAGCCGTGTTGGTCTGCTGTAGTTGAAACAAAATAATAAAAATTCCTTCCAGTAGCACCTTAGAGACCAACTAAGTTTGTTATTGGTATGAGCTTTCGTGTGCATGGACACTTCTTCAGAAATATAGAACGAATTCTATATTTGCTTTCAACTTACTGTGTTGACTATGGGTTTTATACAAAGCATGGGATGGTATTAGTTCTATTCAAACAAACAGTGAGCTATGCCAAAAGTTACAAATGAGATGTGGACTGTACCCATGGTCTTAATTCTTCAGAACCACAAGAACTAGAAATTAATTGCATACACAGGCTATCATTTTACTGCATTTTCTACCACACATTTTATCACATATCTGCACTTGGAAGAGCAATAAAATCATTCTTAACTCTTGGCAGTGAGATACAGATGATCAAGCTACTTCAAGGATAGGTTGTCCAAAGGAAGCTTGGCTTACTACAGTCATCCTGCCAAACAGTAACAAAAGTATTATAACACACCCTTCCAACGGCAACTCAGTGCGCCACACCACAACATCTTGTGTTGTGAAAGTTTCATTTGGATGTTCAAATTAATCTATTCTGGAGTAAAAATGAAGAGGGCCAGCTGTGAATGTGTTTGTTTGTCTAAGGCGGCAATGAAAGTAAATCCCACTGAAATCTGAGGGCCTTACTTTGCGGTAAACACATTTAGGACAGATTGTGCTGTATGACAAGCATCTTCTTAGAATACGTCTGTTAAGTTGATCTTCTGCTTGTAACTTGATATCCAAGTTCAAAAAAATTTAATGGGCTGCAATTTACTTTCTCTGGAGCCAATTTGATAAGGAATTCTGTTTTCCAGTCTCTGCATTGTTTCAGAAAAGATTATTTTAAGCTCTCCAAAATCCAGAAGTCTATAAACTGAGGTCCAATATTCATGCTCATCTGAGTTAAATGACATGTGCACAGCTTCTGTCCTGGCTGGGATACAAAACTAAGGTAGCAGCAGAGTAGAGTAAGGTACCAGTTCAGAGTAGAAACGAAGACTGGACCAGATTAAATACAAATGTCTCCCATTTGCCCCATGTGTGGGCCCATACTGGGGAGCAAGAGCATGTTTTAGCTCCCTGTCCATCAGAGACGTAGGAAGGGGGGAATGGAGGGGGCAATCCGCCCCAGGTGCCACTCTGGGAGAGGTGACAAGATGGCGCCTGCCTCCCCCCAGCTGTAGAGCGGCCAAGGACGCCCACAGTCCATATGAGCGCCTCTCGCATGGTGACCATATGGGATGACACACATGCGCATCCATACAGGCTGCGCTGTCCCGGGAGCCGGAAAGGGTTCGCCCGCCACTGCTGTCCACCCAGTGCACCTGACCCATCTTTGTTGTTCCTGGATGTCACTGGATTGTATGCAAGTCTTATCCAAGAAAATAAAGAGAACCTGCTGGATCAGGCCAATGGCCCATCTAGTCCAGCATCCTGTCCTCATAGTGGCCAGCTGGATACCCGTGGGAAACCCACAAGCAAAACTTGAGCACAGGAGAGCTCTCTCGTCCTACAGAACTGGTACAGTGGTACCTCAGTTTACAAACTTAATCCCTTCCGGAAGTCCGTTCTTAAACCGAAACTGTTCTTAAAGCGAGGCGAATTTTCCCTAATGAGACCTCCCACGGTTTGGATTCCGTTCTTAGACCAAGGTACAGTTCTCAAACCGGGACACTATTTCCGGTTTTGCGGAGTTTGTAAACCAAATCATTCTTAAACCGGACTGTTCTTAAACCGAGGTACCACTGTATTCTGAAGCACTGCTGCCTCAAACTTTGGAGGCAAAACATGACCATCATGATGAGTTGCCATTGGTGGTTTCATGGAGGATAAGGCTATCCTCCAAAAAACTCCTTTAAGTTACTAATTTACAGTACCATTTATTGTTGCAATGTTTTAATGAAATGATTTCTTGTCACGAAGCTCTATTTTGAGCTGTCCCCTGACATTTTTCCCTTTGAGAGGAATTCATGCATGTGTGTGTGTATCAGAATTGAAGATGGCCGAATCCACAAGGATGTGCTGTACAGGGAGATGGTTTCAGGCACCAGGCCCTTTGTCAGACCAACTCTGTGTTACAAAGATGTCTGCAAATGTGACATGAAGGCTGGCAACGTCAACCCTGCCATGTAGGAAGCCCTTGAAGATGACCACAGCACCTGAAGATGATCAGTCAGGTTGTGTATCCACAGCGGTGACCAGAGGAGGAATGACCACTGGGAAGAGCGCAGAGAGAAGAAATGCCATGGTGCATCTGCATCTGCACAACTGGATGCCTTCATCAGCCCCAGTTGCAAAGAAACATGTCTCTCCCATATCGGTCTCCACAGCCACAGAAGACGCTGTAATCTTCCAATGGTTTGACCTCACAAAGGTACACTCCTCCATTGTTTCTCAGGACAGATATATAGGTAGGTAGGTAGGTAGGTAGGTAGGCATCTAATATAAGCCAGGCTTCCTCAAACTCGGCCCTCCAGATGTTTTTGGCCTACAAGTCCCATTATCCCTAGGTAGCAGGACCAGTGGTCAGGAATGATGGGAATTGTAGTCTCAAAACATCTGGAGGGCTGAGTTTGAGGAAGCCTGATAATAAGCTTTTTCATATTGACTTGCCATCTGTCTCCCCACCCCACAAACCAAAGACAGCTGGCTACAGGCTTGCGTACCTATGTGAAAACATTCCCAGAGCAGTGCCTCTTAAGGTTATCAGCTACAATCCCCCCCAATTTATTTCTCGGCAAGCAACATATTAAAGAGACCAATAAAGAAAACAAACCGCCACTGTTACAGTCTCTTACCACCAATTCTAATTAGCCATGTTTATGGGGTCACCGGAGATAAATCAACAGGATTACAACTGTGCTCAAACACAGCTGCTCATTGAGACCTTGAGTATCAGTTGCAGTTGAAAGCTTGTTTCGCTGCCTTAATAAGCCATCTTTCATCTGGCATTATAAAAAGTTCCTAGTTAAAAGGGATCTTAACTTTCTGTAAGAACCCACCTACATCACTACCTCCCTGGGGTATCTTTTGCTGTTTGCTTACAGGCTGCTTTCTACTTGCATATATGATGAAATCAAGTAAGCCGTGGGGCTCACACAAGTGTAGAGTTTGCACTGTATGTTTGGCTTCCCAGTCATCAGATAAGTCTTATTTCCATGTCAACAAAAGAGCATTTGATGTAGAGAGGAGCTCATTAGCATTGGAAAGGAAAAGATGTTTTGTTCTTTAGAAGATAAGAGAACAATTATAACAAAAAGCAGCTTCTCAATTGAAGAATAGCATCAATTTAGGAACTATTTGGGGTGACAACACAGACACTCAGAAACTGCACACTAGAGGCAAAACAACCCAATGTTGCTTGCCTTTAGAGCAGGGATCAGCAAACTTTCAGCAGGAGGCTGGTCCACTGTCCCTCAGACCTTGGGGGGGGGGGCTGGACTATTTTTTTGGGGGGGGGATGAATTCCTATGCCCCACAAATAATCCAGAGATGCATTTTAAATAAAAGGACACATTCTACTCATGTAAAAACACACTGATTCCTGGACTGTCCGCGGGCCGGATTTAGAAGGTGACTGGGCTGGATCTGGCCCCTGGGCCATAGTTTGCCTACCCATGCTTTAGAGTGCTAACCTTTTGGAGGCATCAACATTTCCCTCCAGTTTTAAGCATCTCTCTCTCACACACATACCTCTGCAGTTGTGCTGGATCCAGAGAACAACTCAGTTGTAAGCCCTTTTTAGGGTGAAGTCTTGGTGTGGTGCTTCAGTGCTGGAAGAAGAAATATTCGCCTTCCATACATACAAAAATTGATTAACAATTTTCACTCCATGTCCCTATCTGAGTTGACAAAGTTTTGATGTGACTGCAAAAATGAAAAATACACACACACTAAAATGAGCCTTTCTTGAGACATATGTCCCATAGATGGCAGCCCAGTTTATTTGTGTTCATAATTTATATTGTTAATGTACAAGATGAGAGCATTAATAAAATGAAATTAATGAAACAAATTTGGAAAACTACGATATCCTTTTATTGAACTTGCATGTAAAAAGGGAAAACCATTTTGCACCACCTTAAATGCATGGTAACCTATGAAAAACTGCACTTGGTTAAATGCAGTGCTTTTTTCTTTAAAAAAAAATGTTTAGGTGTACTCTCATTTTCCTACTCATATTGAAATACTGCTCCTCAATGAGGCTAAACTTAGATTCACAAAATGTTTAGGGGTATGCGTCCCCCTGCACGTCCCCCCAGAAAAAAGCACTGGTTAAATGTATTATTTTTATGTCCTTCTCAGGACCGATTGGGGATGACTGAGCTGATGACCTGTACAACTGTTTGGTCTGCTGTCAAGGTGCAGAATGTCAATGCACAGCTCCGAGAACCCTGCTCTCCCTTCTTACAGTTCTTTATAAACTTGAACAACACAACCATTCAAACAGAGAACTGTAAACAACTAGGGCACATAGCCACCACGTGTCAGTGGAATTTCAGAACTCCTTAACTTCAGCAGGATCATGCATAAAAAGTTGCATAACATTACATGTGCAAGTGGCTCATCACAAGACTGATCCAAGAAAACTTTTTTGTCCTCTAAAACTTTGTATCAAGTAAATGTAGTTCACATTTCTATTGTTACAATAATCTATAACATTTTAGCACTCTTTGAATACAGTCTTTGAACAGCATTTTCACACCAAAAATAAAAGCTAAAAAGCAGTTTCCTTTAAGTTTCAAATAGCCCCACTTCTGTCATCTACCAAGCACTTCACAGCTGGACTCCAATTCATTATCAATGCTCATTCTTAGGACTCTTAGATGCATAAATCTCCTGAGATGAGAATGCATTCTTTGGCATTTGGTATTTGTCAATTAAGTTAACCAACACGTACACTCGAGTACATGGCATGTGCTCATTTCACAAGTGAAGAGTTGTCCGTGTGTGTGTGTGTCAGTCACTAGTTCAGGAGATTTGAAACTGAGTAAGCGTGTAAGTGTAAAACAAATTTGAAAGGCTTCCCCTACCCAGACTTAGAATCACCAGAGCAAAATGTGAAAGCTAAGACACAGAGCATTGCAGTGAAGCTGGATCTCGGAAGCCTTTTTAAAACAGAAGAACCAAGTGTTTGGGGGACAACTATATTGTTCATTAAGTTCCTTATAATACCATTGAAACCTGAACTGTGCAAACAGAACTCCTATAGAGCTTCAGTACAGCATTTGCTGCCAGCAGCTTCTGAACTTACTGCAGTTCTGGGGCAGGCCATTACAAATCGTTCCTTGGTGTCACTGTGCTTACTTTTCCCAAGCTCCCAGCATGCAGCTCTACTCCTCCTGTACACAATCTGCATGTCAGGGGTGGTGTGGGGAACAGCAGGTGCTAGGATGTTTGCAGTTAAGGTACAGAAGGACCTTGACTGGACTTACATGGCCCGACTTGAGCATTTGCCAAACTATACCTGTATGTGCAACCAAGACTTCAGGAATACATTAGGATTCAAACGCCAAATCAAATCCCAACAAGGTCAACAGGGTATCTTATCCATCTACCAAAGAAGAATGCTGGTATGTGAACTCTATATACCAACATTGCAACAGGCCACACTGTGCTCATAGGAAACTGTTTGTGGCTTACAGTTCTCTGAAAATTCACTTTTCTTTTCTTTTTAGCTGAAATGCAAATAAGTGATCTCAAATGCCAAGAGGTCAGAATGGAAGTTATTCATGCCTGAGGGTTCCAAGTTATGCTCTCCCTCTACCCCTCCCCATTTTGCTCCTCTTTTACATCAGCAATGGACACAGCGTTACCAAATGGTGCTGCAACAGTAATTTCCTGTATTGGCAGGGAGTGGGAATAAATGACCTTTGAGTTACCTTCCAACTCCAAGATTCCAAGTCAGATGAGGCTTAGGGAAGCTTGGCATGAAGTCAAAGAGCCAGGAGACGATGCCTACCAAGCAGTCTTGAATCACCTAATGAGCCTGCCTTCTATTTTGTTGAGGTCCAAAGCAGTAGAACTCCCAGCTGATCTCAAAATAATTTCTACCATTCACTTGCTGCGGCAGAGCTTCCCAAGCCATAACAGCAATATAGCTGGTGCTTCAATTATCCATGTAGCTGATGGACATTTGCAAAGCAATGTGGACATCAGTGCTCTCAGAATTAAACAAGCCCTGGGTGTTTCAAATGCTTATACCCCCCCCCCTTTAATAAGCATGCTTGCTCCTTTTAAATAGCCATAAATCTTTCCAGGACAAAATTATCAACAAGTTTATGTCTCTGCATTCTCGCAGCAACCGTTCTTCGCTATGCACTTTTGAAATACTTTTAAATACTTGAGTAGCTGATACTGAATGATGACTTGACTGAGCATCATGAGATAAGAAAGGAATTTTTAAATAAAGTAAAAAAAAAAAATGGAAATCCGTATGCATAAGTTGCCTGAAGGGCACTGCGCATTCCAGAGACCTACCTGCATTTTTCTTCCCTGCTTCTCTCTCGTTTTTTAATGTCTTTGTAATGTGAGTTAAGTTCTGTTATGCATTACTTTCGCTCTAGAGGGCCAGTGTATATTTGCATTTAAAAATATGTATCATGATTTTGCGACCAGAGCATTCCTGCATTATAGCCAAATTGAATTTTTGCACTACACAATCAACTCTACAGGTTTACTGTGAGAGTTACAACAGTTGAAATCAGGACACTTGGTTTGGTCAAGCCTCCTCAGGAATGTGCTCAGAGGTAGATTTCAATAAAACTGTAATGTACACAAGTTATAAAGCTGAAAATACTGTGCCATAGCTCACAAACCATATGTGCTCTCAGATATGCCAGTAACAAAAGCTTCTCTCAGGACTGATTTTACATTCTGCAGCCCGGGACACATGCCTGAACAGAACGTGCATGTCTGCTTCATGTGCTTGGATATGTATTTTACAGAGGATCAAAAAGGAAAACATATGAGAGCGACAATGAGGAAGCTATCATGTCCCCATTTCAAATATATTTTGGAAGGGACAAGTGTCAAAATATAAACGTCATACTAAACTGCTGATGCATTTTGATGATTCAGGTATTATTTCTTTTGTGCATGTCTTATTTATTTATTTATAATTTTATTGTTTATACCCTGCCCATTTGGCTGGGTTTCCCCATTCACTCCAGGCAGCTTACAGAATACATAAAACTTAATAAAGAATCAAACATTAAAAACTTCCCAATACAGGGCTGCCTTCAGGTGTCTTCTAAAAGTTGTATAGTTCTTTATCTCCTTGACATCTGAAGGGAGGGTGTTCCACAGGGAGGGTGCCACTACCGATAAGGCATTTTACATTTAACTATGTAAAATAATTTTATATACCACCCTTTTCCATAAAGGCCTCAGAGTGGTAATACAAAAATATATAAAAGGCATATATCTGAGCACTGGCAGCAAAAGGGAGATTTGGCCCAATGTGTCAATAAAGCAACTCAAGGCAAACCTCTGCATTTCAAACATTCTAAAACTACAAGACTGCTTTGTTTATACTGATGGTGAAAGTGGAAAAGCATGTAGCACCAGCATAATGTTCACCATATAAGCTTGCAAATGACAGATACTTGGGACTGTTATTTATTACTTCATATATGCTTAGGAATGTTCTTTATTACTTCATATGTTTCTTTCTTTAAAGAGGAGACATAGCTATAACAGTGACTCAAACCGTCTTTTGTGTCGGCAGGCGAGTTTTTTTTGGGGGGGGGGTATTCTAGGCGTTTGTGAATTAAATTTTAAGACACACTAAACTTAGGGCACACTATTGTGCCCAGGAAGAGTTTGGAATTATTATACTGGGTTAAGCAAAATCTATGCCTGCCCTGTTCCCAATTTCCAACTGCCAAGGCTGCACAAAACACCACTGTTTGTGTACAAGCTAAACAGTCACCTGCATTTATAATAAACAATATGCTTAAACAGCTACATTCTTGCTTGCTTGCTTGGGGACATAAGTGCAATCTTTTACCCCACTATATCAACACACTAGATTGCTTACGTGAAAGAAGGCCTGTGAAATCCAGCAGCAGAGCATTCTTCTTCTGATAGTATCTCTGCCTATTTGTACCATCCAGTAAAATAGCAAAAGTTAGACAAGGCAATAAGCTCATAAACCAGCTCAAACAAGCAGCAACCTTCTGATAAGGTCGCTCTACAACAACAATAAGCCCCCTCCTTAGGGCATTTCTTTCCATGTGATCTCAATCAAGACTTGCACAGCAGGGCCATGCACCCTGCACCACACAATTGTACTCCATGACAGCTCCTCCCAAACACCGTTGACGTGGTAGAGGACGGTCTGAAGAGGATATATCTAATGACATGTGTAGGCTCTATCCTACACATGCCAATCATGCAGCTCATGGAGACAGCTTACAATCCATTCAGCTGGATTTCCCCCTTCAGATCTCCCCCTGACAGGTTGACAAGTGTGAGGGTGGGGGCACAGACAATAGCACACACAGGGTGAGCATGTGCTAATCTGCTGTCCCTACGCAACTGAGATCACATGGAGGGAACCACAGGGGCGGGTCTACTATGAAATTAATGAAGCTTAAGCTTCAGGGGCCCTAATCCGGGAGGAGCCCCAGAAGCAACTTTAGTCCACATTGCTTAAAAATTTGGGGTCTGGTAGACCCAATTTGAGTCGCACTTGGATGTTTACAAAATGTGTCTGAACTCAATCAAAGTTCATGTACGTAAGTTGACATTAAACAACAAAAAAAACCCATATATTTACTGTTAACATTGTGATTTCTAGTATCTGGACTGCTTGTTCTTCAAGCCCTTTTCAAAGCCAAATTATAAAGTTCAGGGAGAAATAGTACCTCACTTATAATAGCAAGCCATTCTTTCTTCTTTACAGTGCAGTAAATGTAACACCGTATTTTAAAAGATGTATTATCACAGATCTATAGAACTATTGTCCAAATAGGTCTCTAGAAGTCAACCGATTCCCACACCCTTCTCTCTCTCCAGCATTCATCATCTGAAGTCTATCCACCTGCATGGAAAATAGGATTAACACAAACCACTCAAGAGATGATTATACACAGCTACTTCATAAAAGCTTCCAGAGCCAAGGATTCCACAACCTTCCCTTGGTGACTCAATAGCTGTTGGACTGTGGTAAGCAATATTACTGAGGAACACATCACCCACCACTGTCCCACATTATAGTACTTTGTGGCTACCATAATTTAAGGAAAAGTTGAATAATGAGTTCCATGGTGAAGAGATACTTGGCATTAACAATCCAAGTACCAAGTTGAGCAAACTAAAACATTTTAGACTAAGAAAAGATACCTCGAAGTTTTGCGTCATTTGCAAAATTGAATAAAGATCCCCTCCATCGATTTCATCTGAGTAGCTGATAAAAATGTTGAAGGGAACCAGGTCTAGAACAGAGCTCTGCAGTACTCAGTTTGAAACCACCCTTCAGTTTGATGAGAAACCATTGGTGATCTGTGAGTATAGTTTTCCAACCAACTTTGCTGAAATCAAGGTAAATTACATCCACCACATTTCCATAATCAACTACACTACTAACCCAAAGAGAGGCAGGGGTATCAGGCAGAAGTTATACTCAACAAATCCATGCTAGGCTTTCTGCTAATCACTGCATTGTTATGAAGATGCTTACAACAAAATGCTTATTGGGACTTTATGTTCTAGCACAGTGGTTCCCAATTAGATAATCACTGAGGACTCCCTATTTTTCAAAAGCCAAGCCACAGACCCCTTACTTTTGAAAATTTTGATAACTCTATGGTAGTTAGCTCTACAAAGCATTTTTTTAAACAAAATGTGGGGTAGCAAAGGATTTTAGGTATACTAAAAAACACGGACCATAAAATTTGTGATATTACCATGCAAAAATGACAAAAAATTAGTTGTGGGAGAGGCAAGGGATGGGGCTGCAGACCCCCTGTGTGCGTTCCACAGACCCCCAGGGATCCCTGGACCCCTATTTGGGACCACTGTTCTAGCATCTTCCTTGGTAATGAACCAGCCTGTAATCTACTGAATTCTCCCTCTTCCTTTTTTTAAAAGATGGGCCATCAGCCTGTTTCCTGTCCAGTAGAGTTCAAAGTATAACGTAAGGAGGCACACATCCCTCTGCATATCAGATTACTACCCCTAGAGTTTCCAGTGTTCACTCTCTGTTCTAGAGAAGGTCCTAGATGAGCAGCAAACCATTCATAAAGTTGTTTGTTCTGTATGAATGCTGCTTTCTGCAAACCCACAAGATTATACTAGAAATGGCCATCCCACAATGATACACACATCTGCATAAATATCCTCAAGCATGACAAAGCACAGCCTTAGAGGTTTTCCTCACAGTGATGGGTTGCAGCCTGGGCTGGGCCCAAGCCCTTGTGGAATGTACCCATCTTTTCCGACCTTGCCTAGACCTTGCTGTAGGGTGAAGCGATGACACACCCAACCTAGTCAGACTTCAGGTATTCAGAGACTGTACAACTCAGTTACAAAAGCTCTCAGGCAGCAGTCTTCAGCCTGTAGCATCTTAGCTCCTGGACAGTCCAAGAGCAGCTGCTGTAGCCCGTCACAGCAATAGAAGCAGCTGCTGCACAGCAGCTGCACCCCATGTGCTTCCAATGCCAGGTATGCCAGCGGTTTGCCAGGACTCAACTGCCTCCAATGGTACATGGCAAGGGAGAAAGTTTTGTGGAGTGTGCCTTTTGCTGCTACGTTTTGGAATAAATATTTGCAACATGGTGATGTCAATGAATTCTTCTAACTATGCTTTAGTCAAGAGTAGATCCACAGAAATTAATGGGTCTAAACTGGCCGCATCCATTCATTTCAATGGGTCTACTCAGAGTATGGGTCTACTCAATGGGTCTACTCAGGGCACAGGTGGCGCTGTGGTCTAAACCACTGAGCCTAGGACTTGCCAATTGGAAGGTCGGTGGTTCGAATCCCCACGACGGGGTGAGCTCCCGTTGTTTGGTCCCAGCTCCTGCAAACCTAGCAGTTCGAAAGAACGTCAAGTGCAAGTAGATAAATAGGTACCGCTCTGGCGGGAAGGTAAACGGCATTTCCATGCGCTGCTCTGGTTTTGCCAGAAGCGGCTTAGTTATGCTGGCCACATGACCTGGAAAAACTGCGGACAAACATCGGCTCCCTCAGCCAGTAAAGCAAGATGAATGCCACAACCCCAGAGTCGTTCACGACTGGACTTAACTGTCAGAGGTCCTTTACGTTTACTTTTTTTACTCAGAGTATAACTAACATTGCACACAACCCAGTCTTTTTATGCCAACTTCACTTTCCTGTCCCCCAACGCAGAGAGACCTAGCAGGATCTCTAATGAGACAGAGCTCCCAATGTGTCAAATCAAAACTAAAGATGTTTAACCAAACAAGACATGCTGTTGCAAACGGAGGCCAAAACAGACAAAGAAGCAATTTATGTGACAGATGCCTGCTGCTTTTGTTTGAGAGATGAAAGACGGACACATCTGCTAGTCTTTTTTTTTTTTTTTAAGGCTAAAAATCATTTCCCTTGTTAACCGCAATGCATAAGAAAGAACAACTGGGCACTGCAAAAGGAGCACATTGCTACAGTTACTGCTAAAAAGGATGAGCATCAAATGTAATACTGGTTCCTCTCAGGGCTATGCACAGAGAAAAGAGAGCCAATAGATATGGTCGTTTTAGGCATGGGCAGGGGAAGCAAGATGGTTTACTTTTATTCTGCCACTGTGCCTGCTACTCACTTAAAAAAGAAAAGAAAAGTTCAAGTTATTTACATATGAATGGCTGCTATAAGCAAACAAATAAAGCAACATCTGTAAAAGGACAGTATATTTACTTATGATGAGCATAAACAAATATGTGTTCACCTATGCATTGCAATATTTTACGCATCACTAGAAATACCAATAAACTTAGGTAGCACCCACAGCAGGTTTAAAATGTAACATGATTTACCTGTGGTGGAAGCTCTCACTCTTGTGGTTTTTCTGGAAATACTCCCCTATAACACCTTGCATCAAAGGTTCTTGGGGTCGATGTGCTTTGGAGTATGGCGAAGTCCCCATGTGGCTAAAAACATCACAGGGTCCAACAGGAATGGTCCCTTTTTTCTTCCTCGGAAGGGTGCCATGAATGGAAACATCTTGACAGGTATGGGAGCGATGGTCTGCCAGAGATGGTTTGCTGCTCAAAAGGTCCATAGAAGATGCCAGCGAGAACTCATGGCTCATCTGCATATTTCTTGGGAGACTTGCAAATTTCCCAGCTGCTATCATTCTTAATTCTAGAAAACAAAAGTTGTGCATGGTGGAAGTTAGAGAAACACCAAAGCTAACTTTTTGGATAGGGGTAGGCTATGGATCAATTGTTTCTATTCAAGTTGCTCATGTATATTAGATTCATAAAGGAAAAAACAAAGAGTATATCCCTAAAATTAAGGGTTGGCAACTGAGAGCTCTGAAAGCAAGAAAGGCTGCCACAAATATACCCAGTTTTAGATTCTAGTGTCCTGGCTTTCACCACAGTAGCTGCTGTGACTTCCAAGTCAACATTGCATTGGCAAGACTTTGAAAAAAATTAGATGGAAGAGTGTAGTTGGAATAGGAACAGCATGGGTAGCTGCTGATAACCGCTCAGTCATCCCTGATAGCTATTTATATTTTTAAAAAAAAGATATTTATTAAAGGTTTTAAACAATAAAATCACCAAACATATAAAATACCATCACCAAGATACAACAAACAAAGAAAAACAGAAAGAAGCAAAAAGATAAACATAGAATAGAAAAAATACAACGAAATCAACTGTCCGTAAATCATAATTCCATAACCTTTTGGACTTCCTCACATCTCCCTTTCCTGCATTCCCAATTATAAAATTATAAGCAGCAATTTATCACCTTGTTTCAATTCTTATTTTGTAATTTTCAAATATTATGTCTCCGACTTTAGATATTTTTATCAAATACTTAAATACTTAATTTAAACATAATGTTACTCCAAATTTCATCTTTTTCTTAAACATCACTTATTCTCATATTCCTGATAGCTATTTATAAAGGTAACTGAAAATTCTGTAAAACAAGAGGAAAATCTGCAATAATAGTGTCAATGGCTACTATTGCTCTGATATCCAATGCAAGAGCAGCTCAGCTCACCAAATTGCAATTGTATACTGGTCTCATCCACTGGCACAATATCTCACACACTGCTTTGCCAGTACAGTGGTTTATAGGCTTGGCTCAATATGCATGACAAGACCCAGGGCTGGAGACTCAAAACATACACTTGATTGTTCGGAAGGATTTCTGGAGGTTAGGCTGTTATTACCGACAACATTTATCTTTCTAATTGTTTTTTAACCCCCAAGTTTTTAAGCAGGTCAAACACCAGCCAAGAATCATTAACTACAGCTAAGCTGTCAGAAAAGACTGATATTGTACAGACTATCCTCAATTTAAGAGATTACAAATCTAAGCTCAGCAAGGGGTGCCATCTGAAAAAAATATCTTTAGTGCTGCAAGAAAGCGGCTTGAGAAGCAAAGGTATGCTCATGTATCTAAATGCCTGCCAACAAAAAATGCACACACATGCTTGGATTGTGAGTTCCTGTGAGCAAAACTCTGCTCTTGGGATGTTCCCTCCAACGTAAGCGGGGGAGGCAATTTTCAGATTCTCTATCCCCTTGAAAATCTGTAGGGGCCCTTCCAGAACAATGAAGTGGGAATGCAAGGAAAGGAGGAACGGCAAAAAGTGTGTCCCTGTCTTCTACCTATAGGAGTCTATGCTGGATCAAAAGACCTTTGACAAATGGAATGAGACTTTCTCAAAAACGTGCAGCCAAGGAATTGCAGTCTTACAACAGATATAAATAGGGTGCACAAGCAGGCAAGGACATAACAGAGGTGTCAGTTGCAAGCATCCAAATGCCAACACAAATCAAAACATCCGAGTGAAATGAATGGAGGGCAGGGATAGTTGTGGACCACACCAAAAGAAATAATATCCATTTTATGCAACTGTTAAAATCTGAGTTCTGGGCTGGGGGGAAAACCTGTAGCATTTATCCCATGGTAAAGTTAAGTGTTCTCAGTGTAAATGGTACAAATAGGTCACAAAATTACCTTCTCGTATACTTTTCTCATATGTTGTTTCTCATACATGTCTCCTCATCTCTACTATTTGTAGCTGCTGCACTCTATTTGCACTTACCTAGGAGTAAACCCCATTGAACTAAATGGAACATACTGCTGGGTACACATGTACAGAATTACACTGTAAGAGTAATATTCTGTGTTATTCCCCTTAAGGTACACACTCCTGCAACACTTTATCCTAAAAATATTCTGTGTTATTCCCCTTAAGGTACACACTCCTGCAACACTTTATCCTAAAAACACTATGGGTGGAATTCAATGTCACACTATGTTGAACATCCCACCTGTGCAAGCATATTAGCTTGCCAGTTGAAATTATCCCCCTTTCCCTGGTTTTCTGGGGGTTTTCATGAGTCCTCCTCCCAACAAGCCAATTTCAGGAGTGTGTGGAGTGGAGCCCCTTTGAGCAAGCCCAAACCCTTCAACCAACAGGGTTTCTTAAGTGAATCCTGCCCTGTGGTTTTATGTAACCCTTACAGGAGGCTCAAGAAGGACTCTTCCTCCCCCGGAGGGAATTCCCCATGCAAACCAATATCCCAGCACGAAAACATCCAAGACATGCTTACTAATACAGGCCACCAGCATAAAATGTTCAAAGATATGGCTTTTTGCTGAGCCTAAGCAGTTGTAGAAGTTGTTCACTACACAGCTGGGAGATCTCAAAATGCCTTAAAGGATATAGTATTAAATTCAGAGATGAGTATTGCTGAAAAAGCAGATTTGCTAGGAAATATTCTTTTCTTCTTTCTCTGCCAGTGTCAGCTCAGTCAACCAGCTTCAAAGGTTGGATCAAGATGCTGGAGGGGTTTATTACAAAAAGATATGGAAACAAGTTTTGCATGTCTTTGCTGAAGTGCAATCAACTACAAAGCTTCAAACTCTGAGAACTAAGGTCACTTGGTACAATTTTTATCTAGGAGTTCCATGATGTCCCCAGTTAAAGCTACCAACTTTTGAACCAGCCTCCAAAATAACACCATTTATCTCCATGCTTTACAACTGTTCACACTGATTTCTTCAATGTTAAGCTGCTATTTAAAAGGCACAAGTGATATCACAGGGTATTTTTCCTGATGAGTTGGCAACCTGGTGATGAATCAAGGTGTGGACTGGGAAACCCACCAATGTTGGTTGAGTAGACATGCTTATACATTCTTTCCACGTTATTATTTTCATCAAGAAAATGACTACAAAAATAACCCTAGGAAAGCGTTTTTTTTCCTGTTTTCCTTAGAATGTTAGAGTAAACAGAATAAATGCAATGTAAGGAGCCTGTTGGATAATGATTAATGTGTGTCATTGTTAATCAGTTTCGGGTCCATTCAGGAAACCAGCAGGTATGAAGTACTACAGACTCTCGTCAATCATCAAAACTCTGGTTGTTGGGCACACCCACAGGGATAGACTGGAGTGACATCACTGCTTAGGTACTACAAACCACAAGAAAAGTTATGAAGCAGACTGTTAAATCCTCTTGAATGCCAGTACTGTGGTTCAATCTACGCTCATTAAAAGTTTGCAAAGCTCAGTCCCAAATATTCAAGTGAGATCATTAGTGTCCTTGCCCTGCTTATCTTCTTTGATTTGACTGCTTCTTAGCAAGGTTGTTTGAAATGAAGTTAAACATGCCATCACACTCTTTTGAAAGTTTTACACTAGTATCTAGGGCTATCTTTTTGCTCACTCTTGTCCTCAGTTAGGGAGCAAAAAAAACCTAAAAAAACTACATACACCATATTTCCTGTTCCACATTCAAACATTCCAAGGCAGGAATGGCCAACATCTTGGGGGTGGGTGGGGTGCTACTTCCTCATGAGCAGCAAGACTGTCAATGAGAGCTTCCCACTTACTGATCACACAGTGATCAGGGCAGGACTTTGGGGCAGAAGGCCAGTGCCTCACGAAACAGAAGAAAGAGGTGCTCCCAAAATGTACAAGAGCTAGTTTATCACATTTTGAAGCGAATTAATACATGCTACCATCAAAAGAGCGCCCCCGCAGAAAGAACATTAAGAATCTTGTTGTTGTTACTGTTTAGTCGTTTAGTCGTGTCCGACTCTTCGTGACCCCATGGACCAGAGCACGCCAGGCACTTCTGTCTTCCACTGCCTCCCGCAGTTTGGTCAAATTCACGCTGGTAGCCTCGAGAACACTATCCAACCATCTCGTCCTCTGTCGTCCCCTTCTCCTTGTGCCCTCCAACTGTAGCAGGAACCCCCCCCCACCCCAATCATTCTGTTTGCACAAACTTCACACACACTCACACTCACGCACTACATATGCCACATTTCTGTTATAAATTCATAGAAAATCAACCATACATCGGATTTGCACTGTTCCATTTTTATTTTACTCCATATGACAATGACTATCAAAGGGGGGCAGTGATTCTGGGCAGCCATAATCCCTTCACCATCCCAGCACATCCACAGGAGCCCTGCCCAGTTGCTATGTCAACCCTGATAATCCCAGACAGAAGACAATCAAAATCATAAAGAACAGTGGATTCACCACAGGCTGAAACAAAGGACGATGATCAGATCTTCCCTCTGGGGGCAGGAAACTGCAAACTCCCCATTGTCACCTGGAAAGTACTCATGGGGAGGGGGAAAGGAGGAACCAGCTGGGTGACTGGACACTCAGGTTACCACCACAACTCCTCCCTCAACCCCTCCTTTCTGTAATGTATGCATGATGTCAACCCTTTCTGTAATGTATGCATGATGTCAACCCCTCCTTTCTGTAATGTATGCATGATGTTTCTGGGGGTGGGCTTGACCTAGAGGAGGGGAATTTCAAAAGTTTTTATAAGGTCTTGCAGCCCATTGTTCTGGGTCTTTCCTCTCTCTTGCTAGTGAGGGAAACACCCTGTTGCAACAGATCAATAAAGGCCAAGCCTACAGGCTGCTGTTTTGCTCCAAGTTATCCTGGTTGGTGTCTTTACTTTTTGTCCAAGAGAGCCCTCAGATTTTTCCGTTAACACATCTTTCCCAACATCAGGGAAGTAAAGAATCTAAAGTTACTTAATTGCACCACCGAGAACATGTGTGAACCAAGTAGCTAGTCCAATGGTGCAGGATCATTGAACAAGTGTACACAGAGCTGACCTGATCAAAGTTTGGAAGAGTGAATCTTTATTATTTCAGCCTTGCATCTTGCAGACACTGCTGGGTCATGAAATTGGATAATACTGGGATCCAGATCAAATAAAAATGGGATTCGGCTCTGGGACAAACAAACAAACAAACAAAACCTTGAAACGACTTAAATTGCATCTCTAGAAACATGTTCTCTTATTAGCTGGGGGAATGCCTAAAACCATAACAAAAACAGATTCCAAAAACAACAAAGTATTATTTTAGTTTGCTTCTTTTGTATCTTTTCTTTTCAACATGTCACAGTAGAATTATATCTGCAGCATGGTCATTAACCCTAAGGCTAGTTTTGTTGACAGAAAGCTACAAGGAAGAGATAAAAGAAGTTAAAACCTCAAAACTCACAGAGAAACAGGTCGTTACACCAGCAGTTAAGTTTACAGTCTGTGGGTAGAAAGTTACACTTAGATCTGGAAGACTTGGGTTGAAATCTATCTCCACCACAGATACATTTGCCAGCCAATCCACTTATTCAAACTAAACATAGTCTGGCACTGCTGGGACCCTGCAACTTGAGAATGCAGATTGGGGGTTGTGGTAGACATCACATTATCACTGTCTCCAAACATCTAAAACTTCTTGCCCACAAAGCTACCCACATCAGGGAGCATGGTTTTGGCCTAACCTTCTCCCAGATGTGCTTGTTTTTAATCTGTGCCAAGAGTTTTTATACATGGAATCACCAAAAACATCAAATCCCACACACCTGAATTGTGAAATGGCACAACGCTAAGGGCTACTTGATATTTCTGAAGATGTAGATTGGAGGAGCCACTGCCTGCAATATGGGAATAACTATATTAAAGGAAATGATGTTGTGGAGCCAAACACAATAAAGGTAACTCATTTGCAATTAAATTTGTCATCAATAGGAGGAAGAATGACTAAAATTCGGCTACCAGATGAACTCCTTTCACACACAGTTTAAGTCTAGGGATACCACTTACATATGCCTCATCCATCCTTTGGAAAGTTCAGAGCAGCTTACCTGAAATTCACAGGTAGTTTTCCATCCATATACGAGCTGAGCTAAGCTAAGATCAGCTAAGTTTACACAATCTAACTCAGGGGTCAGCAAACTTTTTCAACTAGGGGCCAGTCCACTGTCCCTCAGACCTTGGGGGGGGGGAGACTATATTTGGGAGGGGTGATGCAAGAGCACCACGAGCCCCGGTGGCTGCTTACCTGTGTTTTGCTAGCGGCAGGGGCTGGCAGCGGGACAATGAGCAGCACACGAAAGGGCTCTGGAGAAGGGCTGCTTAAAATGGCAGCCACTCAAGCACTGCTGCTGCTGGCACCAACAAAGCCCAGCCCCCTTCCTCTAGGCAGGGCGGGAAGAACCCAGGAGGGAGGGAGGAGGTGCTGGCGCCGTGTGAGGGAGAGGGAAAGAACGCACGCATGCTGATGATCCACACGGCAATTCCAAGACCATCCACGGGCCGGATCTAGAAGGCAATTGGGCCTAATCCGGCCCACAGGCCTTAGTCTGCCTACCCATGATCTAACTGTTCTATGATGCCTAAGGTGTCTCTGGCTCCTATTCAATACTATGACCTGCTTCAGTTGTGCCATTATTAGGGTAAAGCCAAATGGCTTTCTATACTGATCCTAAACATATTTATTTCAACTGAGCCTTCAAGTGAAAAGTTTAGGATCACAGAATTTTAATGAAAATATAGATTCTGAAAATCATGAGCTCCCTACAGATAAATGACATTGATTTTTTGAGCCATTACTCTTTTGGATAATCTGTGAGGAAAGATTAACTGTCTAAACTTTACTGACCATATTCTGGTCTATATACACCCAAGCTCTAGAGATCAACTTCTCTTCCATATTTTGGTCTAATGAAGATGCCTGTGCAAGAATATCAGTTAATATTTCTATCAATAGAAAAGGCTGAATAGCCTGATCTAACCTAAGTTGGTTTGCATTTCTGTTTTCACAGGCAGAGTCTTCCAATATACATAGGCACTGCAATGAAGAAATCCAGGGCTTGCTTTTTCCTTTTTTTTGACAAATGAACCTTTGAAAAAGAATACAAAGGGACTGTGGAACACACAGCCTGATAAAGATAAAAGATTATCTGGAGGGAATAAACACACCAAAAGCAAAAAGTCTGCTTAATTCCATCACCAACAAGTGTGTCTGCTAATTGTCAAAACTTCAGATATCAAAGGGTTCCACCTTTGTGTAAAGAACACAAGAAGAACCCTGGACCCTTCCAGCCCAGATCTAGTCCAGCATTCTGTTATTACTGTGACCAACAGATGCCTATAGGAAGCCCACAAGAATAACATGAGTACAATAGTTCCCCCCAGAAGTAGTCTATGGCACTACACCATTTTTATAATTAAAAACGCTGACTCATCTTTAACATACATTATGAACATCTGAATGCGCATTGGAGCAGCTTCCCATGACGACAGCATTGTGCTGAATCAGCGGGATGAGCATGGCAACTTCATTTCTACCCCAAGCCAAAAGTGAACACATTTGTGGGGGTAGCTCTCAGTTGCCTGAGCGAACTCTTTTTCTTTCTGTCCTTTTTTTACTCATTACTCATGCCGAGCCAGCCAAAATCGTAAGAATTAATGATTTATTTTCCAAGTAATTTTGGAGCCAATGCATAGCCCCAAAGCAATCTATCTTACAAAAGAAAAAGCCAGAGCAGCAGCACGATACAAATAATTGAGTCACCCAGTGTGAAAACTTTTATTGTAATGGTTATGAATGTATTTGGTGAGGCTTCCTAGGCAGGTTAGGGCAGGAGCAGACTTCTCTCCCATTCGTACGCAGTCACATTTTTGTCTGTGCTACCTCTACCCTTCATTCTCCTCCAACGCCAGTATCTCAACCCCAGGACACCTTGTCATTGAGCTCTGGCGCTAATAAATTTGTGTATCTTCTCTGGTGTTGCACTGACCAACGGTACTGAGAACCAACAAAGAATACACTTTTAATCCCACTTTTATTTTGGGGTAGCTCTTTTCTTGGGAACTATACAATAGATCTCTGGGGAACCTCTAATAGATCAATGACAGGTTCTCCTGTTTTGTGCTGTTATTGGCTACAATTGCTCAATTGGCATTTCAGCTTTTCCCATCCACCGATTAAAGCATCCTGGGGAAATATTCCTCTTGAAGAACAGACCTTAAGTGAGGCAGAACAAAATACCTGATGAAATCACACCACAGCCCTCCCAGGTAATGAGGGTATGCCAAAAACTGCTTTGACCAATTCTGCACCCTGAAGCGAAGCCTTTTCTCGCCTTGGAGAGAACTTGATAAGATCAAGTTTTAGAATCACAGTTCTTAACAGAGCATGGTGCAAAGGCCTTTTCCACTGGTATCTCCATATGCCTTCTGCAGTTGCTTCTAAAGTCAGGAGACCATCCAGAGTGGGATTCAACATGCAGAAGCTTCTGTCGGGACACAAAATCAGCAACCCCTCTCCCTACAAGCCTAAGCACCTTTTGCTCATTCATATGGGTGTTAAGATCCCTAAATCTATTAACTGCCATATCTTAACTGTTTTATATAACTGTTTTTACTATTATACTACTTTGATGTGAGGCTACCATGCAGGTTGCTGATCAAATTACGTGGTCCATCAACACTGGAGCAATTGGAGCTCCTAGGCAAATTACTGGACCTACATATTCTTAATATGAATTATTCCTGTCAATGGGATTCTATATGACTGTCACATTAAACCATATGCATCCCTTTTGAGAGTGAATTTAAAATACACTTCCAAACAACATTATACAGTCAAAAAGCAACTAATACTATTTAAGAAGCTTCCTGCCACTTTTACTGAAATACTATCATTTATTTTTAATCCATTGATTGCTTAAAAACAGGCCCTTAACTTAATACGTTCTGCTGACAGCTCAAATAAGAGCTAATAAGCAGATTTCAGAGAGGAATGCAGTTCATGATTTACCTCTTTTGATCATATTATATGACTCTTTGTGAAAGGTTCCCTCCATATTGAAGGAAGGGAACTACATTTAACCTTCTCAAATAGCATGTCACTCAGTAACATGTCAAGATGTTTTACAGAAGGGATGATCAACCTTTCAACATCAGAGCTCCAAAACCCTTAATTCCTATGTAGAGAAAAATGAATTTTGGACAGATGAACTTCAGTCACGCCACAGGGCTGAACAGCTTAAAAAGCTGCACCTTCCAAAATATCCTCTTTTATACAACTATGAAAGTACAGGATCCCTATTGCTGAAAGGTTGGTCATCTCTGATTTACAGTGAGAGCTCTGTAATTCTTACCAGTTAACAAGCAGCAAACTCCCCAGTCCAGTGCATGCTTACTCAGCTGTTTATTATCAGATTTACTTAAAGGTAAGGGCAGATTCTAAAAGGACCGCTATGTTAGTGTCTTGCAATAAAATCTGTCAGAACAGCCCAGTGGCACCTTGAAAGACTTAACTAATTTACTGTGACATAAGCTATTATCTGCCTTGTCAGATGCATGAGAGAGATCATGAAAATACTAAGCAAACAAAACAGAGGCCTGGTTTGCACATAACACTACGTCATGGTTTGTTTAAGCCAGGGATTGCTTAAGTGTAGTTTTCTAGATGTTGCTGGACTGCAGTTCCCATAACCCTTGACCATTCACCAAGTTGACTAGGGGTGATGGGAGCTGGCACTCAACAAAATATGGAGGGCCACAGGTTCCTCACTCTTGATTTAAGTCGTGGCTTGTTTAACAAACCACAAATTTCCTCACATGATTATATTCTAGCTTGTTTCTCCAAGGTTTCTTTTGTTTTCCAGCCGTTCTCACATTTTGCCTTTTATTACTTGTTGAGCCTCTGGTGTTGAGTGGCCAACAAACCATAGTTAACGGTGCTGGGTTCCTGCATGATGCCAAGCAAGAAGGCAAACACAGTTTCATAAGCAAACAAACCATGGCTTCACACTGTGGTTTGCTGGTGGCAATTGTGGTAAGCTTCTGGGCAGGATTCTCACGTAACACTAACCCATAATTTAATAAGGTATAGCTGAAAAAACAAAGTTTACAGTTATGTGCTAACCAGGCCAATCAGTCATACATCAACAATCTTCACTAGCTTCATTCTCACTAAGGTGGTCAAAGGGAAAAATCTGCCATGTGAGTCCCCAGCAGGAAATATGGCAAGATGCTGCCCAGACACAGTCTAACCACCTCCGTGAGGACAAGCAAGCTCTAGTCCAGAGGTGGCTAATTTATAGGCATCAGGATGTTATTGGAATACAGTTCCCACCATCCCTGAACATCAGCTGTCTGGAGGGGCACGTGTTAGTGACCTTCTACCCCAATGTTTCTCAAACTTGGGTCCCCAGCTGTTGGACTACAACTCCCATCATCCCTGACCACTGGTCCTGACAGCTAGGGGTGATGGTAGTTGTAGTCCAACAACAGCCGGGGACACAAGTATGAGAAACACTGCTCTAGTCCATTAAAGACTATGGCAAAAAGTGCTAAGTCTTTAAGGTCCCACAAGACTTTGCCGTTATTACATCCAAGTATGCCTAGTTAAGATTGCAACCTTAGTAAGGACTCAAATTGGACCTAAAAAAAATTAAACCTAGTGACCAACTAAAAAAAGAAAGAAAAAGTCCTCTGCCTCTCTTTTGCAACTAAGCAGACTTTTTTCTTTTCTTCTGCATGTCGAGTCCATCCATTGTCCTCCCACCATTCCGTTACCATGATTTCTGAGAGTTGTCATGGATATGCATGTGAACTTTCCCAGACAAATAACTTTCCTAAGAGTAAACCTAAACACCCTTTTTTAAAATAATGGACTTCTAGGGAAATAAAGAAAATGAGAGAGAATGAATCCAGCCCGAAGTGGTTTATTGATGTAATCAAAGTATGTTTTTATTTACTCATCCAATTAAAACAGCCTAACTATGTAGTTAGCAAAAGTGGAATGTATTTCAGGTACAATCCAGAGTTATGGACATCCTTAAATGTCTCCCAGTGGAATACAAGAACTTTAAAACACTTAATTATGACTAGATTGGACACACCGTTGTCATTTTTCTCATTCCCTGCCCCATCCCCTAATCCTCTATTATACCTTCTCACACCATTCTTGCAATGTAGGCTAGGCTGCGAGATCAAGAGATCCTCTTGATTACTGCATCAAATGCAGTTTCAGTTTTTGCTTTGAAAAAATATTAAAAATTGAGTGGAATCTTTTCTCTCTCTCCCTCTTTACCAATCTCAAGCCATTTCCTTGCCTATCTAACCCAACAGCTCACACCGGCTCCACAGCCTCTCTGTCTCTTAGTAGCTTAAGATTCACATCAGTTCTTCACAAAGAGAGAGTTCAGGGTGAGTCATATCCAGAGAAGTGGGCTTTTCTCATCTCCCTTCCTCCTCTCAGGGACAAACACAACCAGCTATTCATTCTTTGGCCAAACAAAGCAGGAGAACAATGTTGTCAGCAGAGTTACATAGGCAGCCCACTTCTCACTCTTTACTAACTTTCCAAAACACATTAGTTAGGAAGCCAGCCCCATCCTAAAGTCCTGCCTTCACTTAAGCCTTTGCCCATATAACACCGCCAAGGCTTCCTGAGCCGTTCAACAGTAAGGTAATTTTGGTGCAAATCAGTAAAACGAGTGAAAGGGGTTAGGTTAGGGGGAGAAAAGCAACATAAATTTAGTTAATTCCCAACTATAAGAATAAAATTCTATTTGATAGGACTCCTAACTAAAGAGGTAAAAATTTTTTAAAAGGCCAGCACATTTTTTAAACTTACTTTAAGAGGAATGTTTTGTACATCAATGCCAGTTGCGTCTGCTGAGAGAAAATCAGCTGGGATGTATAATGGGCAAATTCCATCACATTCTTACTACCATAGTAACCTGTTTTTTAAACAGACACACTTGCCTTTTACAACTCAAAATATGCAATTGCTGGCAACTCTTTAATAAAAGCTCTCTATTATTAACATCTTTCTAGTCCAAAGGAATCCCTGGCCAAATTAAGCAAAGCCAACATAGTGGAAAGCACAAGCGTTAGTAAACATCTTAAAGGCATCTGAATAAGCAGCTTAACCCTTGCAGAATACTGTATACACTGGAAACATTAGAATCTGGTATACTGGAGAGACAAGTGAGACAGGTTGGCACTGAAAAGTACAACAGAGCTGGTGATAATTATGATTATTGTTTTCTGAAGCACTTCATGGTACTTTACAAAATACAGAAGGGCAGGTCCTCGCCCACAATGAGTTTACAATCAAAAATTCAACACATGAAGACAGAGTAAGGAGAGTGAAGTGGAGGCGAGGGAGATGTGCTTGCTGCTGTTACACATATATAGGCTTAGGCTGCAAACACACCATACTTTTAAAGCACATTCACACACACCCCAGAACAAAACACATCTTGGGAACTGTAGTTTGTTATGCGTGATCAACATTGTAGCTCTGTGTGGAGCTAAACTACTGTTTCCAGGATTCTTTGGGACATAGGAACGGTACACAGGCGGTCCCGTAAGACGCAGGAAGTACAGTATTATATACCTATACACTGATGAATCACAGAAAGAAATTTAATAGCTCTTAAAAGACCATCTCCAACCTCCTATGCCAAGGGAAGACAACCCACCAACTTTGACTCTCACTGGTAGTTCCAACAATGTTACAATAATAAGACAAGTGGATTAAGGAATGGGGGGGGGGGGAATCAGTTATGAATATTTTACCATATTATCCAGGATAATCTTTGACAACTGAATTTTTTAAGATATATTATACAATCATTCCACACGCACACACCTTCTTTACATCTTCAGACTACCATCTCTAACTCTAACACAATTAGTAAGCCACATCATGTGTGCTATTTGCCAAATGTAAGTCAATCTTAGATGTTTTGTTATTTACCAGTTATTTGACTTTGTACATTTAAGTTAGCTCCGTTCAAGGGTCTTTATATTAATCTTTTTTTGGGGGGGAGGGGGAGAAATAAACATGCCATATCTATATACATGTATCAGCCTGTATTCACAAGCACTAAACCATTGATTACGCTCTTCACTTTAATGCCCCATCAACATGACTCTAACGTGTGATGAAAAACCCAACCTTTCGCTCTCCCTACTGAGGTTATGAAGGGAACTGTTAAGTAATCTGCATTCAACAATCTTGTGTAGCCTTTGCATAGAAATCAATTTTGTTCCCCAAAAGCATTCTCTTCTAAAACCTGAGTAGGCAATTTCAGAATGGAAGCTATTCCTTCTAACTACAAACCGACCAGCATTCCTCTTGATGTAGTAGCCCAGCAGTAGGCAACCTAAGGCCCGGGGGCCAAATGTGGTCCAATTGCCTTCTCAATCCAGCCTGCGGACGGTCCAGGAATCAGCGTGTTTTTAAATAAGTAGAATATGTCCTTTTATTTACAATGCATCTCTGGGTTATTTGTGGGGCCTGTCTGGTGTTTTTACATGAATAGAATGTGTGATTTTATTTAAAATGCACCTCTGGGTTATTTGTGGGGCCTAGGAATTCGTTCATCCCCCCCAAAAAAAATATAGTCCGCCCCCCCCACATGGTCTGCGGGACGGTGGACCCGCCCATGGCTGAAAAAGGTTGCTGACCCCTGTAGTTGCCAGAAATCCTGTGCGCACTTCATGGCGAGTAGGCAAGTCTCGTTGGATCCGGTAGGGCTTACTTCTGAGTAAACATGCAACATGGGCCCGGACTACACACAGCCTTCTTTCCCCTCCCACCACAATTTACTCCCGTCAATAATAATAATAATAATAATGTAACAAAAACTCCAGCAGCATGGTCGAGCTCCGCAAACCTTAAATCAACCCGGCGTTCTTTTTGCTGTTGCATCGAACGGAACTTTCCTCAAAAGAATACACCGGCGTGTATTTTTATTATTATTATTTTGGAAACCAACCACCCTGCTCAAGTTTTTCTTTCATCGCTCTACATAACCAAAAAGGCGCCACTCTTACCTCAGGGGATGCTGCTTCGCAGCGCTGGAAGGGAAAAACTCGGCAGCCGCGCACTATTCGCCCCAATTTGGGCAGCCGGAGAGACTTAGCACGCCGCCCCGCTCGTCGGGCGCGGGTCCACCGCAGGTTCTCTTCGGGCTCCGTCGTTCACCTTCAAGCGGCTTGGCCGGGACAGGAGCGCTGCATGGTTCCCCGACCGCTGAGCCGGCGGTAGTGCTGCTGCGAGGCGAGAGTTTCGCGGCTCAGGCAAGCAAGCAAGCAAGCCGCCAACCAACCCCGGGCGGCGCGCGCTGCAAACTCAGGCAGCTGCAGGCACGGCGGCCAAGCCCCACACGAGGCAGCGCCGGCGCTCCGGGAGTGATTGAGTGCCGCTCCGCAGCCACACCCCTGCGCCGCCGGAGCCCCCTCCAGAGGAGCTATTTACATACGGTGACCTCCCGTTGCCCTTTGCCGCGTCGAGAACTTTTCCTTTAGTCCTCCCCATAATTCTTCCTTTAAAAATCAGCTCCCTGAAAAAGTCATGATTTACTACTTCCTAAAGGCAACCTTTTTTAAAAAAAATTTGCCGCTAGGTCAGGCCAGGCTGTTAAGCGCAGCTGATTTCATTAGCTTGAGCCCCTCCCTTGACTGGCATCCAATCTTCCCAGCCATAGTTTGTGGTGGGTGGTTTTTTCCCCTTCTTGTCAAAAACTATTCACCATGTCAGCCAAAGGGGCCCGCATACCAGCAAATAAGCACGCTTAATTAAAACAGCAGGTGAGGAAAGCAATAAACAAGACAGCCTTCTCGCCCCTGTGCGATTTCATCCTTCGCCAGGCTTAAGGAGAAGAGAAATTTATACCACCGCCCACCAAATGTGGATATCCGACGGGTCAAACTGAGCCGCAATACTGGCTGCCTCCAAATGGTCACATTATTGCCATGGTTCAAAGCAAAGCCGGCCCTAACATTGGGCAGGATTCAAGTGGTCCATCTATAACAGCGCATATACCTGAAGGAGTGTCTCCACCCCCATTGTTCAGCCCGGACACTGAGGTCCAGCTCCGAGGGCCTTCTGATTCCCTGTGAGAAGCGAAGTTACAGGGAACCAGGCAGACAGTCTTCTTGGTAGTGGCGCCCGCCCTGTGGAATGCCCTCCCATCAGATGTCAAGGAAATAAACAACTATCTGACTTTTAGAAGGCATGTGAAGGTAGCCCTGTTTAGGGAAGTTTTTAATATTTAATGCTGTATTGTATTTTTAATATTTGGTTGGGAGCCACCCAGAGTGGCTGGGGAAACCCAGCCAGATGGGTGGGGTATAAATAATAAATTATTATTATTATTAGATTTAGGGCAGTATTTATTATTATTATTATTATTATTATATTTATTCATCGTGATCATCATTAATTAAAATATTTATCACAGGAACCACAGAAATATATTTAAGGCAAGGTGTAGGTGGTTCAAGGTTAACAGAAAAGGGATTCCAAATATACTGAAAATAAAGTTCAGGAATACTAGAGATCAGTAGAAGAACTAGAAGATCAGTGTTTGGAGCTTGTCCTCTTTACTGTCACAGCATCAACTCTTCCTCCCTCTCAATGCATTCCCCTCACAACTAACTTCTGCTCCAAGGCACAGCAAGCAAGGCATCACAGTCTGTTTCTGAGTCCTAGAGTTAAATCTCTCCCTCTCCTTTATTAACTAGCCTCCTGACCACAAAAGCAGGCATTGTTGTGGGGGCCTCAATCCCCCTGGTCCATCTTGGGGGGGGGAGTGTTGTGGTCCCCTCTCCCCCCTTTAGAGTCCCAGGTGGAAACATGGTGGAAACACCGTCTGAATTTTCTGCATGACTCTGATCTAAATAACTACCGTACTTTATGAGCACACAAGGACTTTGGCACACCCAGGAGGATTTTTTACTTAGAGAAGCCGGACAGCTCATCCCTTCTCCAGCCCCTATCATATCACAAACTGCTTTTGAAAGTCTCCTCCTTTTCAATAGAAGTTTGCCTTGCAGCATGAAAAACTGCCCGTTCCGAAATTCAAGTGCTTATAAATCTAGTTGCTTGGATCCAGGCCCAAGGCATGTTTTGGTAATCATGTGGAAAATGTGATTATATGGCTTAGCCAAGAGGGACTCTCATCATTAGTTGTCATTCGGACTGAGCTGGGACTAGAGGCATACCTGGGCTTGCTTGCACCTTTAGCAAGGCGATGTATCGGCACGAGTGCAAACCCATCTCCATTAAAAAACATGGCGTAATTCACAATCACAAATCACAAATGACCCTTAAGCTGAGCATTTAACAACGCAATCCTATAAATGTCTACTCATCAAGTTCGTTGGGGTTTACTCCCAAGAAGCTAGGTGCATAGGACTGCAGTCTAAATCTAGCAAGCCAGAGGTAGGAACTTCAGAAAATACCTCACTTGCCTTCTCACTTCTGACGAGGTGCCAGAAATAAGCCCCACTTAAGTCAATGGCCATTGCTCTCTGGGGGCTTGGGCGGGCTGCCCCTCCGCCAGATTGCTTGATTAGGTGCCTTTTCCAATAGCACCAACTGTGACTTGTTGGGAGAATACAACTGGGCAAGACAGCTGGCCAGCAACAAACAAGCATCTAACCAGCATCACGTCAGAAGGGCGGCAATTGCCAGACGGCAACATCCATACACAATGTCCAGTGTCTGCCACCTGAAGAACAAACCATAATACTCAGCCACGGTTCAATAAGTCACAGTTCACACTAGCCACAGTCTGAGCTTGTTTGGACAGAATGCTAAATAATGGTTTAGTAAGCAGGCTTCAGGCTTAGAAGCTCCCCTCACATGGACGTGAGGAAGAAATCTGAATCTTTGGCTTGTCTGTTTACCTAACCATAGTTACTCACTATGTTGAAACCTGGATAAACTGTAGCTAGTCTTAACTTTGATTTAGGGAAACATGCCGACTTCAAACAACAATTCACAATCTTCTTTCCCTAAACCATTGTTTGCGGTTTGGATAAATCATGGTTAATTTAAAATGGAAGCAACTGCTTCCAGACTCTCTGTCATACATGTGCTGATGGAGGGAGAGTACCTGAAACTGAGGTAGTTTAGTATTTTGTCTTAACCAGATCATTTGTTAGGCATGAAAAGTTGTGGTTAGTTAAAAACAGCAGAAAATGCTTCCAATTTCCTCTAAGCCATGCTGGAGGAGGAGGGGGTATATAGGCCTGAGGTTTGTGTATGTAACACTAAACTATGGCTTAGTGTTGTATCTAATACAGTACAGTGGTACCTCGGGTTACATACGCTTCAGGTTACAGACTCCGCTAACCCAGAAATAGTGCTTCAGGTTAAGAACTTTGCTTCAGGATGAGAACAGAAATTGTGCTCCGGTGTGGCGGCAGCAGGAGGCCCCATTAGCTAAAATGGTGCTTCAGGTTAAGAACAATTTCAGGTTAAGTACGGACCCTCGGAACGAATTAAGTACTTAACCCGAGGTACCACTTTATATAATTTTCCATATATGTATATTTTGTTATTTTGCAAAACTATGTGAGTACACTTTAAAAAAAAACTCCCTAAGAAGAAACCATTAATTTTGAGATAAGACAGCCACAGGCAGCCTCACCCAGAAATAGAAGGACTTTCTTTCTTTTTAATTCTAGGAATTACTGTACAGCCTTGTTTATTCATAAGGCATGGAAGAGATATAAGAGTCTTTCAGATAGTCATGCTTTCTGATAAAGCAGAGGATAAAGTATACATTACATGGGGAATGTACTATTAATATATAATGCAAAATAAGATAAAATTAGAATTTTTAATAGCCCTTTCTGATAAGAAAAGTTATACTGTCTTGTCATGTGTTACTCTTTTTTGCAAATAGTTCCTGGAATAGCACTCATCTATGTGGTCTTGCAGGAAGAGAACTGAATTTGGTTCTGGGTTGAAATTACACATCTGCCATGACCTCAAGTATGTGGCTTTGGGCAAATTACCGTAAGTATCTTTCAGCTTTGTTTGAAAAGAGCATAAGAGTGACTATCACCTACCTCACAGGGTATTGTGAGGACAATCAGTAAAGTATTTTGGGGAAGGGGAACAAAAGAATGAAAGAAAGCAAAATAAAAGTGTCTGAGTTGTTCACTAGAGGCTTTGGCAGTGTTCTATCAGTCTTCTGCAGCCCAGAATTATAAGGAACTCCAGTTCATATTGTCCTGTACCGCATGGGCCTTATTTTCCATTCAATTAGCTGTAGACTTTGTTTCTAATGATGGATTCACACACTTACCCAGCTAATTATCATTGTTCTGTGTTGGAGGGAACAGGCAAGCATGTGTACCTTATTCTAGTTTAGGCCTAAACACAGAAGTCCAATTTGCATGATCCTTCCTCCTCATTAAAAGGAGGGAAATACTGCATGAATTAGATCCATGGACTGGAGTTCACCATGTGAATATATGAATCAGTTCCTTTCACCGTGTGAATATATGAATCAGTCCTATGATATAATCTCTGTGTTTGGTTTCTGGGATTAAGCTAAATGCCTATCAGTAATCCATTCTTTTATATGTTTTGGACATTTCTATACACTTCATAATCTAAAAGAATTTGTGTTTTCAGATTTGCTTCTTCTTATTCAAGGTTATGTCCTCTTGCTACCAATTCCTCAAAACTCCCACACTGCCTCAGAGTTGCCTCTCTCTTTCCTTGAATGTTGACATTCTGCAGCTGTGTTGTCTTCTGTAATCCCCAAAAGTTTTTCTTAACATTGTTCTATTACTTTCTTTCCTTTGTCTGAGTTCATAAACCAGGAGCTCAAAGGCTTTCCTGCTACTACATTGGTAATAATTCTGCCTTAGCCAGCAATTTATATTTCTAAATAAAACAATGGTTTTAAAACAAATACTGTTCCATAACTTTTGTCAAGAGTCTTGACTGCTTTTTAGATAACAATATTTTTTAACAACTTCTATTCCAGAACCTGTTGTGTTTTCATCTTTCTCTTCATCGCAGAAAGCTATTCCAACGAATGTTTTCTTCTCAAGCTATAGCTAAATGACTACAATCAAATTCAAACTGTGTAGATCTGTTGACTCTATCTCAAGGGTACCATGATCACAATGATTATTTTAAAACAAACTGTGGGTGAACATAATAATTGTGTCAACCAGAAATCTTAAGAGTCAAGGGTATGTGAAAGGCACACATTGAGCTGGCTGAGACATACAAATCTTGGCTTTGTGCCTGTGTGCTCCATCCTCATGTTGCCTCTTCCCTCCTCAGCCTGCTCAGATTATATTTATTTAAACCGTAAACTATAGGATACAGCATAGACATAAAATCAAACATTTTTTAAATAGCATCAAAATAAAACCAAAACCAAACCAGCAAAGGGAAAGCAGTAGTACCAAAGATCTGCAAAGCACTGAAATGCTTAAAAAACAACAACAGCTGTAAAGCCTGGAAATCTCATAGTTGTAGAGTTGGAAGGAAACCCAAGGGTCATGTATCTAAACCAGGCATGGCCAAACTCGGCCCTCCAGCTGTTTTGGGACTACAATTTCCATCATCCCTCCTGTTAACTAGGGATGATGGAAGTTGTAGTCCCAAAACAGTTGAAAGGACAAGTTTGGCCATGCCTGATCTAATCCAACCCCCTCCAATGCAGAAATCTCAACATGTGGTTCCCCATCCAATTTTAAACCATGCCAGACCCTGCTTAGCTTTGCAAATGTATTAGCAGTTTCATTGCTGCACCACTCTTCACCAGGTGCTGAAAGTACCACAATGTAGACACAAAGCAAGCTTCTTTGGGAAGAAAATTCCACAACCAGGGCACAACTGAAAAGGTTGTTTTCTTCATAGACACACCCATCCAGAATGCAGGTGGCTTCTATTAACTGCAGTTTCCTGTTACATCTGAACCAGAAAGCCATGGTTCCCAGGTTCCCAAGCAGTCAGAATCTGAAACCACAGTTTGAACTTGACTTAAGATCCTGCTTTGTTCTGAAACTAGTAGCCATGATTTCCCAGTTTGGACAGAACAGGAAACCCATGGCTAATGGAAGATTTCATGGGTTAATATCAGTGTGCTGAGTAGGAAAGCATTTTTTTCTTATTTTATAATTCCTCTTTTTGCTGTCTTTCCTTTCAGACTATCAGGGTCATTGAACAGTAGATTGTTTTCACTTTAACAGGCTCCTGCCTCATCATCAAACTTGTCACAGAAGTGAGAGCAGCTGAGAGGCAAGGACAATTATTTCAAGATAACAAGATCCTGACAGCTGATTCCTGCTGTAAGAATGTTATAAATACAGTCACTCACAAGGGCAGTAAAACAGATGAAACCACTGGAGAGTATATTTAATTCACCTCAGGTGTCACCTTTCCTCTATTCTTTCATCTCCTTTGCATCTTAGCCTAAAATATTTATTGTCTTTCCTTAAGTCTTTTTTTTTTTACCCAAATGATCTAGAATTGGATCAAACACTCTGTTTTAATATTTCCATCAAAAAAAATAAATCAAAGTAGCTGAAGATTATAAACTGTAAATTTCAAAGAAGTACTGAACTAAATATGGAACGTAGACAGAAATTACCTTCAAAACATTCATCTGCAAAGGAAAGAGGAAGCACCAGTGGATTTGGAAACAAAGGGATGAAAGGAGGGCAAATAAAACTTATCACTAAGATCATAAGAAGAGCGTGCTGGATAAGACCAAAGGTAGGTCCACTATCCTGTTCTCAGTGGCCAACCCAATGCCTATGGGAAGCACGCAAGCAAGACCACAGTGCACCAGCACTCTGCCCAACAGCTCTTCGGAAATCTGGTGCCTCCAGCAGCAGAGACAGAATACAGTCATGCCACCACTTATGGGATCAAAATCCAAAGTTCAGCTGTGCATGAAGAAGTACATTCTTTTGCCTGTTCTGAATCTTCCAGCATTCAAGTCCAACTAGGAATTTAACTCAACACTTTTTTTAAAAAATGGGAACTACATTGGGCCGCTTCACAAATTCAACTGGCTTGAGGATTACCATGGTTGATAGTGTAGGCATAAATAAGGCACTTTGTAAACTGGGTGCTGTGGGATGAAAGCATCCCAAATGCGGAGTAAAAAGGGTCAATACTCACAAGGGCTATAGAACTGTGTGATGTCATATGCCTGAGGCAGTTATTTCAGTTGGTACAGTTAACGGCAGTTACGGAAAGTCTTTTAACAGTTTGAGCAGCAGGTATGTTCTGTTGTGCTGCTGCCTGCCTCAGAGTTAGTCTGTATTTATCTTGGATGCACATCTATGTAAGATGTCTTGGCAACATAAGCAACGCCTATTTGCGTTGTATATTTTACTCTGCAAGTGCAAGTACGCTAAGTAAAATGTATTTGTTCTTTAAACTTTAAAAGAGAGCACCTTGCATAGTTTTTGTACGAGGGAAAAGGGAACTAATTAAAGGGTCAAACGACCCAGGGAACTAGAGTTTAAATGGGAACTAGAGTGTAGTTCCCACAGGTGTGCCATACACAGGCCCAACATACATAGACTTGAATGGCACAATTTCCTCCCACCCTTAGGGAGCAGGAAGAACCATATGCATTGGACCTCCATAAGTACAAGACGATAGCTGGAGTGCCCGGTTTATGTAATGTCTTATATGCACCATGGGGAGAAGTGACTGTACCTGCTCCTTCCACTACAGAATGCCAGTCCCTAGCTATGTCAGTGTGTAAGCTGAGCTTTCACACCCACCATGCAACACATTTCTGTTATGTTTTTTTGGGATTCTCCAAATCTTAGCTGGCCTTGGTAGCTAGCCATTATTTGTGGTTCTCTCAACCCTACCCTACCTGAGTTCTCTTGCATACTGAGAGTATTCAAGGGAATGGAAGGGCCAGCTATTAATTTTGTAGTGATATTTGCAAGTGTTCGGAAGTAGCAAAAAACCCCAGATCTTGTTGCTTTCAATCACCTTAAAACGATGTCATATAGTAGGGAGTTTGTTTGTTTGTTTGTTGTTTGTTTTTATAAAATGATTTTTTTTTAATTGCCCCTTTTTCCAAGTTCCAGAGGAAGGGCGACGGAATAACCTCTCACCTCATGCCTGGATTTGGAGGTGCTCAACAAAAGCAATAATCCCTAGTTCTGCAAATCCTGGAGTCATGTGTGAGACTGCATTCCTACCAATCCCAAAGTCTGCTGCATATGCCGGAAAACTCAAGGGGAGGATCTGTCTCTTCCACGCTTCACAAAAAAGAGACCCCCCCCAACCTCCAAATCTTGTTTCAAGGGGTAATCAGCATGCTGTCTCTAGCACAGTGGTTCTCAAGGGGTGTGGTGCGCCACACTGGTGTGGCAGGAGAGGGTGGCAAGTGTGGCAGGAAGATTTGAGGACAATCAACATTATATTTGAGCAATGATTCATGTTCTTATGTAGCTGCATTGTTTTATAGTTTCTGCATGTCCCATGATCATATTATAAAGTAGTTGTGTTCTATGTTATATAAATTAGGCACTGCTAGGAATAATTTCTTTTTGTTCTGCAATGTATTTCTCATCAATAAGAAATCCAGAGGGGCGCGAGCAAATTTTTATTCTGAAAGGGTGACCCAGAGGAAAAACGTTTGAGAACTACCGCTCTAGGAAGAACAGAAGCAGGACATGAAGGCCCTCTATTAATTTGTGACCCTGTAACTGACACAGCAAATTGGGGGCTAATGCCCGCAAATGCAACCTTGTCCGATTGTCTCCAAACAGGTAAAGAAGAGTTTGGATTTGATATCCCCCTTTATCACAAACCGAAGGAGTGTCAAAGCGGCTAACAATCTCCTTTTCCCTTCCTCCTCCACAACAAACACTCTGTGAGGTGAGTGGGGCTGAGAGACTTCAGAGAAGTGTGACTAGCCCAAGGTCACCCAGCAGCTGCATGTGGAGGAGCAGGGAATCGAACCCACTTCACCAGATTACGAGTCTACCGCTCTTAACCACTACACCACACTGGCTCTCTGCCAAAGTTTTGTGCTCATTTTGTGCCACTTTGTGCTTCAAAGCCCACATTTTGTGTCACACACACCTCCACCAAACTGAGTAATCAAACATTCAAACCGGGGTCACAAGTACCAGTAAATGGCCCAAAACCCAGCCTTGTCTGATTGACTCCAAACCAGTCCCAAGTTGTGTGCTGGTACATGAAGGCAACAGCCCTTCACAGTTACTTACCAGCATATAGTACCCAGAGGCCTTCTCCACTTGGTTACCATGGTTAATAGCCTTTGATAGACCTATTTGTGTGAATTTGTGACATCCTTTTTAAAAGAGTCAACAAAGCTAGGGACATTCATTATATCTTATGACGGTGAGTTCCATAAAGTCAGGGATGGTGAATTTATGGCACTCTGGGGTTGTTAGACTCCAACTCCCATCAGTCCCAGGCAGCATGACCAATAGTCAGCAATGATGGGAGCTATTCTCCAACATCTGGAGGGCCAGAGGTTTCTCATCTCTGTGAACATATTGTGTGAACAAGATTTTTCCTATTTGCACTTACAAGAAGCCCCCAAATATAAAGGAAATGCCTAGTGGGTGGATTTCATGCAGGGCAGAGTTCATTAGAAGCATATCTGAAGATACCCAGAAAGAAGATGGAATAGTTCTCATTTTTTAAATGTCTGAAAAACAACCATTTATTTAAAAACCAAAAAAAAAAAAACCTCTCTTACATAAATTGTGCCTGGTTCAATTTATAAACTCACTCTGGAAGTTAATTCAAGTTAATATAATGAAATATCTCATGTTGTCTCAGCAAAATGGCTCCTTTCCAAAGTTCCAACATAGCAAAAGGAGATTATTTAGGATAAATTGCTTTAAATAACATTTGGAGTTGTGTAAGAATTCAGGAGCCTATGTCTCAATTCAAAACAGTTTTTGGCACACTTATAGAAGAGTAAGTTTGTATAACATTCTGACATCTGGCACTCAGTAGCTGTTATATAGAAGTTCATTTTTGAAAGTTGCTGGTATAATTCAGAACTGTAGTGGAACACATACATTTAGCAGAAAATTTCTATTAATTCAATAAACTATATTAATATGCAGTGCAAACATGACAAAAAGACAGAGGCCACAATCCATTGACATCAATTAACAAATGAGTCATGGCTAACTTACGGTACTTATTGAGCAAAACAAACTTTCTCAAGAAAGAATCATAGAATTGTAGAGTTAGAAGGTATCCTGAGGGTCATCTAGTCCAACCCCCTGCAATGCAGGAATCTTTTGCCCAAAAGATCTCACCTGAGACTCCAGGAACCACTACCAGCCACAATAGAAAATATTGTGCTAGTTGGACAAACAATCTGACCTGATATAAGGCACCTTCCTGTGTTTCTGCATTTGTGGTCTGGTGACCATAAGACTGTGGCTCAGAAAATGTAATACATCAACACAGTCTAAAAATACACTAGTTAAAAGCAGTTAATAAATGGTACAAAATACCAGTTCGTTGAATGCACACATCGGTATATCATATGATTTTTCAGTGGTCACATTACTATGAGTATAGCAAAAGAAACACCACACTTCCTCATGAAACAACCAAGTGCAACATAATGATGACAATTATTCAGGTCATGTGATCATGTATCATTCATATCATTCTTCAAATCATGCAGCATTGCTTCCTATTAGTTTTCCATTTCTTCAGATTAGTACTTGCAAATGAAAATAATGAAATGCAGGAGGACGTTGCACCATTTCCAGAGTTAAGAATGGAACTATTGCTTTCAACTCCACTATTGCCCCCGTCCCCCAAAAAAGGAATTGGACTCTGCGTCACAGTTCCTTTCCATTCACAAAAGGGCAACTCAAGATTGAAGCTCTGCGTGTCATAATGATAACCATATAGATATTCCCACTATTTGAAGGATGGCTGGATCTCTGTCTGTCTGTCTGTCTCTCTCTCTCTCTCTCTCTCTCTCTCACTGTATGGAACTTCAAATGAGAAACATGATAACTTGCAAGGATAGAAATTGCTTCAGTTTCTTCCAGCAATACAGTGGTACCTCTGGTTATGTACTTAATTCTTTCTGGAGGTCCGTTCTTAACCTGAAACTGTTCTTAACCTGAAGCACGACTTTAGCTAATGGGGCCTCCTGCCGCCGCTGCGCTGCACAATTTCTGTTCTCATCCTGAAGCAAAGTTCTTAACCCGTACTATTTCTGGGTTAGCAGAGTCTGTAACCTGAAGCGCATGTAACCCGAGGTACCACTGTAATACAAAATGAGCAATAGCTTTTCTTTGTGTGTGAAGATGTCAGTGATATTTTTGACTCAGTTTGTGATGTCCACAAAGATGTGGCTCAGTAGGGTTCTAAACAGAAAAAAAATAAGGATACAGCTGGAATCTTCAAAGGATAGGGTATTAGAGTCATTTGTCTCCTCACCCCACCCCAAATGGAACTTCCTTAATGACATACAAAAGCCAGAGCTGTTTGTTTGCATTTTTGGCAACTAGGTCTACGCATTCAGCTCTTCTAAAAAAAAGGTAACAAGATGGTCTAGAAGTCTCCAGTTCTGATAACTATGAAGGGTAGCCAGAAGACCACACAGGTACTGATAGAATATTTGAATGAATAATAATATGGAAGAGTTTGAAGTGGAATGTTCTGTCGGCTGGCAAAGCTACTAGAGGGCTTGGCTCCAGTCTGCAATCTGCAAATCAGAGCCAATCAAACACACTCTTGCAGTGATAGTGAGGATTTGAAACATTATCAGACAAACAGGCAATGATCACTACAGTGGTAACTTCAGGTTACATACGCCTCAGGTTACATACTCCGCTAACCCAGAAATAGTGCTTCAGCTTAAGAACTTTGCTTCAGGATAAGAACAGAAATCGGGCTCCGGTGATGCAGCAGCAGCAGGAGGCCCCATTAGCTAAAGTGGTGCTTCAGGTTAAGAACAGTTTCAGGTTAAGAACGGACCTCCAGAACGAATTAAGTACTTAACCTGAGGTACCACTGTACTTTGCTATGAATGTTTACTTGATTGTTTTTCAAATGCTGCAATTGTAGCAGCATGTTGCTGTTGCTCTTGGATTTGTTTCAAATGAATCAGCATAGCTACCTGAAATTTTTTGAGAGATTTTACATTCCAGTTCAGTACGGATTTGCTGAAATAACTGGGTTCAGAATCAGTACGATTTTTAAAAAATCTATTCATTTTATCCTGCAGTGTTGGGAAAACTTTACGCAGAAAAAATAAATAAATATATTTTGCAAACAGAAGTATAAAAAGCAACAATAATTTGATGCTCAAGTGTAGTTCAAGTGCTAAAAGCAAGCATTCCCAGAGTAACTGATCATGCACTCTTGCTCCTAGACACAGCACTTTATCCAAAGCAGACACAAAACAAAACAAAAACTCTTCACAATGGGCTGGAGACCAGATAACAGCTTCTCATCCCCACTATGAAAACAATAGCCTGTAGTCACAGCTAACTGACACAACAGATCTATTTAAAAGCAAGATTCCCAGGCCCTTTGAATAGGATGAACCTATTCTTTCACCAGCAATGCTGTGAAACAAGGCAAAGATGTAGTTCAGGATCTTAGTTCTACAACTTGTAGTTCAGTTTGTGTCTAAAAAATAGGAGCAGAAATTGTTCCTGCCACTGATTCTACTGCTTTTCGTCAAGGTGGAAACCCTTCCAGCTTCTGAGTTCCCTCCTCAGTCAACACTAGGCACTCTCATTTGCACATGCTACATAAGACGTGCAATTAAGGAAACTCCCACACATTTATCAATAAACAAGGGACTCAGCATGCACAGCAACGACATAATGTCCTATTCTCTAGCTGTGATCAAGAGATGAGGAGTAGGATGTGGAATTGTGAACTCCCCAGCTCCTCCTTTTTCACACACATATTTCTCACCATATTCTTGAGTGCCTTGCCCGAAAGTGAGATGTTTGATGCTGCTGGATGAACATTATAAAGGGCAGGAAGATCTTTTTCCATACTGGTTTTACCACCACTTCCTTCAATACTGTTGGAACAATGTCCCTTGCTCCCCAACCGAATCAGCCTACCCAGTGCTGGCTTCCTTAATCAACCAGGAAGGGCAAGGATTGAGCATGCCAAGTGATGAAGCTCCCAACTTCAAGAATTCTGTCTACATCCACAGGCTAGACAAACCAAGAAGTATCCATAGAAACAGGAGAAGCATCTGCATCTGGTGCTGCCCTCAATTTGGAGTCAAGGCAGAAATGTCTATTAGAGATGTTGACTACAAAGTGCTTCGCAAATAGGGCACACCAGGTAACCATCTCGTCTCAGGAGCCACTTGGAACAATTCAGCCAGACAACTCTGTACGGACAAAATGGTGCCAGAAAACCAAGACTTATTTTCCACCATTGCTGCCATGAGATGAGCTCTGAAATGAGCTTTAGCCCAAACTCAGTCAAATTCATCATGCATTTTCCTTAGCTGGAAAGGAAAAGTTCCATTGCTCCCAGAGCCTCAGAAAACTAGGGAGTCACATAGGCTCACAAAACAGAGAGATCACTCTGGAGTGAACATTACAACTGCTCATGTAGTTTCCCCATTCCAGACGCTAGCAAGTGCTTTGATGGGACTGCCAGCATTACATTGCCCCAGAGCCAGCAGGACATAATCTGGACTGGATCTATTTTTCTCTAGGGGCAGACTGTTCTAATAAGCCCTCCACTCAGTAAGCCTAAACCCTGCCGGGCAGAGCTCTATCCATGCCAAGGGAACCATGTCAAACTTCTCCACCCATGATCACCATCCTGTTCAGAATATAACACCAAATCAAGTGTATGACCAGCCAAATGAAAGAGGCCAGATATCAATCAAAACAGATATTGTTGTCATGGAGACCATGAAATCCTGATCTGCAACAGATGAGAGGGCCTCAGCAAGGATGCTTGAATTTGCCGTTCCCATTCTAGTCCTGCAGAGAAGCCCACTTGGCACCCACTCACATGTTGTTGGAAAAATGATGGTGATTGATTTATATGCCCATCTGACTGGGTTGCCCCAGCCACTCTGGGCAGCTCCCAACAAAAAATAGTAAAAAAACAATACCACACAATAAAAACTCCTCTAAACAGGGGTGCCTTCAGGTTGAACAGGGCTGTCTTCAGGCGTCTTTTAAAAAATCACATGGCTGTTTATCTGTTTGACATCAGCTAAAGTGCCTTCTACAGTGTGGGCAAGACTACTGAAAAGGCCCTCTGCCTGGTTCCCTTTAACCTCACTTCTTGCAATGAGAAAACCACCAGAAGGTACTCAGAGCTGGATCTCAGTGTCCGGGCTGGATGATGGGGGTGGAGATGCTCCTTCAGGTATACAAAGTCGAAGCTGATTGGAAGGAGGTAGAGCTCTCAGATGTCTAACCCCCTTATCCTGTAACAAGCCAACATAATTCACACTGCCACACTTCCTGCAACTGCCCACACTCAGAATCATGCCATCTAGGCTACACACACTGCCAATGCTCACCACTCGATCAAAGCAAAGTTTTAGTAAGACCAAAATACAAGGCAAATTGCTTCTGAAGAAGAGTTTCAAAAGCAGCATGGCAGCACATTACTGAAAGTTGGGGGGGGGGGAATAAAAAAATTCACCAGGGAGGCCCATTCTCTCTCTCACACACACATGTATGCAAAGTTTTCAAGAAAAAAATTAATATGAAACCACAGATTGATGGAAAAAGAATTTGATGGATAAATAGTGCCTACAAAGCATACACTATCCCTTTTGATAATGGCTTTAATTGCAGAGAGGCATTCATTTTCTCATATTTCTCTTATCGCCCAGGACTCCTCTGTGATTATGTGTTTTGTTTTTTAAAAGTTCTCCTCTGCATTCCTGAGGAAAGCTCTTGAGTTTGTTGATCCTAAGCTGGCACTGAATCTGCAGAGGATGTCAACATTCACATTTGTTCAGGACAGTTCTTGCATGATAAGTCTCTTTTCTGTGCTTTCCTCTGCTCAGCTTCAATCGCCCCTTTCAGTAAAATAGAGGCAGGGACGCAGTAATGCAAAAAGAAGGCTGATTTGCTGGTAGGGACTGTTAATCCACAGTTTGCACAATCAAAACACTATTAGGAGATGAATTTGCTGTGTCTTTCAGAATCACAATCATCTTTCCAACAGGATGCAAAATAAAGTGTGTAACTCGTATATGAAACCTATGCATCAGAATGTTCATGTGCATTACAAATGCTTCTCTTCCCCACTATCGGCTGTCAGACACTTACTTTAAAAGCACAAGAGAGGATTAAAAGTGATTTAATCTTAACTGTTTACCTTAAGAACATAAGAGCATTGTTCTGTGCTTTAAACTCCCAAGGATCAGCTGATCGTTGGCGCTTCAGAAGGCAGGTGTGCAGCACTTCTGAAATGCTCCCTGATGGGCTGATCGCTGGAACTTCAGATTGTGGACTAAGTAAACTACAAGCAATAAAGATAAACAATTGTACAGTTAATATACCATAAAATGACTGGATTATCTGAGAAAGTGGATTTACCCTTGTGGAATCTATCCTGGTTCTTCTTCAGGGAAGGTTACAACATTAAAACACATCTCTGAAGGTGAAATAAATTTTAAAATTGTCCAGTAGCACCTTAGAGATCAACTAAGTTTGTTCGGGATATAAGCTTGCTTGTGCATGCACACTTCTTCAGATACTTAGTTGGTCTCTAAGGTGCTACTGGACAATTTTTAAATTTCAACTGTGTCAGACCAACACGACTACCTACCTGAACCTCTGAAGGTGGACGAACTACCAAGAAGGCCCCAATCTGCCAGTCTTAACTTTCCAGAGTGTCTGTAAGGAAGGAGATGATCTTTCAGATATTTGGGGCTTGAGTCATTTAGTGTTCAAATGTGAGTACCTTGAACTGACCACGGAAATGGATTGGCAGCCAGTAACGAAATGTTTGTTTTAAATTCACCAATAAGACTGACAAATTAATTTTAGCTAGAACCTACTTCTTACCATCTTTTCTTTCTGTTTCCTTAAGGAGCAAGATGTTAGAAAGGATGTGTATCTGGTGGATTTGATCCTTAGCTCCCATTTTCTTCAGTTCAGCTTCTGTCAGGTGGAGCAAATCCTGGAACCGGCCCAAGAAAAAAGAAGATGGTTGAGAAAATATTAACTTTGTTCATTTTTAAAGAAATAATATTCTTTAAAAAAAAGATCCAACATTTTATTGCAATAAATTAAAAGTATCCAGAACATAATCCCAGAACATAACAAACACTGCTCATTTTTCCATAGGTACTGCTAAGAATTAACACCTAACAAATGAATGTATTGCCAAAATACAATGCTATCAAAAGGTTGTTTTTCAATAGCTAATTCTTGTTACTTATTTGTACCACCCTCCTAACCATTTGAAAGCACCGTGAGAAACTCTTTTAGTTCATTATCACTTTTCACTTTTTTCTCTCTCTCTGTGCCTTGTCTCTGAGGTTCATTAAAAGACACATTCTTTGGAATTTACTTTGAGGAAGGAGTTCTTAACATCCAGGTCTATTGGGGGGAATTTTTGTTTGTTTGTTTACAAGAACTGGCATCTAAGCTGTAGGGCCATAAAACACAGACCACACCATTTAATTACTGTCAGTGTATGGCAAAGAACCACCTGCAAGCAATTTCTATTTTAAATTGTACCATGATCTGAAAAACCTAATTGTTCCCACCCAGCCACCCAGAAGTTGGTGGACTGGACAAAAGAGCTGCCAATTCATTTAGGAAACACCCTCCACTTAATTTTCTTAACCTCCATGACCTGTAAAAAGCTGGAACATGATGGTAGACTTGCACATTTGAAAATGTCTAATCATTTAGTATTATATTTTACTATAAAACCTTTGTGTGGCACAGGGTTGGGAGAAATCTCAGTAAGGAAACAGCTTCTAAAACTGTAAGATAGTTCATAGATAGAAGAATGACCTCAAGCACTGAACAAATCCATTGTATCCAGGATGCCACACTAGTCAACCAAGGAGGAACAGTTAATTCCTACCTTCCTACCCCCTCAGGCAAAGGTTCTGGTCTATTTAACTATGAAAGCACTTCTGTTGTGCATACTGTATTATCTTCCAGTTTGCTGTCTGTGTGAACTCAATCTTTCTCTTCTTCAGTTGTATAGTGCAGCCTTTTGTGTGCATCTCAAAGAAAGAAACATGCTCCAACCCAATGCTGCACAATGCTGCCTGCCTACCTATTGAAGAATGGAACTCTCTGGTGCGGAGGGATCACTTGGGAAGACAGGCGAGGAAGAAGCAAAGATCACCAGTGTTAAAGCAATGACTCTTCAACATCAACTTTGTTGGACTGGTCATGTTGTGCGGATGCCTGATTACCGTCTTCCAAAGCAACTACTCTATTCCGAACTTAAAAATGGAAAGTGTAATGCTGGTGGTCAACAAAAGAGGTTTAAAGACTGTCTCAAGGCAAATCTTTAAAAATGTAGTATAAACACCAACAACTGAGAAACACTGGCCTGCAAGCGCTCCAACTGGAGAAGAGTCTTTACCAAAGGTGTCATGGGCTTTGAAGACACTCAAACTCAGAACGCAAGGGAGGAACGTGCTAAGAGGAAGGCACACAGAAGGACATGTGGTTCCAGAATTGGCCTCCACAGTCACTTATGGACTCACTGTTAAAACCATGTTTATGGAAGACAATCTTATTCGCCTACGAGTAATCGCCGAAGAAGAAGAAGTAGAAGAAGTGTGTGTGTCCCCCACCCTTCAGAAGCTAGTACTGACTCAAGGCTATCTCTGAAATCATTTTGTCTTTAACCATCAGTCTAGATTATCAGACTACATTTCCCCAAGAAGTTGTTGGCAATCTGATCAGAGACACAAGGGAAGCAGCAGTCTGAGGGGAATGGAAGTAGGTGTAAACAGGGGAAGAATATGTGATTATTTTCATTGCAATCACATATTCTTCGTCTGTTTACACCTACTTCCATTCCCTTCCAACTGTTGCTTCCCTTGTGTCTATTCTTAGATTGTAAACTCCTTGGGGTTAGGATCTGTCTTCTTCCTCTCATTATTTTCTAAGGTTCATGTACATACATGGTGCTATATAAATAAGCAAATAAAAATAGCCCTAGTTTATGTACAGCACCAGATGGGCACTGTCCATTGTCTCTCTGTTTGGGAAGGTTCTACAGCTGGGGTGGGGAACCTGTGTCCCTACAGATGTAGTCTAATCTTTCCTGACCACTGACTATGCTAGCTGAGTCCAGCAACATCTGGAAAACCAGAAGCTCCTTGTCCCTGTTCTACAGGACAGGGCAGATAGTGCTATTAATAAATCAACTCCATTTAACAGATTAAAGCAGATAAAATCTCTCTTGCTCAAATCAATCCTTCTTTCCTGTGATTTTAAAGATGGCAAATTGCGTCTGAATCAGCTGCAGGGCCACCAGAACTCAGGGAAAGTGGCATGAGAGCACACCCTCTCTGCAAACAGCAAAAACATCAAGCCCTAAAACACAAAAATAGTGTCATGGCTAGGACAACCACATTGACAGACATCACACTACAGTGGCTGGGTTTACTCACTAATAGAGATTTTCTTATGGGAAACAAATGGGAGGGTTACAGGATTTGAATTACATTATATCTGGTGTTGGGGGGAAATAATGGTATGTACTGATCCTGATTTAAATGCCTACTCTGGAATTGACCACCATTTACATGTGAATAATGTTTGATTTTCCTTACACAACCTGGTTGCTTGAGCTGCTGGGCTTTAAGAAACATGCTTCCATTTACAGAAAATTTATTCTGCTCTGCTGCATGCCTCGAGTTTTGCCTCTTTTGTCCATTACCCAAGCAAAAATCTTTCTGCCTGTTATGCAAAAAGAGAAAACTAAGGAAATTATGGCTTCTTGGCAACAAAACCACTTGTTCTAGCCTGCTTACATGCTAAATATGTTACACACACATTTGCCCACAGGCTGATGTCATATGGTCAGCAACGTGTCAAAAACATCGTTACAGCCCACACTGCTGAGATCACAATTTTTAAACAGACTTGAGGGCTGGAGGAAGCTCAAGGAAGGCATGACATACAGCAGTTTCAAGATTACTCCAAGTACATAGCTCCTTTATTACTGGAAATGTTGAACAAGCATTCAAGCAAGAAAAATGACAGCTCTGTTAGCAATAGTTTGGAAGCCACCAAGGATTACAACTAGACCTACAATAGACCACTGGTCTGACTTAAAATAAGGCAACTTCTGATATTCCTATAACATAAAGAAAATTTAGCTGGGAAGTCCTAGGAAGCAAGCACAATTCATTCCCTATAATTCTTCCTGTTTTCTCATCTCCACTTCCATTTGCATTTAACAATTTCTAGTAGTTCACGTTCATCTTTCTCACTGGGAGGAGTTAAGGAAGTTCTAACCAACACTTCCTAACCAAATCTATATATCTGTTCAGCTCGCCTGCCCCACCAGGGGTGTATGATGATGTCAAAAATCACAGCCTTTAAACATCACTTCCCTTAAGCCTGTTAATTAAAACAAATTTTGAAAATAAATTACTATGTAGTGAAACCCCACACTAAGCCCTGCAATTCTCTTACCCTTTTGCTTCATCCAAGTTCAGAAAAGTTAAACCTCCCAGGCATGTTGCAAAGTCTACCTTTACCTCAATCATTAAAGCATTTGAGCCTTGATCCAGCAAAACATTTATAGACATGCTTGAAGTTCATCAAGTGCGTATATGGGGTACTGCTGACTCAATTGTTCGCAAAGAGGCAAGTAAAATGAAATGAAATGAAAGAGGTAGTAGATGCATGAATCTAAGGGGAGCACCGACAGATAGGTATCACCAGAGCTTGCAGAGCTCATTTCAAAAAGGAACAAGCTCTAGTTCAAGTTCAAGTTGTCAAAAAATGAACTAATTCCAGTTCAGATCTGTCCCTTTACAAAACAAACTACCGTAGTTCAGTCCATGTTCAATTCGCAGTTCAAGTCCATCCAAATGATCCTCAGCACCCCCCAATCACATTTTGCCCATGCCCAGAACAAACCAAAGCAATATTCTGAAGAGTGAGCAATTAACCCATCAAGCTCTACACAGAGTGATTGTGCCTCTCCATGTGCAACACGCTCTCCAAGAACTACAAGTCCCAGGCTTCCTTAGTTCCTGCTGGTCTTTTCTGTGCATGGGCAGGTAGAGCCACATCAGAACACAGCGGTAGGCAGCACCATCAGTAATTTAGGGGCATTGAGGACCAGCACCATCAGTAATTTAGGGGCACCGAGATAACATTTACAGCTCCCCGGAATATGTGTGAGTTGGGGCCTGTAGTTTCCTGAGTTTATAGGAGAATCGACCCTTGGTCCAGGGGCAAGGGAAGAGCAGCTAAATGTCATTTGACCTTATTTGCCAAAGATGTAAGAAGCTTTAACAAAAAATAAGGACCCAAAGAAGCTCAAGGGCAGACAAAGGATTTTGGGACAGGGTCTTGTATTTACAAAGTTGCTCCAGGCCCAGATGAATTATGTTTGGGCACTGTATGCAGATCCAGTATATCCCACAGTGCACTCTCTCGCGCTCTCTCTCTCCCTCTCTCTCCCTCTCTCTCTTGACCTCATGCCTTGATGCTTTGTGAGCTTCCAGAAGCATTTTGCTGGTTGGAATTGCGAAGCCAGGCAAGGTGGACTTTGGTTTCTTCCAGCAAGGCAGTTGCAATGCTTATGTGGGTGTCTGATCCAAACCTTGGTTTTCCAAAGCTCTAATTATTAACATGTTTTGTGTCTCCTCTCCTATTTTACCCGCCACCCACACACTCCTGTTTTATGCAAAGACGTTAATGTCCTGTACAGATCAATTGGAGTCAATGAATTTTACTGTACAGTAGTACCTCGGGTTAAGTACTTAATTCGTTCCAGAGGTCCGTTCTTAACCTGAAACTGTTCTTAACCTGAAGCACCACTTTAGCTAATGGGGCCTCCTGCTGCGACTGCGCCGCCAGAGCACGATTTCTGTTCTCATCCTGAAGCAAAGTTCTTAACCTGAAGCACTATTTCTGGGTTAGTGGAGTCTGTAACCTGAAGTGTATGTAACCTGAAGTGTATGTAACCTGAGGTACCACTGTGTTTTAGGTTTATTAATGTAAAGCTTTTCTTTTTTTTTAAGTATGTGGCATTCAATATGAGACCTGCCCTCCTTAGTGTGTGGAGGATTGCAACCCTCATGCTTGACAAACACTTGCAATGCAGATCTGCTGCAGTTTGTATAAAGATTTGCTGCACTTTTAACCTCGGGACAAAGAGAAATGCCAAAGGAATTGGAGGATTTACAGAAAAGAGCACATACTGAACAATGAATGAAATAATAAACAATAGCTATCTAATCTCCCGGGGCCAGCTGCATTTGCTCTGCTATTAATGTGCTAAAGAAAACCCAAAGGCAAATCTAATAAATACAAGAGCTCTATGGCTAGGCCTCACAAAAATCTGCTTTCTATATATACTTAACTGTTTCGTGTCAATGCTCTGTGGAGCATTTCTTCCCACACTTGCAGCTTTCCATATCCAGAGCAGATAAAGGTTCTTTCTATCTATAACTAAACAAGCTGATCTAGCTGTTCACATTTTGCAGTCTGTTCCTTGCATTTGGATGGCCATGTTTGTTGTACTTCACAGACAACAATCCTCCACTTCAAGAGCAGTAAGAAGAAGGCAATGAACAAACCTCTAATTGAAGGCATCCTCTGTTTTGGGAATGGGAAATGTTTTTCATTCTGAGGTGAACCAGAGACAGCTGTGGATAGAGTAATGAATATAAAATTTATATTTGTACAGTAGGATAGTTTCTACACACTCATTCATGTACTCTATCCTCCATGCAGTCAAGCAAGAGGCGTATCAGATTTTCAAGGATGTCATCATACTTCAAGGTTGGGGACACATGTGGCATAGAGAGAGCGGGTGTGGCTTAGAAGGACGTGTGGCCTGGGGAATAAATAAATAATAGCAACCATGCGACCCCACCAGCATGGGGTAATGTGTTAACCCCTTCACCTGCTCACTATTTTCTGAGTTGCTATTAGCTCAGCTAAGCAAAGCACATGGGTAACCACATATAACTGTTATAAGTTTGTGGGTGCTATACACCCTAAATTCCCTGGCTCCAGTAGGTGTTAGAATCTAATCAAGACAAATCTCTAAATATAAGCCAGGCCAGTTTCCTAACCAGGAAATCGCCTCGGGTGAGAGGCCATTAGGAAGACAAAAAGAAGGCAATGAGCCATTAGGAAGGCAGAATGAGTGGGGGCTTTGTGCCAGAAGGCAGTTGGGTAGGGCCCCTCCTTCAGGTGAGAGAGATGGTTAGAAGAACAAAAGCCAGGGTTAAGAGTTTGAGTTGGAGGGGTAAAAGGTTGCAGTCTGGTAAAGGCAGTAAGCTGGAGAGAGGGTCAGAACACGATGTCTGATGTCTGGTTGAATCCTAAGCTGTGGCTATGGGAGAAACAATACCCTATTAGGGTGTTGTTGCTGTTGCTATGATGTGGAGGGGTTCACAACACCCCAATAGGATCAACCTACTTCACACTGCCACACTCTCAGTCTGAATCAGCAATGCCCACTGCTGCTATCATTGTTTGTTTGTTTGTTTGTTTGTTTGTTTGTTTTAATGTGGTAGACCCTATTCACACGAGCGCTCGCATCATGTCCGTTTTGGCCCACAGTTCGGTTTATGCAGTTTTGCAAACGTAGGCTTCAGCTGTGAAGACAGCATGGACATTTCTTTAAAAGAAAAGAAACACGAAGTAGGTTATGCAGTTGATTCTCCCAAACACCCAAAAAGAATTCAAACTGTCCACATTAGGCTTTGACATGTGTGACAATGAAGTCACACTAAATTCGTTGTGCGGACAGAACCCAAATTGCTGAAAATCTTCAGGACCAAAGGCAGAGAAGATACTAAGTGAACTATAAACAACAGATCACTTTATTCCTTTGTTTTTACAGCATCCGGACAATCCTATTCCTCTTTCCTTCTTCCACTGGTAACCTCCAGCAGCAACAGGTTGTGCTATACTAAGGCCTAGGGGCCAGATCCAGCCCAGTCGCCTTGGACCGCAGACAGTCTGGGAATCAGCGTGTTTTTACATGAGTAGAATGTGTCCTTTTATTTAAAATGCATCTCTGGGTTATTTGTGGGGCCTGCCTGTTGTTTTTACATGGGTATAATGTGTGCTTTTATCTAAAATGCATCTCTGGGTTATTTGTGGGGCATAGGAATTCATTCATTCCCCCCCCCCATATAGTCCGGCCCCCCACAGGGTCTGAGAGACAGTGGACTGGCCCCCTGCTGAAAAAGTTTGCTGACCTCTGTGCTATACTGTAGCTTCTGCCTTAGAGCAACAGCTGATAGGATAAGGCATTTTTTTATGGGAGCTCATGGGAGAAACTGCCACAAGGATCGTTATTTTCACTGTAATTGATGAGCATCATTTAAGCATCAATAACCAGCAGAGAGGCAGTTAACTAACAGAATAATATGTTGCCATTCATGGCCTGAGGCTCAGTCCCTGCCATGCAGGGATGGATCTGCTAATGGAGACCATGAAGAGCTGCTGGCAGTCAGACTCCAACATTCCAGAAGAGGGGCTGAAGCATGCCATTAAGCCCTTGGTACCATGGATGCCCCTATTCCCTCTGCCAGTATGGACAGTGATATTATCCAAGGAAAGTGAATAGGAATGCACCAGACTCCCTAGTGCTACCTGCACAACAGCAGGCTCACATAAGAGGAGATGCAGAAGCCTCAGAATTGGGGAGAAAGCACAATACCAAAACCCGTGCTTTGACTCACTGGGCAAAGGGGAAGGTGGAACACTAAGAGACACTGAGCCGATGCACTTTTACCCATCATGCACTGGCTCCAGGGCTTCAATGCTGGTTAAAACAAACCACAGTTTCCCTGTTATGCCTGGAATGAGAAACTGTAGCTTTACTGTCAGTTTACTAACCACATTTTAATCCTGGTTTCAGATCCTGATTAGCCACAGCAGAAGAGGATTTGGGGGAGCACGGATGGTGCAGTCACACTGGTCACTGAGTCTTGGGGCAACGCCAGGGACCCCACAAATATGATTTACAATAGTTTTGCAAGAGGTGGACGGGCGCCGGGTTTTAGCATTGTACAGGACACCGCTGAAATTTGAGACCCCAAGATCCACCACTGGGCAGAGTTTCTAGTGTTGGATTTATTAGGAAATGGATTTGCTTTAACTGAGATCAAAGTGCTAAAACCAGCATATGAGGAAGGAGAGAGGGAAGGCATGAGAAATGAACTTGAAAGGCTAATAGTCATTCCCAGCTTCATATGAAACCAGTATCACTGTATCCGAACTGGCTCAATTATAACTTGTTTATCACACAGTTGCAATAGTAGTTCTAAGAGCTGACTGAGATCAGTGATGCAGTTAGGTAATAGGGGGGATTATTTAGATGGCAATGTGCTTTCCAAAATGTGTACTTCTTCAAAATGTGGTGGCACAACCCTGCTTGAAAGAATGTACACATTTTTTAGTGTAAAAAAAATAAAATTGTGCCTGAATATAAAACGTTTCAGAATCACTGGAGTAGAATATTGCCCATGATATAATTCAATAAGATATAATATCTCTTCTATTAAAAAAGTATTTGAAAAATGGATAAAATATCTTCATGCCCCTAGTCCTGGACATGCATACCAAAAAGTTAAAAAAGAAAGAAAGCTGGCCACAATGTAGCAAACCATGCAAAGTGGATTTAGACAGACATTTTTCAAGTGTTTCTGTACGCCCTGAAGCTGAGACAGCATCATACTCATCAGAGCTCAGCATTTGCTGCCAAATGGATAAACCCAAAGGCATGCAATGCATTTTCTTCCTACACGTCACACCAGACTATAAATTTGTTCGAAATGCACTACAGAAATTGCCTTGGAAACATTTGGCAAAAGACAACAGATTTTAGGCTGCAGTGTGAGAAACGTTTTAGATTCTAAATAAAGCACCGCTTCCCCCCACAGGAGATTTGATTAGGCAGGAAGAATAATTATAAATGGGGGAAAGAGCTGTAATAAAGCCAAATCCCTAAATTAGAAGCACTTCCAAAAATGGAAGGAGAAAAATTGGCTTCTGAAACTTGAACTTCAATGGAATAATCAAGGCCCCTGGAGCAGAGTTAGTCATTCAGGTTGTTATATCCACAAAGAGAAGTGAAAGGCACTCGGAGGGCTTGGTTCATTATTGAGACCTTTCCTTGTGTCTGGTGAACTGTGAAAATGCCTTTGTCCATACTGCAGATGTGCTGGATGCAATAACTGCACTGAATCTGGATCTGTATTTCAAGTTCCAGTGCAATGTGTAGGTGCAGATTGTGCCCTCTTTGGTACACTTCACTATCTTACCCCAAGATCAGTTTAGACACTTCTTGGCCTCCCTCAAAAGAAAGTGCAGGGCCATCCGCAATCACAGTCAAACTGAGATTAAGGTAGAAACTGAATGTGAAAGGAGAATGGGAGAAGAAATCATAGGAGATGGGTAAAAATAGTTTAAGAAGCATGTGGGGGTAGGAAGGGGGAAAATATATAAATGAAAAAGTCTTCTCTACTAAGAACCTTTGGATCAGCAAATTCTGCCTAAAACTAGGAGGCTGAATATCTGTACTTGGCTTGAGGAAAGCTGAGGTATGGAACTCCTTGCCATAAGAAACATGCCATGGCAAAGAATTTCAAAGTTTTCAAAGATGAATTAGACATCAGCAGAAAGTGATGTCAATAATCGCTAGCTGATTATACCAAACTCTACCTCCATGTGCCACCATTTTGTGACAGATTTGCCCCAGCACCACCATTTTGAAACTGGTGGGCGTCGGTAATCTTCAGCTATCTCAGGTGGACCCTGGCAGTAGAAAGTTTGAAGATCTCATGCTTTCGAGATCCTCTTGGAAGGCTGATGCTCTGAACCCCTCCATTGTAGGCTCAGGTTGTATATATGTGTAAATAAACCATATATTATAAAGACATCAGAGTCTCCTTTGTGCCTCATTATTTTCCGAAAGTAAACACAGGCACTTGGTAGGCACCTGAAACTGTCTGGAATCTTGCACTGCTGTGGAGACTGGGGGTGGAGTTTAACAATATTGTTACAGATTTGGGGTAACAGAGTTTGGGGATGCAAGGGCACCCATAATTGCTAAAGTTAGTGAGTGTTAAAACTTATTAAAACGGTAGAATTTAGATAATATTTGGTGCATTGAAAGGAAGATGCAGGCCAGTAGAAAAATACAGGCTAAACTCCCTTTTCAGTCCAGGGTCTCGCTTGGGGATAGTAGCTGTTAAGCATAACAAACAGTGTTGATATCCCATCACAGGAAAATCCTTGAGTCTGTGGCAATGGAGGTTGCCAAGGTTATGTAGAGTGATGACATACGGTTAGAGGAAAATGGTCACCTTTTAAATAGATTTGGAATAGCAAAGGGGCAGGGCAAGCAGACAGAAAGGCAAGGTGTTCTGGGAACAAGAAGAAGGAAGCAGGGAGAATTTCATGCGACAGCTGAAGGTCCGAACCATCTTTGCAGGCTGGCTGAAGGCAGGCTGGGACAGAGACAAGGAGATGCCTTGGAATTAGATGCTGCCCTGCTGTATGGAACAAACCCCTCTTGGGGTGTGGATGCTATCAACTCTGCACTCCCTCCATTGAAAGCTTCCAGTGTAAAATAAACCACATTACTTAAAGTCCCCCCTGCGTCTTAATTCCCAACGGATACACGGCCTGGAACTCCCTGGAATTTTGCTAAAACTCAACAGAGATTGGGGGTGGAGCGCAACCTTCGTAGCAATAGCACACCTTCATTTCAACTGCAGGCAGTTTCATTTTCTCCACAACAGGGCCTGCAATTGTTTAATTGCCTCCTTTAAAAAATGCCTTCCTGAAGCACCGAGCCTTGCCCCAGTGGAATTGTAGTGTCATGAGGAAGGGAAAAAACACACCTCTGGGTCAGATCTCGGCAGGTACAAACCAGCAAAGTGCTGCTCAAAGCGAAAGAGACTTGCCTGTCTGCATTAGCTGAGGCGCTGAAAATTTGCATCCATCTGAGGCAGTTTCCCCTTTTGTTTGCTCTTTCCACTTATACTTCATAACCATTCAGCTTGCAGAAGCTATTTCCATCTGAATGAATCTCTCCGCTTTATCTGAATGGACTACTCTGTTTAACCAGTTGCTTCTCTGAGGGCTCAAACTGTCACAGACATTACGCATACTCTTCAGTCTGAAATGAGACAAGAGATTCCGCGCTCCTCCTCAACAATAGCCCAGATCAGCCTGAACGAGTACTTTAGCTTCTGCTTACAAGTAGGCAGAGGCCATATCAAATAACTCACCGAACAGCCCATCAATAACCCCATTCATACTTTATAATCCCCAAACTTACTTTGTTCAAATCATTGTGCGGAGCTGCCATAACCAGGGGCCATTAGCCACGATCCTGACAAATTGTTTGCCACACAAAAACTCTGGCCACTTGAAAAGATACTATTCACATGGTCTGTGGTGAGCAGACTCTGCTCTCAGACTTGAATATGCAGCTCATGCCCACAGTTTCGCTGGATCATATACTACAGAGAAGCTTGAGGCTGAAACACAACTCAGGACCATGTTTTGGTAATGATACCCTCTCACAAGCAACTGCCTCAGCATTTCAAACACCCTTTGGATCAGCAAGTCCGCTTCAGAATTAAAATTAAAGCTGCAATTATTATAAAGAGGTGTTTCTTACGAAGGTATTGTGTTAGAAGTCACCCGTTCGCCCCTCCACCGGGTGAACTCCCCCCTCAGTCATGTACGAACATGATTCTTTGCTGCTACACATTTTGGTTTCCTGGTGATATTCTCAAAGCTCTATCATTAAAACAACACAGTTAAGTCATCTCATCTCACCCCCAGCTGGAACTTTGGTGTCTCCTGTTGGGCAGGAAATCTGCTAGAAGACTCACCATTGTTCTTCATGCTCAGATGAGTATTTGTAGCATGCTGGAAATGGCCTGCTAGCAGTTTGTGCCAGGGCCTGTCAGGCAGAGTGAGGCAACTGCTTCAAGTGGCAGACATTGGTGAAAGCCCCCCCACCCCAAAACCCGAGCCATTTTCCTGTCTTGGAAATCAGTTGTGCTGCTGGATTGGAACTGGGATTGTTAACTTTAAAACAACAGCCTTGCTGTGTGTGCCAAGGTGAACAGGCCTGGGATTTTCCTTTTGAAAAGGGGGTGTAAGGACCAGTGGTGTAGCGTGGGGGGTGCGGGGGGGCGGCCGCACCGGGCACAACATCTGGGGGTTAGGGTTAGGGGTGCAAATCCACGGGTTAGGGGGCGCAAATTACTTGCCTTGCCCCGGGTGCTGACAACCCACGCTACGCCACTGGTAAGGACAAATAATCAAGCAAAATAGAGGTTCAAAAGCTCTGTTTCCTAACCAGTTTTGCACAGCTAGGGCTTCCTCTCCCTAATGGAAAACTACCCTTGAGAAAGGGAAATTGGAATTTGTAGAGAAGGAGTTATCCTACCTAAGCAGACTACTCACACACTTACTAGGGATGAGGTAATACTCACAGTCAGGAGCCTGGCTGGGGATCCTTGGGGCAAGCAAAAATAGGAGAAAGGTTAGGCGTTGAGAGAAGAAGATGCTGCAGATATGTTGCCTCTTTGGGTTCACTGTGTAACTTTCTCTGAACTGGAACAGAGAGTTATGTGACAGAAAACTATGTACATGTTAGTGGCTTGAAATACAGTGAGGTCATTTCCCTCAACTGCATTTCAAGTTGCTTTCTTATGTTCCTATGCAAACCAGGGTGCAGGGCTGTCTTCGCCTGATACACATTATTTCATAACTGCGCTGAATACTGCAGCTTCTGTTTTCTAATCAGATGGACTGAAGCTGGTTTGAGGGAAAGTGCATCTAGCAGGAGTGTTACTCAAGAAGCTACAGGATACAGATGAATTCTGGCTAACATCATGTGTACTTAAGACATCAGTAGTATGTAAATGGGAATGTGTACAAAGCCTAAGTTGGGTCCATTCATTTTAATGGATCTACTCTGAGGAAAACTTAGTTGAAAATATGCACAGCACCCAAGACTAGTCAAGTTGTTTTGACATCTGAGGCAGATATGGCCACAAGGACCTTTCCTCCTTACTGGCAGTTGTTGTTGTTATCCTTTTTGTAAAGCACTTTGAGGTTTTCTTTTAACTATCAAGTAGTGTGAATTTTTTGAAATGAATAAATATTCTTATTAGCTACCTTTTCATAATACCAAAAATCTGCCTGAAGTGGCCACCTCCCTCTGCCTAATTGGGTGCATCCTTTCATCACACTTCAAGACTCAAATTATGCCCCCCACAAAAAATATGGAAATATTGTGTGATTCAGCCCCACTTATGGAATAAATGCCATAGGTTATATTATACGTGGTGGAGGGGGATTTCAACCTGCTGTTATGAATCTGCTTTGGACTTGCCTGCTTCTTCCTTCCAACCTCTTTCTCTTCCCTGCTCCAATTCCCCCTCTCACTGCCTAGTTTGTGCTAACCATAGTTTGCCGTTACATCCAGATTGGGCAAACTATAGTTTCCACATGCTACAGTTTACATCCAAGCTGCTGTTTGAAGTGAATTTGCAATTCTGGTTTGGATTCAAACTATTGCTCTGGGTTTGAGGGTGGGTCTGAGTGGCCTTTCAGGATGTCTTGTAAGCCAGAGATTTTGAGCATGAAAGGTTCAGGGTTAGGAAGAGTGCAGGAATTGGTTTGGCAAGAACTTTGCCTGGACACGTCCCTGTGCTAACTGATGGTTTTTAGCTCAGCAACTACCTTTGTGAAGGATCCTGAAAGCTGGTGTAATGATTCATATTTTTGCCCTCCGTCTGTTCTCAAGAAAGAGGACAACCTAAGCCCTTACATTTTTAAAATCAGTATCTGAAGAAAAGATCAGGACAAAGGTCAAACAGCTTAGAAGATTTCTTGGGTAACCTTTGGGGGTCTCCCAGCCAGTGTGGTGTAGTGGTTAAGAGCGGTAGACTCATAATCTGGTGTCCACATGCAGCTGCTGGGTGACCTTGGGCTAGTCACACTTCTCTGAAGTCTCTCAGCCCCACTCACCTCACAGAGTGTTTGTTGTGGGGGAGGAAGGGAAAGGAGAATGTTAGCCACTTTGAGACTCCTTCGGGTAGTGACAGTGGCGTAGCGTGGGTTGTCAGCACCCGGGGCAAGGCAAGTAATTTGCGCCCCCTAACCCGTGGATTTGCGCCCCCAACCCTAACCCCCAGATGTTGCGCCCGGTGCGGCCGGCCCCCCCTGCACCCCCCACGCTACGCCACTGGGTAGTGATAAAGCGGGATATCAAATCCAAACTACTACTCCTCCTCTTCTTCTTCTTCTTCTCCTCCCATACCAGTCACAAATGGTTGCATCCCTCCCTCATCCGTTCTTCTCACACCACAAAACCATTCAGCAACATCTGCAGTCTAAAGTTCCCTTAGAATAAATTATTTTAACACCCAGGAATGTATTTCAAAGGCTACTGAATCTTAAGAGGAAAACCTCCCTTTGCCTTTAGGGAACTTTGGAGAGGATTATAGATGACTAAAGCACTGCAAAGAATTGTCTCCTCATTTCAGATGAACCAAGTGCGGTAGCCAGAAGGCAGGAAAGCAAGGTAGGTACAGGACATTCAAGTTACATTACATGCGCAACAAAATCACTCCCTTGCCACATGCCACACCAGTTTGTCTGCTGAGGAACAGAGGAAACAGACTTCTACCTGCTGAGACCGCTTCTCCCAAAGGGTCTTCTTTGTTACTGGCTCTCCCAGAATCGCGAGCAGAGAAAAATATTCAACGTTACCTGCTGCCTCTAACTGGAGACAGCAGGGATTGAAACTGGCAACTTCTGCATACAAGCAAGCATCCGCTCTACCACTGAACTGAGACACCCCCCCCCCATGCACCTTGCCGTGGAACCACCCACACAGCACAGAGAATTCTGTAGAAAGTCCTAAAGGGTCCACTCAGTTTGCAGGGGGCATCAGAGCTTTGTTACACCCCTTCATGGGAGTCTACCCAAGAACAACCAACACTCCCTTGTGGTTCCACTCTTTTGTGGATGATCAGAAGTGGTGTGCAAGTTGTCTTTCTGGAAGAGTTGTCTGCTGTTATGTATCTGCTCCTAGAGGAACCGCAATATGCTCTTGAGGAGCCCCAGGAGCACAGCGTTGAAAATCCACTAACTTACTGGTGAAGGTATGCCTTCCTGTTTCTATTATGTGATCAAAGAGTCCTTGTCTGTCATCTTGAGGAAATGTCCTCCAAGCCTTCCACGACAGGATGCAACCCACTTATAGGCCAGAACATACAAATGCCATGCATAAGACCTACTGCTTTTCAGACCCTTCTGGTATAATTGCCAAGACTGTGCTGTCCTTTGTTGCCTTAGAGTCAAATCTGAGCTCATATATTTTGCACATTCAGCTTCCAGAGCAATGAAGGAAAATGCATGTTGTTTTGTAATATACAAAATGCAGAAAGAACTAGCAAAAATGTTTTTATTACATCACGATAGCAATGAAGTGTTTTCTATTGCCTTCAGAGGCTCGAACCAGAAAAGGCTCCATTTTCTCCCTCCTTAGAGATGAAACAACTGAGCAGAAACTGGACTTAGCTGCCCAGGAAGAGTGAAAAAGCAGAAAGAAATGAAGTTTCCAAAACATAAGAATATGGTACCAAGGATAGGTCCTCATAAAATACTGACTAAAATATTTCCAAATTAGGAGGCAGGCTGTAAAACCTTTATTATCCTAAGATCAATTGCTATTGTTAAGGAAACAACTGGGGTGGTGATACCACCTCTCTATGCATAAAGTCTTAGAATTTTGCATTTGTATTATCCTTGAAGATGCCATAATAAAAGCAAAACCTTCAAGGATCCCCACACTGAGTCAGCAAAGCAGATGTCTGGAAGTCTCAACTGCTACATTGCTTTGAGTACAGTGGTACCTCGGGTTACAGACGCTTCAGGTTACAGACGCTTCAGGTTACAGACTCCGCTATCCCAGAAATAGTACCTCGAGTTAAGAACTTTGCTTCAGGATGAGAACAGAAATCGCATGGTGGCAGTGGGAGGCCCCATTAGCTAAAGTGGTATCTCAGGTGAAGAACAGTTTCAGGTTAAGAATGGACCTCCAGAACGAATAAAGTTCTTAACCTGAGGTACCACTGTATCTGTAAAGTTACAAATTACTGTTATGGTACAATATAACTCTACCTCACCATGTTCAGTAAAGATCAAATCCCCCCAAAAGATAAATATGTCAGGGAACCTGAATACCACCATACAGTATGAAAGGTCCATGCAAAATTCCAGGAGCCTAGGGTCTAACCTTGTCTCTTGAATCTAAGCAAGGTGTCATCTTGACAAACTACGGTAACTGCTTTGTTTCAAATGGCTTGCATTTTACAAGCTGGTAGAAGGTTTTCCATGGAGTGTTCTTGCTAGTGCTAGTTTCCTCTGAACTATGAAAAGATCTCAGAAGCTATCCATGATCTCATGCTTCCTGGAATTTTCCTAAATACATAGGAAAGTACACAGTGGCTCTTGTAACTTCATAGCAAGGAGAAAGACCGAACAAAAGAAATGCCCATCTCTTGATGAAGCAACACTGTAAGAAGTACACATAGTTCGAGCATGAAGGTTGCAATAGTGCACAGTCAGGATGGGGAACCAGTGGCTCACCAGATGTTGTTGGACTCCGACTCCCATCAGACCCAGCCAGAATGTAAAATGGTCAGAGGTTATAGGAGCTGTAGTCCTATAACATCTGGAATACCACAGCTTTTCTATCCCTGGCAGTGAGTCCCATTGAACTCAATGGGGCTTGCTTCTGAGGAAGCATGTATCGGATTGCATTGTAGATTTCTTAGGCACATACTGGGAAAGCATCTTAAAGATACACCTAAAGTTGTTAAAAACAAAGGTCCGTATAGCTAAAGCCATGGTTTTCCCAGTAGTGATGTATGGAAGTGAGAGCTGGACCATAAAGAAGGCTGATCACCGAAGAATTGATGCTTTTGAATTATGGTGCTGGAGGAGACTCTTGAGAGTCCCATGGACTGCAAGAAGATCAAACCTCTCCATTCTTAAGGAAATCAGCCCTGAGTGCTCACTGGAAGGACAGACTGTGAAGCTGAGGCTCCAATACTTTGACCACCTCATGAGAAGAGAAGACTCCCTGGAAAAGACCCTGATGTTGGGAAAGATGGAGGGCACAAGGAGAAGGGGACGACAGAGGACGAGATGGTTGGACAGTGTTCTCGAAGCTACAAACATGAGTCTGACCAAACTGCGGGAGGCAGTGGAAGACAGGAGTGCCTGGTGTGCTCTGGTCCATGGGGTCATGAAGAGTCGGACACGACTAAACGACTAAACCACAACAACAAAGTTGTTAAGTAGCAATGTGACAACATGTGTTTGCAAATACATGTGTCGTACAAGTGCACTTGTCAAGGAGCACTGGGTTACTTGGTGGCAAACCCACACTTGTCTCTGTATAATGTTTGCAATGGCCCTAAATTCCCTTGTTCTTACATGGTTGACATGCACAGTTATGCACAAACAGGGCCGGCCCACCCATGAGGCAAGGCAAGGTGACCACCTCAGGTGGCAGGATCCACAGGAGCAGCAGATCTGGCATCCAAGAAATGCAGATCTACCAAGGAATGCATATCTTTAGATCTGCCACTGCCTCAGCAGCTGCCCTCCCAATGGTACCTCTAAAACCATCTCTCGGATAATAGAAGACATTGCTCATCTCCTCCCACCCTTGTTCCTGATGTAGATCTTCACTCACTCCTTCTTCCCTGGCAGGGGGCATTTTGTGGTTCGCCTCAGGTGCCAAACTGTCTTACATCAGCCCTGGGCACAAACTATCCCTACTGTTTGTGCAGATAGACAGTATTGCAGATAGAAGCATAGTGGGTGCTTTTCAGATCAAAACTTAAGAACTTCTGATTCTGTCACCCAGTTCAGACCCATTCTTCACTGTTCCCACTCACTCCTCTTAGCTAATTAAATGGTGAAGCTATCATGATAAATTGCTAAATAAGCTTTGTCCAGGAAATGTACATTTGCTAGATTGGTCTTTCACTCCTGGTTGCTTGAATCAAATGAGATTAGACATATTTAGGAAAGCAGCACTAATCTGATCACTATTTCAGCATAAAGAGCAACCAGCCTTCAGCAAAAGCAGATGGTTAGGGTGTTGTACAAGTTGCTGTACAATTTTATTTCCTTTAAAAATTTATTCATTTGCAGTATTTATATTGGACACCCAGCAACATAGTTATCTTGTCTGCTCACAACTTCTTTTTAAGGACTTCTTATAGAGGGTCAAATCATACATTGTTTACATTCCGACTTCTTCTGGTGTCTATAATTCTGTGTTCACAATGCAAAGTGCAAGTAGATAAATAGGTACCGCTCTAGCGGGATGGTAAACGGCGTTTCCGTGTGCTGCTCTGGTTCGCCAGAAGCGGCTTAGTCATGCTAGCCACATGACCCGGAAGCTGCACGCCCGCTCCCTCGGCCAATAAAGTGAGATGAGCGCCACAACCCCAGAGTCGGCCACGACTGGACCTAATGGTCAGGGGTCCCTATACCTTTACTAATGCAAGAACAAAAGCAAAAAATCCAACTATTTTTTTCCTTAAAAACAAAGCCGTATAGAAATGAAACAAATAATAATAACAAACTATAGTAAATAATGTGTGGGATGAGAGTTTTCATATTCTCTGCTGTTTCACGGTACACCACGCTGCACATTTTCTACAGAAAAGTGATCCAAGCATTTTCATTTTTAAAAAATAACTAAAATATGGTGCAAAGAAGATGGATGTATAGGACAAGATCACTTCAGGCCCTTGACCATTTTAGATACTTCTTTGTTCAGACTTTCCCTCACCAGATGATTGGAGCTGATGAGGATTTTCCTAGCTTAATAGAAACTGAGTAACACGGCTGAAGTGCAATCGGCAAAATCTTGTTATGAACAATAAGGTGTTTTTGAAAGCTGGTGGTTTGCCAATGCCGAGATTAGTCTTCTAGTAATAAAAATAGCTTGGAAACTAATGATAATTTTATATATATATAAAAAGCTTACTATTGTTTTCCCCACACACATTTTAAACCCTACCTTTCAAAGTTCCCCACAGCTGACCTAAACTATTGTTTGGTCTTTTTCCCAGGAAAGTGAGCGTGGCATGGGGTGGCTGATTAACTCTGACTCAGCCATTTCTGTACTTCCCATGAACCGCTTACCACAGAAGGTGTAGGTCTGTTTACATATGATTTACTGTATATTAATGTGCAAAATAGCCACCAGATGATCTACCAGCTTCAAGAAAATGAAATGCAAATGAAATCTGAATGTAACACAGCCATGCAATTTAGAAGCAGCTTCTCTTCCTAAACTGTACTCCAGCACTGACCATATTTGCCAATCCTAGCCCTAGGACAAAAGGTGAGGTTTCTGCTGGGAATACACTTAATAAACCTACTTCCTTCAAGCCTATGCTGCACTTCAGCCCCCTCTTGTGGTACCTAGCATTCATTGCCATTCTCTGTGCTTTGAGGAGTAATAATAAATTTAATAATGAATTTTATTTATATCCCGCCCTCCCCAGCCGAAGCCGGGCTCAGGGTGGCTAACAACAATAAAACAGTACAAAAGTACAGCACAAACAACACTCTAAAATCATTCATTATAAAATTAATTCAAATCAAGCTACTGGCAACCATTGGGCCAGAGCTCTGCGAAGATTGCCGAGGGAGGGAGTCAGGCTGTGCCCTGGCCAAAGGCCTGGTGGAACAGCTCTGTCTTGCAGGCCCTGCGGAAAGATGTCAAGTCCCGCAGGGCCCTAGTCTCTTGTGACAGAGTGTTCCACCAGATCGGAGCCACAGCTGAAAAAGCCCTGGCTCTAGTTGAGGCCAGCCTAACTTCTCTGTGGCCTGGGACCTTCAAGATGTTTTTATTTGAAGACTGTAAGTTTCTCTGTAAGGCATACCAGGAGAGGCGGTCCCGTAGGTACGAGGGTCCTAGGCCGTATAGGGCTTTAAAGGTTAAAACCAGCACCTTAAACCTGATCCTGTACTCCACCGGGAGCCAGTGCAGCTGGTATAGCACCGGGTGAATGTGATCTCGCAGCGAAGACCCCATAAGGAGTCTCGCTGCAGCATTCTGCACCCACTGGAGTTTCTGGGTCAGTCTCAAGGGCAGCCCCACGTAGAGCGAGTTACAATAATCCAGTCTGGAGGTGACCGTCGCGTGGATCACAGTGGCAAGGTCAGGGCGAGAGAGGTAAGGAGCCAACTGCTTAGCTTGGCGGAGATGGAAAAATGCCGCCTTTGTTATAGCTGCAATCTGCGCCTCCATGGAAAGGGAGGTGTCGAAGATTACACCCAAACTCTTAACGGATGGTGCTGGAACTAATTGCGCCCCCGCAAGAGATGGGAGTTGCCCCCCCAATCCCATATCGTCCCGTCCCAGCCACAGGACCTCTGTCTTCGAAGGATTTAGCTTCAACCGGCTCCCACGTAACCATCTAGCCACAGCTTCCAAGCATCTGGTCAGTGTGTCTGGGGCCGAGTCAGGATGGCCATCCATCAACAGACAGAGTTGGGTGTCATACTGAAGGCAACCCAGCCCAAAACTCCGGACAAGCTGGGCGAGGGGGCGCATAAAGATGTTGAAAAGCATCGGGGAGAGTATCGCACCCTGAGGTACTCCACACACCAAGGAGTGGCACGATGACAATTCCCCCCCAAGCGCCACCCTCTGTCCCCGTAAGGTTAGTGTTGTGGTGAAGGACTAATTTTTCAGAGAACAATGATGTGTGCAAGGACAGAGCAATACCTTTAAGAGAGATTATCCAAGCTCACAGATTCAATATTAAAATCTTTCCACTGGTAATAATAATAATAATAATCATCATCATCATCCCTCTTCACTGAGGAACGGACCTAACTCCATGGAATAAAACAAGTTGTGTGCAAGAGTTGCACCGAATTCAGTAGATGACGGGAAAGAACTTTGCTTAAGACTTTGGAGAGCAGTTTCAGGTGCTCTTTGGGTCTTACATTTATCATGCAACACTAGCAAGAAATAACTTACATGCACATTCCTGTTCCTGTGATTTGTTTCCTTTAGTAATACATATTTACTAACCCTATCTCAATTTTGCCTACACAGTAATCCAGATGACAAGGAAGTAATTCATGAATGCAATAATTTATATGTTTTCTTCCTTTCTGTTGCCGAAGGCAAGAAGGAATTCTAGTTAGCAGAATCATGTGAGGTACTTATCTAAGCCATAATGCTGTCAAAATAGTGAGGGAAAAGACATTGCACCACTTCATAATGCCAGTGTCCATATTAACACTTCCTATCATCTTCCAACCATCTCAAATTATGTACTTTAGTATGTACAGTTTTCTTATTCCGTACTCTTTTCATTGCAACTCTGTTGTGAGAAAGTTTAAATATATACATCTAAATGTAAGTAAATGAAGTCAACTAATCCATACATTTCTAGGGTTTGCTGATCAGAAGGTCAGTGGTTTGAATCCCCGTGACAGGGTGAGCTCCCATTGCTTGGTCCCAGCTCCTGCCCACCTAGCAGTTCGAAAGCATGTCAAAGTGCAAGTAGATAAATAGGTACTGCTCCGGTGGGAAGGTAAACAGCGTTTCCGTGTGCTGCTCTGGTTGGCCAGAAGCAGATTAGTCATGCTGGCCACATGACCAGGAAGCTGTCTGTGGACAAACACCGGCTCCCTCGGCCAGTAAAGCGAGATGAGCGCCGCAACCCCAGAGTCGTCCATGACTGGACTTAACGGTCAGGGGGTCCCTTTACCTTTACCTAATCCATACATTTCTTTTTTTAAGTTTCCCACTCACTCCTTCAATCACAGTAAATCATTTCGTGATTTTATTATGATTAAAAGTTGTATTTAAATGCTAAAACACAGCAGTTTTGTGTTTGCAGGAACAAGGTACAGCATATTAAAATTGTTGCTATACTCTAGACAACCTCCCAAAGAGCACAACGTACATAAGATAATAAAGCACCAAGTTAGGACTTGCTATTTAAACAGGCGTGAAATAGCCTATTTTATTTTCAAATGCAGAATAAATGTCTTAGCTGACACTCCTTAAAGCAGCATTTTAAATCTCTCGCATTTTAAATCTCTCACAGACAATGTAGCTCAGCAAAAAAATCCTCTCGATATGCACCAAACAATAATTAGCCCATTCATAATATTTTATAACCCAGAGACTATTGCATTAAGTATTAATAGAAAAGAACACACAACCGTTCTTCCTGCTCAATCGGCTATCATTTCCCACTGATATATCCTTGTAACTGAAATGTCCTCTTGTTGAAAGACATACCTTGAAAAGTCCTTCCCAACCAACAAAAGATCAGACCTACTCAAATGCCAACAACTTGTGAATCATACTGTGAGGGCTGAATTCTGAAAAATATTCCCCATTCCAAGCAAATTTAGAGATTTATTTACATCTTAAGAAATACTTCAATGCATAATTTAAAACACCATTGCTGTCTTTCTGCTATGCTGTAGTACATCTAATACAGCCTTGATTATGTATCAGTTGGGTCATGTTGAACTAATAATTCCTGCCAGGAGTGGAGGGAGAAACCTAAATGCATAAAAATTCATATAATATATAATGCAGAAATGAGTAAGTGCCAATAAGAGCCTGATCCTATATGCCGGTGATGGGGAACCTGTAGCCCTCCAGATATTGCTGAACTACAACTCGCATCAGCCCTAGCTACACGGCCAATGCTCATGGGTTGGACTCCCACAATATCTGTAGAGACCCAGATTCCTTATCCCTGCTATACATGTTGACTTAGAGATAAGTCCCACTGAATTCATTGGAATTTATTCCCAAGTAAATGTGCATAGGCTGGCAGCTATGTGTCCTTATCTTATTGTATACTTGGAAATAAGGTCTTCTGGATAGCTCAGTTGGTTAGAGCATAGTGCTAATCATGCCAAGGTTGCAGGTTCAATCCCCATATGGGACAGCTGCATATTCCTGCATTGCAGGGGGCTGGACTAGATGATCAACAGGGTCCCTTCCAACAATTCTATGACTCTAAGTCCCAACTTATTACCAAATGCCAGAAGCCCTGCTGTGCTCTCTGGTTCAATGCCAGATTAGATGCTGGCGTGACAGATGTGCCGGCAGAACTCTGCTGTTCTGCTGACAGAACCATTCTGCCTCTGCAGCAGCCAAAATAAGGCAGAGATGGGGGTTCAGATAGGGCAACAGGGGGGGAGCATATTCCTATACACCTTTCAGGCTACATCTACATTGCAGAACATTCTTCTAGACACAGACCCTGGTGCAAGAAACCTCACTTCAATGGGAGATTTAAGAGAGAAAAGCTTGTCCCACTTCAGTGCGAAGGTCTATAAAAAAATTAAAGAACTGTCTCCATGACCAAATGTCTCCTCTTGGTTTACAGATTCATCTGTAACTTTTAACAAATCAGAAAGTCAAGGAACACATGCAACCTCTCTCCTATGCATGTCTTCTCAGAAGACATTTTATAACCACTGGAGAATCCTAGATAGCTAAAATCTCCTCAAAAATAGATGGATGACCTGATGAAGTAGTCTATATTTGCAGGCATGCTTTCATAATATGGTTAATTAATATGTTACAACAATGAATGTCAACAGCAGATAATGCAAGTAATTCCTGCCACTCACATACCTGTTCCTATACCCTTGAAACTGAAATATCCTCTTGTTGAAAGACATATACTGAAAAGTCCTTCAATCATTCATCTTGACATTCCAAGTCAAAATTGGTTTATGTTTTGAAATTCACATTTTTCTCATCTGTTGGACATACTCCAGTGAATAGTGACAATCACCTTCAGGCTAAGATCCACATTCATATTAGCACTATACCTTTATTAGCACAACCAAAATGTCACAAATTATTGTACTGTACAAGTTCTCCTTAATTCTTCATCAGGCTAAATGTAAACAAAGCAGGGGGTGGAGAGACAGAAAAATTCGCCAGTAGTGTAACCATATCTGCCTGCATTCATCTTATGACAGAGTGCTGGAGGAGATAGGGGACCTTCAAATAAGGTTTTGTTAGACACTATACAGGTTTCAGAATGCACGAAGCATGGAGATGCTTTCAGACTGTTGCTATACTGGCAAATGAAGATCCCACAATTAAAGCTGATTTGCTGCTTTTTAGCAACAAACTTTTTGTGATGCAGGCATTGATAGGAAAATGCATTGCAAAGTGTGGGATAACATTTGCTTGATGCAACAGTCATCTAATCACCCCCCAAGCAAATTTAGAATCGCTGATAATCTGGAAGCAACAATTGTGGGAAGAAAAACAAACTGACAATGGCAGTTCCCCCATCTCTGGAAATACAAAACCTAACTCTTACACAGTCCATTTCCATCCTTAGGTGAAACACACCAGTACCTCATTGGGTGAAAAACAAATTAAACAGAAGCTTTATATTAGATGGTATGCAGATTAATTTTAGATAATGTGTTTTGTTTTATTTTTTAAGTAATTAGAATGAAATTGAGTAGCTTTACCTAGCAGTTTGAGGGACTGTTCCCTCAGGAGAACAAAGTTTCATCTTCAGGTAGTGCAAGACTCTATTCTTCCCATTTAGAATCACCAATGTGTCTCTGAGATTTGGGACATTCACAACAATGTCTGGGACTGCTGACATTCACCAAATTTTAGGCACTGATATATTCTGCAACGAACTCTGCCCTTCGCAAAATACTTTTGGTTATTTAATCAACATCCATTGCTTGCTAATATTTCTTTTTCTAAAAAGTCCAAAGGAACAATGTGAGACTTTATTTCAGTGTAATGTTAGAATGTAGGACTATGCCATGCTTTTAGAGCATAAGAACGAAAGTGGCCAATTCACTTCACAGAAAGAGGCCTTTGTTTGGGTGCCATCTGCAGAGAGAGCCTTTGAAGTTCTGTTTTTGAGCTTCCCCACATTGTTGCTTCCTCAGAGTGATGAGTTTGAGGGAAATTCTGATATATGTCATCCTATCAGGGAGAAAGTAACCGAGAGGTTTATACTGCAGAAGGGTAATCAGTCACAAACGCAATTGTTGTGTAATGGAGATTGGAATGAATGCCCCAATAGGTGAGAGACATAGTTTTTTCTTAATCTGAAAACTGACTGTAAAAGGGACATTTACAGTGGTACCTCAGGTTAAGAGCTTACTTTGTTCTGGAGGTCCGTTCTTAACCTGAAACTGTTCTTAACCTGAGGTACCACTTTAGCTAAGGGGGCCTCCTGCTGCTGCACCACCGCCACGCGATTTCTGTTCTCATCCTGAAGCAAAGTTCTTAACCCGAGGTACTATTTATGGGTCAGCAGAGTCTGTAACCTGAAGCATCTGTAACCTGAAGCGTCTGTGACCCAAGGTACCACTGTATATTCTAAACTAAGGTCCATATGCAACACTGCAGTTCTGCTGCTACAAGGGACTTCTTGTGAACAACAGAACTTCCTCTCCCTCTCCTGTTGCCTCCAGTCCCCCTGCACCCTCTCAAAATCAGCTTTGGAAGGTTGAGAGATTCTCCGGAGCAGATTCTGGGTGTGTGTAGTGGAAGCTGTCTGTGGACAAACGCTGGCTCCCTCGGCCAGTAAAGTGAGATGAGTGCCACAATCCCATAGTCATTCGCAACTGGACTTAACTGTCAGGGGTCCCTTGACCTTTTTTAGTGGGAGCCACCATAGCTGCTAGAGGGCTGTAAAAATTTGTGTCCCTGGCTTTTTAGACTTGTCTACCCCTATACTATCTGAAACCAAAAGGGGTGCATTGGTTGATAGTTGTGATTCCCACCCCCAGCTCTCCTACCACACTATTTGAGCAACTATTTGGTTCTTCATATACAGCTCTATTATCACTAGCACCAACTAGTGAAATTAACTGTAACTGCACTTCTTACAAATACCAGAGTCCATGTATTACACTACAGCAGGCTTCCTCAAACTCGGCCCTCCAGATGTTTTTGGCCTACAACTCCCATGATCCCTAGCTAGCAGGACCAGTGGTCAGGAATGATGGGAATTGTAGTCTCAAAGCACCTGGAGGGCCGAGTTTGAGGAAGCCTGCACTAGAGACTATAGGAATAGTATTGCATCCTAAATTGTATTAATGATTCAGCACTACCATCAAGAGAATGTTTTAACCGCAACATACATTCCTTTTTTAAAAAAAAGTTTTAAATTTTCATACTATTTTCTGCATTTATAGAGTCTCTCCTGTCCTTGGTCTTTTATCAAGTGTGCCAGTTTAAGCATAGAAAGGACATTTCTTCTTAATTGGAGGAAACATTCTTGCATAAAAGTTGCTCATTTTAAAAACAATCCTTCTTGGGACCTAGATTATTTGGAAACGTAAACATTGGCAAGCATCCAAACCACAATTATTCTAATATAGTAGTAGTGTTAACTGGAGGAAGTAGAAACAGGCAGTAGAATCAGTGCAGAGAGATCTCTGGGATGATTTGTATGATCCTGCCTGAACAGACTGACAAGGGATGCGCCGATGGTGTGCACATTCCACACCGTCACCACACCACCTTGAACTTCACACCTCTTCCATGTGATTCCATTATGCCAGTGGTTTTCAACCAGGGTGCTGTGGCACCCTGGGGTGCCTTGAATGATGATCAGGGGTGCTGCGGGCAACCCTGGTCTCTGTCCCTCTTTCCTTCCCTCCCTTCCTCTGATGCCCCCTCATATCTCTGCCTCCCAAAGGCTTGCAAAGCTGTTTGTTGCTGCAGCCCTGGCTACAAGCTCCCCAGGCGAATGGACCCTCTGGGGCTGGCCAGGAGGGTGCTTCCCAGGCCCCTGCAGCCAAGGGGTGACATAACTCCTGAGCCCCACAGGAGTGTCGCAGAAAGAATGTAGTTGGTCAAGGGAGCTGTGGACCCAAAAAGGTTGAAAACCTCTGCATTATGCAAACATTGCTGTGGGATCCAACAATGAGGAAGCAACAAGCGCTCTGCCCTGGCAATGGGCAACTGGCTGGCACCTCTTTTTTCCAGCAATCACAGGCTCAGTGCACTTTGAGCAATGAATGCCTTGGATCTGTTATTGTTTCAAATGATTGCTGCTGCTCCTGGTGCTATCTTGCTACTTGTAGTAAAGCACCCATCTGCAAACTTTTGTTTTGAGAATAGTGAATGCAAGCAACTGAAACTTTAATTTATAGAAAACAACACAATTCTTATCTCATCGATATGACTGTGTTTTCTTAGGTTTAGTCACATTGCTCAGACATCTGCCTAGCCTGAGCATCCTGTTTACATTAGCAACTAGGCAGTTCTAATAACAGAAATCCCTGCTGGATAATTCCAGGTGCTGTGTGTGTGTTTCATATTCTCATTTTGCAAAGAGAGGCATTGTGTTGTTGTCAGCTGGGAAATCAATTTCGTCACACTTAACCTGCTAGCAGAACTGAATGCGGCTTGAATATTTGTTTTTATTTATACCAAGTTGTATTTGCATCAATAGCCTATGGGGCTACGTTTGGCTTTTACGATCACAGGGATGATTGCAATTGAAGCTGCCTAGGATGTATGGATGATGTTACACAAAGCAGGGACTGAGCGGGTTCAAGGGAAAGTGGAAACAGGCTGTACGATAGACAGAATTCAAATGTGAACCCATGTGAACCCATTTGCATTGCTATATGCATGTGGCAAGAAATGGTGACATCTGCTGAATTTCTGCCAGGCAGTGGTTAATTGCACAGGGCCATTCGGGGCTGGGGCAAAAGTGCCTCCTCCTATTGGCCAGCGAAGGAACATCTGTGTGCACCCCACCAGTGGGCTAGTCAAGAGGGAAGGAGGAAGAGGAAGGCAGGAAAGCACTGCCAGAGCCATGTGCCTGGTCTAGAGCACCTCGCTGCAAGGACAGGAGGGCGGGGCAACACAGCGGTGCTCCAAGCTTCACGTTTCTCTGCCTTATCTCTGCTCCCATTTCAGGGCTAGTTTGCAAGGACAGACTCCCTTGATTAGACACTAGCTGGCAAAGGCACTGAACGCTGCCCAGTCCACCAGAGAGGCACAACACTTGCCCTGCCCTGGGCACTGGCAACCCACGCTACGCCCCTGGAGGTGGCAATTACTCCCCAGGGTTTTTAGCCAGGGAAATTCCTAGCCCTACTTGGAGCTGTCAGGGATTTAGCCAGGGACCTTCTGCATGCAAAGCTGATGCTCTGTCACTAAGAATCCCTCGTCAACAAAAAAGACCGTGCTGTGGCACTGAGTCTTATACAAGTGGTGTTTTTCAGGGAGGTGGAGGCAGGAAGAGCAAAGCTTAGAATTCGTTTCATGTGAGGTGGGCGGGCTGGAAGAAAGCACAAGGACAGAGTGGGAGAGACACACAAAGGAGGCATTGAAATATATGTTGGCAAACAAAGACAGCAAAGAGGAATACATTAGGTGACAAGTTCACATAAAAAGTGCAATTTAAATGCTAAGTGTTGTTATGAGTTTGCGGGTGCCAAACCAATATAAATTCCTGCACCCAGTAAAGTGTTGGAATCTAATCAAGGCTTGGGGTGTTAAACTGGGTGCCCGACACCTAATCCCTGGACTCAGCAAGTGTTAAAAGCTAATCAAGGCAGGCTGGCTTATTGTGTTCAGGTAATCGTTTGGGTTTGACCGAACTGCAGGAGGCAGTGGAAGACAGGAGTGCCTGGCGTGCTCTGGTCCATGGGGTCACGAAGAGTCGGACACGACTAAATGACTAAACAACAACGATCGCTTGGGTGATGGGCCATTAAGGAAAGACAAGGTGATGAGCCATTAAGAAAGCAAAGGCAAGGGGGCTCTGTGTGAGACGGCAAATGGGTGCAGCCTCCACTCGCAGACAGCAAGAAGGACAAAAGCCCGACTTTTGAAAGTGTTGTGGGTGATCTAGAAGTAAAGCTGCAGGCTGAAAACCAGAGGGGCAGAGCACAATGTTTGAATCCAAGGCCATGGCTATGGGAGAAACAAGACCCTCTTGGGGTGCTAATGCTGTGAACCCCTCCATAGTAGGCTCATGTTGTATATATGCGCAAATAAATCACATACCCTAAAGGCAGCACAGTCTTTCCAGAAGGAAACAAGAACTATAAGTTAGCGCCTGGAAACCCTGGAATCTCGCACTGCTTAGATATTGAGGTGGTGTGCAGTATGAGCAATCACATCAGTGAATGAGCAGAACCCACTTCCACCCCACCCCCCGTGGGGAATCTCTCATCAACTGCAACCCCTCAAACCGTCTACCCCCAGGTCACTCCTGAGGGCTGGGAGGACCCTAAGGGATGGCTTTTCATGGGCAACTCCTCATGAGCCTCACATTTATGAACATTGCACAAAGAACACGGGACACAGACTTTCCCATTTACCTCCAAGTTTGTGACAACCTGACTTGTGGCTATTTTCTAGAGTCCCCCCTTGCTGTCCATGTCTTTGCTTTCTGGCCACCTTTTAAGCTGGCAGGGGAAAGCTTCTTTCTCAGAATTCCTGAGGCAGGTCTTCCTAGCCCCTCGCCTTTTCATATTTACCACAATAATAACATTGTCCTTTGCAGCACAATCCTACAAGGGGGAAACTCCAAAGAAAGCTCCATGAATTTGGTGGGGCTTATTACTAAGCAAGTCTGCAAAGAATGGCAGCCTTTTATCTATTCAAACTGTCAACACAGGTTAAAAATTTCAGCAATGCCCTACCCTAACATTTTGGGTGGTTGATTTCCTGTTGTAGCTTTTTCTTCAAGCCCCCCAAAGATTTCAGCCATTGTCTCTGGCTGCTGCCCCTAACATCTAGAACTCCCTTTCAGAACAACATGCAATGCTCCTTGCCATCTCTAAAATCCATTTCCCAAAGCCTCCTTCTCCATTAATTCCTTAGGGTATGTACACGTAAGTGGCTTTGAAATGCAACAAGGCCGTTTCCATCTCCCCCGCCATGTTTCAAGTTGTGTTTTAGGCTGCTGTGCGTACCATTACCTGATCTATTTCCCCATGCTCGCAGCCCTGCCAACCCCTATTTGGCGAAACTGTCGTCTGCGCATGCGTAATTTGCACATGTGCAATGGACGTCTAACAGGTAAACAACCCAGCTGAACCATGGTTTATGTTTTTGAACTGGGTGGAAGCTGCTTTAAGGGAAAGCACATCACAAAGCAGCATTTCCCAAGATGCTGAAGGACACAGATGGTCTGTGGCTAAGGTCATGCCTTCTCAGCTTCAGATACGGGTGGTGGGAGCCCGCTGGAGCCAGGGTAAGTGGTAACATGTACACAGCCTCAGTCTGTGAACAGTACCTGCTCATTTCCTATGGTATGGCTCTCCCTCCTTCCTCTGCTATCTCCCCTCGTGTCTAAATTTAGATTGCCTGCTCATCAGGAGAGGGACCGATTTTCTTTTTGTTTATGTTATGCTGTAATGCCCCACGGACGTTGACATTGAAAGCACTTATATAGAGAAATAGATCCATGAACAAACAAATAAATGCACAATAAAGTATCAAATCAATGCCTTACACACACACACACACACACACACACACACGATGTAGACTTGTCTTGCCAACTCCATTTGCTCTCCTGAAATAAATACTGGGCTGGATTCCCTGTCAGATTTATGCTGTGCCCTGCGAAGATGCAATCGAGTGGAGAAAGTCGCCCAGATTGTTTGATCACAGATTGTTCCCTTCTTCCCTTTTTCACATCGCTGATCCAAATGACTTCCTTTTGCTCGCCGCAGTGCACCACTGTCTCCACCACAGTCCTTGTTTAGTATGTGCAAACCGTTCACAGAGTGCATGGATGAAGGAGGGGAAGGGAGAACGCCGCATTAGGAAAGCATTGGAGAAAAAAAGGTAAGAGTTTTCCCAATTTGCTTTCAGCTGCAGTAGCCTTTGCTGCTATTTTTGGAGCTTGGTTCTCGTACCTTTTTGTGCGGAGTTTTTATTTTTTTATGTAACGGCAGGGTGAACTTTAGTCTAGCACATTTTATGCAGGTGCATTTTAAAGGACACCAGAAACTATTTTTTACTTCCTCTCCCCCTCGCCCTTCAGCGGTGATCTTATCATCTTCACTTTTGTTTCTGCCCACCTTTCCGGGACAAGATGTAAAATATTGATCAAAAGCAGCAGGTTATAGGGAAAGGTGTGACAAAGCAGATAGACGGTACAGTTCACAGAAAGGCTTGCAGGGCATTATAAGGAGGATCTGAACCCAGAGACTGAATTATGATATGAGGCTCAGCTACAAGGCAATTTAGAGGAATGCAGGAATCAGGTGTGTTCCTACCAAATCCCACATTCCACATATATCAAGGGGTTTCAGGCTGGTCCTCAGCCCCTCTTCCACAAAGACAACAAGGATGACTGTACAGCCCTTGTGTGGGTGTAGAATGCACAGCAGACTTTCACCAGACTTGGGGAACAGGCACTGGTCTTTTTTGACACCTCCTTAAGCAGTGGAGGATGGTCCATTAGGATGAATAGGGCACTGCCGTACCAACCTCAGTCTGCCTTCAGCCAGCCCCCACCTGCTTACTTTCTTACTTCCATCCCATCCAGAGGGTGACATTGGCACTGAGCTACCTCCCCCTTAGTCTCAGTGCTACATTTGTGAAAACTTGGCTAGAAGGAAGATTGAGACAAGGCCAGAATTAGTTGGGCTCTGCCTCTTACTGCCTCTTGCTCCCCCTAGTGTTGGGCTCCTGCCTTGCATCCCAATGGACACCAGCCACAACTGTACTGAAGTTTAATAGCAGAGACCACTTGTGTGCCAAAGGTCCCAGGCTTCAATGCAATTTAAACGTTTCTGCAATTTAAAAGGATCTCAAGGAACAGGATGCTTGCTGTGACCTTGGGGAACATTCACCCTGGCCAGATCTGGGCTAGGTGGACTAATATTCTGAGGCCCACACTATGCATTATGGGTTTGACCACATTTGAGCATCATTTGGGTGTTAATCCACTTTTTCCGCAATTGAATAAGATTGAAATAGTCCACACCAATATGTATTTGAATTTCTATATAAGGAGCAACCACAATCTTTCCTGTTCACACCACAGACGGTGTTACTGTTGCTGTTCGCCCCTACCTTTTAAGTTGTTGATTTTATTATTTAAGTTGTTGATTTTATTATTAGCTACCAATTAGGTAGCTGAATGAAGACAACTGTGTGCATACCTTTAAAAAAAATTTCATGCAAATGAGGTACACAAAAGCACACAGTCAGGCAATCATAAAGGTTCAGCACACATTTTCAGTTTTCTGGATATATATATATATATATATATATATGAATGAGATAGTCACTCACTTTTCAGACTGCTGTTGTAGATTTTTTAAAATGTATTTTGCTTGTGCAGTTTTATAGTTTGGGGCAAATCTTCCACAATAAGAGAAGGAGGAAACCCCATGGGGATGGTAGGATTTACTGGAAACAATTTCATTCCCTTTTTTTGAAAAAAGAAGAATCTAATTCACTGGCTCTCATTGTGCTCCCAATCTGAATTTAAGATGCTGGCTTTGACTATCTATCTATCTGTCTATCTATCTATCTATCTATCTATCTATCTATCTATCTACAATTTCCCACCTTTTCCCCTGGAAAGTTTGGGAGCAAAATATCTCAGATGCCTCCATTCCCCCACTCCGTAGTGCCTGCCTGCTACTTTCATTTAAGTTTAGGTCTCCTAAAGATCCCACTGCTATCTGAGGTGAGTGACCAAGAAGGGGGATTCTCAAATGTGGTGGACAGTGAAAATATTCTTTAAGTGGGCCTTTTAAGAATCTTGATTCCATTGGGATTCCGCTACTGTCTCAATTAGCTTATCAGCTTGTTTCAGATTTTGAGGTTGGATTTTTTTCTTTCTTGATTTGTATATTACTAATGTAGTGTAATCTACGTTAAAAGTATAAATCAATAAAATAAAAATAAACAAACAAAATTAAATAGAAGAAACAATTAATTTAGGCCTGCAAGAATTTTTTAAAAAGCTATCTGTTCTGTCCAACTGCAACCATGGAATGATTTAATCACTTGCCTCATGCCATTCCCCCTGATTAAAAACTAATCCCTGAATCTGCTTCTTGACCGGTAGAAGAAATTGATAGCTACCAGTAAGATATCAGTTAGTTTTCCTTTACTGTACAGGGATCATACAAAGGAGCAAATAACAGCTTCGGGGAAAGATTTTAGTTGGGTCGTCTAGGGTACATGGGAAAAGTCAAGCCTCCCTCCTACATACACCATGGTCCCAGTGCGCACACACCCTGACAACTGCTGTTAATTTTTAAACAACTGGTCTTCTGTGTAGCATCTGGGGGTTTGCCCCTTTGTGGCAGAAGAGAGGGATACAAGCTCCTAGAATAATATTCTACCACCTGATATTCAGCATTAACTACTAAAGCAAACTGATCCTGCATGTTCACTGGGAAATAAGCACCACTTTATTACATGGGCCTTATTCACTTCTGTAAGAAATTGTAGGGCCATAACCTTAGGCACAAATAGTTTATTAGAAGCAGAGGTTGCTGCTACCCACTCATTTTCATGCAAAGGCTTGATCCTGTCTTCTCCTGTCTCCCCCACTCCACAGACCTCTCCTTTCCACATATAGTATGTCTGGCTAGACATAGTAAACATCCAAAGTATTTAGCCAAAATTACAGTGGGCTCACATGATCACTGACACACTGTTATACACAGATGACACAATCTCCTATTCACTAATTATAAAATTCTATCTCTGTTCTGTGGCATCTTGCTAGGCTGTTGTTGTTTTTTGTGTTGGTTTTTTTAGCCAATTTTATTAGCAAATCTTTAAAAACCAAGGTACCCATCCCTGTAGGCTGGATTTTTCCATGTAGCCACTGCCTCTAAGGTGATATGTCACAGATAAAATGATGCCTATTCTCACACACCCTCAGCAATTCCCAGAGCTAGCTCTTAAAAATCCCTGTGAAGAGCCTTGTTAGTGTCTCCAAAAGAGATACATATTTCTCACATGGATGGAAATGGGCTTGGAATGACTGGCAGGCTCTCGGACTGACAGACTGGGAAAAGGTGGGAAGCCTTACACTTCACAGTAGAAATGAAAATTCTGTTTGCCTTTGTAAAACAAAAAACCAGGAGTCTTTATTCTTCTAAGCACACAGGCAGATTGTCTTGCAATGTTTACTTTTCTGCTCCCAACCCACAAATACTTTAAAGTTTATTTATGTCTGTGTGTGTCACACTGCACAAGTGAGGATAAGGTGATAGCAGAGATTAATGACCTTGCTCCATTAACCCCTTGATCAAGGAACTTCTGAAGAAGCCTTGGCCCTCAAGATAGTGTGGGACTCCACTTCCCATCAGCCCCAGCCAGTATGGTCAATGGTCAGGAAAGATGGGAACTTGTCCAACAATAACCTGCTCTACACATTTTCAAACCCTGTTCTAGAAAAACTTGGAGTTCAATAAGAACATACTACAACTCCTATAATCTCTAACCATTGGTCATGCTGGCTGAGGTTGATGGGAGTTGCAATCCAAGATCTTTCGAGGGCCACAGGTTTCCTATCTATGACATATCCCCTTTAAAAAGTAGATAGGAAGCACAGAGCTGCATGGCTGTCCAACCAAAGCAAGGCTATTCTCCTCTTGAGCACGTGAATACACTTTGCTCTATCACAAATGTGGGGAAACATCGGCTCTCCTGACGCTGCTGAACTACAACTCCCATCAGCTCCAGCAATTGTGGCCAATGCCCAGGGATGATGGGAGTTGTAGTTCAGCAACATATGAAAGAACCAAGATTCCCCATACCTGATCTGTCTAGGGTTGCCATATTTCAAAAAGTAAAATTCCTGACACATGCAAAATTGTTGAGCATTTTTTAAAGAAATCAACAAAAATTGTTAAGCCTTTTTTGGGGGGGAACAAACACAAATTATTGAGCTTTTGAGGGCAAACCTACCCCCCCCATAGTGATTTTAAGTTTTTTGAGCTGTTTCCGCTGCTTTTTCCATCGCGTTGGGGAGACTCTATGATAATTAAAGTGGATAAAATTGACTCGTGTTTTCAGTGAAGCTAGGGGCTGAGTAGGAGCTGCTCTCCAAAGTTTCAGGCACCGATATTGCCTATCGTTGTTAGCAGAGACCCTTTAATTGACTTAATATGGGAACACTTTCATGCTCATCTTTAGCCCCTTGCCAGAACTTCCTTCTCTCCTTTTATCTAGGGGTGCAGAAGATAAATTGTGTCATTCATATAGCTGGTACTGACTATGACAGTCATTGCAAAGGGGTGGAGAGAAATGATTTTTGGGAAATAATGTTTATTGTGCATGCCTTTTTATTTTACTTCCAGCAGTGCCATCTACTGGTGAGTGAGAAATAAGGGGTATGCTTTAGCATGAAAATCTGGAAGAATTCACATTAATGTTTTTTGTTTTGAGGGAAGTTTTTAATGTGTGATATTTTAGTGTATTTTTTGTTTCTATGGAAGCCGCCCAGAGTGGCTGGGGAAAACCAACCAAATGGGCGGGGTACAAATAATAAATAATAATAATAATAATAATAATAATTATTATTATTATTTTGTTTTTTTAAATGTAATCAAATAAAAATCCCCAACTTTACTGGCAGTGTTACACTTAAAGAGTCCTCAGGGGCTGGTAACTGATGCAGAGGGTGCCTGTAAAATTTATTCTGGAAGTAAGGTATAGGTATCTTGGGCTAGATGAAGGATGTTCATCTTCAGTGAAGCATCTCTCAAGGCTGCATGGAAACCTGGTAGAAATATAATCTCAAAACCCAAGCAGGTTCATATGTTTGTTTCAAGAAAACTTACTGAAGTGGAGGGGTGACGGATCAATCAATTCCACCCCACCCCCACAGAAAAGGTAGATAAAATTATGACTTACTGAATTGATGTCTCTTGGCAAAAGGTGTGGGCAAAATGGACTGCCAATGATTCACTGTAAAGAGAGGAAAGTTACTGGTGATGAGTGAAAGTTCTTCCATGCACTTTGGAAAATGGTGGCCTTTTAAGAAAGGATCTGACACACAAACAAAAATAACTCCTAAATTAGTGCATAATTTTACATGGAGTTGAAGCATGAAATGATTGAATTGCTTCTTTAAATGACCAACAGTTTTAGGAAGTGTTTAAAAATAATCTGCATTTAATTTTAAAAACCCAATGACTTCTAGCAAAAAAATTATTAAGAATTATTAATCTTTCCATTGGTGAAGAGTTCTGTGTAATCAAAGAGCTTGCATATTCTTATGCCGCAATAAATTAGTCCAATGAAAGGCACTACTTTATTATTCTCTCTCACCAGTTCAATGTTTTTTTTTAAAAAAACTGGAAAATACAGGCGAACAATTGCTAAATATTTTCAAATGATATTTAAAGACACAACCATAATGAAAAAGGAATATTGTAAGATTCAACAGGCTTGAAATGATCCGATCAGCAAAATTATTTACTAAAAGTACTACATGGTTCAATTCCTACATTGAGTAGATATAGCCCTCTTTTTATTTAATGCACAATGAATTTAGTCAATTTTAGTAACACAGTAAATAAAAGTAAAGTATAGCTACATGCGCTCTGGTACACAATAAATATTTGTTTTAAGGGTGTCCTTGGCAGCCCTGCCCTGCAATAATGAGTAGTATTGATTTCAACTGAAGTTAACACTTAATATGGAAATTAGTTCCATGAGCTGTTTAAAACTCGCAAGGAAAAAATAACAGCAACTTTTCTTTGTGGCGCCACGACATAATTCAGTTTTAAAAGAGCAATGGAACACACCCTTTCCTGCTGCGAAGGACGGGACGAAGTCTTTCTGTGGGTTGTATAGCGAATGTACAAAGAATCCAACAGGTGGCTCCGTGGCGCAATGGATAGCGCATTGGACTTCTAGAGGGTTGAAGGGATTCAAAGGTTCCGGGTTCGAGTCCCGGCGGAGTCGCAGGGAGAATTTTTGTTTCGTTTTGCTCCGCTTTTCTCGCCTACTTTTTTTTTTTTTTACAGAAAGCAGTTCCGCGTCTTAAAATCGGATAAATATTTGCTGAGGCGGCGAAAGCTTGCCGTGAAGGCCAGCAGCGCCAACCCTTTCCTTTAGCTTACACAGCGCCGACTACGGACTTCCCCTCAGGAGGGAGGCGTTGCCTTAGCGAGGCGGCCGATTCTGAGGGGAGAAAAGGCCACGGGGGCGAGGGAGGCCGAGTTACCTCAGAGCGCCAAAAGCCCGCCTTCCCCAGAGCCAAAATGGGGCGGAAGCCTCGCTGCGTCCGGCTACACTCGCTTTCTCCGACTATTGGCATGAGGATGGAAACCATTACGAGTCCCCGCAAAACTCGCCCCTGGCTGTCCGCTTTCTCGCCTGCCTGCGCCGCCATTGCAAGGCTGACGGGGGAAGGAAGAGCCGCCTCATGGCCGCCTCAGCAGGGCTGGCCTGAGGCAACTGCCACGGCTTTACCCGCGCGGCCAGGGCATAGTGGAGCAGGAGTTTACTGTTTCGACAGCATCTCCCCCAAAAGGCTAGAAGCAGTTATTCATTTCTTTTGCTTACATTATTTTTTTAAAAATAAAAATATTCGCCCCCGCAGCTCCAAGGAGCTCGTGAAGTGGCGCAGCAGGTGGTTCTTTATTTATTGTTTATTGAATTTACTGTATATACCGCCCTTATACCCGGAGGTTTCATAGGGCGGTTCACATAAAAGGATCAACATAAAAACCACAAACTCAAACTAAAAATAACAGCCCAATTACACTCCCCCCAAAAAGAGACACACATTTTTTAAAAGGGCATTCCTCTTCCTAGTACCTCACAACGACCCTGTGAGGTAGGTTAGGCAGAGAAAGCGTGGGGAGGGGGGGACATGATTGACTCAAGGTGGGCTGAGTGGGGGAATATGAACCCTGGTCTCCCACCCGGGATCCTTTTCTTTGTATGTGAGCAAGTGGCCCGCATAATGCCACCTCAGAAGTAAAACCCGCCAAGTCTCAGCCTAAGCAAAGGAAGTAAAGCATGCATGTGAACAAAGAGACGGGTTACAGAAATAGGGCAGCGAGATGCTGGTGCGTTTTTTATCCTATTTAAAGGCTGCTTTTATTCCATTTCTCTCAGCTAAAACTTTTTGGCAAGGCCTGTATGCACATTCCAAGCACGTTCGCATTTCTGTCTCAGCGATGTCTACGCTGGCTTGGTCCTGTGCACAGAACGGAAAGATGGCAGGATCCCCACGGGCGTCTGGCTTCAGGCACTGGCATGACATGAAGGCTAGCAACATCAACCCCACCGGTGTGGGAATAATCCCATCGCATGGAGACGGCTATGTCAGGTCATGTACCCACAGCAGTGACCAGGTGAGGGATGACCGCTGGGAGGAGCGCAGAAAGAAGAAACGCCATGGTGCACCTGCAGCAGCACAACTGGATGCCTTCATCTGCCTTGGCTGCGACAAAACACGTGTCGGTATATGCAGCCACAGCAGGCGCTGTAACTCCAACGGTTTGACTTCTCCTGAAGGCGCACTCTTCCATATTCTTCCAGATGGCAACATCATCAGTGCTAGAGTGCCGCGTGCAGAATTAGCGCTGAGGACATCAAGGTTAGCTTGCCTTGCTAGGGGCCACGGAAATTGTGAGAAACGGATTGTAATCCTTATTTAGCAGCAACCACTTGACCTTCCCAGACCCAAGGGAGAGAATAAAAGCTCTTTCAACAGGCTATTTGGGCAGACAAGCCAAAGCTGTGGATATTTTCAATGGGCAAGGAGAACTGAAGCTGGCACACTAAGTGGGCCCTCTTTTTATTTATAGTTATTTTAAAAGAATCTCTTTGTATGAACAACTTTCTGCTGATCAGACAGCTTATGTAATGTCCCAAATATTCATGAGGTTCAATGAACAGTGTTGCATCACTGCCTCTGTGGAGGGATAATTTGGCGATGTTAAGCATTTTAGAGCAAAATGGAGTCAGCGCTGAGAAGTAAATTCTCAACCCATCTGGGAGAATGATTATAAGACAATAAAACAAGTCCTTTTAGTTTTCTGTAGAAGGGTTACCGCAAATGCATTAAAAATGCTTGTGAAGTCTGACCACTAGAGTTCAGGAGCTGGGATAGTGCACTAGCGAAGCCCTGTAAGTCATAAAACAATCAGGCTTACAGTTGAACTAAATACAAATAGAATACAACGGTAAGCAGAAGCTAACATTCACAAATGGATTGTACTCCTTCCACAGTAGTTTCAGTGCAGGTGCTACAAACCAGTTTATCACATTCTCTCCCTTCTGTCTTAGGTTGAAACGGCTACACAGCCTCTTCAAGATGTGCTGCAGGTGGTGCAATGTCCATCCCATGATCTCCAAGAAGGAACCAGAAATAAGAGTAATCTATCAGGTCCAATGACCAGGGGACGGACATGACTGATCCAGATACTTCAGGCAAGGAAATTTCTTCTGAGTGGAAATTATTGTGTGGCCAGTGAGAATCTCACTAATTGGGTAAGGAGGCAGGTATTCCTTTGGAAGGGAAATGGTAATTATTTTGCTTTCCTTCTGACCTTTCTCATTGTTTCAACAACAGGGTTTGACCCTACAAAAATCATTTACCCACCGAAAAAATGGAAAAACAAATGACTCAAAATGTTTTGCAGCAAGTTGAAGGCTGCCAAGAAGGTACCGGGACCACATTGCTCACTGCTTTTGATGTGAAAGACTAGCACGGAGAGTCAGTGTGGTGTAGTGGATTAGGGGGGCCCAAAGTGCTAGATACCACTCTTATTGGTGACATGAAAAATCTTTAAAATTCCTGTTAACACCATAATAATTCCTAGTGTAATGTCATTTTGTTTTGAGGTGAAATGAGTTATGTGAACAACCCATTTAAAATGTTTCATTATCCCTTTTAAATATGAAGTCTTACCTTGAAAGAAGGTATTATCTTTGACCTTCATATTCACATTCATATTCATTTATAGAACTCGGGTCAGGATTCATCTGAGTCCCTTCAACTGAAGCCCTGTGCAACAACTTCCGCAATGAGGTCTTCCCCTTCTTCTACCCCATGCCCTCTCCCCAATTGGTTGGGGTGGGTGGGTTCGGAGAACACCCAAAACAGCACTTCGGGAGCAGGAAGGAAAGGGCAGATCATTTTGTCTGGCAAGCTTGACATGTGAATGATCAGAAGACTGTGATATTGAATTCCTACCTTTTCCAGAGCATACCTTCACAATATTTCCATAAATTCATTGATGAATATAATGCATTAACGTCACCTGATAGTGAATTCTTAGAAATATTTTAATGGGGAAGCACACACAGGTTTTACACTTTTCTATGCCAACATAGTAAGGTATTTAAGTTTATATTAGAATTGTCATTTTTTCATTTAATTGACCCATATATATTCAGTATGCTTAATCTTGCATAAGTTTATATTTTTCTTTCTGAAGTTTAGTTCCATCATCTTTTATTTATTTTATTTCACAAAATTTATGCATTGCTTGTTTGTAAAGAAAACCTCAAAGCGGTTTACATATTTCAATTCCATTTCCAAGATATTGTTGGAAAACCAGGACCGGCCTTGTCCTCTTCTTCCTGATAAGATAACTAAGTCCAGTTGTTGCAAAATCTTATATATATAATCTTTAACAGGTAATTTAAGTTCAGCCCCCTCCTTTAAAGCTATGTGCGGAATTTTTTCTTCTTCCGATACTTCTTGCCTGCTGCAAGGGCTGATTTTTCAGCAATGATGTCTTGATACTTCCTTTTATTATATCTGAACAAGAGAAATAATGTTATAAAGTATGAATAACATACATTAAAAATATGCAGGTGCAAAGTAACTTTAAGCAGTGTAGTGACTATTATCAGTTATAGACCAAACCCAAAAATAGATTTAATTTAATAATAGCAATTATTGTTGGCCATGATAGAGAAAATGAACCATGGTATTCAATGCTGGTGCATTTGAGTACCAGAACAAACACCAGAAGAGAGCTGTTGCCTCATACCCTCCTTGTGAACGTCCTGAAGACATGTGGCTAACCACTGTTACAAACAGAATTCAGGACTAGAAGGACCCCTGGTATGATCCTACTAGCTACAATAAAACTGAGAAAAGATTTTAGATGGTTTTTTAGAATAAAACTAGTTCCAAGAAACTTAAAAAAGGAACATTTTTATAGCTAAAAGCTTAGTTTTATATTAGTATAAAAGCAGGTATGCTATGATGCCAATTCTACTAGTCACAACTGAAATTACACTCATTAATTGATTAAAATTAAACAGAAGTACTGTTTCTCATACACCCTAACAAGAGATTGAACGGGCAGCAATGAATCATCATGCATGTCCCAATCAGGCACAGAATCTCAATATTGTCTCTCCAACATAAATACCTTAAAACGGGAAGAAAATGGGCTCTGTCTTAACAGGCAAGCAAGATGCTACTACAACATGCAGTATGAACTGCAGTATGCAATTCTTACAAAGACAGAGGCTGGAATTCAATGTTGCATAACTAGATGCTTGCTCAAAGGGGATTCACATTCTTCTCTGCACTGCAGCTCCCCATTCACCCTCAAAATCTGCTCCAACCTACTGTACCAGATTCTGATGGCACTCATGAGGGGAGGAGAGAAAAGTGAAGTCCCACTGTGAGCATAGGTCCATTCTGCTTGCACACTGGGAACACCCCAAAGAGATGAAGTATCTCTGCCGACTTTTCAGGATTGTCTTTTTCTCCTGCATCCATGAATATGCAGTTTTAAAAATAAAGAAACCCACCCTGCTTTTCTTTATAAATACACAAAGCACTTACAGCATTACTCACGTGACATCAAAGCAATAAAAACACAACCCCAAAGAGACAGTTTCAGTATAATCTGAGCACTGAAATGGACAAGGCCCTGTGCCTCAAATTCCAACCAACTATGCTTCTGAAAGTGTTTGGGATGCATAGCAGGGCCTCCGATGTTAAATGCACAAGATCATATGGGAGTAATGTCCTCCAGAAATTGCTAGTAAAACCTTAACACATTCTTTGACGTCATCACATCGCTTGTATAAAGTTTTCAATTGAAATTCATTCCAAATACCTTCTAAACTCAGAATCTGCCAGAAGTTCTTCCACTATGTTCTTCTTCCTCTCTTTCTTGGGAATTCGGGCATGATAGAAGTCTATTGGAGAATCCACAACAGTTCCAACCTGAGAAAAGAAAATATAAGGTATTTTATAGCTATATACACTTGAAGGGCTATTTTTACAAAAGAGGGGTCACTGGACAAACAAAGAGCAGTGATGCCCAGTACATACTACACTCTCAAACACAATTGCTAAATACATACAACACAGTGAAGAACTTGCTATATCCAGAAAAGGTTTTGATATAAAAGAAAGAAAAGCAGCATGCTAAGACACTTTTATTGAGCTCATCTTAGGGGGAGATTCATAAATCTAGCATACAATTAAACATGTTTACAGAATTTAAGTTCAAATAATGGTGCAAGTTCAGCTGAATCCATCTGACTCTTCAGTATGCTTATCTGTAGTGATGGACAGCATTGTGGAGCTGTAATATCCCAGTGGTCGAGTTGCTGCTGCATAGTGGAGTGGAGGGGGTGATGTCAGCGCAATGCAAATACCCTGGCAGAGCCACCAACTCCCCTCCCCTTGTGTGCTGCAGGGACTCAGCCACCAGGAGGTCTGGTGAGCAATGCAGCCCCACCATACCATCTACTTACTATTGCTTATATGTGCTTTGGACTCTAGTAACTGGCTACAATAAAAATATATACAAGGAGTGAAGCTTTGGATGCAGCAGGGAGCCATGTACTTACTTTTTCAAGTAGTAGCAATGAAAAAAAATGAACACAGAAATGTTTTGTGCATACTACATTTGAAAGTCAGGAGGCAAAAAGCATTATGCTGAGCAAATGGAATGCAACTGTTAATGACTGAAGGAAGATATATGCTGGAATACAATGAGCCCAGATTTCGGAGCATATTTTAATGCAGTGTTTAATTCTTAAGGTGGCATGCACGTACAAAATTTATTACCTAAGGAAAGTAGATAATGGTCAGGATGTTCCAAAGTATGCTTAACTTCAGCGTGGTGTAGCAGAAACCCAAAACCAGTTGAAAATATCTTCTCATTTTCTTACCTGGAAGTATTTGGGGAGACCTTCTCTGTCATTCTTTTTATAAAATCTCTTAGGATCTATGGCTGCCCTCATCTTCAGAGCCTTAAGGTCATTTTTCAATTCATCAGTCATTTCTGGGGCTTTCATACCAAACCAACCGTTGCCTGTTGTTTTCTCTCGCTCTGCCTGTATTCAACACACCAAGAAACAGCAGTTCAATATTTGTCCACTTGCTAATAAACAACTGCATTTTCATGCAACAAAGTCAGCTAGTTAAAACTGCAAGCAAGCTTTATGATTAAAAGTGTTAGAAGCTGGACATATAACAAAAGGTTATCCTAACGTTTAGAGCTTTACATTAAGGCAGTTTTCACAATATTCAAACATTTTCCTTATATTTAAACAGGCTTAAATGATTTTTTAAAAAAGCAACTGTAACTATCTAAACCAACATTATTAGTTTACCAAGGTCTTCATATGTTATTTTTAAAGTAAAGAAGCACTTTAGAGATTATACAGCTAAGAAGTGGGTAAGGAGTTTAAGTAGTGTGTGGATGTGTATGAGTGTGCATGTGTGTTATCCCCATATAGATAAAGCTTTGGATTTCCTCTGACAATGTTTTGATAATACAGCTTCCCACCACCATCCAGCAGTGGGCATGGAAATACAGCATCTATGGGCTGAAGTCAGACTCTGTTATTAGCCTTTAAACTTTAACTAATGTTTCAAGTTAATACATCTCAGTTTCAATATTACGCTTTAATGCCAAATTAAACTCAAATACCCAAGAAGCTCCTGTAATATTAAGTAACCCACACTTACAAGCTGACATCGCCATATGCGCAGTATCACTCTTTCCTCATTCATTGTAGCCATATCTTCCACATGAAGCTTGCTTCCTCCTCTGTTCCCCCAAATATCCACAAACATTCAATCTTAAGCTTTCACCTTTTTGTCCTCTAAGCTATTGCCTCATACTCTTGCATGGTTCCCCACACCCATCCTAAAGCCCCTGAGTCCTCTTGTCTCTTCAGGAATCATAATCTTTTGGCAAGCCCCTTTCTTCTGGCACCCATGTGCTCTTAAGTCTTCTTCACATGCTGCTGTCTGACTTCACAGGCTAAGCTGTAAAAAAGACCTACTGATTCAGTGTTGCAGTTGTCACATGCAACCACATGAACATTAAGGAGCACTTGATTGAGTCTGATTTCGCTGGCATTTTGCTCAAGGGCTGAAGAGTGCTTTTAAAAAGGAAGAGCCTGTTATTATCAACCTTCATCTTTTATTTGTCATATTTTCTGTTCTTCTTCCAAGAAGTTCAGAGCAGCTTATATGTCACCACCCTTTGGCTGATTAAACGTTATATGGCCTTTTAAATGTGCTTGTGGAAGAGGGGTTATTGCTTTGCTTTTTGTGTTCTTGTTTTGTATTTTTATGTTGTGAACCGCCCTGTGATCTTCGGATGAAGGGCGCTATACAAATTAAATAATAATAATAATCCCATTATCTAATCATTGTAAGGCAGACTAAGCTGAGAAGTGAAGTGACGGGTGCTTACATGCCCTCAGAGTCAGCCCAATTCTTGTAGCATTGAGCATTGCTCAGTGACCCTCTACTTACCCTACGTTGTTTCTTCAGCTGGTGGACCGATTCTTTTAAAGGTGGAACAGATTCCCTTTTTTCAAAATCTGGAGTTATAACACTCTTTTTCAAAAGCTATAAGGGTATATTAAAGTAGCATAATTACTACACAGTGCTAAGCAGACAAAACACAAAAGAAATTTTAGGAAACTTGAAAACTGCAGTTACAATAAAAGTTAAGCTCCCTAAGGACTAGGTCAGGACAAAAAACTGAGTCACAGAAAGGTTACTGATGAGAGTGGCTCAATAGGACTTGTAGAAATCACAGAACAGTTGAGAAGTTAAGCTGAGAAAGGAGCACCAAAGAAAAGAAAATCTGGAAAATGCAGTTTTTCTGGTAAAAACAAGGAGTAGATTCCTTCAATGTTTTATTGAGGGCTTCCTTCTAAGCCAGCTTTTAGCACAACAGTGAACATTGGGTACTTTACCTCATCTTTCTTTTTCTCCTTTAGTGGCACAACTCCATGAAAGCCAGATTTCTGCTTTCCTGCATCAAAATTAATATATGAGCCTCCAAGGTTTTTAACATTTAGACCAGGATCAATGCTGCTTGAAAATGATAAACTAGAAGAGAAAGAAATGTTAAATTTACATGCATTTTGACACCACCTTCTAAAGCTTATTACAGAAAAATATTTAAACGAGCAAACCAAATCAGTTTCGAAAGCACTGACACAGACCTATTAACTCCTTCCCATAGGAACCAAGACATACAAATGACTCTTTAACTGAAGTTTTAACTTTTCCCTAAAGCATGTGAGCTGCAACAGAGGCTTTCAACAGAATATACCAAGGTTGTACACTCCCAATAGAAAGCTCTTAAAAAGCAGCTGAAATGCATATGGCAAATCCACGGACTGTCAATAGCCTAGTTTACAGTAACTTTTAAGCAGCTTTTTTGCCCCTACTCCATGGCGACTATTCCCTGGAAAACTAGAAGTCATGTATCAGACAATTCATGTCTGCCACTGCTTCCATTTTCTCAGACCTTGTAAAACAATAAACAATTCTGCCCCAGATACATGCATCTAATAATACTGCTTAACATAAACTATAACTAAGTTCATTGAGAGAACTTACATTTTATTATTTTCATTTATTAAATCTTCCTCCTCATCTATAAATTCTTCTTCACTGTCTTCCAATTCAGAGGATTCCTCACTTTGTTTATTACCTTCTGTGTCCTTCTCTTCTAAATACCATGATCTGGTGGAGTCCAAGCCAGGAGTTTTATCAATTACAAATAGTTCTTCACTATGTGATTCATGTAAGGTGGTAGTAGTTTTTTTATTAGTATCTGTCAAACTGGCAATTGTTTCTACTTCATTAATTTCTTCTAAATCACTGTTTTCAGATTCTTCACCCTCATCACTTGTAAGAAGTGACACAGTCAAATGTGTTTCATGGCCTGTTTTGGTTGTATGTGAAGATGATTCAGCAACTGGTTCATCTTGCCTTCCATCACTGTCTGAACTTGCAACAGAAATCCTGCAGTCATCACTGTTGCCTTCTATATTTCGTGACTGGATAATATTCTTTTGTGGGCTATCTATTTTTGATGGCTTGCCTACTTCTATTGCCTCTTCTACTTGATACTGTGTAACCTTTCCAGTATCCATTTTTGGGGGTTCCACATTGCTTTTGTTTTTATTAGCAGTTGTCTGTTTCAGGGGCATACTAGACTGATCAAGTTTTATGTCATCATATGGAGAAATGTCCGAATTATTTTTTATAGGTGACTGGTTTTTAGTTACCTTTATGGATTTTTCTAAAGTTAGATCACACACTTCCTCTGTGCTCTCCGCAATTTCATATACATCAGCTAACATTTGTTTTGTGACCAACTCCTTGATATCTTTCTCCTGTCTTATCTTTACCTCCACACTGCCCACAGATTCACAGTTCCTCTCTTTTGTCTTGTCTTTTTTAGGTGATTTTTGTGTGCATTCTCTTGCCTTTCGTGGGGGGCTGCTTGACACAATCTGTTTTGGATCATTGTTGAGAACAGATTCAGAATGGCCCTTTGTTTTACTGGGGCTAGGTTTCTCATTTATCAAAAGAGTTGAGAGAGATGAGGCTTGGTCTACATCTAAATCAGAATTTGTAGGTTGCTCTGAATCAGAGATTACAATAGTCTCAGATTTTGTTACACAGTCAGTCAGTTTTGCTTCTTCCACCACAGCTTCACTTTTTCTTTCAGGCAGAGGCATTGCTTCTTTGGACAATCTCAGCCCCATGCTCCTGGTTATTCGTTTAGACTGGACAGATTGCTCTGCAGAAATACCGGAGCACCATGATTCTGTATCAGAAACTTCTTCAGCTTGGGCCTCACACACTGGTGAAACAGTAGTCTTGACTTGCCGAATTCTAGTCATTCTTGCAACACTTGGAGTCCGTACTCCTGAAACAGTGGAAGAACATGATTCTGCTTCAGATATGTCATCATCTTCTTGACATCTGCTTCCTTCACTAAGAGGAGCTTTCTTGCTCTGTCTGCTTTTATTGGGCGTCTCTGGTGGACAAGGAACTACAATTTTCCGCCTTCTTGTTATTCTTATAAATAAAGGTGTCTGAAGACCGGACACAGAGGAGCAATTTGATTCTGCTTCAGAAATATCCCCATCAGCCTGCAGTTCAGCAACTGAGTCTGCCAAATTTACAGTCTTTCTCCTATTCAGAGATGCCTGCGATTGCGGAGGCTCCTCCGCATCCATTTTTGTTTCAGACTCCTTTGTTTTCTCAAGAGGAGGCTCAGGAACAACTTTTGCAGGGAAATTCACTTTACTTCTCCTAGTTGTCCTGACAGATGTGCTGCCTTCCGTTGAGTCCAGCTGAAAGAAAGAGAATAATGTTGAATAATATGTAAAAGCTATTTCCACAGGCAAAAGCCACATGAGAAACTCCACTCTCAGATTCCAATGCACTGTGGCTTTTTAATCCATTAGCTATTGTTAGAATGAAACAATATTGCACGAATTGTCACAGCAAGTCATCTTCTTAGTTTTACCTTGCCAACAAAAACCATTCATAAGTTTTTTGATAGACATTTCAAAAGATAAGACCCCCAAACTGTTTGCTTTAATGTACCGTAACTCTCACTTGGAGAAGAGGACACTTACACATCTGCTTAGGAGCATAATTCAGCAGCAGTTTAGGGTTTTACTAAAACACCAGAAAGCATCATTATGTCTGAAGGACTCCCATGTTCCCATTTTGACAACGGCTGTGCTATTTAAGTCCCCATGGCTGTATATGTTATGGGAGCATCATGCAGTTTGCAGAAACTAGATCACCAACACATCCACACTGTATGGCAACTAGCTATAGGCAATTCTAAAAAATACTGCTACACTTACCTCACAAACGTACCCATAAAAGCAACGAGGTACAATCTGTTAGCAAGCACTGCCAACCCAAGACATTTGCTGCTTGAGGGAAACAACAAAATGACAATCCCTACTTCTATGTATGGAAACCATGCCAGCAACTGAATCTTACCTCAGTGCTAGCAATGGGACAGCATCCTCTGCTATATGTGAGGGCAGCCAGTACCACAGCTGGCGTATCTTGCAGTGATAGTTCTGCCGCTCAATCTGTCACCTCTGTACCCCGCCCCTCCTAAAGGCAGAGGGTGGTCCTGCCTCGAGGGCTTTCCTTATGGGGTGAATGAGCCCCACTAAGAATAAGCCATAGGTGTACAGCTGAGATATCCGTATCTTCTCTGCAATGTTCTCCTTCAGAAAGGCAGCAGCCAGAACGGTGCCTCAGATTGCACCGCATCTCTCCAACCCCATCTTAATATCCATCATGCAAAACACATATGCGCCGCCCTGCTCCCCCCCTCCAGTGAAGACGAGTGGGGGGGACCGCTTCAGGGCACGCAAGGGCACTTTAGCAGGAGCCCCGCGGCCGCCGCCATCAGGGCTGCAGTGATCCTCCGCAGTGGATCCACGGCAGTGCTCGCGGCGCAACGGTCTCCGGTCTCGCGCACAGAGGCTACGCGCGCTCCCGGGCGGACTGAGGGGTCTGCGCATTCAAACTCCAGCGCGGGAGCTGCGCGGGCCGGAAACAGAATCGCTCGGGCCGGCTGCCCCTTTGTCCCCCCCCCCCACTCTCCCTAGATATCGCTCCGCTCCCTTCTCACCTTCGCTTCTCCAGGGTGGTCCCTGCTCTCCGGCTCACTCCGCCGCGCTCCCCGCCGCGTGGCCACCATCTTCTCTCTTCTTTAATACGCATGGGAAGGAAGCCACTTTCAGCTCGCTTCCGGGTTGGTGTGCTCGCCTAAGTTCTCCGGGTGAAAACTTTCTACCCCCCCCCGAACAGTTCCCGTCAGCGGCACTGGACCGGAACGGCTCGCCTAGATCGCTGCACACGTGGGCTTCCCCCGCTCGACTCTTCCATTCTCTTAGTGGCTGTCTTGTGTGTTGTTTTAGCGTACATTTTAACTATGGGATATTTATATCTCAACGGTTTTGTGTATCTTGATGGTCTTTATATTGTGCTCAGAAGCCTCCTTTGGCATTGGGCTGTATATAGAATCACAGAATTGTAGAGTGTAAGGGACCCACGAGGGTCATCTAGTCTCACGCCCCGCAATACAGGAATCAAATAAAGATAAATAAAACAAACGATTATGACAATAATTCTCTCTTAGTCTGTAGGCAGGAGGTCTGTTGAAGGTGTGGGGGGGGATTAGCAAATTTACTTCAGCAGGGAAAGGGAATTCTGATGAAGGGGAACAGCTTTTAGGAACAGGCGCCCTGGCTTGTCCGTTTCCTGACAGCGGGACTGACAGTTTTCTGTTTTTTATCTGCAGCACAACTTCAAAATGTTTTCTGAGTGAGGGCTGCTGCTTAATCACCGCCACACCTTTATGCATTTCCAGACGTGCTGCTTTTGGCCTTTAAAGCCCAAATGGTTTGGGGCTGGGTTACCATAAGATCCACTTCAGAAGCCTTGCCTCTGTCACATGAAGAGAGGCAGGTAACCCTCACCCCCTGGAACTTTTAGTGGCACCCCACTAAGTTAGCAGCCCTTGCAGGGAAACTTAAAAGGTAAAAGGACCCCTGACCATTAGGTCCAGTTGTGGCCAACTCTGGGGTTGCGGCACTCATCTCGCTTTATTGGCCAAGGGAGCCGGCGTACAGCTTCCGGGTTATGTGGCCAGCATGACTAAGCCGTTTCTGGTGAACCAGAGCAGCGCACGGAAATGCCGTTTACCTTCCCGCTGGAGCAGTACCTATTTATCTACTTGCACTGGCGTGCTTTCAAACTGCTAGGTTGGCAGGAGCAGGGACTGAGCAACGGGAGCTCACCCTGTCACGGGGATTCGAACCCTAGGCTCTGGTTTAACCCACAGCGCCACCCGCGTCCCTGCAGGGAAGCTTAGTTTGCACCAATTTACACCTTTCTATTGATAGGTAAAGACCCAGACTGTTGTAGCATGGACCTCTTTTAAACCCCAAACCTGTGTTCATAATTGGAGCTTTAGTGAATTTTGTTTTTTGTACTTTTTGACTTTATGGGTTTTTAATATTTTATAATTGCAATGTTTGACGTATGCCAAGCTATAAAAAGAACATTGTTATGGAACAGCCTAGAGAGAAGATTAAGAAAACACCTGCTCCCTCTCAGCCGGTGGTCACTGCTTTTAAAAATTGTAGTGTGCAAGCACATTACCAAATGGATCTGACACATGGAAGATCACAGCACTTAATTCCATGACGTAGGAGGGGCTGCAAATCCTGTAAGCAGCTCTGGGATTGCTCCTGGGATCAATTATATAGTGCTCTGCCTATCCCACCTGCCTAAGCACAATAAAATCTGGGACTGGTAATTTTTGAGATAACTTGATACAAAGAGGGTCACAACTCTCTTCCCCATAACCTATGTCCTACTGACCCTACAGCTGCTGCTGGACCCCCATCACCTCCAGCCAGCACAACTATTGCCAGGGATGGCAGCTGTAGCATAAATAATATCTGGAGAGCTACAGATCCTCATCTCTGCTAACTTTTTAATGTATTTGCTTTTTTGATAGTTTTCTTTTCTTGTGTATTTTTGTTGGGAAGCCTCTGGTGTGACACACACACAAACACACACGAGTTAAGAGTTCAACATTAAACCAACAATGCCATATAACAGTGGTTTCCAATTAGCTAATTATTGAGGACTCTGTTTTTCAAAAGCCAAGCCATGGAGCTTCTACTTTTGAAACTTTTGACACCTCTATGGTAGTTTTTGTTATGTGAATGCTCCCACACTGTGCTTTTTTCTAGAGGGGCGCAGGGTATGCATACCCCTAAGCATTTGGTGAATCTGAGTTTTGCCTCATTGAGGGGCAGTATTTCAATAGTAGGAAAATGAGAGTACCCCTAAACGTATTTTTAAAAGAAAAAAGCACTGCTCCCACAGATCCTCTGGGTGGGTTATGTGGACACCCTGGGATCCGTGGACACCAATTGTGAACCACTGCCTAAAAGACCTAGCTAGGATTTTACTCCTTTGTAGTTCTCATTGAGGTGGTAGACTTGCATCACAGAGGTGCTTCTTTTAGACAAGGATGAACAGCTGTTCATAGTTTTATGGCAGAAAGGTTTATGGAAGTAGAAGAACAGAGAAAAATAATGATCCAGAAAGGAAAAGTCTTTTCTGCACTTAGAAGCAATTTGCATGAAGGAAATTTAGCAACATTGCTAGTGTTGCTACTCTTAGTGCGGATTGGTAGTTACACGCAGAAACTAAGGTTGGTCTAGTTTCAGATAACTTATTCGTTCTGACTAGACTCAAGTATATCTGCAAACACTTAAGACAGGGCTGCCATACACCCGGCTTTCCCTGGGATTTCAAAGGCGGCATTGATGTCTGGGGGGAATTTCTGAAAGGCGGTGCTTTGTCCTGGATCTTAGCCAAATCAATAAAAAAAACCCCAGAGTGTCCTGGTTTTTACTTTTTGAAATATGGCAGCTTAAGATTAGAGTACAAGTTGTGTTGGGGGAGGATTTGGTTATGTCACCTATTCCAGCACTGAATCTGAAATACAGTATTAAAATGAACTAGAAAGAAGTACTAAAAAGAAGCGCTGGATGGGGTAGAGCCTTGACTCAAAGTGAGGCCTGGCTGAAAGGAAATCTTTCTCTTGGCATAGTATCACCAAAAATGTGTTCTGCTTCCATATTTGGGATATGTGTGTTTTCCAGATAACATGCATAGTTTAAAATCTGTTTTAAAGTTTTATTTCATCGTATCATTTTATAGGAAGCATTCCATCTAGTGTTCTTCATGCTGGCTGGAGAAAATCCAAACCAAAATCTGCAGTTCCTCACTCCCTAACTCCAAAAAAGGACAACATAACCTGAAATATTATTTGAAAATTTGCATAGAGATACACACAAAGAGGAGAAACAGTTACCAGCGAATTTCTGTAAAGCAAGGGTTTTTTTAATCAACAATGATTTTCAAACTAGTAAAAGCTCATTAGGTACAGAAGTTTAAATAAAACCAGTTAATTCTGAAGCAGACTACATACAACTGCAGCTGTCTACATCTTTTGTTTTGCAACCCCCAATTTCCATAAACAGACTTCCTGCAAATTCAGTACATACTATTTTTAGCAATATCGCCAGAATTATTTGGATACTTATGCTGCAAATCAAAGTTTACGCCAGAATCCTGTCTGAGCAGCTTTACTTAAAACATTTTAGGACCCAAACATCACCACATGCTTAAACCCCCTTATTCAAAAACTTTATAAAAACTTGAGAAGTTTGCCCACTGGAATGGATTAAAGTACGTAACCAGGATATGATAGACAGTACAAAAGCATTTGCTATTTCTAGCTACCCATTATGATGCTATTTTTAATTAGAATGTAAAACTCTGGACTTCAGATAAAAGTTTACCACCCCTCATGAAACCTGTCATTAGTGCATTAAACAGGTATGCATATACAAATACAAAAGTTAACCTTCCTCAAATGGCGTAAAACCTCCAAAATGTATTTGGCTATACACTAAATGAAAAACTAGAAAGCTGCTTCAGTTATAGAAGTTTCCATAGGTTAAAAGCAGTCCAGAACACTGAATGCACCAAACTAGTTGACAAAAACAAAGGGTTGATGCTACACAAAGGGCTTGCCTATGCTTTGCACGGGTCCAAGTAGTTTTCCATTTGCCAAGCCACTTTCCCCAGGAAAACCTCTTTACCACTGAATCGGAGGAAACTTCAATCCATTGAAAACCCAACTGATGTCTGCTCTGATTCAGCAGTGAATAGGTTTTCCCAGGATAAAGTGGTGGGAAAAGCAAAAGTGTGGATGAGCCCTTAGTTATGCTTTGAGTGGACCTGCTGTAAATCATCAGGATTTAAGTCAGTCATGAGTAACAAATTCCATTTATTTCAGTGGCTATACGCTTATTCAATCTGGAACCAACCCAAACTAATTTTCGTTTAACTATGTCAGCTCTGATTTTCAGACAGAATTGGGTCTCCTGCTTTTTGGGGGGACTACAACTCCCATCATCTCTAGCTAGCAGGACCAGTGGTCAGAGATGATGGGAATTGTAGTCCAAAAAGAAGCTAGAGACTCAAATTTGGGAACCCCTGCTCTATACTGTATGTGATGTCAAGGTTATATATAAAGCCAATCATCTTTCTATGGGTCTCAAAATGTAAATCATGTTTTAGCACTGGCAAAATGAAACTAGGTAAACTTTGACAAAGTTAATTATATTTTTGACCAGTGCTCTCCAATACAGAAACACCATCTCCTTGGGCATATATCAAGAGAAATGTAGTATAGACATGATAGAAGAAAAAAGTTACATAATACAAATATTACACTGTATTATGACAGGAGTGGTGGGGAAGTACATTCATGAATATATTAAAAAATTTACTTGCATACCCTGAATTTTACATCTCTGGTTTAAAATCAGAGTGCTCATTCCACCAGTGTTCCCAAATTTACTCTGCTGTCCGCTTAGCAGCAATAAGGTTTAACAAGTTACATTACTCCTTGCAAACAGAAATATTTCAATCAAAATATACCTAGTCAAATTCTGTTTATATTAGTCATTAAAATATTTCAAATATTTTTATTTATATATCATCTCTAAATCACCCGAACAGTTAATGAAAAATAATATTTCACAAGTGAGCAAGCTGAACTCAACACAAAACACACATGTATGAAAAATGTATGAAATAAAAGGCAATTGATAGAGAAATATGGTATCAGACTCTTACTCCAATATGTAATTTGGGCTTCACTGACTACTTGATAATAAAACATTTTGGTCTTTACAAATTCCAGTTTGCATCTTGGTGCAATTATCTAGAAGACAGGGCCTTTCAGATACAGGATAATCCCAAGGTCCATCTTAAGATGCTGGGATTCTTTTAGCTTGCAAGATGTAGCCTTTGGATTTGATGACTCCTCTACTCTTAACAATGACTGAATATCGCAGAAGCCACAGTGGAGTCCATTCATGCACTTGGCAATCTGGGATACTTTCCTGAAGTGTTTCTTGGAAGCTTGCTTCGGAAAGGAGTTCTAAGGTTAGAACAGGGACAGGAGAAGGTGATGATTAGCAAAGCTTTTAGGAAATTGAGCTACCAGCATTCTGAATGCCAATCATATTTGAAATATGTATATATGCAATTACAATAAAGCAAACACACTACGTGGTTGAACACAGTCCTGATATTTGACATGCCAGAATATCACCAAGATCAACACTCCAGAACCTTCTACAGTTGTTCATTACTTGACTTTTTATAATACATTAGTTTGGACATTATTTTAAAAGTCCAGGTTTGTTCAAACTAAACCAGCGCTGCAGGATTTATCTCCTGGCTTATTGCTATGCCCATCTTTGCTGCGGTGTTATCTCTACAAATGACTTTATGTTTTGCCTGCTGAATGAGTTCCTTGACTGCATTAAGTCCAAATCAATACCAGTTTTTAAAATCTCCAAACATACAAGTGATATAAGCCAGAAATTCATTGTTAAAAAGGTGGGAATAATGAATTCTTTGCTCAAATGGTAACAAGCAGTGCACTCTATGCACATGTTGTCCTCAAACATTGGGCTGAGCTATTCTGGCTTTGATTTAAGCTGGCATCCAGAAAAGGTTCTTTTTCTATACATTGTGCCCTACACAGAATATGGAACTAGCTCTGTGATAATACAGCTAATTCTTAATGATCATAAGATGGCAAAACATAAATGGACCTTTGGTCTACTCTATCAAGGCAATTAACAGGACCTTACCTTTTGGATCATTATGAGTCAAAAGCTGGATATCAAACTCTTTAGCAAATGCAGTCAGATCTGGTGGCATCACACAACAGGATGCAAGATTCACCTGGTTACTGCTTGGTTTCACCTAGAAAAAAGTTTAAAATTTCAGCTTTCCTTCAGATATAAGATAAGTGCTATGGTGTTTGCCTTACATTATAATTAATTAAGTGACTGCACATTCTTTATGACAATGGAAAGTTGCTGTGTTTTCTAAAAAAAATTTTTAATGCTGCACATATCAAACATATGGATGCAACTACTCACTTGCCCAGCTGGCTATACAGTGTCTATACTGTACTCAGGTTTAAAACTGGATCTGATTCCATAATATATTCAGCAGAACATATTAACAGAAAAAGCAGCAGACCCAGGTTATTTCAGTTGAACAGACTGCCTCTTACCTGCGCCCACAAGAACAGTTGCTCCAACAGTACTTTATCTAGATCAGAAGTCCCTATGGCAACAATCTTTTTGTTTTGAACTAAGTTTTCAAGCTCTGCCCAGTAAGGTTGTAAATATTCTAAGGAAAGATTAATTCCGTCTTCGGTTGGAGGAGGAGCAATTATCACGGAATCTAACTGGTCGACACCAAGGGCAGAACATGCTAAAAAAAAGAGAGACAAACTTTCATAGAATAAAAATGATTTACAGGAGGCTTTAAGAAACACGAATCTACTTGTCTTCTGATCACTTATTCTATCTCCTTGTATAAATGTTCAATTCCCTGAATCCACAAAATTTTTGAATTACAAGGAAGAACCTATACAATAGGTATTACTTTGCAGCAAAATATGCTGAAAAGAGAGGAAGGAAAGCAGAGTTCTTAATAGTTCTGAACATACAATAGTACACCAAGGAAACCACACAAAAGGGTTATTTTCAGAGTTCAGCTATCAGAAAAACAAAAGACTAATTTTTGCTTGAATTGAGGCTAGCTCTGCAATGCAAAATCTGGATTTCTTCCAGTTCTTAGTAAGTCGGTGTGCACTTCTGGCCTACTAAAATTAGGTTTGAAAAAAGCATAATATTAAAGCCAATAGTAGCCCCACTCCTCCAAAGCCAAAATGTGGCATGGTCAATTGTGAGGAGGGTCACAGCCGCCATACCCCCTTGCTGGAAATGCACCCTCGCCCAACTGCACTTAGGTTAGAAGTCTTACTGTCTCCAATGCAAACTCCCCCCCGAACCTAATTATGTGTGTGTTGTGTGCTGTATATGTACATGTAATATGTTCAGGTATGTATGCATGCGCTGGTCAGCCCTGCTCACCTTCCATTTGGCTGCATCTATTGTTTGAAAGATGGACCCTGAAAAGGAAACCACGAGAAATGCAGCCACTCGACTGAAAGTGATTCCCAACCCCCGCCTCCATTTCACTGTCTGCCAACTTAGTTCAAAGACAGTAGGGAAAAGGTTCAAAGGTCAATAGATTTTTAAAACATTCATGACTAGGGAAAGCTTTTCTGTTTCAGAGCCAGAACAGGCTTTATAAAGAAAAAGAAAAGTCCCTGCAAACTTTGGATGTGTTCAAATGTAAGTTGCCAACTTACTCATACTGACTGCTTCTCTGATTGATGAAGTGTTTGATCCCGCGATAAACAATTTTGCTGAAAATAAAAGACGAGTTAATAAGGGAAAGCAACATCTGCAAATAATGCAAATTCCCAACCGCAAATAATGCAAATTCCCAACCACATCAAATCTGCACAGATTAATGACCAAAACACTGCGGCAGAGGACATAATTTGAATGCAGAAGGTCCTGGGTTCAAATTCTAGAGTCTCCTAGAAAGGCTTGGAAGAATTATGCAGCCTCCTCCTTTCTTTATGTTGATGTCTTGCACAAATACAACTTAGCTATAAAGCAACAAGAACACCAACAACAAATGCAAGAAGTTCCCCTCCCAAAAGCAATTAATTCCCAAGAACACCAATTGTTCCAATTAAAAAGTCTGACATATATTACACAATGTCCGCCTTTCAGAGACTGAGTTAAGGGTTATTTGCTGCTCTAGGTTATTTCTGGGTCTACAGATTTCTAGGCAAGTCTCCTATTAAGATGAAATTCAAAACAAGCTTATAGAAAGGTTAGATTTCAAAGCAATTTGACTTAAGACATGTTTGCTCAGGTCCTTTTGGTGAACAGCGGCCCACAGATTATTTCTCTACATGTGAAGACAAGGAATTTTTGCCAATGAGCTCCTGACGCACTGGATGAGTTAAAGAATGGCAGAAATGTTGTTTTCTGTTGTTAGTCCAGGGGTTGGAGAACCTTTGGTCCTTCAGCTAAATCCCATCAGCCCCAGCAAGCATCGCTGATGGCCAGGGATGATGGGAGTCGTAGTTCACCAACATCTGGAGGGACAAAGGTTCCTCACACTTGGCCTTAGCCCATGGCTCTGCCTAGAACGTGGTGATGAAAAACCTGCTTCTTGATTTCACTTACAATAGATGCCCGGTTGTTGTTTTTTATGGTAGGTACTCTCAGAATCATTGATGGAACCGAGATTGCCTTATCAACTCAGATAAAAACCTTGGTTCAAAGTAGTTCATTAACTTGTTGTTCAGGAAGCATATATGAAAGATTATTGGCTGCGCCTTCAATACCAGGCCCAAGAGAGACCCAGGTTGGCACACACCTCTCAGCAAGATTTACTAATATTTATGTAGCTATTTTTGAACAACTGTTTTCATTTTCAGGGTGCAAGGATAGCCGCTATCTATACAGAGAACTAGGATGGTTCCATGACCCTACTGCAACTGTGCTGTATCCTAAAAATGTCTGCCCTCTCTTTGAGAAAATTCAGAATTGCCCCTTACTGAAGGAGACCAGAAGTCCACCTAACACACCATTCTGTATCCAACAGTCAGAGGCCTCTGGAAGCTCACAGGCTGATGCATTATGCAACTGGTCATTCCCTCACATTTGTCCCAGTTCTGTTTTCATTTTACTTCCAGCATTGCAACAGTGGCATCAGCTGCTTTAAGGAAGAAAAGAAAGAAAAAGATATGCATTGCCTGAGGCTATGAGATGATCCTGAAGATTTTTGTTGAGTACAGGCTTTGGAAAGAGCAATATGGATGCAATGATATATAAGCAAAGCAGTACCAAAGTTCTGGTGGTGTGCACTTTGGATATACCTGCACGAAACTATAGCTCAGTGTTATGAGAGCAATCCCAGGGCTCATGCACTCTCCCCTCCCCTCTGGTGTGGCTGTGAGGAGGCGATCAAGCATTTCTGCGTCTATTTTTTATTAACCACAGTATCCTTAACTGGGGTCACTCTTAACTATAGTTCTCCAGAGCAAGCCAGATAAATTAAACCTGCGGTGTGCGCGTGTGTGCAAGCCAGAGACTTGCAAAGGCTTGGCCTCATAATGCTAAATCATGATGCAAACACAGCCTAAATGTACATGAACTATTAACTGTGCAATGCTAACCATGTTTTCTCAAAAGTAAGCATATTCAATTCAAATACACCCAGGTAAGCAGGGTTAAACGGTGTTTCTTTTTATTACTGTGATCCCCTTTGGGAGAGGACAATTGTCTGAAAAGCAGGATAAAAATATTAAAAGGGAATAAATAATATTGCTTTGTCCTATGAATTAGTCATCAGGTTGTTTAGTTAGCAGATCCTCGACTGCAATCCTTGTCAGCAGAGTGACTAGAATAATGCAGATAAGAGTCGCAAGAGAAAGTAAGTGATAATACTTTACTGAAGTTAATTGAACAAAAGCAGCATATAATATGCAGAGAAACGAGCTTTGGTCTCCTGGCCAATGGCAGACTCTGCTGCCTTTCAGCTCTGCTGCCCTATCCATTCATAACAACGTTAAGCTGTGCTATGCTGGACCTCTTACTCAATTCCCCAACCTATTGAATTTAATATTCCACAAGTCCCCAGAGGAAGACGACTCTCTGTAGCTAAGAAGCTGGTTGACTAACACTGGGCCCTGGTCCATCCCACCTCTCCTGATGAAGTCAACAAACAAATTATACCTGAAACTTTCAGTTCTTCCCTTTCTTCAGGATTGATCTTTTCTATTGCTTGGGCTAGAGTACATTCAAGGGTTTCAGGCAGCTCCTGCAAATAAATATGTTGACAGTCAGAAGAAGCTTACCAGTATTGGCAGCTAAGCACATCTTGTGTCATTAGAGAAGACATATAAAAAGCAGCCTGGAGCTTCACCAAAATTCTGTTTTCATATGGGGGGGGGGAGGGAGCACAAACAACTCTGCAGTAGATGCTTGAGACAAAAGTCCTGGAATCCCCCTGTCCGAGGCACCCAGTTGCAAAAGGCCTGGTCCACACTGCACAGCTGGAGGCCACAGAGGGCAAGTCTGACAAGCACCTCAACAAACTGCATGAAAGGCAAAGCACATCTTCAGTATGCAGGGCAGATTTGTAGCACTACACATATTCTGAGAGTCCTTGTTTTATGTTATGCCTGCATTCAACCTCAAAAATGCAGGGTGTGAAATAAAAACACATGCAACAAACAGTTTTAAAAAGAAATCACGGGGTTATGTTTACACAAACCATCCAATTACAGGGCCTCTGGTCCCATTCTAATTGCAGAATGGGACTGGCAGGAGTGGGTCAGCAATAAATCACATGGAGTAAGTGAAATTAACTTTTTATTAGAAGAAACAAGATCTGCTCAGTAGTGCCAGGCCACATAAGCACAGCAACTCTTCTCGGTAAATATTGTCCCTATGAGACAGTTGTGGAGAATCAAGGTCCCTGCCTTACCCCAGCTGCCTAAGTCTCCTCCTCTCCCAGGTCCTTCCCACGCAATCCGAGACTCTGCCAGCATGCCTGTTTTTGCTCTTCCCTCTTCACGCCTCTTCTGGTTCTGGGAGACCAGAAGGGAGGGGAACTTGACTCTCCCTGCTCACTAAACCCTGTTACCTCTTCAACTTCCAACACCTCTTCCCAATCTTCTTCATCTTCTCCCTCTGACGACTCGTTGTCGTGCCACCACCAATCCCTGGGCTCTGAGCCTTCTTCCTTGGGGGTTCCCCAGCTGGTGCCTCCCACCATTCCTCTGTGTCCAGTCAGTCCATGATAAAGTGCTGCTTTGGACATTTAAAGCCCTAAATGGCTTGGGATTCCAATTATCTAAAGGATCGTCTCTTCCCACAGCAACCTGTCTGGACACTCCATTTGCCCTCCAAGGTCCTGCTCTGTGGCACAAAGAAGCATATGGAGGTTTGTGACCAGACATGTGTCAGCTCTCCACCTGCCCATCCCTACTCTTTGGAATGGGAAGAAATGCCTGCCTCTGACTTTATTATCATTTTGGTTCCAGGTAAAGACACTTTTAATTCTTCTTTGAGAACTTTCATTATATTGTTTCTCTCTCCAGAAATAAATTTCATTTAACAAGGACAGACTGAGTTTGGGCCAGAGAAAATTCTAACTATTTGACTAGCATACTAGCAAGGAAACACAAAACAGGAAAAGTCACTTACCTGCAATAGATCTGGGCTGATCTTTGAACTCCACTCATTTAAGGTTTTCTGAATGCAATCCCGCAGCTGCAAAGCAACATATTCACTATTCAACACTGCTTGGTTTCAATTTTGCAATACAGTGAGAAAAGGAAATTAAACTTGCCTCTGCTGATCCCTATATCTTCTCTCTTATGTACACAAACTAAGCAAATTATATCTGGGTACAGGGATAGAACAAAAATGTGAGGACAAATGTAAACAGGAAACAGTAAAAAGGAAAGGAATCCTATTTTTTCTGCAATTCACCATGCCGGTTTTAAAGTATTGCTCCCTTCTCCCATTAGGCAAAGCGGGTGGCCTGCATAAGGTCACATTAGGGGCCTAGATGGGAAATGAGAGGAACCCAGAAATAATGCAGCAGATTCGTGATTTTGGGGGGCAAATGAAAGGAGGAACAAGTCACAAAACCTAAAGAACTGGAAAATTGTGCTAGAGGAGGGCAGGGGAGGGGTACAAGAATGTAAGGCTTACTGTGGCTTGTTCCTGTCACAAAAAACAGTGGTTTATGTAACATATAAGCTAGAACCACAGGTATGAACTCTTGCTTAAGAAACTAAGTGTCTTTCTCTCTACCAGAATCCAGCAAACCCAGCAGTCGGCAATAAGCCTTCATCTAAAAATTGGCCAGTGGTTCACCAATAGACCACTGTCTTCTTTCTGCCTCTTTGGACAAGTTTCAACTTCCTGTTCAACATCACTGTGATCTGAATTGAGGGTTGCTGATACTGAATGGCACAATCAATTAACTTTTTCAGTTAACAAGGCATAGGGAAGTTTGAGTCCAGGTCTGAATGAACAACAACTTCCATTATTATTTTTAAAAAGGGACGAGAAGCAAAATCTAGCACCTGGTCTTGTAGTAGTGTATTTCTCATGCAAAGATCATTTGTAAAAGCTAGAAATTCATCCTAAGTAAAGCTTTAAAATGGTTTGACTGATTTAATTGTTGTGAAACAATTCAATGAAAGGCAAATATTAAGCATGTTGTGGGCATGTTTAATTTTGCCAAACTTTCGGAATGAGAAAACTAAATACTGTATGACTTTTTCTACTAGAATAGAGTAGCATTTGTCTACTGAATTGGAAGCTACCTCACACTCTTTAGAATTTCAGAAAGGCAACTTATTAACTGAGATTCTGATACCAAGTTACAGTATTTAAACATAACTCGGCAATTAACTCATTGGTTAAGAGGCCAATAATCAACTAATAATTCTTTAATCAGTTAACAGCCCTCATATTTAGTGTTCTCTGCTGTGATGGCTTTGGACAGTTTGTAAAGTGTAAAAAGCGCAGCTACAGAAATAAACTTCAAATTTATTATCTGACTCGATTCTCCAGGTGTAAAACCAAAACAGTGGTTTTCAAAGTTTCTAAGCTTTGGGGAATCCCTTCCCGATCGGGTGGTCTGTGCTGAGGAATCTCTGAGTGGTCTACATCTTCCAAAGGATTCTGGGGTGTATTCTATGAGCCACACTCGGTTTTTGTAGGCTGCCGGCCAAATCTTTTGGCAGCCAGTGAATGCCATTTACCATCACCTAGCATGAACTGAGACTACGCCCTGTAACACACCCAACCCTTCCCTGCAGCTACACATTACAGGGCCAGACGAGTTGTAGTGCACAAACAGTCTTTTCAGAAAACCTGTCCATCACTACTGATTTTCTCACTGAGGAACTCCCATTTTCTGGCTTTCAGTTTGAAAGCCACTGGGTTAGAAACAATACTGTAGTTGTATGCAGAGGAAAAAAGATAGTAAAATAGGAACCCATGCTTCTGGTACGTATGTTTTACACGTGTCAGAGCAGTTCCCTTCAGGGAAGTACTGTATTATTATTAATTAGACTCGTTAGTAGCTTGTTGCACAAGGGTTTCCCAAGCAACACGCAACATATTTAAAAAAATAAGCATAATACAAATACATTATAATATCAGCACATTCGCACAAAAGCACATGAAATTCGTAAAAATTACACAACTTCCCTAATAGCAGCATACTAAGAACAACAATAAACTACACAAGCTGTGTTGTAGTTTACTATTATTACTAGTATTGCTCCCACCCTGCCTATTGTAAAAGTAGTACTCACTTCTATTTTGATTTGAACTGAGGCTTTCATTATATTCAAGCAGGCTACGGGATAGCTGCCAAACATAACTTCATTACTACCTCAGAATGGTATGGGGGCCTATAGTTTGCAGAACAATGGCTCCCAAGCCTCCTAATCCATGTTCTGAAACTAAGCTGCTGGCTTTATAGATGCTCAGTGCTAAGAACTGAACCTCATCTTTAGAATAATAATTAAAAACAACAACATGGCAAGCCAGTTATCCAATAGATTAGCAATGTACTTTCCCAAGAAGCCACAAAACAAATTTTAATTATTGTAACACACTCACTATGCGTACTATTAAAGGGCGAAAAAAGGGTTATTGTGATTTGTGGCTGTGATAAACTTTTCTTCTCATATCAAGGTGGAAGTATGATCTGAAAGCAAAAGTCCTCTAAATACCGTTTTGAGTATAAATGGTTATTGTGGGATAGCTGAGAATGACTACTTTGGGTTACAAAATACTATATCACCTTATGGCACACTGGGGGTGAAGGAAATTGACAATTATAAGAAAATAACTAGGTCAGTATGATACATGAACACTTTAGTCCAGAAGATATCTTGTCTAGAAGCTTTGAATAGATTGTATTAGCCATAATAAAATTTATTTATTTTTATTAGCCTTCATTACATATATTTAGGTGCCGGGGGAAAATGTTTCTCTTTAATCCGGCTGATTAAAATTCTATGTCCTTTTAAATGTATTTGTGGGAGGGGGAGTTATTGGTTTGTTCTTGTTCTTGTTCTTGTTCTTATGAATTTTGTGTCCTCATTTTGTATTTTTGTGTTGTGAACCGCCCGGTGATCTTTGGATGAAGGGCGGTATACAAATTTAATAAATAAGTAATAAAACAAAAAGAAAATGATTAGAATGAAATGCAGTTTTACAGGACCATTTTTAGGCTGTTTAAAAAGGACTGACCCCCAAGCATAAGACCAATACAGCGCTGCCTGTCAGTATAGCCTGAAGAGGCAATACGATGCCAAACTAATTACAGCAGGATTCCATATGTCAATTACAACCAGGGTGGGGCAAGGAGGTTTTTGCAGCTACATGCCGCAACACAGTTCAAGATGCTCACACTTAACTGCTAAGCTAGACATGTATTTAGCTAACAAGTTTGGGGTCGTAAAAAGCCTAAGCAGATTTAATGTAAAAACCTTTAGAACTACAAGGTGTTGAGTAGTTAAGTTAGGCTGACGTCAAAGGCATAACTGCCTATCAAATTTCCAGTAAGTTGCCTGATCAAACATGCAACAGCTCATCAAACTGCTAAAATGCTAGCAATGGATTTGGAAAAAGTTGCTTGCTTATGATTCAGAAAAGTTTAGGGGAAACATAGCAGAATAAATTAAAGTTGAAGTGTATGCCCCGACAGTATACCAAACATTATGTAGAAATGTTTGGGGAGTCTTTTCGCCTAAGTACTTGTTAAGAGGGTTTTTTAAAAATCATGTCCAACATTTAGCAGAAAAGCACTTGTTAACAAATTGTGATGGGCTTCAATGTTTTTAAAAAAACCCCACTCTTGAGGCTATTAAGAGAGACTAAGGATGCTTTGAGGCTATCACAATTTTTCAGATGGGGAATCAGTGACAAACCAGGAAGTTACAGCAGCACGCATTACTGGGCAACAAACCGCTTTCCAAACAAAATCAGACTTTTTGCAGCAAGGAAAGTGATAGCAATTGCTTGGTGCGACGTCATATAGCCTGCCTACAAACTTAGTGCAAAACAAATCAGGTGAATGGTCTACAAACAGGTTGTTTGCCTGGAAGCAACCTGTAAGGCATTGGACAAAAACACAATACAGTGGAAGAAGCATATTTTTTTTGCACTCAGGAAAAGACACAGCAACATAAACAAATATCTACTTAACACTGACGCTTCTAAAAAAGATATCTCTACGTGGTGGGATTCCAACATTGCTCTGTACCCACAAACTCCCCAGCTAAAGCGGAGCAGAGAACCAGGAAATCAATAAAGCTTTAATTCCCCTCCACCCCGATTCAAACAGAGCCCTGGATTTTAATACCAACTCCTTGTTTTCAAAGCATCGTGCTGTTTGGGGTCTTCCTCTTCTTCTTTTCAACTGGAGAGAGACGTATAACAACAGCTAAAACCCCAGTCAATAAAACCAACGTTTTTTGGGAACACACACACCCAGCGCTGCCTCCCGCTGCTTTTGCCACAGAAAGGAGACAATAAATAACCCCTTTCAAGGCTCCGCGAGAAGGAACAAAAAAACCCCTGCCAGCCCCCATATGTATTATTTATGAGGGAGCGGTCGATCGCAGCGGCCTGGCTTTGGTGGGGTATATTTTTGGGGGGTGCTGATCCCGCGCGGAGAGCAAGAATCGGGATCCGCGCGCCCGCGTTCTCACGACCAACAAGAGCGGGTCTTCAGAATGGACCGTCCACGCGTCTCCTCCCCGCTTCCCGCAGGCTCACCTCCTCGCTGGGGGTGGCCGGGCACTTCTTCCTCAGGCGCCCCCAGTTGAGCAGGTTGCCCGTCTGCAGGTTGAGGGTGCCCGCTTGCCCCAGCAGCACCCCGGCGCTGCCGCTCTCGGTCCCCATGTGCGCTTGTTTGCCTGCTCTCTCCGCCCGCTGGAAGCCACTGGCCGCCGGGTCCTGAGGAAGGAGAAGAGGAAGGGACTCGAGCCGGGCAGAGTCTGCGGCGCCGCTCTCCTTCCTTCCCTCCCTCGCTTTCCCTTCAGACAAGGGACGGTGACTCAGCAGGAGGGGGAAAGTGCCTTGTCACCGTCCCCGGTCACGTGGCTCGGGACGGACACACACAGAGCCACAAGGTAGCGGGGAGCGCGCGCAAAGGGCCCTCCCAACGGCGGCGGCCAACTGCTTTGATCCCTGCTGAACCCCACACACACATCGAGGGGAGTTCTTGCTGCCAGTGCGCATGCCCAGCAGTCAGGAGCATGTGCCGTGACAGCTGCGATGTGTGCTGCCCTCACCCGGTCTCTCCGCCGGGAGCGTGTTTTGGACCAGCGCCCCCTGCCGGTTACCTTAGGTACCGTCTCAGACACTCCTTTCGCGCCAACAGACGCTCCGTAGCAGCCGTGCATAACGAAGTCGCTTTCTCTCTCTCTCTCTCTCTCTCCCCCTCTCTCCCCCCCCCCGCGTAAGGACACCTTTGTGTTGAGTGAGGTTGGGGGGGGCTGCTTGGCTACGGAAACTCGAGCGCCTTGGCGCGAGAAGGATGCTCACGACACGATCCTGGACAGACCCGTTTACATAGCTGTCAACTTACAGATTTGAAAATTAGGGACCAGCAGCCTCGAAAATAAGGGCTCAGCAGCCAAAATAAGGGATTTTGCTTAGCTTATACAGAAATCCGCCACTGATGGAGCCATGCTGCTTTGGCTGCCACTGACTGTGTTTTGCAGGGGATTGGACTAGATGATCCTAAGGGTCTATAACTCCGACCAAAGAAGAGGGGCAGACAAAACTGATGAACGACGTCGTGATGGCAAAGCTTACAGGCAGAATTAGAAACCAGGAAGAGGACCTCTTTAATAAAGAATGGGGAAAGTTTATAATTTAGTTGAAAAGCTATTGTAAAGAGTTACATACATTGGTAGGATTGACAGAAAACTTGTAGTAAAAATTTGAACTATGGATGGACAAATGATTTATAAAAATAGAGTTATGAACGGGATGCAGAGGGGGAAATCACTACAATAAGATGCTGCACTGGTTGGAGGGCATGCTAAGCAGCACGTCGGGGCTGCCATCGTCCTGGCGCAAGGAGTTCCACCGGCCCTTCCCCGCCTGAGAGAGAGGGGGGAGGGAGAGAGAGAGACTCTCGCCCATGCCACCCGTGAGCCTGGCATGAGGTGGTTTCAGTGCTGCAGCGGCCGCTGAAACGCCACCCTTCTGCGTCCCTCCCCATCCCCTCCTCCCTCAGGCCGCCTCCTCAGCCGCCGCCGCTGCCGCCTCCAGCTTCCCCTGGCAGTGCGGTGGAAGTCTCGCAAGAGAGGGGCTGCCTGCCCGCCCGCAGCCACCCGCCTCCTCACGACGCACCCCTGAGGGGGAAAAGGGAGAGACGGAGACACAGCAGCACGTGCGCGCGCTCTCACGGCGGAGGACCCCGAGCCGCTGCTTCCCTCCCAAGACTGGCGAGCATGAAACCCGGGAAATTTAAGGGACATCATCAATAAGGGACAGCAGCAGGACACGGCACTGGGATAAGGGAGTTTCCCGCCAAATAAGGGACGGTTGACAGCTATGTGTTTATTTTCGAACGGGTGTCGCAAGCTGAGCACAATTTGATTTCCACAGACTGTTTTGTCAGGGAGGGTAGAAGCATAGCATTGTGTTAACTTGGAACGCATCAGCGTGGCTGGTTTTGAAGGCTGTGATTATTTAAATTATGTGCTGCGAAATTAACTGCACTCAACAAGAAATAAAATTACTGAATTATGAAAGTATTCCATGAATCCAAAGCACTTGTCTGAGGAGCAGGTTTCCTAATGTATCATTGTGTGATTCGATGCCCTGGATTTGCTTCTTTCCCAGAGTGGTGGTGGGACTGGAGCTTTCAAGTTGCAATCTACATATCTGCTTGGGACATAAGTCCCACTGAACCTAGTGGGTCTTACTCCAGATAAGTGGGTGTACGATTACCACTTGGATCACTCCCAAGTAGCATTGATCAACTTCCTTCCAGCTGTCACAGAATTGTATCCTGTTCATTTAAAAAAACGCTTCAGGGACAATACTGTTTTAATGTGTTCAAGTCTATAGGTGCCCTACTTTACATGAACAAAGGTCTACATATTATGGGATAAGCAATGAAAACAGCACAGAAACATCTATCCCTTTCCCCTGCAAAAATAAAATCTCAAACGTCCCAATCAGTTCTCTGTCCATTCCAGAACTTAGCACGAATCAGTCCAAAGTGCCTAATCACTGGCACTCAGTTGTATCCTCCATGAAAATGACTAAGTTCCAATATCAAGATTTGAAATATTATTTAAATTTCCCTTTTCCTTTGTAGCTGATCCTTACAAAATTGCATGCTTTTAGATGCTGAACAATAGCATATGAATACAGTGGTACCTCGGGTTAAGCACTTAATTCGTTCCGAAGGTCCGTACTTAACCTGAAACTGTTCTTAACCTGAAGCACCACTTTAGCTAATGGGGCCTCCTGGTGCTGCTGCGCCGCTGGAGCACGATTTCTGTTCTCAACTTGAAGCAAAGTTCTTAAGCTGAAGCACTATTTCTGGGTTAGCGGAGTATGTAACCTGAAGCGTCTTTAACTTGAAGCATATGCAACCTGAGGTACCACTGTAATAGAGAAGGCATAACATGAATGCAAGATGTGAGGCGTTCTATAACATTTTGTATGAAATCCAAAAACTGACTTGTAAATCATGCCTAATTTATTTATATTCCCCTTTTGGAATAAGTAATCCCCCTTTTGTGTGTATTCTATGCAAATAATGCCTTCCAGTATTTGGAATTTGCTGCTGCAAGCTTCTATTTATCACTGTCCATTGGACTCCAATAATGCTTAACTAAACCTTGGCAACATCCCAGAAGGCTGCATGGAAGGGATGTTAAAAAGCAGAGCTTAAACACTATTCTGATCATACACCAAATCTGGCTACATCAGTACTAAATAGTTGTTTTCTGGTAGGCATGAGGCACAATTAAGGACCCAATTCTGTACTTGATTTCCCTTGACTTGAGGGGGCTATAGGATGTGCTGGCAGCTCCACCATTTTGGCAGAACTGGAAATATGCTGCTGGCACAAAATGTATGCTGGCAGAACTGGTCAGAAGCAGACGCTATATTTTATTTGGTCTTTATCAAGCATTTGTTCTGATTTGAGGGACTTCTTATATGTCTTCCCATTAATCATTTGTTAATTACACACTTCTCAATGCATTTCACCTAACTGCAAAAAGACAGCTTCTTTTTTAAAAAAAGGATTTATTGTGCAAGGGCAACAGAGCATTTAAAATCCACCTTAATTGCACAAATCTGAATTTCCTAGTACTGTATACATTCAAATCCCACCTGCAAAATACTGGGCTATATCTAATGCTAGGCCTACTCAGAGTAATCCTATTTAAATTAATGAACATGACAAACTTAGGCCTATTTATTTCAATTGCTCTACTCTTAGTTGAATGCAACCCACTGACTGGAACTACTTAACACCCCAACCTGTACATATGTTTACTGTGCCTTGTTTAATGTTTTTGTAACTGATAAAACTCTGTAAAATATTCATAAAATAAAAAAGGAGATAAATATCTGGTTAGACTGATATAACAGTTGTTTCTAGGCTGCTGCACCCATGCATGTTCATTGTGTTATGCCTGTTACATGGAGTGATGATTTGCATCTGTGCATGGAGTTGCATATTCAGCTGCAAGTATTCAAGGCCCAATTTGGACACTTACCTAGTCTGCAGTGGTCTTAATGGGATGGAGGAGCAGACAGGCATCAGTCAAGAGCACCTGACATAGATTCCAATCATGCAGGTGCTGAGTCTGCATTTGGGGTAAAGCAGATAGTACTGTTGCATACAGCATTGCCTGCAGGAGAAGGTTCAGTCCTCAGCTTCTCTAGGTAAGGCTGGGAAAGAGCTCTGTCTGAAACTCCAGAGAGCTACAGCCAGCCAATGTGGCTGCCTTGAGTCATACATGTGATGATGATATGACATAGACAACGTAGAATCTATGTCAGTTGTGTGGGGAAACTTTCACTCTCCAGATGTTGCTGAACTACAACTCCCCTCATCCCTGGCCACTGGCCATGGTTGCTACAGCTGATGGGAGCTGTAGTTCAATAACATCTGGAGGGACACAGGATCCCCACTTCTGGGCTATGAGAAGTTACAGCATCTCCACTAGAACCCAAAGGCATGTTGCTTACCACAACAGTGGTACGTCAGGTTACATACGCTTCAGGTTACATACGCTTCAGGTTGCAGACTCTGCTAACCCAGAAATAATACCTCGGGTTAAGAACTTTGCTTCAAGATGAGAACAGAAATCTCGCGGCGGCAGCAGGAGGCCCCATTAGCTAAAGTGGTCTTCAGGTTAAGAACTGTTTCAGGTTAAGAAGGGACCTCCAGAACGAATTAAGTACGTAACCAGAGGTATCAATGTACTGTATGAGGAATTGCAGTCAAATACATATACTAATGAATGCTAATGAAGGGGTTAACACGACAGAGCTGGATTCCTAGTCTCAGCTAAGTCACTCCCCCTCTTTTCCATGAGGAGGAATTCCTGTTTCTTCTCTCTGTGGCATTTTAATTGACCAAGGAAGGCATGTCCAAGCTTTGTTGCAAGCTTAAAGAGTGTGTTTGAAGCCATCTTTCTGTATTTTCTACCCAAGAGTATTCTGCCAGTATCCTGCTGCTTCTTGGATAAATGCATGAATCTGACCTTTGGAACATTTTGTAAGTAAAGCGTTTTAAATTTACTTAATAGGGTGTGGTCTGTTGGTTGCAAAAGGGTAGAGTTCTGTGTTTGCAAGCTGGCAGGATAAAAGGGTCGAAAAACCTGTATTCCTAACTATACCACTGCTTGATTTTTGCTTGTTTAAACTCGGCTATTGGGGCTCTCTCCCACATTTTGAATCCAGACAGCCTGCCACATTTGTTATTTAGCCCCCCACACGCGGGTCACAGGAATTCGTATTCACCACCACAGCTACCTCGGTAAATGTTTGAACTTGAGGACTGACTCTCAATACGAGGTAGCAGAGTTGGGGGTAAATTTGTAGAGGGGAGGCCTTTTATTCTTAATCCTTCTCGGCTAGTAAGCTCATTGGGTGGATCTGGGGTCAGCCACTGTCTCTCTTTCCTACACTGGGTTGTTGTGTGAGTACATAACAGGCTTGCTGAAGCGGCCCCCCCCCCCAATTTAATTACCCAGGTGACAAGCAACCCAGGAAGATTAAAAAAAAAAGTGCTGTTGTATTTCATATTTTATTTTCTGGTTCTTGTTTGTGAGCTGCGTCGAACTTTTCTGAGGAAAAGCGAGGTATTAATACATATTAAGCAAACAAACACTCGACCAGACGTGAGTAGTCACGTGAGGAAACCCAAGGCACATGGAGAGGCCAGGTGGACGTTCCCGCGCGTTTCTGTGCGCCTCGCGCAAAGCCGCGCCCAGCAGCAGCATTAGCAGCAAACCCTCGCCGCCCCTCCGGATCTCTGCTTTCCCCCCTTTTTGCTGCGGAGCTGCTGAGGAGCTGAGCGCACCCTGGCTGCATGCAGCAGCGGCAGTAGCAGCGGTGGCGGCGGCACCACCTCCTCCTCCATCCTTCCCCCTCCAGGGGATGGGGCGGGAGTGATGGATGAAGGCGTAAGCTGGCCGAGCACCGCTGCCCGCCCCGGTCTGGACGCGCCCTCCACCTTCTTCCCTGCAGGGCTTCCTCCTCCTGGGGCTAAGGAATCACCTGACCGGCCGGAAGACCGGCCGGGGCCCCCCCAATTAAAGTGCATCCGCGGCGCAGACGGGAGGTGGTGGTGGTGGTGGTGGAGGAGGTGGCGCCGCCGGCGGCGGTGCCGATTGCATCCCCTACGCCGGCAGCTGGAGTCGGGGCCGGGCGGCCGCCTGCAAAATGGGCAGCAGGATTACTTTCTTCGAGGTGGGTGTCCCCCGCGAGCCTGCGCTAGGGAGGAGGAGGAGGACGCGCCAGTGGGGCTGGGGAGAAACCCCCAAGGGGACCCAGGGTTCCGGAGATGCATGGAAGAAGGCTGCGCCTGCGCCCTCCATCCTTGGGCTGGCTCGCAAAGGGTCCCTCGCCGGCGGGTGCCATGATGATGATGATGATGATGATGATGATGATGGGCGGGGGAAGGAGCAGCAACTGCTCTGCATTGGAGCCAGCGGGAACCCGGCACTTGCCGCTGGATCCTTAAACACGTTGTCTTGCTGCAACCACTAGGGCTTGTTTCCTCTCCAGCGTGCTTAGGGGGGCATGGCCTTTAAACTCCTCCTAAAGTCTGAAGACCTAGGAGGACCCACTTTTAGTCCAAGCCTGCACTTGGAGACCCACCTGATACCTAGTGTTTGCTGTTGCAGCTCACCTTAGTTGGTCCTGTGTCCTCCTGACCCATTAGGCTTGGGATGGGGGAGGTACAGGGTGGGTGGATTGTGTCTTACCAGCAGATTTTCGTGTCCTTCCCTGAGCAGGAACCTTGTCTGATGTTTTGGGGTTTTGTAGGTGCTGGTGTCTCCCATAGCTATAGGGAAGCCCAAGAGTTCTATGTCTCTGGGGGAAGACTTTTCTTGGCATTCCGGTACTTCCTGGGTCATGGGCAGCCACTGCCATGGCACAAAGGAGCATACACTATGCATGCCACAGCAAACATACCTTTTTCTGCTCTGCGAAAAGCTTAAAAAACCCTTTACACTAAAAGAGTGAGCCAACACATGCATGTTGGCAGGCATGTGACTGTATTCATGGACTACAGATTTCAGGGAAGGGCCATGGCACAGTGGGAAAGGAACTGTTTTGCTTTCAGAAAGTCCTGGTTCAACTCCCAGCATCTCCAGGTAGGGCTGTGAAAGACTGCTCAGAACGCTGGAGAGCTGCTGCCAGCCAGTGTTGACTATACTGAACTAGATGGACCTGACTTGATATTAGGCAGCCTCCTTTGATTATCCAGATTTGTGTAGGCATCCCTTTCTTGATTACCTACCTACTTGGCTGTCACATCTTCCTACTGGTAATAGCTGCTGCACTAACCTTTGCCTGTGATTGAAGAAGAGATGGTTGCCACCTTTGACAACTTAGTTTTCTAAGAACATCAAGGGGCTTTTATTGACAAGAGATGGGAACATTGGGTTTGGAGGCCAAACGCATCCCTCTAACTGGCCCTTCAGACTCTCTGCAGGCCATGCTCCTTGCCTAACCCAAACCCATTGAGTGCCTCTGCCTGACAAGTTTCCTTGTGCTGTGAGCATGCCTCTTTGCTTGCCTGACATCAGATGTAGGGGCAGGTAGGTGTAGCTTGGCAGAAAGGGCCTTGGAAGCTGAAAGGGGTAGATCTAATTGGACCGAATCAGATGTTCCCCTTTGCTGCTGCAGCCAAGCAAAACAAATCAACTGATCAACCATTCCCGGAGAGAATATGGGTGTCTCAGAGGAGTCCCTCCACTTAGCCCTGTCTTCCGCTATCGAAGGAGAAGCTGTGCCCGCGAGGAGCACTCCAAAAGGAGGTTGGTTCGTGCCAACTGTTTTACGTTTGACAAATTGGGATTTTCGTTAACATTCCTTCGCATCCCAGCTCCTTTGCCAGGAGGTAGGGAGGACTCTCAGGCTGTCGGTTACCAAAGTTTCTCCTATGGTTTATGGCTTGTGTTTTGTCTGGGTTCAAACCACACACTAAGCCCAAACATGATTTTGTTTAATGCGGTGCTGAAGCAATCTCTCATTGCTTGTTTTGGAAATTGGCGAAACTACTGCTTTTCAGCAAATCTCCCAGTTTTGTGCTTTGTCATCTTATACATGCCTTCATTAGCATGCTAAGTGTGCTACAACAGTGTCTTTTGTGCTTATAAGAGGGTTGGGTATATTATGACTGAAAATAGAACATAGATTTTGTTTCAGACTAATAGGTGAAGGTGAAATTGCACTGGCCACAACGATGGCAACTTCCTGGAAGACTAAACCGCCGCCTGCCTTGTCAGGTTTTGTGTTGTGCAATCTGAGCTGCATTTGAACATATGTAATCTTAATTGAGCGTGGTGATTTAACAACTTAAGGTGTTTCAGAAAAACAGCAATAACATCCTGTGGCCAATCTTAAAACAGTGAGTTTGTTCTCATCTTCTCATCTTGAAATACTTGTATTGAATATTTTTCAAAGCACCTAAACAATATTGGAAATTAATTGCCTGCCCAACCCCACTTAAAAAACAAACTATTTCAGGCCTTGATCCAAAGAGAAGTGCATACTACACATTTGTACTCAGAAATAATAACAGTTGGCAGAAACACTGGAGAACAAGAAAAATTCACAGGGCAGTGGTTCAGTTCAGTGTGCTCTTGCACATGAGATATTTCATATTTTGGACCAACGCTGTGTCCATAGATGCTCTGCAGATAGGCATATTCAGTACCCGTGAAGAAAAATTGAGACAAGAGAATGCACAATAATGATTCAACAATGAACCATGCTTTGTATGGTTTTAGTTTTGTTTCAAATGTATTATGATTTTTAATTACCTTTAGTAAATTGCCTTGAGACAGTTGTTTAGATGGTGATGAATGTTGTTTAGTTGTTTAGTCATGTCCGACTCTTCGTGACCCCATGGACCAGAGTACGCCAGGCACTCCTGTCTCAAACAATTGTTAATCCCACACTTTCCATTACAATTTCCCCAACACTTTGCTCCTTAATTTTTCTTGGGAGTGGGTTTGATGTGCAAGAGCTCCAGATTAATTGCACAAGCAGAATTTGTTGGCACACAATTGAATCCCACCTACAAAATAGTGACGGTCTGTAAGCACCCTTTATGATCAGCATTTGGGCATGTACCTTGCTTCGGGTTTGTTTGTTTGTTTACATTTCTGCAGCTCAGAAAGTTTAGATTCTTTTACTAGCGAAAGATAAGTTACCAGGATATTTAACAATAGCCTGTAATCTGCAAATAAGATACGCAGTCCTGAATTACCCATGAAAGGGATGAGCCTTTCCTCTCAACTAAATAATGCAGACCAATCCCATAATGTGTGGAATCAAACCCATCAATAATACATTGAATAGTTTTTTGTCAAAAACATTATGAGCAGCAGCAGCACTTAACTTGAGTCATCTGTAGTGTTTGGAGCTGTCTAGATCAGGACTCTGAAATCTTACACAGTCATACCTCTGGTTACGTCCGCTTCATGTTACGTTCTTTCAGGTTATGTCCCGCGGTGACCCAGAAGTACCAGAAAGGGTTACTTCCGGGTTTCACCGCTCGTGCATGCACAGACGCGCAAAATGACGTCACGCACAGAAGCGGCAAATCACGACTCGTGCGTGTGCAGACGCGCTGCTGCGGGTTGCGCTCTTTTCATGTTGTGAACGGGCCTCCGGAACGGATCCCGTTTGCAACCAGAGGTACCACTGTATTCTAGATAGCACAATATAAAAATTAATAAGCATGTGTCTTGCAAAGAAAGCCTCTCTGCAGGAGACCTGGCATAACCTCCAGCCAACCTGGTTGAACACAACCCATCAATCATGTATTGTGACTTGCCAGGCCCTTGACAAGTGCCCTGGAGTCCAGACAACCAGGAAAAATAGGAGTCTTCTAGAGGCCTGGTGAGTTGCCATGTTTGGGCTGCATTCTGGCATGGGTAGGTCTGCTTTACAGAGTCCATTGGCAATTTATGAGAAGTACTAATATTAAATGAGCAGGAATTCACTGTGTTGGCTTCCTTAGAGGGCTTTTGCATCCACCCTAGGCTTGGAAATAGGTCATTCCGGTGCACGCATTTCTTTCCGAAAGAAAAGCATTTGTACTTGACAAATAAAAAGCAAGCTCTTCCTCAATAATTTATCCCCCCTGCCACCCTAACTGTGGGTTGTTGTTCTTGTTTTGCTGAGTTATTTGGAAAGCTGTTTGCTATCATTGGTGGGCTAGAGTTATTGGAGAAGTAGCAGTTTTAAGCGGTGACAGCTATGCTGAGTCACGTAGCTTCTGGGACCAATAATAACTTCGATTTATTTTTTTTAGAGAGAGGTGGCTCAAATTGTGTTTTCCAAAACAGCAGTTTTAAAAAATGAAGACACAGCCAAATTTCTTATACTCCTGTCCTGTGTAGGAAAGGGCTGTTCCCCTGAACTGTGCCAACGCGAATGACTTCTAACTGGTTTCCCCCTGTGCCAATGAGGTACAAAACTAGGCTGGCGGGTACCAGGTAACCTGTATTCCATCAGGACATTGCTGGCGCATGAGGCGGGAATCTGGGAGCATGTAAGGGTTGGTTGGAATCGTATGCTTTCTCGGGTTTTGGTTCCATTGCTACACATGGTACAATGCAGAGAGGGCACTTGGGAACCCAAGGCAAAGAGACTCTGGGTGTGTGGGTGAATGTTAAGATGCTTGTTCCACACTGTGGCATTGTTTTATACAGTTTGCAAGCAGCAGATATTGCAGTGTGCCTTAGAACAGGAAAAGCCCACTACTGTATACCTATGAAATTACATTTGTGTGATGTAGACAGTCTACAAAGGGGCACATTTGCATATACAGTTGTGTGTGTGCACGTGCATTGTGTGAGTAGTGATCCCTGCACAACCAGATGGTCTTTTGCAGATGATGTTCTATTCGATAAACTTTCCTTCAGTGGATGCTCATCTAACTGTTCCAGTCAAGCATCTGTTTGTATTTCCTCCAGTGCTGCTGCTTGGCAACAGACAATTGCAAAGAAATAGTTCCCTGGCTTGGTTTATTGCCAACTCTGGCAGAGGAATTTTGATCTGAAAATAGACTTACATGGAGAAATGCTTGGAAAGATTAATTTGACTACTAAGAAGTAATCAGGTGCTTGGGGTATAAGGAGAAATTATGCTCTTGCTCTAATTAAATCAAAAGGAGGCTCACTTACACAAGCACTTTATAACAGCACAGGCAGGATTAATTCATTTTGCACTGCTCTTATCCCAGCCTGCTTGTTTATAGATTGCAAAGTAAGCATTTTTCTCATGAGTGATTTTTTTGGGGGTGGGGATCAATACGGTATTTGGTTGTAAGTACCAAGTAGGACAAAAGGGATGCGGGTGGCGCTGTGGGTTAAACCGCTGAGCCTAGGACTTGCTGATCAGAAGGTCGGCAGTTCGAATCCCCGCGACGGGGTGAGCTCCCGTTGCTCGGTCCCTGCTCCTGCCAACCTAGCAGTTGAAAAGCACATCAAAGTGCAAGTAGATAAATAGGTACCGCTCTGGCGGGAAGGTAAACGCCGTTTCCATGTGCTGCTCTGGTTCGCCAGAAGCGGCTTAGTCATGCTGGCCACATGACCTGGAAGCTGTACGCCGGCTCCCTCGGCCAATAAAGCGAGATGAGCGCCGCAACCCCAGAGTCGGTCACGACTGGACCTAATGGTCAGGGGTCCCTTTACCTTTACCTTTTTACCAAGTAGGACAATCTGGCAACAGGAAAGGGCTGGGATCCAAGTGGCTAACCATAAATGGGAAGAGGTGGTAATTAGGCCCACAGTATTCCTGCAATTGCTCTTACAACTTTTAAACAAATGTCATTTTCTAGAAAAGAGAATTTCCCAAACTCACCATGAAAACCTCCCTTGTTCTCTTAGAATGGCAATAGCGTCCACCTGAGAGGTGCCTGAGTTCCAACTTCAAAAAAAAAAAGGCCTGTCTATTAGCATTTGATAAATTAAATTATTTCAAGGTTTATGTCCCACTTACAACATTGCATATTCATAGCAGCATAATTTGACTTAGTGGTTCATTGGGAATATACATTGTACAGTGGTACCTTGATTCTCAAATGGCTTAGTTGTTGAACAAATCGGCTCCTGAACACTGCAAACCCAGAAGTACGTGTCCCGGTTTGCAAATGTTTTTCAGAAGCTGAACGTCCAGCACAGCTTCCGACTGAGTGCAGGAAGCTCCTGCAGCCAATCAGAAGCTGCGCCTTGGTTTTTGAACGGTTTCGGAAGTCGAACAGACTCCCGGAACGGATTGAGTTTGAGAACCAAGGTATCACTGTATGCTGTACAGTGGTACCGCGGGTTAAGAACTTAATTCGTTCCGGAGGTCTGTTCTTAACCTGAAACTGTTCTTAACTTGAAGCACCACTTTAGCTAATGGGGCCTCACGCTGCTGCCGTGCCGCCGGAGCACAATTTCTGTTCTTATCCTGAAGCAAAGTTCTTAACCCAAGGTACTATTTCTGGGTTAGCGGAGTCTGTAACCTGAAGTGTATGTAACCTGAAGCATATGTACCCAAGGTACCACTGTACTAAAGAAATGTGGTCTAATTCATGGGGGGGGGGGGGACATATCACTCTGTAACAATAGTATACATGCAGTGCAATCCTATGTAATATGATATACATGTCTTCCCAGAAATAAGCTCCGTTGAATTTGCTTCCTCAGCAAATAAAATTTCAGGGTGGGATGCAATGACACATCAAGCTGATGTAAAAGTTCACTGAGTCAAGTCAAGGAACCACCTGGAACATGGTAGAACCATCTGGAACATAGTGGTGACAAGATAGGGCACTATAACATCTCTGCTAGCATTGCAGGGGGTTGGACTAGACGCAGTGGTGTCCAAACCTTTTTCAAAGAGGGCCAGATTTGATAAAGTCAAAGTTAACCTTTTTTTAAGGATTGAAGTTGTTAACCTTTTTTAGGATTTTACCCCAAAGTTGTTGAGGGTTTTTTTTAGGATTGAAGGATTTTACCCCAGGAAATAAACTGCCACAGGGGCCGGATTAAACCGACTGGCGGACCGGATTATGCCCTCGAAACGGACTTTGGACATGCCTGGACTAGAGGGTCCCTTCCAACTCTACAATTCTCTGATTCTATAATAATTAGCACTAGCAAGGGCACTGTTACACCATTTTCATATACAATGCAAATATGGCTGGAAACGGTGCATAGAATGGATTAACTTCCTTACACCATTCCAGACACTACATTGACACAACAGCATGTGCTTATTTCTTCAGCGCTGCAGAATCCTTAGCACAGCATGGATAATTTCATGGATAATTTTCATATATCATGAGAAACCGGTTTCAAGTCCATATTGCGATACCGGTTTCCTAGTTTTTGGCCTGGCAATATACTGCGAATCATGATGTGTTTTAGAGCAGGGCGATAAATTGTCCAAAATTGGTTTCAAGTCCATGTCATGACACTGGTTTCATGATTTTTGACCTGGCAATATATCACAAATAATGGTGTTTGTGTGTGCTATTCAAAAATCGCAAGGGGGGGGACGGGACCATGAAACCAGCCAATGCCTCTACATAGCTCCATCCTTATTTCAGACACTGTGATATATCAGTATTTTGGATTTTTTGTCTGGTGATACATCATGGTGTTGAAAACCTGGTTTCTCCAAGACCTAATAATTTCCACTTGCCAGTTAGGTGCCACTCTGTTGTTATCCTACAGTGACTCTGTTGATCACAGTTAACATTCTGTGAAGCTAAAAAGCTTATGTACACCCCCTGGTTGCAGAATATGGCTTAGCAACCAGCTTAACAACTGTTGGTCTGATCACTGTTTCCTGTTCACACAGCTACAAGAAGCCGTCACGGCAAGATTGTTCTAGCTGATTTATTCACTTGGTATTTTCTCTTAGGTTGAAATCCTTGATTGGAAGACAAAGCAACAATTATGCTTTTTGGAAAAGGTAAGTAATCATAATGTTATTACTGCAATTTAACCGAATTTTGAGTGATCCGTGTGCTTTAGTTATATTTTCTTAGTAATTGTTTAAAGCACCCTGTTTGAGATGGATCAGCATCATTTTCCTCCATATCACAGATAGGGAAGCTCACCCTTAATTTCCTGTTTCCTAAAATGTAAAAAGGAACCGATTAGCTTGAAAAGCCTTTTTTTTGAATGCCTGCATGCTTATAGATATATATTTTTTGTTACCTAGGTTGAGCCAAATGCTACAATAAGTGATATCAGGCTAATGTTCCATAAATTATGTAAGTATATGTATTTTTCAAAAGAATCTGTTTAAAAAGTGAGGGAAGCTTTCCAGAAATGCTTGAATTATATGTCATTGCATGGAGCCTGAGCGCCACTGATGTCATACAAGCCATGTGTCTTCTTTTATGCACTTTGAAACAATTCTAGTAAACCTGTACGAAAAAGTAGTTATACACCCCCCCCCTTCCTTGGTTGCCCTTCCACCAATTTGGTAATTTGCTCATATTTGTAAATTCAAAAGTTCTCTGTTTGTGGCACAGGCATCCCTGCCCCAGTGCTAGGAAACTGAGTGGACTTTATTATTATTATTATTATTATTATTATTATTATTATTATTATTATTATTATTATAGTTGTGCGGGGTTTTTTTTGTCCCTACAGATCCTCAGTGGTATCCCTCAAGGCAGTCTATAAGGCTTGATCCCAGTAAGTATTATATAGCGAAGTATCATTCTTATTATTTCATTTAAATACCGCTTTTCTTATCTTGGAGCAGTTTACAGTGAAATGTAAAACCCCATTACAATATTGCTGTATCATCCAAAAGATGTATTAATGTTAATTGGTAGCCACAGAAAGTATGAAACTCCAATAACATTAAAGGATCTGTCATCAAGAGACCCCTTCATGGATCACTGCCTTGCCGTGGCGAAGGGGCTTGAATAACTCAGAGAAGCTATGAGCCATGCCGTGCAGGGCCACCCAAGATGGACAGGTCATAGTGGAGAGTTTTGACCAAACGTGATCCACCTGGAGCAGGAACCGGCAAGCCACTCCAGTATCCTTGCCAAGAAAACTCCATGGACAAAGACAACAGGCATATAATAGTTATGACGCTGGAAGATGAGCCGCTCAGGTCGGAAGGCCAACATGCTACTGAGGAAGAGCAGAGGACAAGTACAAGTAGATTCAGAGCTGATGAAGCGGCTGGGCCAAAGCCGAAAGATCGCTCAGTTGCAGATATGCCTGGAAGCGAACGGAAAGTCCAGTGTTGTAAAGAAAAATATTGCATAGGAACCTGGAACCCTGAACCTTGGTAAGTTGCATGTGGTCAAAAATGAGATGGCAAGAATAAATATTGACATCCTGGTCATCAGTGAACTAAAATGGACGGGAATGGGCGAATTCAGTTTGGATGACCATCATAGCTACTACTGTGGGCAAGAATCCCGTAAAATAAATGGAGTGGCCCTCATAGTCAACAAAAGAGTGGCGAAAGCTGTACTGGTGATGTATGGAAGTGAGAGCTGGACCATAAAGAAGGCTGATCGCTGAAGAATTGATGCCTTTGAATTATGGTGCTGGAGGAGACTCTTGAGAGTCCCATGGACTGCAAGAAGATCAAACCTATCCATTCTTAAGAAAATCAGCCCTGAGTGCTCACTGGAAGGACAGATCCTGAAGCTGAGGCTCCAATACTTTGGCCACCTCATGAGAAGAGAAGACTCCCTAGGAAAGACCCTGATGTTGGGAAAGATTGAGGGCACAGGGAGAAGGGGATGACAGAGGACGAGATGGTTGGACAGTGTTCTTGAAGCTACCAGCATGAGTTTGACCAAACTGCGGGAGGCAATGGGAGACAGGAGTGCCTGGCGTGCTCTGGTCCATGGGGTCACGAAGAGTCGGACACGACTAAACAATAACAACAACAATCAAGAGAAGACTATAATCCTGCAGTTGTAGATAGACCAATGGCTGCCTCCATGTTTATCGCATGTATGCTTGGGTAAAACAGAGCTCAAGGGATGGACCAAGGACTTAACCTGGAAGAGGCAGGCCATGCAAGCTGAGAATGTCTCTTGCTGTCTTCTGTCCTTGTTCGGTCCTCTGTGCAAAATGAGAATGGCGATGCTGTCAGGCCAGCGGGTCCTTTTCTGGTCTTGGGCGACGCCCAACTTTACTACCATCTGCAGCTGGTCTTGGGCAGGACAAAACCATGCGTGCATATATAAAACAGCAGTCATTCAACACTTACTGCTACACTTTTTATCTCTTCAGCTATTCAAACTACTCCAAAGAATGTGCTTATGGGAGAGGCCATAGTTCTATTGCTTTGCCTTTCTCAGGATCATTAGTCAACTCTTGACATCTTGTGTTTAAGGTTTTTTGGGGGTATTGGGACTGGGCAGTACCCTTGCCCGAGCCAGTGGAGAGCTGCTACATGTGGGGAGTAGTCAGTTCTACACTAGACAGGTCAGTGGTAGGGCTGATCAGTATATCTTTGTATTCTCCCAAACCGGTTTGAAGTCCAAATCATGATACTGGTTCCATAATTTTTGACCTAGCAATATATCACAAATCACGATGTGTGTGTCTGTGTGCTATGCAAAAATCACAAAATGGGACAAACCCTGGAGCCAGCCAATGCCTCTACATAGCTCCATCCTTATTTCAGATATATCACAATGTTTAGCTGGGGATAAGCCACAATGTTGAAAACCGGATATCGCCTAACCCTAGTCAGTAAGGCCGTATATAGTTCTCACACTCCCTCGCCCCCCGCTCCGAGTGAACATGGAATTTAATTGGAGCAATAAGCTGCTTTTCAGCCAAGGCTGATTGCCATAAATGCAAAAGTGTTACTAGGTCAACGGGAAATGCAGGCTTTTTGATTAGGAGTCATATGCTTCAGCGTTCCTCTTTGGCTGTCAAGCACCTTAAATTTTTCCTCTCTTCTTCTCAGAAGGAAAATCACTGAGGGATGAAGAAGCCCTTCAGCTGCTCCCTGTTGGCACAACCGCTACGCTCTATTTTAAAGATCTAGGGCCCCAAATAGGATGGACAATGGTGAGCTTCAAAGCCTCGAATGTTTTAATGTTTGCCTTAATTAATCCTTGCATCACTTTCTCCTTGTACTGGTGATCAAGTCCCCAATTGTGCTTTGGTTTGCCAACTAGCACAATCCCCAGCCCTGCCATCTTTTTCTTTCTCTCTCGTTTGCTCTCCCCTCCTTTTTGTGTGTGTCTGATTTATAAGATGGTGGGGTGAAGAATCCAAGGGCGGCGGGGGGGGGGCATAGAATTGCCACAAATACTTGGCAGGCAAACACATCACAAAGCAGCAGTGGTTGCTTGGCAACACGACAAAACACAGCTTGTGGAAGGCAATGGCAATTAGGGGGTGTTGCAAGAAACAACAACACAGGGATCAGGTTTTCCTAAATTAGGGCAAGAGACCCAGAGGCAGGCCAGCTGCCCGTCCCAGTCCTATTGAACAGGACCGTCAGCGACAGAATAGTGACCCTGGTCACTTCTTTTTTTTTGACTGAGCCCCGGTGCCTGCAGAAATTCAACAGGTGAAGTGTTTCCGAGACATAAGGACATAGATATTTCCCCAGTTGACTTCTGTCTGTCACACCTGTTCAAGACACACATTGGCCTGATTGGAAAAGATAGCATGGGAGCTTATACAAAGGCAAAGCCGGAATCTGTGGGAACAGGAGATAAGGAATTTGCTATTCAAAGCTCCCCCCCTCCCCTGCCCCTGCCCCAATACCTTCCTGCTTCCTCTTTAATATGCCCTGTTATAGTGCTAGTAACTTACAAAGCTGAAAGCAGTAGTTTGAAATGTGAATATTATATGTATATAAATAGTATAATTCACACCTAAGTTCTCTACTGCTGGGCATAACTGTTTCTCATCCTCCAAGCTTCTTCTCATTTGGACATTCCTGCACAGATGGAGGCGTCCTTGGCTGGGTTCCAACATAAGCACATGCTGTGAGAGGGGACATGGGGAGAGGGGAAGGAGGGGAAGCGAAGGAACTAGCAATGTGTTGGAATCCGTGGCATTAAGAGGAAGTAAGTGGCTCATGCGGAGCCAAATTTAGGACTAGGTGTCTTCTGCCTTTCATCCTGTCAGGATAACCCAAGTTATACAATCTCTGTGAATTGTGCAGTTTGAGCGTTTTTGCTTCGTTAGTTGTCTTATTCTACTTGCACTTTTTAGAGGAAGGATAAGGCACCCAAAGGCCGGATGACTAGATATTCTGCTCTGGTTTCTGAGTTTTCACCAGAACTTGCAATTCATGTCTTCAGAGACACGAAGGCTGCAGAATTCCTTAAGCAGCTTAGTTTACTCACATGCCAAATTGTGTTCTCAGTCCCCACCCCACCCCACAAAAAATCATGTAGGACCTTATACATGAGGGGGCGTTCATCCAATCCATGCTATATGCCCACTTCAATGTGGTTTTGCATGGATAGGGATAAAATGCTGGAACAAACTGTGTGTGTATGAAATAGCAAATGCTTCTTCGACATCCATACTGATTGGAATAACAGCATACAGTGTTGGCGTAAGGAACCAAGCCATGGCCAACATATTGACTAAAGCAGCCCCCCCCCATTTTTTTATTGTTTGCACCAGGGGCCCACTTGAAAATCTTTTGATGCTCAGGACCCTTCCCCCCCCAATAAACCCAGACAAAAATGCCTATTCCTCCCCCCCAAAAAACAGACAAAATGCCTGCCTCCCCCCAAAACAGACAAAACCAGCTATATACCCACCCGTGAAAAACAACAGACAAGAAAGCAAGACAACAACCTCCCTCAAAACAAGCAACCTGCCCACCAATACACACCTAAATAAAGGGGCCTTGACAGGTGCCGTGTCTGAGGGTCCCCACAGGTCCCATATTGGGGACCTCAGTTTCCCGTTCCCTGGCATCCCGTGCTGCTGAGAATTACCGTGGTAACCACCTAACCACCTCTCTCTTTTTTGCAGGTATTCTTGATAGAATATACGGGCCCATTGTTCATCTATTTTGCGTTTTATTTCCGTATGCCTTTTATCTATGGCCTGGATGACAGGTTTCCCTCGAGCCGGCACCCCGTAGTTAAGTAAGTCGCACTTCTAAGGCCAGAGGATTTAATTCTTGGGTTTGCCGCAACTTTATTCCGAAATGTCTTGCCGTATTTGTCTCTCTAGCTTTCTGAAACGCTTTTATCTTGCTGTTTCTAGCCTGGCATGTATCTGCCATTCTTTCCACTACATCAAAAGGTTGATTGAAACAATATTTGTTCATCGGTTCTCCCATGGGACTATGCCACTGAGGAATATTGTTAAGGTAAATTTGCCACACAATCTACTCACAGCCCTTCTGTAAAATTCAGATCTGGCCGCCACCTTCAGCATGGCAGTCACCAAATCCCTGGCACGGCTTTCGGGGTACGGTGCTGCCTCCTGCCACTCACAATGTTAACATCGATGTGACCTGTTAACATTAATACCTCACTACTGAAGCTTGTTTTTTCCACATTACCATTTTTATTTCTTCCATAGTTTTTTCTCCGACTGTTGCTCTATAACCACTTAATCCTTTCTAGCCAAGCGCAAAGGCCCTCCTTGACAGTGTGAGTTTCCTCAGCTAAGTGCTTTGCATAGCAAAGGTCCCGGGTTCAATCCCCAGTGTCTCCAGCTAGGGCTGGAAAATCAGGGGAAGCCTCTGCCAGTCCTTGTTTACAGTTCTGAGTTAGATGGCCTGGTGCCATATAAGGCAGCTTCCTATGCTCTGGAGCGTACTTTCGGCTTCATCTAGGGAGCTAGTGGGCTTATTGCAGCAAACAAGCTGGAACTGGGCTTGACACTTGATGTAGGTCTGTTGTTGAAAATGACAGCCCCCCTGTTGGATTCCTAGGGGCCCAGCTCTTTGTGGGGGGCCAATAATTTTTTTGGGGGGGGAACTGGGACCCCCAATGTTAAAAAACATGAGGGCAAACATGGAGCTGAGCATGGCTTCAGTAGTTGACTCCTCCTCCTGCCACTGCCACCCGCCATGAGGGGAAGAAGAGGCCAATCGTGGAGCCCAGTGTGGTGCCAATGGCTAGTGGCTGCTCTTCCTGTTGTGTAAGGGAAAGACAGGAAGCAGCCCCAGGCCAGTGGCAGGAGGAGAGGAGTTAGAGAGGAGGAGCCACTGGCCACTGAAGCTGTGCTACAGCCATGTTCAGCTCCGCCCTCCGGCTCCTCCGTTCTGACGTGCACATGCGCGCCATCAAGGTCCTCCATCTCCCTTGCAAGTTGGCGTCTCTGCAGCCATTGATGAGAGCAGAAAAACACACTGCATGCTGATGTCATTGCACAGTAAAAGCAATCTGAAAAATTGGCATGGGACTACTGCGCTGTCCTGTTGCGTCTCCTAGTTCAGCCCCACTTACTTCCAGGTCACCTTTAATAACCCATAGCGATTGCCACACATAAAGCAGCCTCTCCCAGCCTCTCTGCCACATTCCTTCCAGCTTTCACTCCTCTGCAGTGTTGCCACATGGCCTGAGCCCTTGCGCCTTTCCCTTGCCCGTGTTCAGGCTCCCTACACCCCACTCTCTAGGGCTGCTGTTTTCCTTCACAACTTGTTGTCCCAATAGTCTTGTCTTCTCAGTTGCTTCCTTGTTAGTCTTCTCCACCTGAAAGAGGAGACAGGACTGTTTTTGAGAATGATAAATTTGAACTGCAGCAAAAATTGTCAGTGAACGCTGTACAGTTTGGAAAGTTGTTTTCTTTTATTTTCTTTTTATGTTGGTTATCTCCCACATACTTTCCTCCTGAGACATGACCCATGTGGTCCTTGCTCAGACTGACAAGTGAGAAGCAACAGGGATAGAAACTATTACCATCTTACAGTTCCCATTCCCCAATTGGTCCCTTCAGTCCTGATAATGTTAGTAGGAATTGTGATATCATCATGACATGATCTGTGGCTTCCACTGATGTGCTCTGAGGTACCACCCTGTGAAGGAAACGTCTGGTGTTTTCTAGCCCATAGACATGTTCTGCATTTTCTGCTTTTCTCTGTGAACACACTCTGGGTTTAAGCTCTGATCTATATAGCATGCTAGGGCCAGTCCTCACATTAAAAATAAAATAAAATCATGTGGTGTAGCCCTTGGGGAACTGAACAATTCAGAGTGCTTATGGGGGATTTAATTATTTGAATGCTCTCCCATGCTAAAAACTCCTTCAAGGTGGAAATAAAACACACCTGGGAGAAAGTGTGTGTACTACCATTATGTACTACTACCTTTCCTCATCTAGTGTGGTGCTTTTTAAATTATTGTTAAGTGGAGAATATATATTATATTTCACCTACAGTGTGAAGTGACACTATATCAAAATGGTTGTTCCTTGTGTCTTTATGAGTCTTAAAGACTTGGATGAAATCTTTGAATGGTAGGTGCAGAGCGCTTCACAGAAAATCTGCCTTAGCTATCTTAAACATACGCTGGAAGCAGAGTATTATTAAATAATTCCACCTAGATAGCAAAAATAAGAATGGTTAGACTGTGCATTTGAAATACAGTTGGTTAAGCTGTTCTGTCAGGTGGCAATTGGAAAAAAACTTGCTTTGCGTGAATGCCTGCCTTGTTGGTGTTTCTAGGCCTGTATCCTTTGCATGAATTCAGTTTGACTATTCTTTCCTGCAGTGCTGAGTACCTGTTTCAGAAATAACTTCTAGAGAGCCAGCTTGTAGCACCCACAGGACCTTGGCGATTTCAGGAAACGTGGGACCGCTTCTGGGCTCACAATCTGAAATCACTCACACGGGAGTGCTGTTGGTTGACAAACAGTGCCTACACTTGGGAGTTTTTTGTCTTGTCACCACGTTTTGTTTGATGGTGTGGGTCATGTAGGAAGGCCATGTTTGGAGATGCTGGTATTCCCAGAGTGCATATCGCATGGACGTTGATGTGTCTCTGGTGACAGTCCAACTCCCAAGGCACTTTTGTTGTAGGCATGTGTTAACATCTGAACTCGGCCATAGAATCAGCAACGCATAGTGCCTTGTTCCAGCAAATCTACCCGTGCTTATAATTAGTTAAATTTTCTGACAGCTTGTATAAAACAGCTTGAATAAATTACTTTATTTGGCCTGGGCTTGTGAAAATTCTATTTAGGAAATGCTGTGATATATATTGGGACGCGGGTGGCGCTGTGGGTTAAACCACAGAGCCTAGGACTTGCCGATCAGAAGGTCGGCGGTTCGAACCCCCGCGATGGGGTGAGCTCCCGTTGCTCAGTCCCTGCTCCTGCCAACCTAGCAGTTCGAAAGCATGTCAAAGTGCAAGTAGATAATAGGTACCGCTCCAGAGGGAAGGTAAACGGCGTTTCCGTGTGTTGCTCTGGTTTGCCAGAAGTGGCTTAGTCATGCTGGCCACATGACCCGGAAGCTGTACACCGGCTCCCTCGGCCAATAAAGCGAGATGAGTGCCGCAACTCAGAGTCGGTCATGACTGGACCATTGTCAGGGGTCCCTTTACCTTTACCTTTACGATATATATTGTGTAGAATGGCTGATGGAATTGCATAGAACCGTTAGCAGTTCCCTTTTAATATGGCTATATGAAGAGAAAAGTTAGTGATTTTTAACTAATGAAATGGACCCAAATGTGCTTGCTACGGCAGTGATGAAATGAATATTTTCGGTTTCTTTCTTCTTAGATCTGCTGCATCCTGCCTGTAACACCACTTAATATTTTAAAGACAAAAAGTAGCAAGGATTATTCATGTTGCACATGAACATGTTCACCTATATGGTACCCAAGATTTCTGTGATCTTTCCATGCACTTTTTCTTAGTTTCCACTTAAGGCTGTAGACCTCTTTGGATAGGATACAACTCTTGAGAGTATAGCTCTTTGGGATTTTTGTAGAGGTCCTTTTGATGGTGCTTTAAGTGCTTCTAGTAAGCCCTATGCTGAATGACAAATGCATCTGAAGAATAAGTTGGCTAGTGGCAGCTGGCCAGTTATTTTATTACTGCTATCAATTTCAGGTGAAGTGGAGATCACTTAACTCTACAGTCTGTTATTCAGACTGGCTTATGTTATTATGTAGTTCACATTAATTACAACATTTACCGTTCGATCTGGTCCAATGCAGATACTTATCCTTAAAAAGTATTTTTATTCTGTCTTAGAAGAACATCAAGATTGGGTGAGAACAATCATAGCCACTGATGGCTTGCCTATACAGTAGCTGCTTTGGTTATTGTCAGCACCTAGTCAAAAAAATCCCTCTGTATCTTCTTCTAGCATACTCACCTGAGAGATTCCACAGTGTGGAACTGTCTGCAGTTACGCAATGTAAAATGAAGACACACATAATATTTTTAAACCGGTAGAGGTCCCTAGAAAAAGGGATTGATTGTTAAACTACTCTGGTAATTATACAGCTGTACCTTGGAAGTCGAACGGAATCCATTCTGGAAGTGCGTTTGACTTCCAAAATGTTTGGAAACCAAAGCGCTGCTTCTGATTGGCTGCAGGAAGCTGCAGAGGTCCCGTCGGATGTCTGGGTTCCAAAGAACGTTTGGAAACCAGAACACTCACTTCCGGGTTTGCGGTGTTTGGGAGCCAAAATGTCCGAGTACCAGGATCCAAGGTACAACTGTAGTTCTGTGAGGGGGTGTTGTTAACCGGTCTCAGCACCCTTAACAAATTACAGTTTCCAGGATTCTTTGGCTGTTTAAAGTGGTTTGATGCTGATTTACCTATAAAGTGCAGATAGGGCCTTAGGACTTCTTGACCTGGCCTTTCAGATGTTAGAATCATAGAGCTGGAAGGGAACCTGAGGGTCATCTAGTCCAACCCCATTCATTGCAGGCGCCATTGTTGGACAACTCCCACCATCACTGAACATTGGCCACGCAAGTTGCGTTCCAGCAACATTTGGAGGTCTCTGAAGTGAATGAGCATTCTTCTCCCAATGATACAAAAACGCATTAATACAAAAATCACCTGCCGCAGCTGCATTAACTATTGAAAAAAATATTTATAAAAGGGGACATCACAATTATTAATGCGATGGGACTGGGTAAATGAAAACATAAGGAATAGCAATGATATTCTGTGGAGCTTTGTTGGATAGGAATAAGAGGCTTTTGGCTGTGGCTGCATTTAAGAAGTTGGCCTGGGATCAAGGCCCTGCATTGCCAAGTTTCACACCAGTATTGGGGACCACTCACTTTTATTAGCTGCTGCCTCAGTGCATTGGGCTAAGTTAGCATTGGAAAAGAAAAGAAAAACGTGTATTTGGGCACCAAGTTTCTTTCTGCTATGTGTAGTTGAACATTATCACAAGAAGCATACCTTGGTCTAAGTTAAATTAACATTTGAGCAACTGTCTGTTCGGCTGAAGACACTTAAGAACAGTGGCTCATTCACATTTAATGGGATTTCCACAATTCCCAACATTAGCTGGGAAAGCCCATGGGTGCCTTCTGCACAAAGAATGTTCTAGAGTAAAAGACATAACAAATTGGGGCTTGTGTTCTCTCGTTAAATGCATTATAAACACTAGTAGGGAGCTTAACTCTGGGGTCAGAAGCGTTTAAAAGTTATGAACTTTCCTCTGTGCTACAAGCAAATGAAAATCAAATCCAGGCTTAACAAATAACTGTGAGGAAAATGTTCTCATTTTAAGAGCCATTTCCTTAAATTTTCTCCTCTGTTCTGAAATTTATAGACGTTGGGTTTTTTGGCTGAATGTTGTCAAATAATGGGCAGGTCCTGGTCTTTGTTTCAGTCAGAACTTGCCAGAACTGAGTTCTGGCACCTCTCAAGTGAGCGCCATTGCCGTTCTAAGAGAACAATTTTTCTTGAAAAATAGCAGTGGGCAATAATAATTGGAATTGGTCTTCTGTTTAGTAGTGAAATAGCTGACAGGAAGTGGGCTTGTCTCAATAAAGGCAGGAGAATCATGAGGCGTTTCCGTATGCTCTGTTCTTAGGCATACATTTTTGTGGGTGTCTCTCCCTCAGGGTAAGAGCAGAGAGAAAGCTTTGTCCCTCCTCTCAACTGTCTTGCTAATTTAGGGAGCAATTTTGTGTTCCCTGGACTGAGGGGCTGTAGGATTATGATGACCTGCCTCTCTGTGGGAGATCCACCTGGACCAATGGTGGAAAGTTAAATGGTAGAGCCAGAAACTGAATTCTTCCAGGGACAGGTCAGGGAAAGGCCTTGGATTTGCCAAAGCTGCTGTTTCCCAGAAAGGGTAAAAAAAAGAAAAGGCCAGCCCTGGAACTGGTAGACCAGTTCCTCACCTATTAGCGTCAACAGGAGAGAATTGAAAGTGCTCCCCTCCTCCTGTTCTGGATGGCGCAAACCACACAATCACTTTAGGAATGCTCTGTTGGCTCTTCCATAGAACTTAATAAGAACCATTGAGAACAGAGACATTTCTTGCATAGCCCCTACCTAGGATTTGCTTCTTAGCCACATAAAGGTGTCACAGAGAAATGAAACCCGGGAATTGGTATGGATATGCATCACAAACGTACATGGATTAAATCATAGCAATAGCCCCACATAATGTAAAACATTAACACAAATATAAATGGCTTCCCCCCTTTTCCTTTTTTTGTTTTTGTTTTTACAGAATTGTTTCTATTACTGGGGATTTGCTGCCTGGCTTGCTTATTATATCAACCATCCTCTTTACACACCGCCCTGTAAGTAGCAGCATAACACACATTTTACTTTTTATTTTGTTTCAGCATTTCATTAACGGTGCTAACTGAGTGCTAAATTGAACCTTCCCTTGTTTTTGTCTTGCAGCTTATGGACAAAAGCAGGTCAATCTCGCTTTGATCATGTTCCTGGTGAGTAAATTGCAAATATAAATACTATATTGTAAGAAATTTCCTTTGTTGTACTTTAGATAGCATATGGAATGGGCAAATGCAGATGTACAAATGGCGACTATATTCCTGACCGCAGCTTAAAATGCCAGTTTCAGTAGAGAGGAAGGTCCCTCCCTCCCCTTTGTCAGAAGGGTTTTATAGAATCTGGGATGTGGCTATTACATATAAACTCATTTACTATGTGCAAGCAAGGGGCAAAGGATTGTAGGAAAATAGATTTATAGAGATATGGGTGACTTGCTTCTTTTTGGATTGACAAATTTAAATAATTGAATAATAATAATAATTTTAATTTAGTAATTTAAATAATACCATGTGCACCATTTCTTTTGGTTTGAAAAATGATTTTAAAAAGAAATGTTGCATTCCCCCCCCCTTTTCGTATAATAATAGGTTATAAATGCAAAATTAAGTAAACTGAATGAAATGGTCCTGAAATCTTCCAATGAATTAAACCACTGATGCCACTTTAAGGGGGCTTTTTATAAGGGACACACTGTGCGGGGAGGGGAGCTTTATCCCTTCCCTCCCCAGCTATGATCCTGGTGCTTAGTGTAGAGTGGGCTAATGAGAACATTGTTGTTCTACTAATCCTCATAATTGTATTTGTTCAGAGGGCTCTTTATTTAAAGCAGTCTTTTTTAAATTGTCTTTATTTCCGTCTCATTGCAGACATGTGAAGCTGGGAACTTTTCTATCCATGTTGCACTTAGTAATTTGAGAAGAGATGGTAAAAGTTGAGTGCTTAGTTTCTGTTGTTATTATCATCATCATCATCATCATCATCATCATCATTAATTGGCTTGAGTTAGGGTGGGCTTTCAAAGGTGTAAACTGACCTCCCCCTCAGCATTTATTTATTTTGGTAAAGATCATTAATACTTCTGCAATCCTTGAGGTTCCTCCAAGCCTGCTGATACCTACTAGTCGGTGCTGTTTTGGTTACAAAAGGATTTGCATCAGAGAATTAGTTCATATTAGTATATTGGATTAAAGCTACAATTATTCTAGGCAGACAGTCCACTGCAGGAACTGCCTGAAGGTAGTCAGTCAGCATAGGTTATTGGCTAATGACATTGCCATTTTAAAAAAAGATTTCCAAATATGCAAGGCAAGGGAGGAGGAAAAAGGACTTCTACTCTAAACTGTCTAGTCTTACGGAGAGCGAAAAATGATTCCTAGCTTAGCTCATTATAGAATGGTCCTTTTCATCCCATCCCACAGCTGATCATTCTGTAATCCAGAGAAGAGCAGACTTCAGACTTGCGGGAGCTATTTTGGGTTTTACCAGAACCCCTATATTTACCAACTAGAGCCATGCTGTCAAACCATATGCTATAGGGAAAATGTGCCTGTATACAGAAAGTACCACTAGTTTTACATTTCTGTGGATATTTTAAATCAATAGGATCCAAGACCAGTAAGATCCCATATCCGACGAAAAATCCTTTCACATGGCTGTTTTATTTTGTGTCCTGCCCTAACTATACTTATGAGGTATGTATGTTTGAAAACTGAACGGACCACTAATGTTTAGCTTATGCTTAAAGATTGGTGTAAGATTTTGCTTTTGTAGGGGAGTGTATAGAAATGTTCAGGATTTCATGGGGGCAACTTCTGGGATGAGAAACTCAGTAAAATGCATGTATTTTATTACCCCACCTTGGCTACAAAAGCACAGCTGAGTTGCATCTCAAACACACCCTTTACTTTGAAACAGCGTTTAAGCTGCACCTCTCAGTGAAACTGATGAAAAAAGGGTAAGATAAAGATTGTTTTTTTTTAAATTGCCCAGTGAAAGAGCTAAATTAGTCAGATAATGAATTGGAGGGTGTAAACAGGAGTATTGCAGGAGGTTGTTTAGAGGATTGTGCAACTATGCAGGTCCTATTACATTTTCACATTATGGCAGAGCTGGCTCTACCATGAATTAGGCCAGGCATAGGCAAACTCGGCCCTCCAGATGTTTTGGGACTACAACTCCCATCATCCCTGACCACTGGCACTGTTAACTAGGGGTGATGGGAGTTGTAGTCCCAAAAACATCTGGAGGACCAAGTTGGCCTATGCCTGAATTAGGCTGTGCGACACAGCCCACCTTTGCAGTACTAGCAAAGGGTAGAAAAAGTGTACCAGTTATTTAGCTGCTTGCATTTTTGTGTGTTCTTTGGATTTTGTGTTGGACATCAAAATATTCTGAGCTCTGTCTCTACGTCATATTGACTTTTGCATTTGGAGCATAGGAATTTATTGTTTGCCTTCATTGTCTTACTTGAGACTTGCAGTGTCATTTGCTGCAAAGGGATGTTGCAGCAGAGTGTCACTTTTGTAGGAATATAGACTTTATGGAGTAAGAGTGGGGAAATGCATTATGTACCACGAAAACAGATGCAGTTACTATGCAGATAGCGAATGCATGTGTGCACATATATGAGTTTTCCATGGAGAACTCCCTACAGAAGCAACCACCTAAAATTCAGAGAGAGAGATTTTTAAAGGATGTCGGGAGGACGTTTGTGTACATGTACCTGTTTTAAAAGCTCTCATACCAAATTCCCAAACTTTTCTTTTTTTTTTAAACTTGAGAAGAGTGTAAAGAAGTGTTGGGGGCAGCTTCTGAGGTCACTTCCAGATTATTAAGCATCCATCCTCATTGTTTGTGGGGAGATTGTATTGTCATATCATATCAAACCACTGTTGTCCCTGTTTCCATAACACAAAGTCTTTCTTTTAAAAAAACTCTTTTTTGTACATGAGTGTCAAATCCACTTAAAATGTACAACCTGAATTTACCCGTGTGCGATTGAATTCCACCCCCAAAATAGTGACTCCCTGGAAAATGCCCCAAACTGGGAAAATCCTTAGGAAGAAAAATATGAACACAAAGACTTGGTTAGGATAGGGGTACAGCTGTATAGGCCATAGGTCTTGGAGGTGAGTGACTGGCTAACTGGTTGCATAAATTTTGACTGACCAGGTTTACAGGCGTGTGAGACTGACACTTGCACTCACTGCCTCCATTCTGTCTCAACAGAAACTAAATGCAGTGTTGTAGAATTCTAGACTCATAATTTTAATTTTGTTCAAAATTGAAGTGTGTATGTGTGTGGGTAGGTCTGTCGAGGTTGCAAAAACAACTCTACAAGGGAGCTGTGCTTTTGTGGATTCTGGTCCATATATCCAAATGGCTCCAGTTACTTCTCTGGTTGTGTGCCTGATTGTATTTCAGTTGTTTTATTACTAAGGTTTTTACAAGCTGGTATTAAAAAGAAATGTGTTTTGTATGTATTTTTTTAAAAGGGGACTAGGTTGTTTTAGCAGTTTTTATTGTGTGAAATAGTTTTGCATTTTCTTCACCATTACAGCTGGGGACATGGATTGGTCTTACTATCATGACTCAATGCGTTCCAGGTGAATAAGATTCTTGGTTTGAAAATTTTGGGCTAATATTCCAGCTACAATATTTCATAAACGTTGACCTCTCTCTCTCTCTCTTTTCTCTTTCTCTCTTTCTCTTTCTCTCTCTTGCAGTGGGACTCTTCACCTTTCTTTGTTTCATTCAGATGTCAGTCTGGGCAAAAGATAAACACTCCACCTATATACGAGAGTTTAAGGATTATCCTAGTCTTAGAATGTCTATCATTCCTTTCTTACTGTAAGAACAGGGTTGTTGGGTTTTTTAAAATTAAATTATCAGAAACAAAGTGGATGAGGCTGTATAGACACAACCACAGGCAAAGAAAATAAGTTAGGGTATGAAGATAATTTAGGCAAGATTTCCCAGGAGCATGCAGAAATTACTATCTCGTGTGGAATTCCATGGGCTCAAAATCTACATAGTGGGGTTGGAGAGCTGGGGGGGGGGATTTCACATCTGGCAACCAATGCGCCCTTTGGTTTCAGATAGTACATGGGTAGTACATCTGCTCTTCAGGTAAGACCAGTCACTATTTACTACTGTGGACAATAAAGTTGCTGGATTGGGATGTACCACAGCTATCCCCAACTGCAGTTGAGCTGATCAAAGTACCCGATGAAGAACTGTGCGACCAAATGCTGCATCAGCTGATGATAATTGGTCCAGCTTGTAATGCCTGGCGAAGTTACTTGAGGAAGACCAAGTAGCTTCCTTACAAATATCAAGCAGCGGAGCATTAGCGGCGAAGGCCGCTGAAGTGGATGCTGATCTGGTTGAATGAGAAAATAGATGTGTTGGCTGGGGCAGCTTGAGGGATTCATAAGCTACGGAAATGCAAGCCCGTCTCCATCTGGCAAGGGTGGAACTTGAAACCCTCCTCCACAGAGATGAAGGGTGGAAGGACACAAACAAGGAGTCCGTTGTTCTAATTTCTTGTGTTCAATGAATGTACAGCTTTAGTGCCCGATGAACGCCTAAGGAATGCCAGGCCTTTCCCCTAGGGTGCTTTGGATTAGGACAGAAAGTGGGAAGAATTGATTCCTGTTGGACATGGAATCTCGAAAGTACTTTCGGCATGAAGGTACAATCTGTGCCCAGCACTACTTATGGAAGATGCAAAGATGTTTCACCTACCTCCCACAATTCTTAGCTCCTTGGTAACGTGGTGAGGCAATTACCCAATCCAGTGGCTTCATCGTCCACCGTAGTAAATAAATTACTTCTGGTAAATGAGCAACCATAGCTCATTGTGTTCTGGGCTTTTTTGATTCGTCTACTACTTTTGATTCGTACTATATGGAACCAAAGGGGCACATTGGTTGCCAAATGTGAAATACATTGGCATTATTTTCAGCATTCCTACTCCGCTAACATCTTCATGTATTTTTAAAATTTGTGGGATTCAGTATTGGTTTTATCTTCTCCCCCAATCCCCGTGTTGTTATCTTTAGCCATGAAGGGTGTTCAGAGCTAACTGTTTGGCAAAGGTATTATCCACTGTTGCTGAAAGAATACACTTTCTGTAAAAGTCTGGGCCAGGCCCTGTGGCAAAAAGGAAGCATGGGAATTGGGTGTGAAACAGTCTGGAATTCCACAAACAGATATGTTTTGAGGGAGGGCAATTTCGGATGATATGTTTATTGAGCGTTCATCCTGATTTGTTTCCAGGGAGGTTAGATGATGATGCATCAAAGCAATTATTACTGTTTTCCCACTCTTTCTGGTGTGTTTCCCTTCACTTTCCTTATTGCAAAAAAAGTCTGACTTTGGGAGAAAGTGGGGTTGTTGTGAAAGAGCTCCAAATCCGCTCTAATTGTGCAACCTGATTTCCCCAGTATGTGATTGAATCCCAACCTGAAATAGCAACAGCCTGGAACTGCCCAATCTCTGGACAAATTGTGCTTCAAAGCTGAGGCATAGAAAGCACTGTGTGCGGCTTCAAATCAAGCATTTGCTGTGGGAAATACTTTTACAATGTGAATGAAAGTAGCACACACACACACACACAGAGCGCATTGGGAATGAAAACAACATAGTTTAAATAAAAAAATTCCTTCCTGTAGCACCTTAAAGACCAACTAAGTTAGTTCTTGGTATAAGCTTTCGTGTGCATGCACACTTCTTCAGATACGTATCTGAAGAAGTGTGCATGCACACGAAAGCTTATACCAAGAACTAACTTAGTTGGTCTTTAAGGTGCTACAGGAAGGAATTTTTTTATTTTGACTATGGCAGACCAACACGGCTACCTATCTGTAACTGGAAACATAGTTTAAATGTTCAGAATAATCATTTGAAACAGACCTGTTGGGAATGAACCATTTCAGACTACAAGGTGAGAGTTGCCTATTTGAATGTTTCCATTGCAAGAAACTCCCAGATTTATATAAAACTTGAACATGAAGGGAAAAGGGTTCTTGTGTGTCTCTTGCCCTATTTAGCATGCTCTTGTTGTCTTACTGGATGGCTGATAGTTGTATTTTGTATTAGATTTTAATATTTTGGGACTTGATGCTATGTTTTGGATAAGCTGTTTTTTATTTATTAATTGTGGTTATTTTTGTATTGGTTTTTATTTAGTAAGTTGACTTGACAGGGTTTTAACCTTAAAGGTGGTCCAGAAATATTTTAAATTATTACATTCAGGGTGTCCTGTTAAATGGAAGAAGCATTCAAACATTCACCACCCTGCAGTCTGAAGTGATGCAATACCAACAAGGCTATCATGTGATTATTCTACTTGCATTTCTCATTCTTGGAAAACACTTCATGCTATACCCTGGTGCATGCTTACTTGAGAGTAGGGATAGCAAATCAGTTAGTCTTGGTTCTCTGTTTCTCATGATTGTAGTCTTAAATTCGGTCCTCCACATTTATGCAGCATTTTGTGAATTTTCTGTTAGAAAATATCCTCCTGAAAGTGCTTCAGCATTTTAATATGAATTTCTGCTAGAAAACACATTTTTGTATGCCGTTTTGACTAATGCACACATTTTTGCAAGCAATGTCTCCTTAATATAATGCATTTTTAACGTTATTTTCACTAATATTCATTTTTATGTACACTTTTAACTACTATATGCATTTTTGTAAACATTGGTTGGTTGGAGAATTGCATCACAAAATTTGGATAAGTGTGAATTTCTAAGGGTGGCGATGTTCTGGTACTGGTTTGGAAAGCGTAAATTTGGCTTTAAATGCAAAGTGAATTGAATTGGCCCCCATTGTTATTATCATAGTAGGCTCAGGGATGCTTCCTTTTAAGTAGACATGCATAGGAGTGGGTTGCCCATGTACTTGCAAATGTAAGTAGAACAATTGGTACTTAACTTGAAGAGTAGATTTGTGTTGCCAGCACAGGACTATGGGCTATGGCTTTGCCCCTCTGACGAAGGAGGGAATGAAAATTTAGGAAATAGATGGCTCCTTTGTCCTCAGCATTGCAGACTCACTAAGCACAAGTAGTCCATGGAGTCTCATCAGTTAATAAGCAAATAACATACAGTAATAAAGCCGAATTCCTATGGAACAAGAACTTTTCCTAACTGTCTGAACTATTCAACAATGTGGCAGGCCATTATAAGGTGGGGTCTCACGCTGGCAACACAAATCTACTATTCAGGTATGTACCAATCGTACTATTTCCTTTTGCCAGCATGGCACTACTGGTTGGGACATACCAAAGCTCTCCCAACTAGGGTGGGTACCACTGCGGGCAGGCTTGTTGGAGGACCCTCTGGCCAGTGGCAGTGTCAGCTGACACCCAGGTGTCTTGTCTTAGTGTATGGTAAAGGTACTGGGAGATGCTCAGGCGGCTGCCCTGCAGATTTTCAGTAGGGAGGCATTTGTGAAGTATGCCACCAGGCTGCCTGCTGCCCCAGAGGAATGTTCTGTCGGTTTGGCAGGGACAGGTAGCCTTTGCGCCTCATATGCTGTGGTACCGCAGGTGCAAATCCATCAGCATCATGTGTTTGGGGTGACTTTTCTACCTAACATAGAATGGTGGAATGATTGCCAAAGCACTTTGGTATGGGTTATATAGACCTTAAGTACCCAGCCTACATCTTAAGGCAGAGCTTTCCAAACTGTGTGTTGCTGGAAAGGGAGCAGACAGCCCGCTGATTTGCTAGTAAAACTGAATTACTGTGTTGCAAAATGATGCATGTCTAAAAAGTGTGTCGCCAACGTGAAAAGTCTGGAAAGCTCTGGTCTAAGGAATGCCAGGCCTTTTCAAGAGGGTGGTATGGATTGGGGGGAAATCTACGTAGTATCCGTTCCTGCTGTAGGTGGAGTTTGGAAAGGACATTAGGCAGGATCAGTATGGAGGATGTCTTTGTCTTTGTGGAATATGCAGGGGCGTTGGACCACCAGTAGGTGTTAAGTTCAGATATTCCTTGTGGCAGGCACATCTGCCTGCAGAGTAAGACCTTGAATGATAGTGTGCAGAGTAGTAGCTCTTTACTGGTGGCTCCAGAGAAAGTCAGTGGGGGTACAAAAGGTAGCAGGAAAGGGAAAAGCTATTTTTAAAAAGTTGTTTTAAATTTGAAAATGAAGGTAAGCAGAAGAAGAATAAAGTAAATCAGAAGAGAAAATGAAGAAAGTGTCGAGAGGAAAAAAAGGAGTAAAATCATGGGAGCCCAAGGAAACTGTGACTATCTTCATCAAAGGTAGGAAACTTCCTAAATCTCCATCCCTGCCTTTGTCAAAGGGTCATAGCCTAACCAGTGGTCCCATATTGCCAAAAGGAAATATGGAGGTGTGGTCCTCGAGTTGCTCTTCATATATACCAAAATACAAGGAAATGTGGAAAATATTTTTCCTTATTTTGTGTTCAATGCATTTTAAGAAGGCTCTGTGCAAATTAAATCAGTAAATGAATAAGACATTATGTTACAAAGTTTTAAGAACTTAATTTTAAGACTATTAGCAAAGGGACTCTGACTGTTTCTTGATGAAGTTTATTCCTCTAGAAATGTACATAAATTTTTGCAACAATTTGTAAAGAGAATATGCAATAAATTCAAACTTATATTTTGAATTCTGTCCAATTAATTATAGCAATAGAAGACACATTGCAACTGGTGAGTGAAGTTTTAATATTTCTTTAATACCCAATCTTTTTCAAGTTTAAAAAATGCATCCATGATAAGATAAAAAAACCTCTTGTTTCTTTTCACACAGACAATATGTAAATGTTTGTTATACAGCAAATTACATCTGAGAAATGCAAATCACATTTAATGACTTTCAGGGTCTGCTTCAAGTTTGTTTCTTTATTCAAAGCTATGTTGGAATTATAGCATTGTCCGTCCTGATACTCAGTACAGGAAACCCTGAGCTAGACCTTCCCAACAGATGGCAGTCCATCCTCTGCAACTAATTCCATGGTTGAACTGCACTTAATTTTATGTATCGCCTAATATTCAACTGAAACATACAGTGGTGCCTCGCAAGACAAAATTAATTCGTTCCGCAAGTTTTTTCTTCTTGCGAGTTTTTCGTCTTGCGAAGCACGGTTTCCCATAGGAATGCATTGAAAATCAATTAATGTGTTCCTATGGAAACTGCTTGCCAGGCTGGCGGTGCGGAGAAGGGCTTTTCTCCCCACCGCAAGCCTTCAGGACAGGTACGGGAACAGAGGGGAAGGGGCGCAGCGCTTCTCCTCTGTTCCCGGGGCTTGCGGTGGGAGGAGGGTTTTTCCTCCCCACCGCCAACATTCAGAACAGCATTCTGAGTGTTGGTGGTGGGAAGGAAAACCCTCCTCCCACCGCAAGTCTTCAGGACAGCCATCCGAAGGCTGGCGCGGGGAGAAGGTCTCTTCGCCCCACCGCCAGCCTTCGGAGCAGCCTTCCAAAGGCTGGCGGTGGGGCGGAGAGACCTCCTCCCGCCGCCAGGCTTCGGAGGAGGTCCGAGGACAGTGGGGAAGACGCGCTGCGTTTCCCTGCTGTCCCGGAGATTTGCCTATGGGCTTTCGTCTTGCGAAGGAAGCCCATAGGGAAATTCGTTTTGCGAAGCGCCTCCAAAACGGAAAACCCTTTCGTCTAGCGGGTTTTCCGTCTTGCGAAGCGTTCGTCTTGCGGGGCACCACTGTACTCCCTAGTTATGCCATCAGAGCAGCTCTTCAATCTCCTCTTCATGCTAGCCCTTCCAGTATTTGGAGAGCGCTTTTAGGTCTTTGCCTCTTGAGTCACCCATCTGTGGTGTAGTTATTGCTGGGAGTGGCAGTCATGTATATCAATATATCGCCCAGGACTGGTATGAGGGGCAGAGTGGGATGGCGGTTTCACTCAGTGGTGTATCACTGGTGAAATCGCCTCCGCTCCAGAGTCCCTCTGTTTACCAACGCCCAGTGTGCCAAGGGAGAAACATGCTGGAGGCAGAGGGACTCAGGAGCAGTGGTGGTTTCACCAGTGATACCACTGCCGAGGGAGAAACAAGCACCATCAGCAAGGCACCAATACAGTTTGTTCCTCCCTCCACTTCTTGAAACTGCTCAGCTGAGGAGCATGCAGCTGCTCTTGCCTCATCCTAGCAGTTTTACGGACCCGGCGATGGTTTGGGTGCTCTCTTAAAGTGCTCCCACTCCCCAGCTGAGAGATCTTCAAAGATGGAGGAAACGCTACAAACTGAGCCTGTCAGGTTGGCAGTGCTTGCTCCATCTATGAGGGGTGGGCAAGCTGCCTCCTTCCCAGGAGGAAGAAGTAGCTCACCCTTGCCTGCAAAGGCAGCTCCCTCAAGTGTAACGGAGCCCTTGCCTCCGGCTTGCACGAGCCAGAGGCGGGCAGGGGGGACTCCTTTAAAACTTCTCTGTTCAGGGGCACACAGCTGCCTGCCCCGCAACAGAGACATTGAGCTTTCACAGCTGGGGTGGGGGAGCCTTTCCACCCCCCAGCTGAGCAACAGCCAGTTGCATTGGCCCCAGCCTGGCGAGGCACTGGGGTGAAAGTTTCAACCGGCACCTCGTGGGCTGGGGCCAATGCAGCTTGTTTTAGCCTCGCAGTACATCACCAAATCACAATGTTCAGCTGGTGATACATTGTGATGTTGAAAGTCTAACGTCGCCCAGCCCTAATTGTGTAAGTTACTTCTCATTGGGTGTGTGTGGATTTTTAACACCCAGTGTAGTCACTCAAAAAAGTGTGATCCCTGTGTGGTTGAAAGAGATCCACCACCAAAAAAACACCCAAAACCCACCTTCTGGCAGCTACTCTCTAATACCATAACTGAATTAAACAAAGCTATTTATTTTTTGAAAAGTTTTACCTTCAACAGAGCCCCACAGTGGTTATAGTACTAAAACATAGAAAACAATACTTAAAGGTTATTGATCTTGAGATTAGAGCATCTTGAATCAAACCTCAGCTAATGCAATACCTAAGACATAAATCCTTTTTAAAAAAGATATCAAAATCAATAGCACCTTTGGGGAATCTCTTCTAGATGGTTTCCGGTTGACTTCACTAAGAGCTGCATACAACTACAAGCTATGGTTGAGCTAAATCCAATCTCCATCTGTTAAGATTTTCGTGGTGGGACAAATGGCACAACTGTGAACTCCCCCATTGTACATTTTAATTAGGTTTTAAGTGGGAGTTAAGTAGTATCAAGAGTTGAAAATGACCTGTCAACAGCTGAGGGGAATATTCCAACTTATCTAGTAAAAGTGAGTCACTAATTTAAAGAAGGTCGTGAGAGACCAAATATTTCCTGTTCATCCATAAAATTTTGTGATTCTGTTGCTAGCAGAGACAGCCCATCTTGTGCTTGACTGCTGTCAAGTCTAGATTTGACCCAGAGCATTAATGCCACAGAACAATAGAGACTTTAAATAAACATGTGTGCTTGTTTCTGTTTTTGGTTCAGAATGAAACTAGGAAGCAAAGCAGATGCATCCTTGGGCTTAAAAATATATATATTACGAACACACAAGTGATTTTGACTAAACATAGTATCTACTCATTTGATGCCATCACTGTGCCAAGCTACAGTTCCTAATATTACATTCTACCTTGCTAAAAAACATTATTTAAGAAATGCACATGCAGCTTCACAGGGCAGAGCAGCTGTCAAATGTTAACGCAATATTTAAAAAATGCTTAAAATACATACAAATCAACCCATTTATAATACTAAAAACTGCTTTAAAAGCCCAGCACAACACTTACAGTAAAAAAGACTGAAAAGCAAAGGTGGTTTTTTTTTTGTTCTGTAAAATCTTAACGAAGATGGATCCATTCATACATACTTCCTTTAAAGACGAGTTCCAAAGATGCAGGGAAACCACTGAAAGGGGGCTAAAACCTGTGCTGGTATTCAGGATTTGTAGCGCTCTGCTCTGGCCTGGGGCCCAGCTCTTGCGGAGTTTGCTTCACCTGTGGCAGAACTTCTCTATGCAGTTGTCTTGCGATAGAAAGCGGGGGTCACCTTCACCTCTCTACTAGCTCCCGCTGCACGAGGGTGGAGATGAATTTCCTCATCCTCCATCTGTTGTTTAGCAAAGTTGACAAAAACCTGTGGAAGGAAACCAGGAAATGCATAATCAGAACTGCACTTGCTAGATGGAAGTAGGGAAATCCAGAATGTCCATGACAATATCAGGAACAGAGGTGATTCATGACTCCAGTGTTGACCTTGGAAAGATCTCTCCACGTCCCGCCCCCCCCCCAGATGTTCATCTCATGCATGCAGTTTTCTAGATCAGGACTGGTGGCTAAGCCCGGTACCTCTAAGGTCAGGACCCAAGGACCTGTCTTTCCCACATGAACTGCAATCACCATCTGAGGCCCTTCTCTGTGTGCATCCCCAAACAAGGTTAGGAAGATGGCAACACAAGAATTGGCCATTCCATTGGAAAACAAATAACCTGTAGCCAACCAGATGTTGCTTTAGAGCTGGAGTGAAACATAGAGGAAATAAGCTCTCCTCCTCCAATTAGACTCATGCACAGGCTGACCTGGCAGAAGTCACGAGACGTGGCATGATTGACAAGGCAATTCTCATACAACGTGTGCAGAAATAAGCCTGCTTCTTACTAACAAGAACTTTCAAAAAGCACACGTTAAATACATGTAAGGGGTTTTGTGAGAAAGAAATGGATCTTTTTGTTCTTCAAAGGAAGAGCCATGTCTTGTGAAGTGAAGGCCATTCTTATGACAAGTGCATCACCTTAATTAGTATAATTGGTCTGCAAAGCTTAGTTCTACTGAAAATGACTGACCACCATTATCTCCTCTTTAAATCAACACTTCCCTCACTTAATGCCACTCTCTATTTTCAGATGAATGGAATCTGGAAGCACACAGCCTTTTAGAAAGAATTGCCTGTTACTAAAACATATTAGGCATTGGGGGGGGGTGTTCCCCTAAGTGGCGGAGGGCTTGCATTTGTTGAGTTAGGCCCCCCCCCCCCATTTTTAGCATATTTTTTTCTTACCTGATCCAGGGTGGTTTGTGTGACAGAGTATTCTTCAATATTCAGGTTGTCCTTGTTAGAGAGAATCAGCCGGAAGATCTTGGCCAGTGAGTAGGCGCATATCTGGTACTGGAGCATGTTATGGTGCTTTTCCCTTTGTATGCTGCCAGGGAAGTTCACTTCTATGAAGTGTTCAGCTAGGCTCAGGTCTGGAGGCAGTCCGGGTTTAGAGGCCTTTATTTTCATGCTGATAATGTATCCATCTCCGTATCTGTGAAATACCCATGGTATATGAAGTGACGGATTTACTATCCCAGTAAATAATATTCATCCATCAACTACACTAAATTACACTAAATCAATGAATAAACATAAGACATGAATCATCAGCTTACTTGTACTTGAGATGTTGGATGGTGCCCAGGCATTTGAAGGTTCCCTTAACCATGATGGCTAGACGTGTGCAGAGCGCCTCACATTCTTCCATGCTTGTAAAGAGAGAAAGCTTGATGTAAAAAAGGCCTGTAGTCCCACTTACTCCTATTGACCCCAGCCAGTAAATGCTCCATTGCATTGTAACTTTGTCAGGATGCTCAGCCGTTATTGCAGGCTTGCTGCTGATAGGGGTCTAGAGAGAGCCTCCGACATCTGTGGGATAACCAGCCTCATACAGGCAACTCCCCATTCATGCGCATTCACGGCACATGCGCTGGTTTCAGCACCTCAAGGGGGCCGACTGACATGCACGGTGCCTTGGAACGCAACCCCCATGCTAATGGGGAGTGCCTGTATAACCAACACACTTAAGTTTAATTAATTCATGAAGAGGTTAATGCCATAGTAAGCTGTTCTGCCAGGCTTAACTAAGTTGCTTTGTCCACTTGGGGGGAAGTCTTGTTTCCGTCAGTCTGCCACGTGAACTCCAGTATGTAAAGAGGTCTGAAAAGAGGTTGCTCCAAGCTTAGACCGCTACCTGCATTTTCTGACTGCTGTATGGAAAAGCACATGAACTGGACCTTCAGAGAGTTTGTAAGTAAACCATTTTTAACTTTCCAAATGTGTGGTCTTTTTCTATGATAGGGGAAATGGTAGATTTCCACCTGCAAACTGAAGTAGTACATTGCTATGAGTACTGTATCACATGCTTTCTCTGAAGGTTTACAACAGCAGCAAGTGTTTTTTTTTAAAGGGTGTTAGATTCCCATACTGATTTTACATGGGGAGGTTTGTATTACCTGTGTGACGTAAGGACCACAGCTCTTCCGTCTCTGATCACACTGACAATTGAGTTCCATAAGAAGCGTCGGGACTGAGGGTCCATTCCTGTAGTTGGCTCATCCTGTGAGATGTGGATGATAATAATGATATGGGTACCCTGAACAAAATACTGCAGCATATGCCCTATACGTAACCCAACAGCATTTCCTGCTAAGGGCTCCAGCCAGCCTGGAGCAGGAGCTTTATTAGTGCTATTTGGAGCTCAGTGAGAAAAGGACAGATACACCTTTTTATTTAATTTTTCATACTCCTGCAAGGCTCAGGTTTGCATTTTAGTATTCTTACTCTCACACATTCTAAAAAATGCACTTTTTCAGGTGTTAGGATGAAACATGCCCCCAAATTTAATTAAGTGCGACTTAACCTTCCAAAAATATCAGAAACACCATTTGAAGTGGTTCAGCAGAGGACAGCAAGAAAATCAGGGCACTAAATTTTGCAAAGAACCACACCAGGCAAGAAAATAAAATTGGAGTTTGGCACTGTTTGGGGTGTTTCTCAGAGAAATTGGTGTTTTTAATAGTGTGTTGTGTACCGTCCTGATACTTTATGACATGGTGACATAGAAATTACTTTTAGAAGTAAAATACCGTATTTTTCGCTCCATAGGACGCATCAAGTTTTTTTGGGGGGGAAATAAAGGGAAAAAAATTTATTCCCCCCCCAGGCGCTTGTGGGGCCGGCAGCGTGGAGACGTGCTCTTCTCCCCGCAGCCCGACTTCAGATCAGGTCCGGGGACAGCGGGGAGACGCGCTGCGCCTCCCCACTGTCCCCGGAGCTTGCGGGGCTGGCGGCAGGGTCTCCCCGCCCTCAGCCTCCAAACCACTTCGGGAGACAGCGGGATGGCGGCGTTCCGCCTCCCTCTGTCCCCCGACCTTGTGGGGCTGGCGCTGGGGCTCTCCTGAAGCCTGGAGAGCGAGAGGGGTCGGTGCGCACCAACCACTCTCGCTCTCCAGGCTTCAGCGAAAGCCTGCATTCGCCCCATAGGACGCACACACATTTCCCCTTCATTTTTGGAGGGGAAAAAGTGCGTCCTATAGGGCGAAAAATACGGTAATTTGCACACCACACGGTGTCCAACTGGAGTTTTCCACAACCTTACAGAATTGCCTTCATCTAAAGAGGCTACTTTTTACCTGGCCTCCTTGCCGCAAAGTGACTTACCAGCAGGACTAAAGGAGGGCAGCCTATCAGCGCAATGGCAGTGGAGAGCTTGCGCTTGTTCCCACCGCTGTATGTGCCTGCCAACTGATCTGCATACATCAGGAGACCAAGCTTCTGAATTCCCCACTCTGCAACCTGTGGAGAAGGGATAAAGGAGGTCAAAGGACTGGTAGTTACTTAAAACACAATGGGCTCAATCCAGTCCATGATGGGAGCAGAGTCTATTAAGGAATGCACGTATTGGGTTACTTCTCCAGAATCCACACAGAACTCTTCTTATGCATTGGTAATACAAGAAAACTCTGCAGATTGGCAGGATGGATTTGCAGAATTATTTTACCAGGTGCAAGGTTGGCACGTGGAAATAACAGCAGCAAGGTGGCGTGACTAGCCAGACTGGCTACCTGCAATTTTCACAGGGGTGAATGCATATCTGTACCGCAACATAGATAAGAATATGCATGGACATCAAAGAGCCGCCCAGAGATCTAACAACATACGTAACTGCCTTTTGGGCCTGGATATCTTAGGATGAAGTTCAAAGAATATATAAACAACTCTTGACTGATCAGAAATCATGGTTGTTGTTTTTTAAAGCATCATACTTTTAAAAAATAATAAACGTTGAGGAAGAATTTGTCCTTACCTTCTCAACTTCTGCTGCTGGGACACCACGCAGATTGGCATAAAGACGCAAGTGCTCTCTCCCCGTGAGCAGGTCATCAATCGCATCGAACTGTGGGCAGTAGCCCATGTTTTGATGAACATCAAAAATGTGAGTCAATATGCTGAAGGAAAAAAAAACCACCGTTATAAGATAAATTGCACAGAACAGGAGTTACCATGTAGTTAAGTAGAAATGCATGCTAACATACAGTGAGCTATTCACAATATATCCAATTTTATTCCATTCCTGCCATGTAGGATAGGGGAAAGAAACTAAAACAAGCATCTTGTAGGAGCCGTAGGTGTTGAGTGAGCCTACTTCCCTTTCCAGCCACCAAAAACATAATACGAGTGTGTGTGTGTGACTTTTTCTCCTGCCCTCAGCCACAGAACAGGGAAATATTGCCAACTGGCAGTGCAATGACAGTTACTCAAGTTACAGGGTGTTTTTATTCCTACAATCAAGCGGCATGTAAATTTTCCTAAATAAATAATTTCATTGTTCACTGGGCTGGGCTGACGCCTTCTGGCATTTTTCACGACATACCTGTGACCGGCAACTACAGCATCTCCAGATGTTACTTGAGTGTCTCCAGTCAGCATTTTGAATGTTGTTGTCTTGCCAGCTCCATTCACGCCCAAGAGTCCGAAGCACTGAATTTTAAAGTAATCACACACTTTGTTAATTCCAGAAGGTTGTAAAAGTGAATCACTTCAAAAGGCTTTACAAAGTTGATTCACAACTCACCTCTCCGGGACGAATGCCAACACAGAGTCTGTCCACTGCTGGTGTGTATCTACCTGCATAAATCTAGAATAAGAGGAGGAATTTTTAAAATAATAATCTCTTCTATGAAATCTACAGCTAAATGAATATATTGGAACTTGGCATCTACCACTTACAGGGACAAGAGGGTACAACATAATGGAAATGAGCATACCATCAGCAAAGTTAAATAAGAGAGGTCTAGGTAAAAACTGCTAAAAGCATACATATGGTCTCTAACAATTTAACAGTCTTGCTGATGAGTATGTCAAGGTGAGTTAAGTTTTCAAGATTTTTTTTTTATGCAAACATCGACTTTTTGTTTGCACATTTAGAATATTCTTCATATTTTTCATAATGAAGTACAATAAATGGAAGTTGCAAGGAGTGATTCAGAGGTAGTGTCAACAGAAAGCAAAGTAAAATGATGCTTTACAGTTATGTGTTAGATCTTCAACAATGGAGTAACAGGAAGGAAAATAATACATTCCAGATGCTCCAAGGGATGCAAGCAGCTTCAGACTGATGATCAAAAGTCAAGGAAATAAGGGTCCAGGATGCCCCAGCCCCAAAGAGAGGTTTCATGCTGGGCATACTGTCTTCCATTTCCAAGATAAAAGTAAAGCAAACACACACATTTTGAAACACTGCCTGGAAGAAGATTACCTTGGTCAGTTCTTGTAATTTCAAAATATCCATTCTGCTGCCTCCATTCAAGATTCGTTGCCTTTCCTCTGCAACATCCTCATCTTCATCCATAACGGGCACCATCGTGTTTTGGGCAAACCTGAAGAAGCCAGACAGAACAAGTTTATAATTCAGTCCAGGTGTGAAGAGCAGCCTTCATATACATATTGAAACACACATCCCACACTCAGAACAGTACTTTAGAAGGCAGATGCATTAAAACTACGGTAACTAATTTCATACATATGAGACCTTTACAGGCCAAGAGTTTTTCAACATACCATCCTGTAGAGAAGAAACTATGTTGTGACAGAAGATTTAGAACAAAATAGATGACACCCTGCACCGCCAGGGCAACCATGTTTTTTCCAGCAAAATCCCAGCGAAACGGGTTCAAGACATGTTCTTCCCCTTAGAGATGAAACCAACCGAAATCAAGCTGAATTACTACCAAAATATACAATGTGCTTCATTGGCAGCCACTGAAGTAATTGTTTTCAAATACAAAGAAGGACTTTATTTTACCATTATCAATGAACTATTTTGCAATTTCTCTAGGTGTTTCCTCCTAATGAATATGCTATGCTGGTACCTTCCCCAAAAACCCAGCCCACCTCAGTTATGCTGCCTCAGAGAAATAAAATAATCTATCATTTTTAGAAGAGCCAAATGCACACAATTTTGTATGCAGTTTGGCTAATATGTGATAACGCATTGTTTTATTTTCACTAAATTCAGAATTGCAAAGTATGGCTGTGTTTTAATTGGCATTTTCTTTCGGAAAGTGAAAATTAGGTATGCCCTTTAAATGTGAACTGGGTCAAAGTTCTGCACCCTCCCTACCCCTCCAGGGTGAATATTAAGTTCTGAAAGGGCAAGCTCTGTGTTCAAAAGCTTACTTGGGCTTGGGGCAGAACAGAACAATTCCACGTTCAATCTGTACTTACCAAACCGAGCATATACATCAGTCACAGCTTGGTTCATAGCTAAGTCAATGAGTCCACGACCCAGGCAGAAATGAGGAAATACTAACAGGATATTTTTCAGTGTTTTATTGAACTGCAGCAGAACCTGCAAGAAACAGAAATACACAATATGCTAGCGCTATTCAGATTTACTCAAGAGTTCCTTTATAATTTAAGAAAACGTTGAGAGTTAGGATGAAAGGCTACACAATTCTTTACCTTACTAGCTTTTATTGGCAAGTGAAATAGGATGCAGTAATTGCCGTGTAAATGAGGATGTGCAATTGGGATGTACCAAATAGGAAATTTAGGTGGCAGATGAATGCCCCCACCCCTTTATCCAGTGCTACTGGATTAAAGGAAAAGTGGACCTATAAAAGTGGATGCTCCTTTTTGCCAACCCCCCTTTAGAATTTCTAAACGTCTTACGCTGGCCACAGCAGAGAGGCTCATAGATAGCGAAAGTTTGTGGCAGTTTCAGCAACTGTTTCTATCAATATCTGACTTGGCACACATCCGCACATAAATACCCTTGCTGGATCATAGGTTAAAAAGTACAGTACTCTTGTCACAATAATGTCTATGACAAAAAGTCACTCACTGGGTTGTTCTCAAAGAGCTCCAGGACAAATGTAATGGCACTGCTGTTGATACCAATGAAGAGGTTAATGCAAGACAAGGCAACGTAGGCCGTGCTTGGGACGCTGAAGAAGCAGGACAATGGGTACATCATAGGAATTATGGCCCACCTGCATGCAAAAACAGCAAAAAGTGGGGTAATAAATTATCTGCTTGGTGAACAAACTATGTCTGACCTTCTCTGCTTTTTTATTTTGCTGGTGGTGAGAGGTCCTGGAATAGGGAAGAGGTCATTTCTTGGCCACCCTCTTCCTGGGTGCCCTGCCGGGCAGTTGATTCCAGAGAACAAGTATATTAACACCTGTAGCTAACTGACTTGCCTTCAGAGAAGAAGGCTGGTGCAGTGCAGACCTTTTGGGATCCCTATGAAGGCACTTCCCCTTTAATTTTGTACTGCAGAATGTATTACCTGGTAGGAGACAGTGTGTGATGTATTATTGGGTGGTAATCGGAATTGTGTTTTGGTTGCCTGAGTGAGAGTCTGGGTTGTCACATCCAAGAGCGGGCGAAGGAGTTGTAAATTATGCTAGATGCTGCTATGCATTTTTGTAGATCCAACATTTGCTCTTTTAATAACTTGTTGGCTTGGCATTAGTTATCTGTATGGTTGAGAGTGAGGCTTGGATGTGTAAGATAGCCAAGGATATATATATGCAGATCCCCCACTATCTGCCCATTTGATATGCAAAAATACACTTATTCCCACATAGGAAAATACTCCTTATTCCATTGGAAATCATGGACTTTTTATGCAAACACTCGCCTATCAAAGAATTTCCACATAACATATTGTGTTACTATCACAGTTATTTCTAGTTACTAACAATGCTGTTTTGTGGAAGTTTATTGCATTTTTTTTCAGGTGATTTTTATCCTTAATGTCAACTTTAAGAGAATACTTTTTGAAAAATTACGCCGCTTTGAATCTGTATTTTATATTTGACCTTGCTTTTAATATAGGTTGTGAACCGCTTTGAGACTTTGTTTCTGAAAAGTATAAACAGGTATTTAAATAAATGAAACAAGCACCTACTCAATACAACAGATACCCATATTTTGAATGTGTCTGGCCTTGTTAAGAATTAATGAAATTACTTACCCATATAGAAGCAGCAATGCGATAAGTGCGGGAAGGTTGCTTGGGGACGTGTATGCTTTCTTTTTGAAACCAATGAATATTCCCACTACCAAGCCAGCACTCACTGCATAATTGACCTGGCACAGGGGGAAGAAAATGAAAATTCGTTACAAATAAAACACCTGGAAATCATTTGGAGCCATATCACCAAATTTTGCACCAGCTTTTCCAATATTTTCCAGGATGCATGCTACTGTGTATGTTATTCTCCTGGTAAAACAGGAAAGCTGCCCAGAAATATAGGCCTTAGCTAGAAAATCATCATCATCAATCAGCATATTATATTATATTATATACTTGAGTTTGGAATATTTTTGTTGGGTCTTCTTTAAAAAGAAGGTGGCAGGAAGAGACGTATGTGCATATCAGGGTTGGCTAACCATTGTTGCTCTGATGGGCTGCATTCACCCTTGACCAACCTTGAGGTGTGGCAACCCCACACCCCTTCTCACATGCACACAGGCCCCCTTCCCAGCTGGTCAGTGCAGATCAGCTAACTGAGTTATTCCTAAAGTCAGACATTTGATAAGGAGGTGATGAGGAAGAGGGCAAATTGTTTCAGCACTGTGCCTGCTTTTATTTCTTCTCCTTTTTGCCACCACCACCAAACTTGGCAGCATCTTAGGGGCCCAGAAAAAAATGGCTTAAGGCTCCCAGGCCAGGGGTTAGCTGCACTGTCCATAACGGGCAAAACATTTTTATATGGATAATTGCTAGAATGGGCTCTGGCACCTACAGTAAAGGATCTTGTGGCACATTGCTGGGGCAATCAGTGATTCGATTCAACATCAGAAAACTGCATAAATCACAATGAAAATTTAAATTCATCACTTCAAGGTAAATAATATGACATGGATTGGGCTGATTTTATCTGATTAGGAAGAGCTGGGTGTCTGCTGCAACAAGGTTTTGTGGAAAGGCTGCATGACAGTATTTTACTGGGCTCATTGGAGTCCATTCAACAACATATGTGACATATATATATATAAGGAGCTGCCTAATAACAAGTCGGGCGATTGCTCCATCTAGCTCAGTACTGTCTACACTGGCTGGCAGCAGGTCTCCAGGATTTCAAATAGAGGTGTATCTTAGCCCTACCTGGAGATGCCAGGGATTGAACCTACAACATTTTGCGTGCACTACTACTGAGCTGTGGGCTTCCTCTGTACTTTCTTACATCATGTCCATCGGCTACTTACAATGTCCCAAAGGAAATTGGTAAACCAGTAAACAAAAGGCCTCACACCGCTGACGAACTGGAGGTGCTTGGCTTTGGTCATCCGTTCTTGGATAAGGTATAAGACAAAGCTTGCTGGGATGAAAGACATGGCAAAGATCACACAGATGGCAACAACAGCATCTACCGAAGTGGTCAGCCTGCAGGGAGAAAAGTAGGCGGGGACAGCTAATGATCAAGAGTTGTATGATTATTGTTTAAAAAACCAACAACAACACCTCGATGTACGTACTGTCACCACAGAACTGAGGTTCTCTCAAGTTCTCACAAGATTACATCTCCAAGCAGTTGGTGAATATAAGCCCCCTCACATCATCTGAGCAGCCAGAAGCAACGTGGCTAGGATGCACGCCATTGAACAAACAGAAGTAGTGGTATAGCGTTCAAGAGCATCTATCGAAATGTCACTACATATGTGACAAACCTGCCCACCCAGAAATAATTTGGAAAATGTGCCATTGGGTTGCCACACCAGCAGTGAATCTAGGTGAAAAACATATTATTTTTAAATAAGTAAGAGGAAATATAGATTAAATGTAAAAAAAAAAGTATGGGCTGGCATTTGATGACAACGGGAAAACCCCCCTGCATACATGAGCAGCACCAATTCCACAATAAACTCCCACCTGAAAGCACCCTGTCTTCTGTTCACCCTAAACCTGTTGCTAAATGAAATGACAGGTTCTAACTAAATTAAAGAGTAGCTTGATTTCTGCACTATACTTAGTGAAAGTATCATAAATATTTTTATCTTTCATACAGGCACATTCCAACCCTAACCCATGCTAGCAAGAAGGGAGGGAAACATAACAGCAAACTTTTCTTGCTTACACAGTGACTTCAGAGAGCTGCTCCTTCGTGAGGTTCAGTGGATGGTTGATAGCAGTTATGCCGTATTCCTCGGGGTCTTTGCCAGTCTGCAGATTGGCTCTCAGGATTGCATTGTTGGCTATGTTGAGAAAACTGACCATGGCATGCCAGCCTTTGTTGTTAAACCACACCTGGCAGAGGAAGATAGCTCATTAGCAACTTGAGCAAGGCAAGTTCTGCCTCTTCTTTATTTCACCACCTGGCTATATAAGTGGAAATGGGTCAAGATCTCAGAACTTTGCTGGGGTGGTACTTCATATGTCTTGAAACAGGTGGCATTCGTCCCAAAATTTCATGCTTGCCTTTCCCTCTAAAAAGCAAATAAAAACCCCTTTTCATATCTTAAATAGGGTCTCTTTCTTTCTTTCTTTCTTTCTTTCTTTCTTTCTTTCTTTTCCTTCCTTCCTTCCTTCTCAGTTAAGGTAATACAACAAAGCTACTGTTCCCTTAGGTGTGAATGTTAAATGCCAGAAAAGGGAAAACTTGTCTATTTTTGACCAGGGGCTCCTCTTGTCCCGTGCCGAGAAAGCAATGGGTTCAAGTGGCTTTCCATTTGCCCCACTCCTTTCCCAGGGAAACCTCACTCTTTAGTGCTCAATTGGAGCAAATGTCTACCTGGAGGAAGCCCGAATTGCCATTTGCTCCGACTAAGCATTAAAGAGTAGTTTCCCCCCAGGGGAAAGCAGTGAGACAAGAGGAAGTGTTGATAAGCCCTAGGTTTTGCAGGATCCCATAGTGCATGGATGGGAAACCTGTGGCCATCCAGATGCTGGGACTACATCGGCCACAGGCAGCAGGGCCGGTGGTCAAGGAAGATGGGAGTTGAAATGCAACATCATTGGTAAGGACACAGGTTCCCTATCCCTGATATAGTGCTTCTAAACATTGAAAGCTTTAGTCTTAAATATAAAAAATACCTTAATATTGTATTCAGTTTCCATGTACTTAAGAAAATTTGCCATTTCTTTCGAGGCAGCCATTGTTGCTTCACCCTAAATAGCAGAAAACAAAGGGCTAAATTTTTCTGCAGTGTAAACATACTTTAATGCCTATAGACATGGGGTGGGGGGAGCTCATGCTTACATAAAATCAGAACAATCCTTGCTTACCCCTGTTATGTTCATCATCTGACCAAGATCTCTCAGGAAACCAACAATCTGCTCTCCGGTAACATGCAGTATTGGGAGTTTTCCTCCAATGGAGATTCCTCCGTATCTAAAATACAAAGAGGACATGACCATCAATTGGTCATGGAGAACCCCATCTGTCTATGAATAGATTGATATACTGAACATTCGCTTAAGAATAAATGTGTCTTTCTTACAGAAAAGAAGTACATTACTCCATGTTGAGCGTGGAATATAATTATAAACCAGATAACGACTAGGTTAGTCATATCATGCTATCTGTTATGCTTTAGCAAATTCTTTAGGCTTCAAAATTCAACAGAAAACCTACAGTGCCTTCCTACCTTTTCTCATTGACCCAGTATTTGCTCTTCAAGCTGCAAAAGAAAATGAAAATATTATATTCCACACAAAGTTGGGTTCTTTCAGATTCGGGGAACTGCTGAATAAAATATCTGGGGACAATGGGCTGTATAAGAGTATTTTCAATAAGAGTATTTTCAAAGCGCAGGGACACTTGGCTTTGCAATGGAATTTCCCCTCCTCATCTCCCCACAGATTTGGGGAGGACACGGGCAGGGAGGAGAGGGAGGGGAAGTTCCGTTGCTCAAGTGGAAGTACTTCATTGGATGCTGCTGAGTGTGACTTCACAAGAATGTCTAATCCTTAACTCGGATGGCGAGTGATCTTACCCTCTATCATTGTTCCTGACTACCACTCATTAATCTGACCTTTCTGTACAGGTACAGATGGATTGCCCAGAGATAGCCTATGCAGGTACACCTGTTCTATGCTTTTTCTGTGCAGACGTTGGATGGCCATCTGTCAAGGATGACTTAGCTGAGATTCCTGCATTGCAGGGGGTTGGAGTACATGACCCTCGGATCCCTTCCAACTCCTAACTGTGCATAACAAAGCTTGAAAAGCTGTGGTGCTGAACAGGAACAGTGGCAAGAGCATCACAACACTAAAGCTGCTTTTAATAAAAAGCAAAAACAAAGCTGCTGTGGCTATACACAAACATATTTGTGTATAACATATAGTTTGCCCTCACAACCCAATCTTGTGCAGAGTTAGGAGCAGCAAAGTTAATTGGAAGCAATGGGTTTGCTGCTTGCACACTTGGCTCTGCACAATGGTTAAGCTGTGGCCCTCCAAATATAGTTGGACTACAACTCCCATCAACCCTGACTACTGATTGATAGTTGGGGCTGATATTATAAACCACAGTTATTTTATTCAGTGTCCTAACGAATGGAGAACTGCACAGTGGGCTGGGTATTCAAAACTATTCAACCCATTTCAAGGTAATTGTTCAGAGCCTCAGTCTATACAAGCTGCCGTGGATTTGTAAAAAAAAGTTTCCAACCTGCTTCTTATGAGGGTGGGATAGGTTTTCACCAGGAAATCGGAAATATTTCGATGAGTGAGATCCTGAAGAATTTCTGTGCTACGCTGTGCTCTCTAAAAGGCAAAGAAAAGGACAAATGGATTAAGAAAACAACTATTAAACCCCTCATGGTTAGAATTTGGCAGTTCAGAGAGGCAGGCACAGAAAGAGGTCACACAGCAGTGATTGCTAATTTTGATTTACAGTGAGAAATGGCTCCTCTGCTGAAACCATAGAACTGCCCTGACTCTACTTGAAGTTTCAAGAAGAACTTCTGGTCTTTTTCTATATCTTGAATTCAGATCACATAAAATACCAGTGATTTGCAATCAAAAGCCAGGCAGGTTTCACTGAAGGCTACCAAAATATTTGTAAACTTCGATAAACCTCACCCTAAAAATGAATGCAAATGACACTCAAAACCCAAGCAATGAATCTTCTCGATTGCGAACTAGTGTCATTACAGCTTTGGGGAATTAAAAGACAAGAAACAACTCGGCAGCTAGCAAAAACAACCACCCTTCACGTAGTATATGAATTTAACCACAGAGTGGCAGCACAACCCTTCATTAGAAGACAAATGAGACTATGCATGAGGGTTTTTTCAAAGTAACAAAATATGACCAACAACCTATTTCAAGAGGAGTGTTGTGAAATTGTTTTTCTGCACAGCCCTGTTTTCTGGGAAAAAAGCAGATAATGAAACCTCAATGTTCAGTTTGGCAGTTTCCCAATAAGATTATTAACAAATGAATCTCTCTCTTGCAGCTTAACTATTAAAAGTGATATTACTTTTCTAAATTATCTTTACAACCATCGTGAGAGGCAAATCTCTATTCTATTTTAACAGATCAGAGCATTGAGGGAGAAAGCTTGGGACATACTCCGAAGGTGAGCCCACAAAAGCTGAATAGGATTTGAACTCGGGTCTCCCAGATCCAAGCTGCATTTCACAAGCACATTGGATCAACTCCACAAAAAGCAAATCCACAATAAGCTTGTTACACAAGGTGTAACTAAATAAGAAGAGCCAGCTGGATACAGACCTGAGGTTCACAATGGCTTGTTGTCATAACCATGGTTTAATGTTACATTTGAACCGGAATTATATAAGGGTACTCAACAGGACTCCCTTAAAATCCATGTACATTTTGCTTGTGAATTGCTCCTTCATGTATTAAAAGGGTTTTCTGTATATGTTTTCACTATATGTTTTGTAGCGTACTGTAGAATTTGGTGCAAAACTGGGTTCTTTTGGGAGCTTTTGGTTATAGAAAAGTGGCCGAAAGAAACCTGCATGTTCCCAAAGGAGTGTCTCAAACTTTAAAAAATATCATAGCTACTGCCCTTCTACTGTGGCTCCCCATATCCCCACATGCTTATTTCCACTATAGCAATCCTTCCAAGATGGCCAAATACTACAACTGACAAACTGAGTAAGTGAAGCAAATTATGGAAAGTAACACAAATGTGGGACGTGGATGGTGCTGTGGGTTAAACCACAGAGCCTAGGACTTGCCGATCAGAAGGTTGGTGGTTCGAATCCCTGTGCCGGGGTGAGCTCCCGTTGCTCGGTCCCTGCTCCTGCCAACCTAGCAGTTTGAAAGCACATCAAAGTGCAAGTAGATAAATAGGTACCGCTCCGGCGGGAAGGTAAACGGCGTTTCCGTGTGCTGTTCTGATTCGCCAGAAGCGGCTTAGTCATGCTGGCCACATGACCCGGAAGCTGTACGCCGGCTCCTTCGGCCAATAAAATGAGATGAGCGCCGCAACCCCAGAGTCGGCCACGACTGGACCTAATGGTCAGGGGTCCCTTTACCTTTAAACACAAATGTATTGTAAATGCAAAATTTGGTGTGTGTTTGTGTGTGTGTTTTAGCATACTGTACTGTATTTTTTGCCCTATAGGACGCACTTTTTCCCCTCCAAAAATGAAGGGGAAATGTGTGTGCGTCCTATGGGGCGAATGCAGGCTTTCGCTGAAGCCTGGAGAGCGAGAGGCGTCGGTGCGCACCGACCCCTCTCGCTCTCCAGGCTTCAGGAAGCTATCTGCAAGCCTTGCGAGCCCGGCGGGAGTGCCCACAGGCTCGCAAGGCTTGCGGGCAGCAGCCTGCAGCCCGAAGCACGGGGCGCACCCCGGAGCGCACCCCGTGCTTTGCGCAGATGTCCACAAGCCTTGCGAGCCCGGCGGGAGTTCCCGCCGGGCTCGCAAGGCTTGCAGATAGCAGCCTGTTCTTTTTAAAAAATTTCCCCCCCAAAAAACAAGGTGCGACCTATGGGCCATTGTGCCCTATAGAGCGAAAAATACGGTACTTTCAATCCACCTGAAACCAATTCAGTGGCAACCACAGTGCTTCAAACAGGCAAATGGCAACCAAGCAGTCATTCTTACCTGTGGGGGAGGAAGTCCTCCAGCTCCCAAAGGACACTCCGGTAGCATGGTGAGTTTCTTCCGAGTACTGCATTTGCAGGATGGTGAGGGGTTCTGGGGATGCCACATATTAGTTTGGAAAAGGGCAGCTATGTTATAAGGGACAGCCGGTGTCCTCCAGGCAGTTGATGCATTAACGCAAGGGTAGTTCCTACACATGGAGACAAGAGCACAGGTGATTTCATTAGCAATGTTAATATCAAACGGGCCATGCTAGATCTCGGAAAACTTGCAATTATATATCTCACCTTTACAGTACCAACCGTTAAAAAGGAGCAGTTTCCTTAAACACATTACAAACCCAACTCTGTGTATCAAGTATAGGGCTGAGCAATGTCAGGTTTTCAACTTCATGATATACAGTATCACGAGCTAAACATTGCGCTATATCACAATGTCTGAAACAAGGATGGAGTTATGTAGAGGTGAATGGGGTAATGTTCTGGCAACTGCTACTACTTAGGAGTCTAAAACGGATCCATTTTTATTTTTAAAATATTGTTGCAACTGGTATTGTATAGTACAGAGCAACGGGCACGACAAGAATCATGAGAGCAGTGGTGACTGGCTTCATGATTTTTCCCATATCATGATTTTTTACATGATTTTTTACATAGCACAGGCACACGTTGTGATTTGTGATATATCGTCATGTCCAATGTTACAAAACCGTTACCACAATGTGGACTTCAAACCAATTTTGGACGGTGTATCAATACATCACCCAGTCCTAATCACCTATTCTGTAACTAAAGGGCTATTTATACTACAAGCCCATACTTGTCACCAGTTAACCTGTTTGGGGCACATCTAGGCCAGGGATTCTCAAACTTTTTGAGCCAAGGGGCACATTTTAACATTAATGGAGCTGTTGTGGACACCAATAGATATTGTGGAGGCAACCCATGTGTGGAGCAACCCCAAAGTCCTTACACAGAACCTTTCCTTTCTTGGTATTTCATATTTTTATTCTCTTAAATTTGGGGTGCTTTGCTGTGTTTCTGTACACAGCACAAGAGACATGAATTCAATTGTGGGTCTGACTTTGTGGAACTCCCTCACAGCTGAGATCAGAAAGGCCCCTTGCCCTGCTGAACTTTAGGCACTTTTTATGACAGGAGGTATTTTAAGTAAATTGCATTATGCTTATTTTAGGTTTGTACTATTATATATATACACACTGCCCATCTGACTCGGTTTCCCCCGCCACTCTGGGCAGCTTCCAACAGAATATACAAAACACAACAGAACATCACACACGAAACGCTTCCCAATACAGGGCTGCCTTCAGATGTCTATGGAAGTTTGTATCTCTTTGACATCTGATGGGAGGGTTTCCTACAGGGCAGGCACCACTACCAAGAAGGCCCTCTGCCTGGTTCCCTGTAATCTAACCATGTTATTTGATTGATGAATTTATTTCATGATTGTTCTGTAAACTGCTTTGTGACCTTCTATGGTGAAAAGCAGTTTACAAATTTGGAAATAAAATAATTACACCAACAGACAAAATCCCCAGTTTTGTCACTGGTGACAACAACATTCTCCAAGATTGTCACTGGCTGGGAAACTTCTGAGACCAGTTCCCTACTGTTTCAAGCACTACTGATGCCACCTGCAATTGAATAGATTAGATTAGTAGAGAGAACAAAGTGACTTACTGAAGGGTCTCTCTCTTCAAGCAGCGATTTCCAAATCCCGGTTTATTTAAGAAGGCATCAATAAGAGAAACCATCTGCTCGCTGCCAGGCCGCTCATTGCTAATGAGATTGGATGAGATTTAAGGTTATAAAAAGATGCTGACTGCAGAAGCAAGACAGTGGCGAATGAAAATCGGCTGATCACACAGGTAGGGTCAAGCCACAGGATATGTTAATGATCAACTGCCCATTGTAGGATAAGGCATACTAAGTGTAAAAGGATTATAGGAAGGACAAGGGCATTTTCGACCCATGACCAAGGCACTGATTTCTAAATGCAAAGTGAAAACCACACACGCATGCATTCCTTGCTTACAAGAAGACAATAGTTTTTGGGCTAGTTCAGAGGGTCTGTATGTATTTTGTACTGGTTTCATACAATCTTTCCATCCTGCTTTCCAGGTGGAAAAATTACGGAAATGGAGCACACACATGTATGCAAGTGACACACATCAATATGGTGTGTGTGCCCACAGGTTTTTCCATGTTTGAGGTTATACAAACTGGCCATAAGTGACAAGCATTCACATTCACCCAGACATCACCAATTTGCATATTTTTGACACGGCACCACTTAGCTATTTAGAGCAGTGTGGATGGACAGAAAAAGAAAAATATTGAGCACCAAGTGTCTTGTTTTCATTACACAGAAGCCAAAGTATCTCAAACAAAGCAGAAATTGTACACACGGCATTTTAATGGGTCTACTGAATTAGCTAGCAACAATCCTAGAAGGTAGTGCAGTGCTATTGTTATGCCATAAACATGACACTAGCTAGCCAGGAGGAAGATGCAAAATCTAGGCTGGGAGAAAAGATCAGTCGTGATCTGAAAAAGTCTGAGAATGACTTCAGCAGCTAACTATGGACTACATTTGCATGATTTAAACCGGAATGAAGCAGCAGGGAACTAGAATCCACTCAGCAACAAGGCACCACAAGTGCTATCTAGGAACGAGCGAGGAAGGTCTTCTCTGACCTGAAGAAAGTGAACTGGTGCCCATAGATCCAAGGGTGGAGAGTTAAACTGGGGTATTCACCAAATGGAGGAATGATTACTGTAAGTATCAGAGCCAGCAGCACAAAGCTAGCAGGTAGAACAATCTGCAGGCAATATGGAAAATGTCAGCCACCAGCAGGGTTCACAGCACACCAGCGGTATCTAAGTACCACTCAGATAACACACAAGCGCACTGACAGTGGACACTTGTGCTGGAAGTCCACATAGGTCTGATAACACAACATGTCATACATCAAAGAATAAGAGTCAAATCCGCATTTTATAACTCATGTTTTTCTTTAATCCTCCCAAATTTAAAGAGAATGGCAGCATATGCTAATAGCATACAGTATTATGCTATAGCACATTATGCTAATAGCATATTAGTATATAACTAGAGATTATAAGAATGTAGGAACATAGATTATAAGAATGTAGGAACAGAGGAAGACCCCTCTTCACATGTCAGACCATTGCTCCATCAAGCTCAGTACGGTTTATAATGGGACCTTCTGCACACTAATCAATGTGCTCTGCCAGTGCTACGGCCTCTCCACATATATGGATACGTGGAGTTTTCAGTAACTATGGAATATGACTTTTTTGTTCTCAGTTTTTGTCTGTATTTGGATACCTTGTTCCCCACCCAAATCAAACTTGCTCAATTGGGTTTCTCTTACAGAAACATATTGTTTTCTTAATTGTATGGGATGCATCATTGACAATAAAGGACAATAGGCCACCTACTCAGGTGGATGGCTTTGTTCTAAGATCTCATCATTTTAAAAAACAAAAACAGCTACATTCTTGGCTACTGTTATTAAAATGTGCAGCGAGTTGATAGCAGAATTTATATCATCACCCTGATGTCAATAGCAAATTATTGGAAGTACGTATGTATGCTTCTCTGGGTAATTCTGAAGACCTGGTATAATTCGTTGTAGACGGTATACACCCAGTGAAATTAACTGACAGAAGCTGGCTTTAGCCTGATTTGTATCTGGATAGAACGTTTTAGGATCTGGTTTATTGGGCTGCATTTTTAAGTACAGCCCAGCGATAGGCTTATAATGTAGTGAGGTGCTTTTACAATAAGATTGTACTTCTTTCTCCCCTTAAGCCTGTTATAAATGCAGGTGTGTATAATTGTGAATGCCATATGGAAGAAACCAGGCATGCGCAGAGTTTGTCTGAGGCCCGGAGCAGGAGGCTTGTTAGAATAAAGATATAAACTCAAACAAAAAAGCCCCCCTCAGGGGGGGGAGGCGCTGGCCAGCTTAGCCCTCTGAAAAATGGGGGCAGTATACTGGGCTGCCCCCCACCCCACATGGGCCCTTGTGACTGTAATGGAGGAGCACATACCTGAGCAAGGAAGTCTTTAAAGCTACGCGTACTGTGGTGGAATCGTTTGATGAAAAGTGCTTTGATCTGCTGAAAGGTAAGTTGGCAACCTTTGTTTTGCCTTGATCCTTTCCCACCGCTCCCATCCCCTTCCTGTGCCACAGGCATCCGAGATGTGCCATTGGCTGCTGGAGCAGTCTGGTGGGCTCCCTCTTCTTGTCCAGCAGCACCGTTCTCCTGTGCAGCTCCTAAAGTTTGCAGATCAACAAGAAGAAATGACCACGATTGAAGAACGGAGAACGAAATTAATGGATTATGCAGAACTGGACAGATTAACAGGGAGGATTCGTAACCGACGGGACCAAAGATTCACTGAGGAATGGAATAAATTTACAGAATATATTAAAAATATTTGTGATAATGATATAATGTTTGTAAGTTTCTAAGAAGCTCTGTAAGAAGGTTTGGTAGAAATATTGTTTAAATAATATGGTAAGATAAGATATACATAGTGCAATATAAATGAAGAAATGTGAAGATATGTAATAACTACGGAAAATTATCAGACATGTTGATGGAAGTCTAAAAGAAAAAAGACGTGTGATGAATTCCTAATGTTTAATTGTGTTATAAATTTGTTTTTATTGGAAAATTAATAAAAATTATATACAAAAAAAAGTTTGCAGATCAAAGATGTCATGCCAATTACTTCATTTACATTTACATTTTTTGCCCTGCCATTCATGAAACTGTTGAGTTTCTCCAGGGTTTGATTGTTTAGAAAACACCACTTCCAAAGTGGCATGATAATAGCGCAGCTACACTTACAGCAGGAAACATTTACAGATCTAATAGAAAATAAACTCAGCAAATGCCTACTGTACTGGTCCAGGTCTTTCCCATTTTCCATCAGTTTGTGAGCTGATGAACTACATCTATTTGATTCTGGATTTGCATCGCTATGGTTAAAATAAAAGCATGGCCCCACTGGACCTAGAACCGATGCTCAAATAGGTTCCCTAATCCTTCCATTGTTGAAGAATGCCCTCACCATGGGAACCTCTAGAAAAACATACCCATAGCTTAAGATCATCATGGTCTGGAGTTCCCTATCCCCACCCTACCAATGGCTAGGGATGTAAGAAGGCATCCTTCTAGGGAATGGAGCTGGGACTTTCTACAGTTGCTCTGCCACTGAGCTACAGCCCCTCCCCTCTTGTTTTCAAATCAGAAGTCTATTAAGATGTGGCAGATATTTAAATCAACTTTTTAGCATGGTACTAGATGACAAGAGAGTTTACCTGCATTCTGTATTCCAGGGTCAGCCTCTGCTGTAACCTTCAAGAAAACCTGCAAGAGAGATGCATAAATATGTTCTGTGGGGACATGAGGGTCTTGGAGCATCCTCTTCCCTCTGCCCCACAGTAACGTAGGCAAAGAGCTTGAATTTACTGGAAAACAGTAGACCCTACTGTACCATTAGCTCCCCATAAATCCAGATAGGATTCTTGTTCTCTTAAGAACTCAGACACACGCTTAATATTTACAAAAATCTTATTACTTATGGGGTATAAACGTCCACCCAAAATTATGAAAGAAAAGACGGGCGGGACAGAGAGCGAGAACACTCCAGAAAGTTAACAACCTCTTCAAGGGGCGTGTCGGAGATCCCAAAACTGCTGAGTCCCACATCTGCCAGGGTTTCCTCCAATTCCCTGAAGAGACTGGCATATGCTCGCTGTTTGAAATTCTTACTGGGTAGAAGATAGATAAGTTCCTGACCAATACTTTCTATTAACTTGGCTTCTGGAACATGGTGGTGGATCAGTTCATTTAGTTCATTCACATCACCTGCAAAGATGCAGAACAGAGTTTGGGAAAAATGAATGGCAAATTGCTTGTTTGTTTAAGTATTTACTTGCTTCCGACCTTTCCCCAAAGGAGTTCTTCTCCCCCTCCCCATTTTATCCTTGTAACAACCATGTGATACAAGCTAGGTCTTGAAGGTTATGACTGGAATAAGGCCATCCAGTAAGCTTCATAAATGAGTGAAGATTTGAGCCCTGGTCTCCCACATCCTAGTCTGACACAGATCACTACACCATACTGGATTGACAATTGTTTGAATTTCAACAAGCCAGTTAGGAAGGGCTGTCCTCCCAAGATACACAGTACATGTAGAGACTTACTAGAGACTAATCACCATAGGAGCCAACTCCTTGGAGCCAAGGTCCCTTTGCCCCCCTCAATAAAATATTTGGAGCCCCCAAAGTTGATGGGCATTGCCATTTGAATGGTGTGTGTATGTGTGCTGCATCTTGTGATCCATTATGTGGGGCAGGACTTACCTGCCCTCCCCCATGTTTTATTCGTTGGCACCCCTGCAGAGTATAAAGAAAAACACAGGAAGATCTCCTGTGGGTCAGAAGAAGGATCCACCTAGCATCCTGTTTCCGAGGATGACACCTCAGAGAGGCCTCTTAAGAGGGGCACAAGCAAGGCATGAATGCCCTTCCCGGTTTGTTTGTCCCAGCTGCCTCTGAACATGGACACTCCATTTAGTAATCATAGTTATGGCCCATGAAGGTATAAGTAACTCAATAAACATTATCATAATGTTGTGCAATGAACAAGTCGGCCAAACCCTGTTCTCACCATCCAGTTCCTGTTCCACAGTTTCGGCTTTGTTTGTGGGCACACAGCTGGAGCAGGAACATGAGCATTTGGATCCCAGGCTGCAAGAGGTCTAAAATCAGATAAGCAAGAGGAAGGTGAACGAGGAACAAGTCACATTATCAGCTTCAATGTGATCATAATACGCGCTAAGTATAGTGTTTATCAGGAATGATTGCTGATCAGGCTTTCCAAATAATTGTTTTCAACCTTTGTTGAACCAGCTATTCTTGGGAACTGCTTGATACCTCGGTTGGGAGTTGGCAGTTTTGTAGGCATGCCTTTTATAGTGTTCCTTGTATTTTGCATTTCAAGGCTGCCCTATCGTAAGTCATATGCAATCGTTAAAATTACCTTGCGGACAATGGTGGAAAGGTGAGCTGTAAACCTCAAGAGGGAAAAACAAATAAATACGGAGAATAATAAGGGCTTGTGTAACCTTTGCATTCAAGTGGTACTGCAATGTACGCTGTTCTTGATTATGAGTGAGGACATGAGAACATAAGACGAGACGGCTGGATCAGGCCAATGGCCCATGTTGTCCAGCCATTGATAGCTTTATCTTCCATGAATTCATCTTATCATTTTTTTAAAGCCATCCAAATTCGTGGCCACCTCTGCTACCTGTGGCAGCGAGTTCCACTTTTCAATTAAGCTCTCCTTATTTCTGTCCTGAATCTTCCAACCTTCCTCTTCATTGCATGTCCACGACTTCTAGAGAGCCAGTGTGGTGTAGTGGTTAAGACTCATAATCTGGGGAATTGGGTTCGTGCCTCTGCTCCTCCACATGCAGCTGTTGGGTGACCTTGGGCCAGTCACACTTCTTTGAAGTCTCTCAGCCCCACTCACCTCACAGAGTGTTTGTTGTGGGGGAGGAAGGGAAAGGAGAATGTTAGCCGCTTTGAGACTCCTTTGGGCAGTGATAAAGCGGGATATCAAATCCAAACTCCTTCTTCTTCTAGTGTCATAAGTGACGGAGAAAAACTTTTCTCTATCCAATTCATCAACACCATACATAATCTTATAAATATCTCTTACAGTGGTACCTCGGTTTACAAACTTAATCCGTTCCTGAAGTCCATTCTTAAACCAAATCCGTTCTTAAACCAAAGCGTGCTTTCTCTAATGAGGCCTCCCGCTGCCGGTGCCCTTCCGCCATTCGGCTTCCGTTCGTAGACCAAGGTAAGGTTCGCAAACCGGAACACTACTTCCGGTTTTGCAGAGTCTGTAAACCGAATAGTTCATAAACAGGGCTGTTCGTAAACCGAGGTACCACTGTACTTCCCCTTCTATAAACTAAAAAAATCTCAAATGCTGCAACTTTTTCTCATGGACGAACCCCCCCCCCCCATCATTTTGGGCATGCAAAATGATTTGAATGGTCTAACATGAATGAACTTTCTTTATATGGTATATTAAACCAGCTAACACAGCCGATTAATTAATCACTGTTAACAACCAATACATTGCAAAGAAAGGTAAGTTGTTTTATTGCTCAGAAACACCTTCTGTTTATACATAGGAACTTTCAGATCAAGGACTTGTTTCATCATAGCATTTCTTGTTCTTTATTTTAGACTTTTAGGTTTTGAAAACACTGAGTTAGAGCTGGCAAACCTTCAAGGGTGCAGAGCTGGTGAGAATTCTGAACAATTGCAGACAGGAAAGGTCAGTTACCTGTCCCTAATTAATCAAGGTGCCTCTTGTTCCTTCCCACCCTTAAGCAGAATGTATACAAATAAAATGTCACTCGCAGTGTACTGTATTTGTATTTGAATATTGGGCGATGAATCATGCTTACAGGTTACTTGTGCAAAATGGTGCCAAACACTTACAGCCTCCTTTCCTCCACTGTCTTGGATGTTTTTCATCTTGCGGACTAAGGTGAGATAGAAGCCTGTGCCAAAGGAATTCTTTAGGAAAACAGGGGATCCTGAGCAGTGCAGCCTTCCCTGGGAAATGATAGCAACCCGGTCACCAAGGATGTCTGCCTCATCCATGTGGTGAGTAGACAGAATGATGGTTCTCCCTAAATGGGATCAAAAAATAGTAAATCACCTGTGAAAACACTGGCTGCAGGCCTCTTCTCTATTATATAATCAGACATTACTTAATAACCTTAGGGAGTTTAGCTTGCAAAAGCTTGACAGTCAATAACATGGGACAATTATGTAAAGCTGAGAGGCTGGGGCAGATATTCCACCCACCCAAGGGGGGAAAAAACCATCTAAGCATTGTCACCGCTACTAACAATCAACAACTAATCTGCTGAATTTAGCCAAAACAGATACTCAGTGCACCACATATGCAGACCCTATAATCTGTCAATCTTTGCTGCCTTTTCATTTGAATGGGGAGATTCCTTCATAGGTCTTCAGAAAGAATGTATAATTATTAACAGGTAGATGGAGCACAAATTGCAGCCTTAGACAGTGAGAGATCAAGCACAGTCTGCTCCGTCTGAAATTCATGGTCCTTTTCTGTGTGTACACACAGAGAGAGACTGCTATCTTTACATCATCAAGAAGCTTTTCATCCTGAGGACAAATTACCTGAACGATACTTCAGCAGGAGGTCCCAAATGGATCGTCTGGAATACGGATCAACTCCTGAAGTGGGTTCATCTAGGACAACCACTTTTGCTTCGCCTACAAACGCGATGGCGACGGACAGCTTTCGCTGCATGCCGCCTAAGGAAAACGAGAGAGCAGCTAGAGTCAGCTAGAGGAAAGAGACCTCCTCAACAAGCAATAATCAAATATTTAATGTAACAGACGATTTAGCACTTAAAGGCTAACATGTTAAATGTAGGATAAACTTTTTGTGGACCAGAGACCACTTAAAAGCTTATGCCGCAATAAATGCGTTAAGAATGCAAGGCGCCACAAGACTCCTGCCTGATTCTGATACAACAGGCAAAACACTGCTGTTGCTTTGGGATTTCTTAAAAAGCTATATTCTGCTTTACCATATAAAATAACTCAAAGCAGCTCACAAAGAAAACGACAAAGAACATCAAAATGCAAAATAGGTTCAAAGCAAAAGCACATTTCTTCAATCTTTCAGAAAAATTAGATATCCGAGTATAGAATATCCCAGTCTCAGGAATGGCTCAGACTGTGTGAACATCACATCCTTTTCAGCCTTAGGATAAGCAAACAACATGCAGTCACAGAGGGAGAACACTCCTTTATTATGTATCAGTGAACAAAAGCGTATTTGGGGAAGACTCTGTTATAAAAGAAAGTGATGTAGCTTCATCAGGTGGTGGGCTTCTCATGCCACTAAGAGGTGCAAAAATATCAGCTATTTAATCATGCATTGTTCTACTTTCTACTGTACTTTTACTACAATTTTGCCAGTATGTGCTGGGATGAACATGGGTGAGGTTAAACAGAGCATCTAACTCTGCCCTCAGAGGCAGCAGTGAATGGTTAATATTCAAGAGCTAAAAAGGCACACAGGACTTTGAGGGTTCAAACCTTTGGATACCTGATAAGTTTTGAGCCTCTTCATTCCTTTTATGTGGAAGGCCTATGTCTTCCAGCATCATTTCCATTTCCAATTCTGCCTCCTCTCTGGTTCTCCCTTTTAGCTGGGCATAAAACAGGATGTGTTCTGCAACAGTAAGGCTACAGAAAAGAAACAGTGCTGTTTTAAGTTGGCCAAAAGAGACAAAGCATGTTGCACTATTATACTGTAGAAACAAGACACAAAAGCTTCCACCCACAGAGAGCTGAAGCCAGTTTGACAGAGAGGCCTCTGCTGTAAGCTCATCCGGTACAAGGCTTCTGAAACGTTTCAGAAGCCTGCAAACCTTGTTTATCCAGAGGCGACATATGGGAAAAGGGAATACAGTACTATAATGTCAGAGCTAAGCTTTTCTCTAACCACTTCTGTCCAGTGGCGTAGCGTGGGTTGTCAGCACCCGGGGCAAGGCAAGTAATTTGCGCCCCCTAACCCGTGGATTTTAGCACTCGAGTGCGAGCGCCCCCCCCAGATGTTGCGCCCGGCCCCCCTGCACCCCCCCACGCTACGCCACTGGGGCTGGGGGCGAGCGAAGGAGCCAAGGACCCCCCCAAAGGCTCAGCAGGAATTTATTAAATTTATTATTTGCGGAGCCCCCGCAGGCCGAGGCAGCCGAAGCCCCCTCCCCTCGGGCGCCTCCCCGCCCCCTCCTCTCCTTGGGCTGTAGGTGGAGCTCCAGATCCGGGCTTGGCGAGCACCTCTCCTCCTCCCGGGCGGGTCCGGGGGCTTCCAGCCGTGCTCCGTCCTCACCCCCCCCCCCGCGGCTGAGACTTGCGCTGAGAGCCGGAGCCAGCGGCGCCCCCTTCTGCCGGGAGACCCTCGCCCGCCTGCCGGCTTCCTCTCGGAGGGTTTTGGGGAGCGCAGGGCACGGCGAGGCCCCTCGGAGCTCTCCACCCTCCCAGTCGGCAGAAGCAGCCGCCGCCTGTGGCTGGGCCGAGGGGATGGCGGCGGCGGCGGCGGGGTGCGGAGGCTGCCCGTGCCCGGCCAGGCGTCGGTGACGGCGGCGGCGCTGCTGCAGCGGCTGCTCCTCCTGCGAGCAGTGAGTGGAGCGCAGCCGCAGCGGTGGCGGGGCGCGCGCGCGCTAGGGCGCAAGGCTGGCGGCGGCGGCAGGGAGCCCGGCGGAGGAAGGAACTTGTCCCTTCCCTCTGGACTCACGCCCCCCCCAGATGTTGCGCCCGGTGCGGCCGGCACCCCTGGCACCCCCCACGCTACGCCACTGCTTCTGTCTACAACCTAGAAGATTTTGTGAGGGGGAGAAGAAGTAACAGTCTGCTGAAAATGCAACATCATCATAGAAAAAGTTTTGCAGGTTCAAAAGGGATTGGCTCTCTTCCTCTCTCAAAATGGTAACAAACACCCACAAACTCGCCTCTGAGATGCAGAATGATATAATCCTTTTGAGTGTCAGTGTTGACATTTTGCCTAAGTTCATTCCCACAAGTGTGAATTATGGTCCTAACTAAAGCCTAAATAATCACCACAGAGCAAAACTAACACAAGCACACTTCCATGTTGGGGTTGCTTGTATCAATGTGTGTCTGCTAGGCGAACAGAAGACTTGCATCAGGTAGTCAGAACAATTGCAGCCTTTCAGTTGGGAAACGCATTACTTGGAAGCAAGCTTGAAGCAAATCCCTGGCAGCACTTACTGATTGAACAAGATGTTGTACTGCGGGCACATGCCTAGACTCTGCTGTATGGAGTCCAAGTCTGTCTGGATGTCTTTCCCACCAACCAGTATTGTTCCAGATGTAGGTGGAAACAGACCGGTGAGGATAGACCTAGCCAAACAACATGAGAAGCAGGTTTATCAGTAATTATACAGCTGTTATTTACAGAATAATAAAAACAAAGCAATATAAGTTACAGATAGGTAGCCGTGTTGGTCTGCCATAGTCAAAATAAAAAATTCCTTCCAGTAGCACCTTAAAGACCAACTAAGTTAGTTCTTGGTATGAGCTTTCGTGTGCATGCACACTTCTTCAGATACACTGAAACAGAAGTTGCCAGATCTGTATCTGAAGAAGTGTGCATGCACACGAAAGCTAATACCAAGAACTAACTTAGTTGGTCTTTAAGGTGCTACTGGAAGGAATTTTTTATTTTAAAGCAATATCAGATAGTTGAGATAATGTCCTGGGGCACCACTAGGCGGCGCTTTTGTCTATAGACACGTTTTGGAAAAAATGCAATGCAAATCTAAAGGCGGCTTTACAGATCTGCTTGCTGGATCTAAACTTAAGAATGAATAAGAACAAGTCATACACACATGCACACATTTATAGGGAGAGAACAGCATTAAGTCATTATTATTAGTTCTGCTGAGCTATATCATTAAAGGGATACTGAAAGAAAAACGGTTTAAGTTTTATTTTTGATAAAAACTATCAGAATATAACGCTCTGTTTTTTCTTTCACAAAAGGCTTTACATGAGATCTGAGGAGGCTGTAGGCAGAACCTAAAACACTTGTAATACTGAGACGGTTTTAGTCAAAAATTAAATAACTTGCATTTTCAAATGGAAGTTTATCTATTTCTTGCAAATGCAACTCTTGGAAAATTAAAACAAAAACATTTCATCCTGGCTCTGCAACTGGAAGTAAGACTGACTGGGCCTAGGATAGGAATAAAAAAAGTAAAGGACCCCTGACAGTTAAGTCCAGTCGTGAACGACTCTGGGGTTGCAGCGCTCATCTTTCAGTTTTTTGCACCAGTCTGCATTTTTTAATGAAAAGTCACCAGTGAATATCTTCTAATATGCACACATTTGTGTGCAATTTTGCCTACTACAGAAACCCGCAATTTACACGGTTGTTATATTTTTAGGTATTGCACCTAAAGCCAAAATCGCATATAGTCAAAACACATTGGATTTCCAAAGTCACTTTTCCTGGAACCCTGCCCCCTTTTGAATTATTATTATTTTTTGCCATGCACATAAAACTAAATGCTAACATGTTGCTAACATGCACATTTTATGCACTCTTTGATCTAGAATAAACATATATTTTTGGCACACAGTGCTTGGATGAATAACTACATTGCAAAATTCAGAGAAGTGTGAATTTTGAAGGATGGCTGTGTTTCAGTTCCTGCATTGTTTTGGAAAGGGCAAATCGGGTTGTATCACCTTAAAATGTGAACCACATCTAATTTCTCCCCCATCTCTACCCTTGGAGTGGCGGCACTCGGGGTGGGGGGACAACAAGCAGGCACAGCATAGGGGAAGCAGCCTTTTTCTTGCTGATCCTCCCCCCTTTCAGCGCCCCACCCCTGAATTCCCCATTGATCTTGTCAAACATGGGATGGGGCACACACATTTGCAAAGATAATGTCTGTTCTAGCCCAAGAACAGAACCCAAGAGAACATAATGTGCCGCTCATATTGCAGAAAACCCCCAAAGTACAAGCAAAGTGACAAGAAAGGAAAGATGGAGCAGATCTGCAATGTCCACAGTTTTTGAAAAATTGACCTGGCCACAGCATATAATAGCTACTCAGGAAGAAACCTGGGGGCAGTAGAAACCGAAAGCCAAGGAAATGTTTGTCCAGACCCCTGAGAAACAATGCACCTGGAACTCTCCTAGGCCCGAGGGGCATATCAACTTTGCTGACTTCATTGCTTTTTCTATTCTTTCAGACTAAAGACTCCCCGTCTCTCTGAGCATATTTAAGAAGACCTGACCCCAGGAAAAAAATGCTGCTCTTCCAGAGAGACATCTGCTTTTGTTTCTCCTATTACTTCCACTTTTATAAGATAGGCATTTCCTTCTCCCGAGGTCTTGGAATTATCCCCCCACCCCCGCACAAGCCAATGTGATCACCGATAAGGGTAATCCATGTTTATAATTCACACTAGTTAAGAGTAAGAGCAATCCTCTGTAGGAAACAAGATGATTACCTTCATTTTAAACAATATTTACTGCTGTATCTAAAACCAGAACCGCTCCAGGAAACAAAATATATGGCTATGTAAATTTACAATACATGCAGAAATTAAAATAAACCCCAATACCTAACTATGTGCCTGGGCTGCACAACAACAATTGGCATGCAATTTAGAGGGGAACACACACACATATGCACATCCTCCATATTGTTCTTAGCTATGCATACCCAAGTATAATTGTCAGCAGCAATAAGCACTTAAGGTTGTTGTGCCTATCTTTTGAGCCACACACAGAGAATTTCAGTTTTGTTTGTGAAATGAAGAACCCTTCAGTGAAATTAACAGGAACTAGCATCAGAGTAGAGAGATAAATGCAAGCTCAGCCTCTTGTCATCTCTAGCGAATTTTGTAACTACTTGGCTCAGCACATGAGCTTCTCCATTTTAGAATGCTCAGCTTTCTTATGAATTGAATACAATTTTCCCGAGAAGTTCTTCTCTGGCTCAGAACGTTAAATGAGATTCTGCTGATCAAGCACCCCAAACCCACTGCACATTTTTTTTTAAAAGTTTATGTTCATTGCTTACTCTTCACTAATCATGTGATGATTACTGCAAACTACCAGATCACCTGATAAACAAAGAGCAGTTTGTTTAGTGAGAATCTATGAGGGTCAATCACTTTCCTTGATTGTTCTTTACATGCATTTGGTTGTGGTTAGTGTCCCATATCTAGATTGAAACCCCTCTTGTTCTCAGGTGTGTTTGTTGGTGATGATAGTGGCAGTGGTTGAACTTTCCATCATGGCTGATTCTCCACTGGGGCACTGGAAACTAAATTACAGTCTCAAGGCCAAAATGATCACACCTGCATACACACCAATGCCAACATGACAAGTCTGCAGAGAACGCTTTAAAAAATACACAAATATTTTCTGAATACAGAGACCACTCTGAACCACCGGGAGCTCACTTATCAGCAGGTTTACCCTCCTCCTCCATCCCACACATACTACCTGTAGCACTTCATTTCAGAAAGTGTTTGCTGAGGTTACAGGTGTGAAATGTATCTTCACTCTTCAACTCTTATCTGTAACTGGAGTTTTACAAGCCACACCTTCTTTTCCCTCCCTCCCTTTTAAAAAAGGGCATTACAACCTAGTTTTGTCTTATTGTCAGTGAACTAAAATTATGAATATAACTTAAGAATAATAGCAAAGGTGGCTATGCATAAAACCTGTACCTGGGCAAGTATAGTGTGTGTGTGTGTGTGTGTGTGTGTGTGTGTGTGTGTGTGTATGTATGTGTATGTGTGTGTGTGCACGTGTGTGTGTGTGTGTGTGTGTGTGCATGCATGTAATGTTAGTATATAGGCCAGCATCTTGGTGAAACTAAGCAGGTCTGGATCTGCTAAGGGCCCGAATGGGTGGCCACCTGGGAACTGTGTCTGCCACCTTGGGTTCCATGATGGAAGGAAGGCAGAGTATCAAGTGCAAGAAAAAAAATATATGGAATTAGCAGCATGATAATCTTATCTCAGACTGGCTCACATAGTGGTTGTCTTCCCAGCTCCGTTGTGGCCAAGGAAAGCAGTGATCTGACCCTCATAGAACGTAATAGTCATTCCGTCAACAGCTGGCTTAGAGCAACCGGGGAAGATCTTCACCAGGTTCTGAATACACACGCCTGGGACCAGACCAGAAGGCTCCTCTTCAAAGTGCAAGTTTGCTTGAAAGAAAGATTTTTTTTATATTAAAAAAACATTAATGAAATAACTGCAGAGGTGGGCTGTAGAGGTGTGTGACTACAGCTCCAAGAAACACAGCATATTATAATTATTAGAAGAAGCAGTTGCATTGCAACACATTCTGGTTCACCGTCCCCCTAACAGTACACATTTCTTTTTCCTGGGTTGCATCATGGTTAGCCCACAAAGAATTGGACCTGCAGTGATTTTTGTAGAAACTGTCAGGTCCGAGCTAACAATAATGGTCATGGGCATTTGTTGCTGACAAAGCTTTCATGGACCTTCTACCACACTGAGGATCGCCCTTGGCCATTATGAATATTCATATTAGGACTACTTTAAATTGCTCCATTTGCCAGTATAGCCAACTATGTGGTAAGCTGAGAACCAAGTCAAAATTTCTGATAAGAGACTTATGAGAAGGTAATTTCTGAGAATTCCCCCTCCCAAACACACAAAGGGCGTTTTTTTTTTCAGCCACCAATTGAACCCCCAACCTCCCTGAGGGTGCGGGGGAGCGCAATCTGCAAACTGACCAGCAACTGTGCACAATAGTTCACTACAGAGTCACGGTCATGGCACAGAGCAATTTAAAGTGGCCTCTTATGGTGCACAGGAGAAAGCAGCAGGAGGCCTTTATCAGCAGTGACAACAAAATCTGGCATGTAAACAATCCATCTGTCCACTTGAACAACTTTCTTTTTTCCTTATTCCACTCCTCCCCACACAAAAAAGGGAACAGAATGAGATCACCAGAGTTTAGAATAACATTGTTTTCTTTTTGTCTTGGTGGGAGAAACTCACCCTTGTGCAGGAGGAAAGATCAAGGCCTGGGTTTCCCACTGAATACAGACCATCCAGAAGACTGAGCTCATAAGACTGCCATTTTAAATGCCACCATGGGGACTGTTTTATTTTGCTTAATTCTGGGCCAAAGAAACAGCCTTTGAAGTAAACGACCCCCTTGGGCATTTGAGATGATGTAAATCAAGAGCCTTTTGACTTGTGTTTATCTAAGTTACCTTAAGATTTGTAGGGGAGTTTCCATAAGGGTTTGCTTACTTAACTTTTCAGGATCAGAAGAGTTATGTTAGGGTGCAGTCAACTCAGTCCAGGCATGTTCCTTTCTACTAATAAGGTATTGTCAAGAAATGTATGTGATTCTCCCACCCTATTTTTTTTTAAAACCTTCCTTCCACTTGCAGTCTGAAGTGACCTAACAGGGCACAGGTTTACAACCAGGCCTTCATGAGGGCTTCTGATGGCATATTCAGCATTCAGGTTTGATGGGCAAAACTTGGAAGAAGAGAGGCTTGGATCCACCCTAAGCTACCAGACTCAGGCTGACATAGCAAGGCACCAGAGTGCCTTTTCAATCACGTATGATGGGCTGGAGACATGAGAACACAAGATGTTTTGTGCATACATTTTCAACGCAGGTATTTGTGTTGGTGGAACATCAGTATAATTTTAATTTAAAATTCATTACTTTTTTTTGCAAGTAAACAAGGAGCACTGCAACATGGATAGATAGTTTTAGTCATCAGTTATCTGTGCAGGATATTTTTTAAGTTTCCTGACTCTACTGCTGCATAAAGTCCTTGGATTTAATACTACAAAGATATATGAAAGTTTCTAGGACATGGATTTAGCTTTTCCCCATTCCAAATACAATAAAGGAAGCTGAGAAGAAATTCAAATCAATGGATCCTGAATTATGTTCTTTTCAAATCTGTGTTTTTCAAAAACACATTCATCACACAAGCTGCCTAAAGGTCACAGGTTAGAAAAGGGAATGTCAGTTATTTATTTTTATTCTAAGGCAGGCCAACTTCTGCAGAGTTTTGGGATTTGCAGCAATCTGGGGAATAAGCCAACAAGGTGCTAGGAGGAGATATGGTAAAGAGTTCTTTGCTTCTTGACAAGCTAGATCTTTTTGAAGGAAGATCCCTGCTTTCATTCACCCATCATCACACAGGATGAACCCAAATGACCTGGGGTTTCATTCAATAAGTTTGAAAGAATGTGTGCTCGTGCTCAGTGCTTGAATCACCAACTTTTCACCAAATGCAAAAACTCCAGTTCTGCAGAAGGTGACTCCCTGTGTCCAAATATTCCTTCAGAAGGTCAGCTTGCACAGCAAAGAGAATCAAGCAGAAGTCCCCCCCCCCGGCCTGTAGCACATCAGTGTACATACTATGTTTGAATGCTGACCCATTTAAAAAGGTTTATAGATGTCTGAGAGGAAGCTAGAGTGAACTGTTCACCCTGATTGTGCTAGTTTTGTATGCCAACCTCCAATGAAGAGTTCTTCAGACTGTTTTGTTGGAATTGGCCCTCCTGGGACAATAAAGTGAGATGCCTCTACTCTGCCACACCCACCTGGAGCTATTCACACACCACCACATAGGCAGACAAACGAACTGGTGACAAAGAAACACATCAAAGTTCAAATGTATAACACAAAAAGAGTTGCGATTACTCCGCTTCTCTCTCTCCTTACTAGTCATTTCATCTTTGCCTTTTGCCTCTGCCTTAGGCTTCCCCTGCTCGATGTACTCTGGTTTCCTTTTGTGTTTACATTTGTTTTCTTTACCATCCTTCTTCAACGGGCTGTCTGTCTGGGTTTTCCCCCTGTCGGGTTCGTCAGCCATGGACTTTCTCATCTCTTCTTCTTCAGCCTTCATGTTGACGCTGCCTTCCTTCTCTGAACCTTTGTCTAGGTTAATCAGAAATCAAGTCATTTTTAAAAGGCAATCACTGCTGTCAGTCTTGAATACACACTACACCTTTATAGCACATTTGAAGCATACTTCCCCACTCAAATAATTCTGGGCATTGTAGTTTGTTAAGGGTTGCTGGGCAGTGTAACTTTTTGAGGGGTAAACGACCATACCCATAATTCTTTGAGAGGGGGTGGAAAGGTAGCTTTGTGAGGGATAAACTACAGTTCCCAGGATTCTTTGGTGCAAGTACTGTGATTTAGACATGCTTTCAATGCATGGTGCGGATGTGATCTTAAGTTTCATTTAAACATTTAACAGAAGACTGTGTGTGTGTGTGTGTGTGTGTGTGTGTGTGTGTGTATCACTACCACCAGAAGGCACATGCCTAAATAGTGAAGGCCATTTGGTTGGGTATAGGTCTTTTAAAATACATAGAATTGTTAAGTAAACTACAAAACGCCAGGAACTTCTTGCCCCTTGCCTAACAAAGCTTAAGGAGAAGCATTCTATGCGGTTTAAATCTTTTTTTTTTTTACAGCTCTTCTAGAGGACTAGGACCTTAAATGAGAGATTTTAAAACTTCCCAATAGGAAGTTTTGTTCCTAAATCACAATGACTGCAAGTGAGACTCAGAAAACAATATTAAATTAGATGTGATTCTTACTACTACAGAGTGTTTCCTATTTCACTATGTATTGTGTTCACAGAGTACTTACTGCCTCAGTGATCAGGGTATGCTTTGCATTCCTGTGATGTTCAAGTCCTTGCTCTGTTAGCTTGCTACACGCAAGTGGCAAGGTGAGCCAATCCCTTGCCTCATCTCCCAGTGTCACAGCACTTCTTGCATTTTCCCTATCAGTGCATTTGTGGCCACTGTCCCATGGTAGGAGGGGGCACCTGCACTGATACAGGTTTAACACAGGTGTTTTATGGGCTGGCAGGACATGTGTCGAATAACCGGGTGAGGCCATAAAACACCAGGCAGATGGTGATTCTAAGGACATGACATGGATGCGCTACTCTGTTGTTAAAATATTTAAAGCAGCCTTTATCTGCCTCGGGTCCCCCAATGTCGTTGGACTACAACTCCCATCACCCCTAGCTAGCAGGAGCAGTGGTCAAGGATGAAGGGAGTTGTAGTCCATCATTATTTGGGGACTGAAGGTGGAGAAAGGCTGAACTGAAGTTGGCAACATTTTTAAAATAATGCCTTTCAGTGGGCTTTGCTGATGCTCTCAACATGAAGATCCATGCTGCTATTGCTGATTACTTGTTTCATTTAGGAATTGCTTCCTAAAACAGATCCCAGAGCAATTTACAGGAAAAACATATGAGCAATTGTATATATAAAAGCAATGACATATATGGAAAAACAAACGAGAAATGTTGAAAGGACAAAAGAGAGGATCAAACAGTTGTGCGCTAATTTCTAAGTCAGGACTGTGGGCTGGATGTGGCCCTCCAGGCTTCTCTACCTGGCCCTTGGAACTCTCCCCAAGCTTCACTCCTTATTAGGCCTGTCTCGCACCCTCCTGGAGTGTTTTTGCTTTACTGGATTATGTCCTTTAACTCTGATAATGGCTCTGCGTTGCCTGGGTGGAGGAGAGTTTGTTGTGTGAATGCATGTAGCCTACTGCACAAAGGTAGCAGTTGCATTAATTGTTCTGCCCACCTTACCCCCACAACCCACCAATGCCTTAAAAAGCTTTGCCTAAATATTCCTCGTAGTATATAGCCTTGCAAGGCTGCTTTGATATGTGGCATCCTGGAAGCTGGAAAACAGAAGCAATGTCAATAGTAACAAACAGATGCATCCTCTGTTCTTCTGAATTCCTCTCACAGGACATCCAGTGGGAAAGCTGTACTTTCAGCTGAGAATGCAACAAAAGCAAATCCGCTTCCAAGAGGGGCAATGTTGCTGCCCCTTTTCCCGCTCTGACCCTAGCATGTGCCATGACTGGGATGGTGCTGGTGGGAGAGGTTTCAGGTTGTTTGCAGAGGGGATTAGCCTCCTGCTGGCCCAGAAGTACCTTCATCTGCTGAGAACCAGATTCAAACAGCCTGTCATAGCCTGTGAAGTACTATGGCAGCGAGAAACAGAACAGCCATGCAAATAACAGATTTTCTCCTCCTTTCTCTGTAGTATAGCAACTGTTTGTCACTGTGGTTTTGTGGATTCTGGAATGAGTTGTTTATGCATCTATTCCAGGCACTTGGACTCACAGTAGTGATTTCAACATCATTGATAATTCAGTGGAGCTGGATGATTGGAGGTTTTTCTTAATGAAAACTAGTTTAGCACCCTTAACATGCACACAGATCCAGCCAGTTCATACAATCCAGAGTATTCTTCATATGACCATTCCCAGGGACCCAACGGAGGACATAACATCTGACCAGGTTCTTCCTTGGATGTATCAGAAATCTGAAGAGGTGCTGTGTCAATGAGATGTTGCTAGGAAGTTAAACCCAAGCCAGGAATGCAGATGCATCAGCACCTTAAAGGTTATCAAATTTATCATGCCATATGCTTTGCTAAATGAACACAGTATCATCCAGTTACAGGTGTGTGTATATATATGCATCATTTCTCTTTTTTTTGGGGGGGGGGTATAATTGTAAACCATGAGGTCAAAGGGAAATGAAATGTAGAAAAGCACAAGCGATGGTAATTATGTTATTAACAGTGGTAATTCGGGAAAAAGCAAATACATCCTGGCATTGATATGTCAATTAACACATATAATGTGCTCAAAATCCTTTGTCTCGGTTCAGTCAATAAGTGATAGCACTGAACCTCTTGGTGTGTTGTAATTCAGTGGTTTCACAATGCAGTCTTCGTTTGACATTCCTTTGCTCCATTGCTGGCCATGCTAAAGCTTGAAATCTTCACACTGGCTTTTCAATACAGTGGTGCCTCGCAAGACGAAATTAATTCGTTCCGCAAGTTTTTTCTTCTTGTGAGTTTTTCGTCTTGCGATGCACGGTTTCCCATAGGAAAGCATTGAAAATCAATTAATGCGTTCCTAGGGAAACCGACTTCAGACCAGGTCCGGGGACAGTCTGTCCCCCGACCTCTTCTGAAGGCTGGGGGGGGGGACAAGGGCTTTTCTTCCCACCCCCAGCATTTTAAAAAACCCCGGGACAGCGGAGGGCTTCTCCGCTGTCCGGGGCGATCTTAAAATGCTGGCGGGCGGCATTTTAAAATCGCCCCGGGACAGCGGAGGACTTCTCCGCTGTCGGGGCAATTTAAAAGCCCCTAGGAAGGCAGGCAGGGGGGACAAAGACTTTTGCCCCCCGCCAGCCTTCAGAAGAGGTCCTGGACCTCTTCTGAAGGCTGGCGGGGGCGAAAGTCTTTGCTCCCCCCGCCTGCCTTCAAAAGCTGTCCGGCCCAGGCTTCGCGGACCTCTCCGCCAGCAGCGGCAGCGCTGCCGCTGCTGGCGGAGACTTGCCGGCATGCAGAAGCCTGCGCGCAGCGCGCCCAGGCTTCGCGGATCTCTCCGGCAGCAGCGGCAGCGCTGCCGCTGCTGGCGGAGACTTGCCGGCATGCCGAAGCCTGCGCGCAGCGCGCCCAGGCTTCGCGGACCTCTCCGCCAGCAGCGGCAGCGCTGCCGCTGCTGGCGGAGACTTGCCGGCATGCAGAAGCCTGCGCGCAGCGCGCCCAGGCTTCGCGGACCTCTCCGCCAGCAGCGGCAGCGCTGCCGCTGCTGGCGGAGACTCTCCTGCCTTCAAAAGCCGTCCAGGATAGCAGGAAGCGCTTCCCTGCTATCCCGGACTGCTTTTAAAATGCTGGCGCTGGGGAGCAAAGCCTTTCGGCCCCCGCCAGCCTTCCTGGACCTCTTCTGAAGGCCGGAGGGGGGGGGAAAGGCTTTGCTCCCCACCGCTAGCATTTAAAAGAGGTCCCCGGAGATTTCCCTATGGGCTTTCGTCTTGCGAAGCAAGCCCATAGGGAAATTCGTTTTGCGAAGCGCCTCCAAAACGGAAAACCCTTTCGTCTAGCGGGTTTTCCGTCTTGCGAAGCGTTCGTCTTGCGGGGTACCACTGTATTGCGGTTTCTGATGTCAGACTTCTGTCCATTTATTCTTTTGCAAAGAGGCTGGCCTGTTGCAGGGGGGCTTTCTGGCAGATGATGGCATATATCACAATGGAAGATGATCATGTGAATGATCTAAGTATTGTTGCCAGAGTAGACACTGGGCAGATGTTTAGCCTGGAGAAGAGGAGGTTAAGGGGTGATATGATAGCCATGTTCAAAAATATAAAAGGATGTCACATAGAGGAGGGAGAAAGGTTGTTTTCTGCTGCTCCAGAGAAGCGGACACGGAGCAATGGAGCCAAACTACAAGAAAGAAGATTCCACCTAAACATTAGGAAGAACTTCCTGACAGTAAGAGCTGTTCGGCAGTGGAATTTGCTGCCAAGGAGTGTGGTGGAGTCTCCTTCTTTGGAGGTTTTTAAGCAGAGGCTTGACAACCATATGTCAGGAGTGCTCTGGTGGTGTTTCCTGCTTGGCAGGGGGTTGGACTCGATGGCCCTTGTGGTCTCTTCCAACTCTATGATTCTATGATTCTATGGTCTGATCCCTGTGTCTGCAGCTCCATTTTGTGACCTGTTGTTGCTGTTTTAAGGAGGGAGGCTCTCTTTAACCAAGTACATGCCCACCTCCAATGGAAGGAAGTGCAGTTCTCCAGCATGGGCTCTACGTAGATCACCAATAATACATTTGAAACTACATGTACAAATACTCAGGTTCACACTTCATACATCTGATGAAGTTGGGCTGTAGTCCATGAAAGCTTATGTCATAACAAATGGTTTGCTTTTAAGATGCTGTTAAGTCTCTTGAAGGCTTTTGCTAAAAATGCAGGGAACAAGTCTGCCTCTATGTATCTTGGATGTGTGGACCAGTTCCCAAATGGTCAGGATGCAAGAACACGCTTATCTCAAATGGGCTGAAGCATATTGCCTTTCTATTATGCATCTCTTGGTAGATGCGAGAGCATCCTTCTCCATGTCTGTAGAAGTCTGCTCCAGTCTCAGGTTGCTGCTGAAAAAAGGCAGCATCAGAAAGAGAGGACCTGGATCTTCCAACATATTTGCGTTGAGAAAACAGGTATCGTAAGACTAAAGGGAACATGGGTCGTCTTTGAGTATCAGGCTTAGTTCAGACCACTTGCAAAAGCGTTGGTCACATCTGCGTGTTGGACCAGTTTTAGCCCTTGTTTGGGGACACGTCAGAAGTATGGTTTCACTTGGGGTGGGGGGTAGGAGGGAAGGGAGATTACAGAATATTTCCAGGAACAGTGAAATGCTATACCTGATGTTCAGAGTCACTCCAGTGCCAGCTCAGTTAACATCAGAATCGTGCTACTTCCTTCAGCAGTTGTCATAATAGTCCTTGTCAACTATCTCCAGACAGATCAGTAAGAGAGACATGATTTGCAGGCCGCCAGTTAATCTCAGCATAATTTAGAAAGATTTCAGACAGAACCCCGACTCGCTCTCCGGCAACACTTTTAATAACAGTGGGCCACTCAGAGTTCAAAGCCACCTGCTAAGATTCCCACTGTAAGCCTGTGTCTAATCTTTACAATGGCTCCCATAATGAATGCAAGAGAGCATTCGCCTCTAAACGGATCAGCGGTTCTCAAGTTATTTCTGAACACCAGTTTTTCCACATAACTCACCATCCACAGTTGTTGTTTTCTCAGCCTTTGGGTGCCCTGACCCTAGCCAGTAAGACTGCTGGAAAGGGAAATACCAAGGCCGTGGTATCCCATAGTCTCCTGAAACAAAAACAAGTTGGTAGGGTGCATAAACCTCTTTGTGTTTTGCCATGGGGAAGAACCCATCTATGCAAATCTTACGCTGCAATAATTACTTGATGTTTCATTAGCAGCAAACATTGCTGTGCACTAGAAGTTCAAACAAAGCACAGCCACCCACCACCGTCTTGGCTGTAAAGTTTTTTTACAGAGGGAAAGGGACAGAGGGAGAATAACCACATTCCCGATTGCTTTTGTTTTCAAAACTGAAACTCAATTTAATTAAGGAATTAAGCTATTCCCCAGACCAGGGATTGGTTGAATTTTTAATAAGCAGGCAGTGAAAGCCTGTACAGTATGTGTTCTGCCTAAGGCAAGGTTTGAAACAGGGATTTCCTAGCTCACTTTCTTAGCCACTACATCATCAGTTACACTAACTATTACTCTGCATTCCATTACACTATGAAGTGACTTGATTCCTGGGGGCAAATCCTACCCTCAAAGTTAATTTCCAAATTCCAAAGATTAAGGGGCCACTGCAGATGAAACTGTCCAGCTGCCTTAAAAGATTTCATTCTCTTTCTGCAGTGTCGGTGGCTCTTGAGAGAACTATCCTGGTGTGCTGTGTAGCAGGGCACCAGAGAAGGAGGAACAGACCACCTCCTTCCTTTTGGCCTGCTCCTGCTTCCAGTCAGTACATTTTTAACGGGAAGGGTGGGGTGGGGGGTCTGGGAGGGATGATGTTTTGCCGATCAGGTGGGAATTCTTTTCCAGCCCAGATTTTAATCCCTAGGCTCATAAAACTCACCTCTTCTCTCGGGCCATCTTTAAGAGCTCCTGAAGCTCATACCCAAACCAAGACATAGCAAGCTGGATCTGTGTCTGTACTAAGGATTTTTTCTTTGATAACCTTACATAGGGGTGGGTAACTCCCTGCCTTCCACCACAAGCCAGCCAATCACCACAATGACAATAGGTGATCTATTTTTGCCTGTGCAGATGGTCAGCTAACTGTAGCCACTTCCATAGCTCTGTGCGGTGCTTTGCAAGTCCCAAGAACCAGTTTACAAACACTGTACACACAACTTTGCAGGTGCAGACAGTCAAACCCCCTGCAGCTCAGTGGTGTCTTAATCTTCCTCGCACCTTGTGTCATATATGATGTCATGTGGGCGTTCCCCCACCCCCCAAAAAAGTTACCTTGTGGGACAAATAGGGAGGGTTTGGTAAACGAGGAAATGAGAAGCTTATATCTGCTTCCACCATGGATAAGATATGAAAATGCTATTTTGAAGTTCCTTAAAATGGAGTAGATTACAAGTCTTTTACAGAAGGGGAAAGGCTCCGAAACAATCCGGTGGTAACCAGCATCATTTTTAGAAACCCGTATAAGAGGGAAATCAAGGGTAAGGTGTGAGATTACCTTGTTCAGATAAGATCTTTTGTGGTGCTTTGTTTTAGCTTTTGAACACACATAATATGCGGCAGGACAAGTTTCTTAAAATGCCATATACTGTACTCTTCTGAGCAAAAGCAAAAGAATATAAGATCATATGATACGTTCTCCTGGCAAACTGCAAATAGTGGCCTGAGACTTCCTTTGTCCTTTTGCCCTTGTGTATAATTTGCCAAAATGCTGACAGCAGGGACAAAACACCATAATGTAAGGGACAGGGACCAAAATTTTATATTCAAGGCTATAATCATGTTTATTAACTGCCTTTTTGCAGTGGTAGCTACACAGAGCCACAGGACCTAGTGTTTGCACTAGGTTTCAACTAGTTAGAATCATAGAATAGAATCATAGAATCATAGAGTTGGAAGAGACCACAAGGGCCATCGAGTCCAACCCCCTGCCAAGCAGGAAACAAGTTGGCATTGAACATTCTGAGATGCTATTTATTTGATTTATTTTAATGTTTAGTTAAGCTCTAACTTTAAAATCCAGTTCTATTAAAATCACTCTTTAGCAGCAACAGTGTCCATAAGGCTACCTCTATTTAAAATGGGCAGGGAAGAGACATTGCCATACCTGGGAAGACATTATCCAAGTACCAAGCAAGCAATCCATAGATAAAACCATCCAAAACCATCATCTCCATAGAGAACAAGAAACTGTATTGATCTCCTTCTAGTGGGCTGGTTCGGATGTTATCCCACTGTAGCCCAAGGCCTTGCTCTTCATAGCGTGACAAGTATTCTGTACCAAACCCAAATGCCACAGGTGAAAGGAAGCTCTGGAAGAGGAAGAGGAAGGGGGGGTGTCAAGTTACCTTGATGGGGTGGGGGAAACTCTTAGCAATGAACATATGGCAGACAAAGGAATGAAAAGGGGATGGGTAGATTTCCTTGATTAGTTTTTCCTGAATGTTCCACTCCACTCATCTTCCAATTTTTTAAATTTCAGAGTGTCTGTATTTGCATTATCCACTCCCCCCTTTACAGATAAGCATTAACAACTGTGTACATTAAAACACTATTGTTGTTTTTAAGCTAATGGAAATCACAGCAATTTTCCAAGACATTTTCAAGCACCCCTAAATTGTTGGAGAATTTTGCCTCTCAACCCCCTACAAAGATTATTTGGTGAAATCCCCCCTCCCCATTTCCCCACCCACAAATATCAATCAATCAATCTCTTTTATAGACATAAAAAGCACATCATATACATGGATCAGAACACAACACAGTTAACAAAATGTAGTAGGAGATACTTTAGGATAAAACTGTCCAGACATCATGAAGTACGAAGATGGCTCTTAGGACCTGTGGTGACATAATTTAATAGTGTCACTCAAAAATCTTGCCACATTCTCCACAATGTCATTACTACAACTGTTCAGCAAATCAGACACACAACTGTTCAGCAAATAAGACACCCTGGAAGAGTCAGTGTGAAAAATCCCCTCCTTTGATAAGGGGGCCAAATATATTTTTGCATAAAATTGGCAATAAAAATAAAACATGTCTGATGGATTCAACCTGTTTTGTGCCACAAGGGCAGTATATTTCAGAGAGTGGGGTTTTCGAGAATCTACCTTGCAAAACTGCAGACAGTGACATTAAATCTTGTGAGGGAAAGAGCTCTGCATAGGTGGGGATCATAAAGCTGGTGTAAATATGGAGTGTCCTGGCCAAACGAGGGTGTAATTTTATAGTGGTGAGCCACGCTCTGGTTTCCAGCAGCCTTTGTCCAGTTTCCAGACAAATGGCTGTATATGGCACACAATTTGGCAGCGCCAGGATTTTGTGCATAAATTTGTATTGGAAGCATTCCAACGATTGCTTAACTGCACCAGTCCATAATGGAATGCCATACAGGAGTTTTGGGGCTACTTTGGTGTTGAAAACCTTTAGTGCAGCTGGGACGAACTGGTTCCCTCTGTTAAAGAAGATACAGGTGATAGCCAGAGCTAGTGTTAGACTATCCACTCCATTAAGTGCAAGCTTACAATGGTATTTACAGGAAGCATTATATTGGAAGTGGATGCCTAAGTATTTAAAGTTTTTAACCTTTTCCAATGGGTTTCCACTGATCTCCCACCTATGAGGCTTCCAAGATGTTGAGAAAACAAGATGAAATTATAAAAGTTATAAATGACACAGTTTAGAGGGCACTGTGGTTTCTATTGAGCTGGGTGGAGGTAGTGGGTGAAGAGGATTTCTTACCGCCATAATCTTTAGCTTAAAAGTCAGCCGGTCCTGCCAGGCAAAGCAAACAATGTGAGGCAAGTATAGGGTAAAGTAGATGACGCCACTGCAGGCAGCTGCCAGATTAGCCTTGGAAAAGAAGGTGCTGAGCAAAAAGCACTGCATGATGCTGGCCGTGGTGAAGGTCAACAGGAACAGGAACAGGAGGCTGGGGTTGCTGTAATGAAGCACTCTGCCATACTGCATTGAAAGAAAGAAAGAAAGAAAGAAAGAAAGAAAGAAAGAAAGAAAGAGAGAGAGAGAGAGAGAGAGAGAGAGAGAGAGAGAGAGATCCAGTTAATCACAGTCTCCATTGACAGCATGGCGGAGACCATAACTCATCTCTGCTCATTCATTGCTGTCCATCCTCTCTGCCTAGGCATTTATGTCAGAGTCTATTGAAAAAAGAAGGGCTGGGGTGAAACTCATCAGTAGGTCTGATAGTCTACCTTCTGCCATGTGGAAGGATGCACCTGTATGAGAATTTCTTTAAGTATCCTATGCGGTCATGCAACATATCCAAATGCCACATCATAGCAACAGGCAGCTTAAGCTGTGCTGTTTCTTCTGTGCTGTGCATGTCATCAGTGTGGCTTCATCATACTTCTCCTTTCATGCAAGATGTTGCAATATTGCTGCAGCAGGTTGCTCAATGTCATAGAGTTGCTAGTAAAACCTTAGCTTCAAGATCAGGCATTTTGGGTAATGCAGCCTCCTTTAAGATCAGGGCATGGTTACCAGTAGCTATCTTGCAGGGAAGGTAGCCTGCCATGGATTAAAAGGTGACAGGATGACCCTGCACACTCCTAGATAGGCACTGGGTGAATTTCTCTCCAGATGTTGTTGGATTCCAACTCCCATCAGCCCCAGCCAGCAGGACCAATGCTCAGGGATGATGGGAGTTGTAGTTCAACATCATCAGAAGGGCCACAGGTTCCTCATCCCTGTACCAAGCACTGGGTGATAACAAGGCAGGAGGACCACCATCACAGGGTAGAGTTCAAACACAGAAGTTCAGAAGACTTGTTCTCCAGATTTCTGGCTCCTCATTAAGGCAGCACCCTCACTTGATCTAAGTGCAGTTCAAAGGCACAGGTCTTGTTAAGTTGTGGGTGAACATATCAGATGACACAGCGATTCTTCCAAGCAGCTCTTTATTTGTAAGCTGGAACAGAACTGAGCTGAAGAGCTCAGTCAGCCTGCTTATATAGAGCTCCAGAACAATGTAAGTGTTGCAACTTTCTAAAACTATCCAATCACTGAACGTCACTTTCGATCCTTCATTTGCATAACTATCTACAGTATCCCCCTGCTGGCCCAGGGTGAGAACTTCAATACATAACAGGTCTAGTCTAGCATGTGGGTGTCTCATGGACTGAATCATGAATTACAAAAGCAGCTGCCTTTCAGTAATCATTAGGCCATTGCATGGATTGTTGCTATTGAAAAAATATCAGGTTATCATAGCTCCTCCCAGCATAAATTGTGCAGCTGCCCTCTGTTGGTCAAGGGACAATCACTTTGCTATGACTGCAACTCTATGCATGTCTACTCAGACATCCTATTGAGTTCAATGCGACTGTTTCTCAGATAAGCATGTACAGCATTGCATCCTATAGCAGTCAAACAGATAGTTCAACCAGACTAAAATTTTACAAGATGTGAAAAGTAAGAGATTTGGAATGGGGCTAAAAACATGTTCCTCCACCTCCCTAGTTTGCTTGAAGTGTTTTTATACAAATTCACACACTGCACCTTTGCCTGAAAGCAGATGCTTAAAAATAATTAAACCAAAAAGCCAAAATACTGAATTTTCAGAGCATATTCTGATTATGCATGTCATCTCTTCTCCCCAGATTACAGTCCTCTGAAAAATAGGGTCCATGAAGAGGGGAATCAACTGTCTTTTTTAAAGTTGCTGTCTTTTAAAAAGCTGAAATAGTATTTTGCTGCTAAATGACATTCAAATACCCAGAACCAGGGAGATCTCATGAGGGTGGCTAAGATCTACCAGGATCCTTTGCACTGCTAAGTAAACCAAGGATGATCTTTATGAATCTTTAAGGACCCCATTGCAGTGAACAGCTGGACCTCAACTGGAAGTTAACCTTATCTAATCAAGTGGGACAGACAATTGTTCTGTACTTTTAGGCCTTACATATCTACAGCTATTTTTTGACAAAAGTTACAAATGGCAATTGACCATCATTGTTGTTTTATCCCACACAGGAAGTGTGCTTGTTCATGTGCAGCAGTAATTATTAGCATTAAGTATAATTATGCTTGTGCAAGGAAGAATGACACACGAAAAGTGGCAGTAATGGAATAGCACAATATACAGTATGAATTACTACTGGTATGATATCACTGCTGGCATAAACTCCTATAGAGGAATGTGTCGGCCTTTAGCGTATCTGATTATATCACCAGGGGTCTATTGCCAACAACCAGCTCATAGTTTGCCAATATGTCAGATGTCAGATCCCCTAATGTACTCTTCAAAAGATACTGCCAAAGCCATTCTCTTAACAGCAGTATTTGGCAACGTACATGTGGCACGTAAGGCATTAACTATTATAGAGAAGAAGAAAAATATATATTGGATACACTGATCTGGACTTGAAGTGGGAAACAACCTCAGTCCAGGGGGGAAACACCAGATATAAATAACATCGGCCCTGCTGGTGAACTCAAACAAACAATAAGCACCAAATTAATGTGGTGTCAAAGTTAAGTGCTAACTATAAGACTGCATACCTAAGCCAAGCTACAATGTCAAAGCTGACACACCATATCAGTTCAGGTAGGCCTGGCAGAGGAATAATGGAACAGGAGCAGGCTTTTCTCATAAAAGTAAACTGTGCTTTAGCAGTAGTTGTTTACAAATATTTGTTCTTTAGTAAGCGCTAAGATTCTGGCATCCAGAGTCATCTTTATCAGGAAGGCTTTTTCTTTTGTTTTAGAATGCAGAAAATCACAAAGCAATCAAAATAACATAGAACCCTTATAATAAACAAACAGCAAGAGGAAGCAGAACATTAAATAAAGAAAGAAATCCTTAGGGTCACCAGGAAAACACAAGAGTGCCACACCCAACAAGAAGAAACAGAACAAAAAAAGCCAAGCCAATGGGTATACAGAGGTATGTTTTCATGCTGTTAAGTAGTTCCCAATATGACAGAATAGTTCCCACTGCATTTTCGGCTTCGCCTTTGTCAGGAGAAATTTCCCAGGCACTATTTACTCAGAGGCATGAAAGGTGCACTCCACCCACCAGCTGCCAAGATGACCCGTGGCTTAAAAGCAAGAGTTCCATCTTCTAATGAACTTAAGAATAGCTCTGTTGGATCAGGCATTGGCCCATCTAGTCCAGGATCCTGTTCTCACAGTGGCCAACCTGATGCCTATGGGAAACCCACAAACAGAAGCTGAGCACAGCAGCACTCTCCCTTCTTGTGTACTGCCTCCAAGCATGAAGGCGGAATGTAGCCATCATGGCTTGTAACCACTGATAACTTTATCCTCCATGAATTTGTCTAATCCTCTTTTAAAGCCACCCAAGTTGGTGGCCTGCAGGAGTGAGTTCCATTGTTTAATTATAGCCTGTCCTTTTTTCTGTCAGGAATCTTCCAACATTCCACTTCACTGGATGTCCATGAGTGTTTTGAGCAAGGGAGAATCCATTCGGAACTATCCCAGAATGCTCATTGGATAACATTCAGCATTTATAGAAAGCTTTTGGAGAATTCAAAAATTTCCTTGTTGTGCAACTCGACAAGGCAGATCAATATTATTATTTCCTGAGAGAATTTTGTGTGAGCAATTAAGCTGAAAGGTGGATTCTGGCCTTTTATGGCACCCTCTGCGTTGCGCATATTTGCAGTCGCTAAGAGGGCCATTCTACATTTTGCAAAGCAATGCCCAGTTATCATGTCTGGCGGACGTTAGAAGGTCGAGTAAGTCAGAGAGAAGGAAACAAAGAGGTTAAAGGGATGGGCTGCAGCTCAGTGACGGAGCATGCAACAGGTCCCCCAGGTTAAATCCACAGCACCTCTAAATAGGTCTGGCAAAACAACTGCAAAAGTTTGACACAGCTTTGGAGGTTATCCAAAATGTGGGGGGTTTGTGGTTAATTTTCCTGAGCAAAACCCCTGTCTGAAACCACCGCCGGTCACTGTAGACAACACTGAGTGAGATGCACCAGTGGTCTGACCTGGCAGCTTCCTATGTAAGACTTTGCAGACCAAATAGAGGAATGTGGAGAAGCTTATTGAAAAGATCAAAGCAAACGCCGAGGGAGACACTTGAGTGGTATGACTCTGTGTGCCCCCTCCCAGAAGCAACGTATTTTTTCGAACCAAGCAAACAGCTGGTGGTTGTGACAAATGAGTTAGAGGGTAGATGCCTCACCATAAGGTTTAAAAAGAAGTGAGAGAGAGACTTAGTGAGAGAAAGAGAGAGAGAGAGAAATTCCTGTTTTCTGAGGCCTCCTTGACGTGAGCAGCAATGTTTAGAACGTGACCTGTCAAACCTAATCCAACCTGAGGCACTGTCATGAAGGCAATCTTGCGAGTCTCTCAGGAGTAAACATATCTATCTCTGTCAAGTGCTGATGCTGCCTTTGGGGGCTACCTAAAGGAATGCGCCTGCTGCTACGTGCTCGGGAGGCTGATCCTTCCAGCATAAGTCTGTCTGTCTGTCTCTTTTTCGTATAGCTCCCATTATTCCTTGGTAGTACCGGCAGCGTGAGTGCAAAATGGCACGTCTGGGCCTTGAAAAAGAAAAACGCTCCTCGCCTGGAGGTGATGCTCTTACCGTAATGAGAGTCGTCAGGAGAAACGTGCTCACAGCCATCATGATGAAGCTGTCTAGGAACCAGGTGAACCAGACAGCCCCGTTAGTGACCCCCCTGTTCTTCATGGCCTCTTTCAGCCTCATTTCTTTTTCCAGCACAATACTCTTTACCATCATGGAGACAGAGTAGATCCAAGCAAGCACCATGAAGATGGGGAAGGCACGGTTCAGAGTAACCATGAAGCTGCCCAGGAAAGAAATAAAACAAAGGTTAAAATCATACAGTCTCCAAGAGGCAGTGCGAAAGGGACGCACGGACTACTGGTCTAACAGCCGTTCCTTCTCTCTAGGGAAACTCCTGATGTTTTCCATGAGAATTCAGAACAACCTCAAACTATGCTTCCCAGTTTTCTTCAGGGGAAGTCATGAAAGTTAAGTTGGCATAAAACTGGTGTGAGTGCACAGCGTCATGGCATCCCTAAGACAGCGCAGCTTCATATTAGGAAAGTGGATTAAAAAAATGAATTTCGCTTGAACAGGAAATGTTGCCCCATAAGGATTTATGGGTTCTGCCTTTTTGAAAATTGCCTTCCTCTGTTATTGTAGACAATTCATAACCCATATAAACCCCCAATATATTTAAGATTCGGTAGAGCTGGCTACAGCCCCTATCCCCAGTCTGCTCGCTGCTATTTCCACTTGGTGGTTGATTTATCTTTGTCTAAGGTTTTTCATTATGGGAACAACAGAAAACACCTTCTGATTGTGTGAGCTCTGTGTTAATGGCAATCTCAATTCAATGGAAGAAATCAAATTAAAAATAGGAGGGGGAGCAGGTTTAAATTGTTCACAGGTGTATCAACTTCTGCTGGAATATTCTTTCCCTGCCATGCATAAGCAGCAATCTTGTGCTGTGGCTGAACCCACACTGACTGCGCCAAAGCCCTGCAATCAATTATCCTTCTCAAATACCTGATCTAGAGGTACATCCTGCCCTTTTGCACAGCCATGCCTCCTCCTTGAGGATATGATCAAGTCAGCACATGGAGATGTAGCAATTAAAGGGGGGGGGGGAAATAAACCTGTATCATATGTTTATGGGATTATCTGCGTCTGTTTTGTCTGTGCTGCTAGGAGAGGGGGTGGCATCTGGAGCCAAAGATAAGATCATGGCAAGACAGATCAAGTAAAAAACAAAAGGAATGCACAGGCAGACTATTTCTCACCTTGGCTGCTAAGTGAGGTCGCTACTGGACAAATAGAGAAAAAGAGTGTTTTTGAGAATTAATCTAGGCCATGCTATTTGTGGCAGAGAAGGGATATATTTTGCAAGCTGGTGCCTCCCAGACAGACCCTTGTGTTTAAAAAGGAAACAGAAATAGAAACTAGAGACCACAAAATGATGCCCTCGAGGATTCTGCTGTTATTGCTTCATGATAAGGCTTCCCTGCCAAACTTCACTTTCAGAGTGCCAAGCCACTGTGTATTTCCCCTGTCCCCCTACCAATATCTTGTCAAAGAGCCAGCATGTTGCAGCTAGTGTGTTGGGCAAAGAATGGGGAGAGCTGGGTTTAAATTCTCATTTAGCCATGAAGCCCGCTCACTGACTTTCAGCCTATGTTGTCTAGAGAGAGAGAAAATGAGGGTGGATCATGAGTTCCTAGGATAACAGATGGGATATCAATATGATAAGTATATAAACAACGTACAAATGACACCCAAGTAGAACAATACTTGTGACTTTACTTTCACATACTTCAACCTTACAAGGAGAGTAAGAAATATTGTTATATTTGCAGGGAGATGCTGCTATACAGTGCACACACTGAGTTGTACTCAGCATAAGTATACTCTGAGTAAACCCATTGAAATAAATAAATATGACTAACTTAGGTACATTAATGTCAATGGGTCTACTCTGAGTAGAATTTAGTTAGCTTCAACCCATTGCTATCCTGACAATGCAATCCTACACGTCTACTCATAAGTAACTCCCACTGAGTTCAACTCCCAAGTTAGGACCGCAACCTGATTTGTGCCACTTTTTTCCTGCATAGAGCCAGTATATTCACTGGGGAGGGAGCCATGAGAGACTGTATCTCCATAATCCGTCATGACAACAGATACACAAGAGTGATTTTTTACACGTGATGCTGTATGCGGTATTTCCCCCAAACTGAGGTGCCTTCTAGGTAGGAAAAATGCCACATATTAAATATATATCTTACCTGATGGAAGGTTGTATGTTCAGTGCAGTATTATCAATGCTTAATTTAATTTAATTAATTAATTTATTTTTTAAAAATGCATGAATCTAAAAGAATAGCGTTTACATTCAAGAATTATGCTATTGGGTCTAACCACCAGAGGGCTGTCTTTCATCAGAGGCAGGCACATCATTCACAGACAAGCAGCTATGGCAGCACATACCCAGCATAGTATGATTTAGAAGAAGGGACAGCCTTGAAGCAACTTTGAAAGCGGAATTATAAAAGACGTAAGTGGGATCTCATCTCATTATGTGTTGGGCCTACGCTATTAATCTAGCTCTCGTTTTACACGAGCATTTCCCCATTGTGAAACCAGTTTTAAAATGGCATTAAGAGCCCTTCCCTGTATGTAAAGAAGAGACCTGGGGGTTAATGATGATTGATGATAAATCAAAGGAATGCGAAACCTTTAGAAAAAGCTAGACCCTGGGCCTGGTCTCTTACCCTCTGTAATCTGAAAAAGAAAGTTCATTCAGCTTCTAACCTCAGGATTGCTGAACTTAATGGATAGCTGAAGTTGAAGTAAGAGGCTGAAGAATTTGATATTGTTAGGTTTTTGTTAGGGGGCGATACACAAAACTCAAATGCTGTATGCATGATTATGACCCTACCACCCCCTACCCCATTCCTGCGCATAGCAGCACAGGCAGCTGAGCCTCCACAAAACCCTGCAAATGAAGATGCTCAGATACTGTAGCTGCAGAACTATTCAACAATGCTGAGCTTTCAGAGGTGTGACATTTAAAGCTCTTCATTGTTTGGAGGGTTTGGTATCTGAGGAATGACCTCTTCCCACATGTCCCTACCCAAGCCATCATCTGAGGCCCTTCTCCGAGTGTCCCTGCCTAGCGAAGGCCGTGGGTGGCTATGAGAGAAAAGGCCTTTTTAGTGGCAGACCCCTTTGTTTTTTGTTGACATCTGTCTGTCAATGGAGTGTGCCTCCAAGGGTGAAGTCAAACCACTGTGTTAACTGCACCTAAGTGACCACCCCAGGGCACAAGCCTGGACAGTGTGCATGGAGGGTCAGACAACAAGACCCCCCTCTTGGCCTCACTGATGCGATCCAAAAGGAAGCAGAGCAATACGTTAGGTACCAGCTTGGCTGCAGGAGTTGCCAGAAGGAGGCATACAAGGCACCATCCAACCATCTTAGGGACTCCATTCCAAATTTGTGTAGGGTTTACTCCCTAGCCTTTTCTTCTCCCAAAGATATGCTTCAAGGCAGCAGAGATTTAGGATCAGTTTTCCTTCTCCTCAATGGGCTACCTTCCCAGGTTGACAAGCCCCAACTGCAGACCCACCCATTGTGGAATGCCCTGCCTAAAGAAGCCTGGCATGGTGCCTACTCTTATATCTTTCTGGTATGGGGTTTTATTTATTTGCTTCCTATTTTGAATTGCCTGTTTTGGTTTTATTCTTGTGCTTGATTTGTTGCTTGTATTGCATTTTTACTGCAACATTATCTTCAGGTTTATCTGCTCATAGACTGTTTGTTACAGGGGCAGGGTGCTGATAAGTTATTCAAATTTCGTTTATCATTTATTACGTTTTTTCACTTTTACAAAGGAGCTCAGGATGGCATATTATCACTCCCCACTCACATACAAAACTTCAAAACAGGCCTGTGGGGTATGTAAGTCTGAAAGGAGAAGACTGCGAGCTTAATAGCTGATCAGGTGTTTGAACGTGATATGGACAAGGAAGTTTTTGACCTTCTCTCTCTCATACCACTAAAACTCGGGGAAGATCCTGTGAAGCTGAATGTTGGGATATTTGGGACAGACAAAAGAAAGTACAGTGGATGCTCGGGTTGCGAACGTGATCCATGCGGGATGCACGTTCGCAACCCGCAGCGTTCGCAACCTGCGTCTGCGCACGCACGAGTTGCGATTTGGCTCTTCTGCACATGCAGAAAGCACGACCGCCGAAACCCGGAAGTAACCTGTTCCGGTACTTCCAGGTTTCGGTGGTCTGCAACCCAAAAAAATGCAACCTGAAGCGGCTGTAACCTGAGGTATGACTGTACTTCTTCACGCAGCCCAGATAAATGCTGCAGTTCGGTCCCATAAGGAACAGTTATAGCATCCAACTTGGGAGGTCTTAAAAGAGGATTAGACAAATGCATGGAAGGCGAGGCTATCAACCACAATGGTTATGCTTCTGATAGTGTGGCTCTGAGTGCCACTTGCTGGGAATCACAAGTGAGGAGAGTACACTCAGTTTTTGGGCTTCCCGCAGGCATCTGGTTGGCCACCGTGGGAGCAGGACGACAGACCAGATGGGCCTTTGACCTGATCTAGCGGGCTCATCTTGTGTTCCTAACATGGGTCTCCCTGATTCTAGTCAGACACACTGTCGATTTCACCGCACTGGAATCCCCAGTGGCAGCTCCACAGCTAGGAGAGTCTCTGGCTCCCTGATTTGCAAGGGCATTTCTGGGGCACAACTGCCCACACAATATATGTGGCTGCATGAGAGAAAAAGAGAACAAAATCCTGCTAGGTCGGTCAGTGTAAAATGTTTTCCAGAGATAGGGAAAGCCACTGATTGTTTTGGAACACTGTACCGTTTCACCAAACCTTCCTTCAAGTTCTTGTTAAAAACCAGAGGAGTTTTTAAAAAAACAAAAGCTCTTTCCCCTCTCCTTTTGTTTGATGGGAAGATTCAGACAGCTATAAACTCTAACTTCTCCTGTACATTCCTGCTAATGAATCCATGGATTGTTGTTTTCCCAGTGGAAGTTATCCCAGACCTAAGGTCTCCTTGCTGTTCTCTATTTTAAAGTTTTAAAATGCTCCAGTGCTTTGGTGTTGTTGTTTTTTTGTTTCAGCCTCCTTATCTCAGACTTAGCCAGGGCAGCAGCCCATCCCAGACTCCTTGGGGGTGGGGAGGAGATTTGCCTAATACCTTCATCCTGGATTTCTCCAGCTTTTCAGCAAGATCAAAGGCAAAAAGCAGCCAAGCCCCCTGTAAAATCCAATCTGCCACCCACCCAGCCACCCAATTAGTTATCAGAAATAGATCACTGTGGCTGCTCTTACTCACACATCATCTACAAAGCATGGATAGGGCATTTGTTGCAGATAGATCCCCGAAGGCACTTCAACTCCAGTCTGCGTCTTGATGATTCCATGCTCAACCATGTCTTGCAGATATGCAAACCCTCCCCAGATGTAACGCAGATCATCCACTGGGTCAGCTCTTGGGCCAGGATCCCAGTACCTGTGAAGACATAAAAACATTATACTCAACCTAGAAAGCTGAGGGTGGTGGAAAGCTGACTAGGTTGACATTACAATTGCCAGAGCCTCGGACTTACACTATTCAAGGTTGAAAAAGTGGCAGCTCTACCTTGATGAAAACTACAGATCCCCACCCAGCTAGGAACTTGTGTGTTTAGCTTAAGGCTGGAGATAGATTTAGGTCACTGTTGGTGTTTTATACTTTCCAAATTGGCTTTTCAGCCATTGCTTCTTTGTCTCAGAATCCTAAATGTAAGCTGAAACCCGCAACACCTAGCAGAGATTAATTCAGCCAGTCTTCAGCCTCCATTTTGAGACTGAGCCTAAATGCAAACCGTATGGCTACAATACCCAGTCAATTTTTAATGTACTCTTTGTGTTTTCTTCTCCTATCTCCTCCCCTCAGCTTTGTACAGCATTCAACCTGACGAAGAATTCTGGAGAAAGCTTGCTCACTATTTTGTAACTTTTTAAGTTGGTCCTATTCAAGTTATTTCCCAATATCTTGGGTTTTTTCCAGCTCTTCCTATGAACTAACACAGCTAACTTTGCTTTTTATGTTACCATAAATTACGTTACACCGAGTAAATCAGGCTTCCAAGGCTTCTCTTCTGTTACCAGCCTACACAATGTGGGGTCCAATTCTAGATGTGCATTCCACACTGTACCATCATATAAAGGATAGCTGTATATTATCAAGCATCTGCTCATCTGCTTCATAGCACCCTCTGATTTAGGGATTACCATTAGGCAGAATTTGGGGTGGCAAACCCCCAAAGAGTAGCAAAATATCATTTATCTAGCTTTTTATTATAATATTTTCACCACCAGGATAGTCTGTCTTAGTCACTGAAATGTCTTGGCTGCTCTGATTTATATTCTGACTCCATCCAACCTGGGCCTAGAGCCATAGCCTAGGCAAGGCAAGCTTGGGCCAGGCCTTCAACACATTGCGAGATGCGAGACTGCCATCACCTGTCTTTGATTTTGTTCGTTTTCTCCACTGAATCTATATCCATGCGAATCTTGAATTTGACATGAGGCGGCAGCAGTCTGGTTTTTGGGTCCAGATCAGGAAAGATGAGAGCAGCCCAGAATTTATTCTCCTCCAGAAGAGAAAGAGCACGGTGAGTCACGTGGGTTTCATCTGCGTGGCCTTCAAATTTATCAAGAGCCAAGCACTGGTGAGAGTACAAAAAGCAGAAGACACATTGAAGTAGGACAGAAGGACATACGCATTACATAAGCACAAATGGGTTCACTATAACCTTTTTGCTCCTTACTCCAAGATAATGACAGCCAACATGGCACCCTCTAGATGTTGCTGGACTCCCCATCACCCCTGACCATGGGATTTGTATTCTGCCTGATGGTTTATTGTTTTTATTTTTCTGTGGGTTTGGGTCCTGAAAAGTGACTAATAAATAACTGAAATAATTGAATAAAAGCAGTATCTCGAAGTCACTATATTGGTTATCTCTGCTCTAAAACAACATCAACACAACACATTGAAGCCAGTTTGAAATTGGATTGCTGGTAGTTTCTTGGTTGGGAAATGCATGAGACTTGAAACCAATTTAAAATTTTAATGTAGACACGCCTTAAGACTTCTATGTCTATTCTCATGCTAAAGTGATATGTAAAAACTGGTGATTAAAAGATAAAAGGAAAGACCGAAAAGGCCAACTTAAGAATATTCCACATCTAACATTTGTCCTACCGTCCTGTAACGCGTGGAGACTGACAATGCAATCCTACATACGTTTATTCAAAAGAGAGGTGCCCCCCCCCGCAAGTTCAATGTGGATTACAATGGGTGTAGGATTGCAGCCTGAATGGAGTAATTGTAGGGTGAGAGTTGGGAGCCTGGTCATTAAAGAAATGTCTAGCCAGGAAGAACACCAAAGTGAAACCTTCATCTCAGCAAACAAACAGAGGGAAAAGATAATGTGAGCCCACCACCTGGAAAATAAGACTGGGAGAGCAAACAAAATCACCAGGTAGAGACAAGAGGAAAGTGTCTCATCAGCACATCCAGCAGAAAGAACACACTGCAGTGAGGAGGCACCAAGACACAATTCTGTATGGGTAAGCACTTCACTCAGTCTCCACTTTACTCTGTTTGCTTGGGAAAGTGTAGGGGTTGAAATCATGCCGGCTGTGGGTGAAAACAGGAGGCATTCTTAGCATATACGCCCAGTAGGAATGAGCAGGAGGGCTGAGGAGGCATCTGAAAATGTGTCTTTCACAATGAATACATAGAAATGATGGAATCTGAATGGAACTATGGCAACAATCCAGAGGTAGACACAGTTATTGGACTGGAAAATTGTCACAAACTTTTATTATTATGTAACGACCAGCAGAGTCTATTTATAAGTGTTAGGGGTGATGAAGGGGTCCCATGCCACACTTCCTATATAATCCATCCCTGCAGAAGACACTATGTGTACATGGGATATACACAAAACACATTTCCCCTGCTAAAAGAATTCTGGGAACTGTAGTCCACCACCCCAACAGAGATATAATTCCAAACACCCTTCAACTACAGTCAACAACCATTTTGCCCGGAGGTTCCATTCCTAGATGCAACGCATGTTGGCAGAGCACACATAAGTGTGCCCTGCCCCGTACCACCTTTTAAGGGACGTGTTTAGTGATACTTTCTGTCACTTCCGGGTTCAGCGCCATGCGCGCATGCACAAGCACACATCATTCAGAGACACATTAATTGGTCATTGCCTGTACAGTTCCCAGGATTCCTTTGGGGTGTGTGTGCTTTAAATGTATATTTATATCTGCTAATATATTGACATTTGACCACACTCCTGTGCATTGTTGCAGAAAAAGCAATTGGGAACAGCAAACGTGGCAAGTAATTAAAAAAACACACATAACCATATATTTGTATTTTTATTGAGCTTCCTAACTCCGAAACCAGCAAGTTATTATCATTGTCTCATCTTGGCAAGTAAATAGGCAGCATTCAGTTCCTAAACGGACTAGGAAGAAATGTGTTTAATTACCTCACCTCATAGAATGCCACACAAAGCCAACTTGTTTGATCTTATCTTCTATCTAGATGGTCTTTTCGGCAAGCCAACAACCAACAATTACTGTACATCAAAGTGCTTGCAGACAACTTGTGATTTAACAGGCAGACTTCTCTGAAATGTAAAGTCTCCTTTGTTTGGCCTTGTCATCTAAAGAAACTTTTCTTATGTTGTTTTAAATGGTGGGGGAGGGTGGGGGAAGCACCTCTGAATAGAAAGGATCCTGTTTTAACTAAACTGATGATGTTCCAAAATACACCTTACATAAAGGATATGTCAAGGCTATATTGCTTTTTAGTGGATGATCAACATCCTGTATTATAATTATGCTTGTAGGTAAAAAGGAACATTGTACAGTTCTATCACTGAAAAGTGGACACTGATAACAAAAAGGATGACAAAAAATTGCCCAAAATCCATCTGTATTGATGCAAATCAGGAAAGTAATAACTATAATATAAACAGAAATATGTCTCACCATAGTGTGGAAGACTGACCAAGTGACAGTTGTCAGGATCCTGCACAATCAATCAGAAGGCCTCCTTTGAGGAAGAGGCACAGGACCTCATGAGGACATGGAAGGACCCATTAAAAGTCCTAAGGCTGACCAAAGTGCTTTGGCTCACGGATGTCTCACCTGAGCCCCACTGATAACCCATCTGAGCACAGGCCAAGCCCTGGCCTGACCCTAAATGCTCAACCTTTGTCACCTGCACTTCAAGAGGAAAGGCAGCAGCAGATTCAATGGGAGCCCAGAGCCTCCAGAAAGTTATGCCACCAGAGGTCTCTTCAAGTGGAGGGTTCTACTAAGAAGGATGGAGAAGATTTCACTGTAAACAATAATGCAAGAAGCGGAATAGCTGGCAGTGAAGATATATGCCTTATATATTTTCCTCTGGATGCTTGATGGGTTAATAGCTCCCTGTTGAGCTTCTTAGGGTCCAGCCCACCCTGCAGTTCTTGCTCCAGCTGCATCAGTAGGTACTGGTCATAGACACCTGTGGTCCTGCTCAGTATACTGTCCGGCTGCTAACTGTTGATGAGCCAATTACACTAGACTTGGGCAGGACACAGCCTTTCAAATAAAGGACGGACTTCTATGCAGTCTTACCGGATGCAACTATGTTTTGCCTTTCTTAAAATCCAAAATGGCAACCTAGGCTGCAACTTTGGGGGGAAAGGTTGCTTATCTTTTCCCCTGAGGGGGAAAAACCAGCTTTCTGGCCCAGAAGGAAACAACACTGTCCTGAACATAAGACCCCATGCATAACAGTAGTAAAAAGGTAAAGATAAAGGACCCCTAGATGGTTAAGTCCAGTCAAACTTGGATATGGGGTGTAATAGTAGCAACAACCAAGATCCAAAGAGTTACTTAAAGCCAGCCTTCCCCATCCTGGTGCTTCCAAATGTTTTAGACTCCAACTCACATCAGCCCCAGTCAACATGTCCCATGGTCAGGGATGATGGAGGGGAAGGCTGCTTTAGGCCAGAGTTGGGGAACCTGTGGCCCTCCATAATTCCTGACCATGGGCCATGATGGCTGGGGCTGATGGGATTTGGAGTCCAACAACATGCAGAAGGCTTCAGATCAGACCTCGCTGCTATAGGCACACCATTACGGCTGGCATGCCCAGTAAATTTTTGACTTTAAACAACAACAACTACAAAAACCCTTACTATGCCACAGGCTGGGTTTTCTCAGATTCAAAAAATAGCTTGCCTCAAAAACCAGAAGCCCAAAATCCCCTTGAGCATACAGTACTGGTGGTTTAGTTCAAAGATAACAGCAGCAACAATATGAAGTAACTGTAGGCAACTTATTATTTCACAAAAGCATCCTTCTTCGCAAATAAAATTGTACAACACTACACTACAAGTTTTTCATTACTGAACGTAAAGGAAACTTATGGATGAACCCTTCCCTATATATTTTTCAGTTTTAACTAGAAGTTAACTAAAACAGCCACAAAAATAAAAAAAATTCCTTCCAGTAGCACCTTAAAGACCAACTAAGTTAGTTCTTGGTATGAGCTTTCGTGTGCATGCACACTTCTTCAGATATCTGAAGTATCTTCAGATATCTGTGTATCTGAAGAAGTGTGCATGCACACGAAAGCTCATACCAAGAACTAACTTAGTTGGTCTTTAAGGTGCTACTGGAAGGAATTTTTTTATTTTGACTTTGGCAGACCAACACGGCTACCTATCTGTAGCCACAAAAATACTTAGTGTTTTTATAGCGCTTAGCATTTATAATTCGGTAAGGAGAAGCCATCAAGGTAGACGGCCAGCAGGCTCTGGACCCTAGCTGGATACCATTGCATGCTCAGTTTTGAAATGCATATAAATGAATGCCCAAACAGAGATTGATTTAAAACTGCTTAAACAGCTTAGGTTCTACCTTCTTCAACAACATAGACACATACAGGGTGTTTTCTAAATCTCTATTATAAGCTTCAAGGCTCTGGATCATTTTTTTGTATGCTGCCCTGAGCTATTCAGAGTGGCAACAAAGAAATCCAATAAAATCAGTTTTTTAAACTAAATGTAAGTGTGTTGGAACTATCAGAGCTAGCAACAAATGCTTACAAATAATTGTTCACATCAAGCTGCTTTCCCCCATTATCCAAGTGAAGTCTGCCTCGCCCAAAGTCGTAAGTCAGAAAGATATGGGGCCCATAATTAATGCCTGCCAAGACCTCTCTTTAAAACCCCTGGGGAAGCAATCAAGCCATTGTTCTACTCAACTCTCATCCTGCTCCATGCCAAAAGTTCACCTTTGTAGCATACTTTTTGCTTCGTTAGCAAGACCTCCCTCCTCCCAAACCCAAGCAAGATCAATGCCCAATAATTGCCGACCTTCCCCCACAAAAAAGAGTAGTACAATTTTACACATAAGAAGTGAGAAGTTACACAACTCCAAAATAAGAGGACACTATCAGCAGACTATTCATATACAGTGGTACCTTGGTTCTCAAACGCCTTGGTTCTCAAATGCCAAAAACCCGGAAGTAAGTTTTCCGGTTTTTGAATGTTTTTCGGAAGCTGAACGTCCAATGTGGCTGTCAGCTATTGTTCCCAGGGCACCTGCACCAATCAGAAGCTGCACCTTGGTCTTCGAACATTTCGGAAGTCAAACGGACTTCCGGAACGGATTACGTTTGGTGCTTTTGTTTTTGCTATTTATTTTGTGTTTTTGTTTTTGAGGCTTTCTCGGTTAATTTGTTTTTGTGACCATGTGGAACCCAGTTCAGCTACTGATTGATTGTGTGACTGCGGAAATGGATAAAAGTCCCCCATCCAAACAATGACTATCATCAGTGCAGGTAAGAAAAAAAAATTAATTTAAATTTTTCTCATCTTCCATACTGTTTTATTCATTTTATAGTACATTACATTGATTACTGCTTTCATTTTATGGATCAATGGTATCGTGAGATAGAAAAATTCATGTTAAATTGCTGTTTTAGGGTAGTTTTTTAAAGTCTGGAATGGATTAATCCGTTTTGCATTACTTTCCATGGGAAAACACACCTTAGTTTTGGAACGCTTTGGTTTTGGAACCGACTTCCAGAACGGATTAAGTTTGAGAACCAAGGTACCACTTTACTTGCTTTTAAGCCAACTCTTCCTTCATACATCACATGCAAATCTCTTTGCCACCCCCTTTCCTTTTCAAATCTAAACCAGCCTCCCAAGCTGTAAAACTGGGACCCAAGTCTTAACTCTTCCCTATTAGTTGGTTTTCAACCTCCAAATTGCTGCTTTGGACTCCATGGGAGAAAATGTATGTTTCTGTTTCTTTTTCCCAATGGGATCAAGAAGATGGAATTGGCCTGGGAGCAATAGGATCTGGAAGTTGGAAGACACAGAAAACTAGACCCAGTGAGACAAATTCTAGCCTAGCCTTCCCTTAGACATGCTTGGGGTTTTTTTGCTTGTGAGCTCTTCTCATACGGGAGGTTTCCATCAAGTAAGTCCTCATCTGAATTAAAATTGGAGGCATATTATATGCTTATATCCAGTGTTTGGTCTCAAGTGTATTACAGTAAGAAAAAGTAAAAGGTAAAGGAACCCTGAATGGTTAAGTCCAGTCAAAGGTGACTATGGGGTTACGGGGCTCATCTCAAACCAGCGTTTGTCTGCAGACAGCTTTCTGGGTCATGTGGCCAGCATGACTAAATCACTTCTGGCACAACGGGACACTGTGACAAGTCTCAGAGTGCACCGAAACAGCCTTTACCTTCCCGCTACAGCGGTACCTATTCATCTACTTGCCCTGGTGTGCTTTTGAACTGCTAGGTTGGCAGGAGCTAGAACAAAGCAAAGGGAGCTCACCCCGTCACAGAGAATCGAACCGCCAACCTTCTGATTGGCAAGCTCAAGTGGCTGAGTGGTTTAGACCACAGCGCCACCCATAAGAATTACCCCTCACACTGCAGTGGAGTCAACCCCCCATGCTTCTGTGTGCATCACTGTTGGGTGCACCTCTGGGCTCGTAGGAGCAAGCCTAGGCAGGTAATTCATGCAGACACAATAGTTATTTTCCTCTGAGGTAAGGTAATTTTGCAGCGGCCTTGCGTCAAAAATGATCCAATCACACTCAATATGGATCTGTGGCAGAACTACAAACCCTGATTACAAGGAAGCAAGACCAGAGCAGTGAATCATGCCAAGAGAGATTGGGCAGCCTCCTTTCCTTGGCTTCACAGAAGCCCTTAATTACTGAATTAATTTATTTATCATGCCACCATGTCTCTTGCAGAACACAGATCGAAAATCACCGCACTGGTATTCCAGGTTTTTTTTACTTATGGCTGCATGCTTCTTCCTTCTTTGTCTTTTAGAATTTGCATTGTGGACCGTAAACTTCAATTATAACTGCAAATAAATTGTTTGCCCAAATCAGCCCCAATGCCAGCTCCCTAGATTGTGAAAGTTATGAACCTGAACAGCACACACACAGCCTAAAAACACTGCAGATCATCCATCTGGCTGGAGGGATTGAAAGTTGCTGCTTTACTATAGGAAAGAGATCTTCCAAACATAGTCAGTGTCTCCTATATGCTTTCTATGAATTCTTATTTTCTAAATGTTTGAGCACTGATGTTCTAATACTGTCATGAGCATCCATCCTCATATTGAAAAAGATACCAGTCTTACCTGCAGGTACTCATGGACCATGTGCAGAGCCTGGTTGGCAACACTGAAGACATCCCTCCAATCAAAGTTCACCATGCCTTCCCTTCTTCTCTCTGGTGGCCCATTGTAGAGAAAATTGATCACATCTTCTGCAGTGAAACCTTCAGAACCCAGCTGCTCATTTAAGAAGCCTTTCACCGTAGGGTTTTGCAAAGTGTCCTAGGGAAGAAACATTAGGTCTACTTTAACATATTATATTTGTACATGCATTTGTATTCTATCACCTGGGAAACTACAACCTTGGTAACTCCAAGGGAAGAATTACCTGCCACTAAGCCTGCATGGATAATTCAGTCTGGGGAAAGGTCAGAATCACGACACCAACCATCCACACAGGTGTAGAGGAACCCAAACCGTAACCCCGCCTAGGTCTGACTCCTTTGCCCTAACTAGCTACTTAGAGGCTAAACCTTAATTGCCCTTGTGTTCACTGGCTTTGAGGTAGATAGAACACATGGGTGTGGCAGCATAGCCCCTTCTCCAGACCAGTCATAACCAAAGATACCCAACATGGGCTGCCATATATCCAGAATTTCCTGGACATATCCGGAATACAGCAGTCGGAAACCGTGTCCAGGTGGAAATCACTGAAATGTCCAAGGGAAAAATGGACGTATGGCAACCCATGTTGGAAGTTTAGGTTTTGGTGAATTAGCTCAAAAACTTCATATATATTTTTGAGCTCAACAGCTTTGGCCCCCAGAAAAGCTCAACAACTTTGGCAGCACTATATTAGCCCTTGTAGCTGGGGTTAGCTCAAGACATAGCGCTGTCTGAGGCAAAGGGACAAGATACTTCCTCCCATTTGAAGTACAGACTCTGATTGGACTAACAGTTGCCCCTTCAGTTAAGACAGCATCGTCCACTGTACCTGAGGGCAGCAGGATAGCTTGGGAGTCCCATTAGGAATGGGTGATAGGAGAGATTGCTGCCACCCCAGCACCTACTGTCAGAAGCAATCACATCACTCTGCCTAATGGTAGGGCCGATCCTGCGGGTAACTAAACATCTGCCTATTTATCAGACTACCTGTAGAGTACCCGAGCCTAGGGACTAATAATGCCCTCCTGTGAGTTGCCAGAGATATGAGATTAGCTGCTATTGGAAACAGATTGCAGGACTGAGCTGGGTAGGCAATCCTTGTGTTCTCTATAATTCACTCTCATTCACATATTCCATTTTTAACCATACTTTTGACTACTGACTTCCCATGTGCAACAAGCTCATTCCAGTTCCCTTCCCATACCCAGTAAGGCATCCTGCACATACCCGGATCATGTTCATTTGCACACTGTCTTGAAAGAAGCTCCACACTTGGGGTTCCACTTCCTTCCAGGCTTTAGTCAAGAGTCTGAGGCGCACAAGTTCCTCAAATGTGGAATTTGCCTGAGTTAAGAAGTTGCAGGAGGGAGAGGAAGAAAGAATCATAGGAAAAACGAAAGATTTGGGAAGAGGCTTAGAGGCCAGCTAGTCCAAACCCCTCAAACCCAGGAAACCAAGAACTACAGCATCCCTAACCAATTACTGAACAGTCAAACACTAAATCCATATTTCTGCAGCCTTCAGAATACAAATGCATCTTGATAATGTGGCAATGTTCATGTGGCAATAATGTGCCATGGGAACGAGTCTGCATGCACCACCCTGGCCCAGTGGCTTCACCTGAACATTCACATATTGAGTGGGACTATCTGAAGGGAGATCTTTTTCATGTGTTTGGCTGAAGGCATTTGAAGTCCTTCTGCAGCCAGGAACTCAGACAGCAGGGAGGAGTCTAAGCACGTTCAGGGGAATGCACAAATAACCCCCTTTTCAGACTGCCCTTCCAAATCTGCAAGAGTTGGGGATGGTGCTGGTGAGGACAAGTTTTTGTGGGGCGGGGGGTGAGGCATGCATTCTGCACCCACATTCTGCACATTATTCCCCCCATACTTTTGAAGAATGCCTGAACAGCGATAGCGAATTCATGTGGAATTTAAGAACCTGAACAGTTATTGTGATATAGATTGGTGCTTTGTTATTTAATTACTGCAACTGGTCTCTGGGTGGGCCAAAAAAACATGGGATATCAGTGCAGTAAAATAAATTAGAAAGTGGCCTTGTGTATTATTTATACCAATTCTGCTTCATTCCAATTTTTGCAGTCCTGGGTTTGCATCAGCAAGCAGAAAAAGATCTACTATAGTAGCTACATGGATTTCTTTTTAAAAAAAAACCCGAATGGTAAGTATTAGAGAACTAAAAAGAGGCTGGGCTTCCCCCTTTCCTCCCCAGTCCTGAGTTCAAAGGCCACGTTACATTTTCTTGAGGGGGGAAAAGGTCTGTTGTTGCCTGCAGCAACAGCTTGGTTGCCACTTGTTCAATGGACCTCTCTTGCAAAGCGCTCAAGTTATAAACACTGCAGGTGCATAGGTGTAGCAGAGAGAAAATAACTTACATTCTTCAGTATCTCGTGAACGGCAGGTGAATCTGGAGCAAAGAGGATTTTCCCCATCAATAATGGTTTCATAGCCCTCCAGGCTATTTTGGTTAAAGGATTTGATTCCATAGTCTGGATCAATGTGTTACAAAAGGGAGCTATTGGAGGAAAGGGAGGGGAAAGGAGATACGTTATATAACACTGGCCCAGTTTTTAATTGTTCACGACATTCTGCAGGCTAGCCTTTCCATCTTACCAACAGAAAATTGCAGCTACACCAGTTTCTAGGAACTCAGCAAACAGAGCAAAAAGGGTTCAGGTTGCATCTATGCAGCCGCCATGCCTTTAGTTAAAAGAGCAGTGTAATAGTACTTGACTGAAATCTAAAGGACAGAAATTCCAGGGTTTATTGAGCTCATTTTACAGCAGCAGTACAGCAGCAGCAGCAGCAGAACTAAGCAGCCTTTTCCAAAACTGGTGCCATCCAGGTGGTGGTGGCGGCTTCCAGGTCAGCCTTTATCAACCGTGGGTTCCCAGATGTTGTTGGAGTACCACTCCCATCATCCCTGGCTGCTGTCCTCACTGGCTATGGATGATGGGAGTTGTAGTCAAACAACATCTGTGAACCCAACAGTTGAGAAAAGCTACTCCAGATGATGATGGCTATTCACAAGGGAATGTGGTACGTTGGAAAAGGTTTCCCACCCTTATCCTAACGTAGCAGGGATGGAGAATCTTCTTCTACCTTAGGGAAGCACTCCTTTCTAGTCAGATTTCTGAGGGCCTCACAACAAGGTGAAAGTGGACGGAGCAACAAAGGTCAATTTTACAGTAGCTGAGTTTCTACACACACACATGCCTCCTTTCTTCCAAACCACGAGGACCTCTGTATTGTCCATTCAGACAAGCAAGAGGCATAATCAGAGCTCAAGGACACATTCCAGCCTGATGCAAGGCTAATGAGGAGACTGTGGCTATGGCATCAGAAGATTCCTAAGAGCCAGGTCAGTTTTTGGACTACAACTCTCATCATCCCTAGCTAGCAACACCAGTGTTCAGGGATGAAGGGAACTGTAGTACAAAAGCAGCTGGAGACCCAAGTTTGGGGGAAAATGGGGCTAGATAGATCGGGAAGGCCAAATTGGTGTTCCCCACCCCTGGCCGTAATGCCAATTTTGGAGTCTCTCTCACTGAAGCGCCTGTCTCTTTCAGGTAATGTAGACAAATCTTAAAATGACAGCAACCTTGCATTGCTAGCAAACACACACACACAGGTTCCTGCCGTAATGATTCCAGCTGCTTTATGCCTTTCATGAATTAAGTTGTTAGGCGAAATTCCTTAAACAACTAATGGCGTAACAGTGGCATTATCAATCTTAATCTTATAATACAAGCCCACATGAAGCACAGCCAATGGGGTGGGGGGTGGAGGACTTACTGGTTGTGTTGTCATAAACATAAATGGATTCCTTCTTCGTGGAGTCAACCCCAAGGAAGGCCTTGTAATTATTGTCTTCGTACCAGTTGAGAGAGATTATTCTGGAACCACCTCCCTCTGGGTAGCCACAGAGAAGATCAGATAAAGAACTCATCAGCGGCCATAAGGACACAGGCTCCCCATCTCTCAGAAGCGGCTGTAGGGTCGATAAAAGGTCCTGAACACTTGGCCTACGTGCCAGCTGCAGTGAAACAAAGCACTTTTTAAATGACTAGTTATACTAAGAACAGAAAGGAATAATAAAGCTGAACAATATGCCCACTGCAGCAAACTTGCCCTCTTCTAGGCTTTTTGCTTTTTAAAAAGTAACAAACACTGCTCCTGCTCTCTTCTACTCTAATTAAGGACATCTTTGGCTATGCCCCTCTTAAATACAAAAAAGGTGTTGAACTGGTATTATGATGTTTGAAAGAAGTACCAAGCTGCACTGAAGCAAGATGAGGAACGTGAAGACTAAAGATAGTCACATTACTAAGGGCTGCTTGTTAATCATCATCAAGTGGGCATAAAGATAAGCAAAGGAATCTGTAGACCAAACCCAAAAGGAGGTTTGGAAGTCAGGCAAGGTATATAACAGCAGAGAATGAGCTGCAACAGCTTCCTCATACATGGAGACAAAGAGCAGCATATTATCAGATGTCCTATATAGGTTCTGGATATATCAGATTAGAGATCCTCATTAGTCAATCTGAAGCTGGATTCAGAAATGTAGGTTGTACTGTGGACTTCACCACTTCAAACTTCAGATGGGGAAAACCATTTTGGAATTCTACCTCATGTGAAAATAATGTGCTCAAATGAAAAGCTAGTGCACATCAGGGGGTAAGATTCTAGCCTCTTCCTCTTCCTGCTGAGCTAGATTTTTAGTTGCAGGTTTGTTTAACATAGAGGAATATGCAATCAGTTACCAGGACACTGAAGGTGCAGATTTGTATAATGCATGGTTTCTTAATAAGTCACAGGCAGTCGGAAGAAGCATTAAGGAAAACCAGTGGGTGAAATTACTAAACTGCCCAAGCAGTTGGCATGTTTAAATTCACTGCATAAGTATGCCTGCCTGTGTCCAATGCAAATTCCTTGCAAGTTCCTTACTCAATTTTTATGCCAGTTGCGCTCATTTTCCTACCCCACAATGCTAAAGTGTTACCTCTTGCACGGCTTGGGACACATTAGAAAGCACTCGTCCCCACATTTGTAGATCAGCACCTTGAGCATTGCCGTCTAACACGGTGGGAAGCTGTAAAAGAAGAAAAGTGAATGCTGGTGAGACATGACCAGTATCTACCTAAAGATGCTTTCAGAGTCAGGAGCTAGCTTGTGCTGGCCTCCTAGGCTGTGTTTCCAAACCTCCAATGCCTCGGTCATCCGAGTTGCCCTTTTCCAACTCTCTACAAGAAGACAATGCCATTTCTCTAATCAGGGAAAATACCCCCTTAGGGCCAGCCCTACTACAAGGAAACATCCTCAGGCAAAAAATGATGAAGAGTAAGAAATAGATCTGTATGGCCTGCCCTGTGCTTCCTAAGCTAACCTGCTGTACTTGGCCCAAGTGGAGGAAGTTTCAAGGTAAGATGCAATTGTCCGTCCCGTCAGGTTGTGTACATGGAATGGGGGGTGGCTCCACCTTGTCCTTCATCTCAGGCAGCAAAATGGTTTGGGTTGGTCCTGAACACCCTAACACACCCTGAACACAAAATTCATACAGGCTCAAGTAATCATGACTTCTTGTTGTTTAATCTCAACCACAGAATTCCTAGGATCATCATCACGAAGAACTTAAGGTAAGAGCTGTTCAATAATGGAACAGACTCCCTCAGAAGGCGGTGGACTCTCCTTTGCTGGAGGTTTTAAAGCAGAGGTTGGTATGTCTATCTGTCATGAATATTTTAGTTGTGATTCCTGCACTGACAGAGATTATCCTCAGGGTCCCTTCCAACTCCACAATTCTATGATTCTATCAACGATGCAATGCCTAGGGAAAGCACGATGCCTTTCCATATGTCCTAATGTTTCCTAACTTGGAAACATTTTAGATTTTACTTGGAAATCTACAGAATTCCTAGGATTTGCATACAATGCCTAGACCGATCAGTTTTCATTTGACTTTGTTTAGTACATTATCTCTTACCATCCACGAATGGACAACATTCTGCAGAGTATCTAAAGTTTGTACTTTGTAGCACATGCATATTCATCAAATCTCATGGTTTACAAGCAGGTTACTGATTTCTACAAGGGGCCGCTTTCAGCGTAGGAACTCATAGCCCTGATTTTGCCACTGTCCCAAAACATGCACCACTACTGCTTCTGTTTACCGACCATTAAGCCAGCAAGCAATATGTGATGAACCCAGGATAACAGCAGCAGGACCATGATCAGATGATTGAGTTTGTTATGGAAAGCAATGGTAACAAACCCGATTCCATGCTTGCCACCCAACGATATAGCTATCCTATTATGGGACAAGCATTTCTAGATGTGGCAAAGTGGATTGGACCCTGTGGTGCTGGCCAAGATCTTGCAACATCTGAAAGACTTCCACTTCTTTTCCTGGATGTGCAAGAAGAAAGCATGAGCGGTGTTGCTTTTGTTCCCACCCTGCAGGCTGTGAGGAATCACATATTCCAAACATGATCCACTCCCTTTTTACCCTGCGGGTATCGGTATCGTCTTTCTGGCTTGCTGAAATTATTTCAGAATGCATCATTCTGTGGCATCACACATACCATAGATTACAAGGGAGGCCTCTCTAGTATTCATGGCCTATCACCTTATGAGAAAGTCCAGTCAGACCAGGAAATTTTGCGGTGAGTGATTTTGCAGGGCGAACAAGGAATTTTAAGAATTTGCCTAATCCATATTGCTCTCTGTTCATTTCCTTGCTCTGTCACACACTCCCACACTCCCACCAGTGATTGGATTAGTTAAAATATTCAACCATCCTTTAGAATTTGATTTTTCATGTGACCACAGCTAGAGGCAGCAACACTCCTGAATGTCAGTTACTGGAAAACACAGGAGGGGAGACTGCTCTTGTGCTCGTATCCTGCTTGCTGGACACTGTGAGAACAGGATGCAGGATTAGATGGGCCTTTGGCCTGATCCAGCAGACTCTTTTTATGTTCATATAATGAGGTATATAGTATAAGGCTTGGTATAAGGCAGCTTCCAAAATGACTGAAGAGTTGAGGAGATGACCAAATTGCGAGCTTATTCTGAGGCCCACCAGTATCTGTGGTCAATTTCTTCACAGTAGCTCTGTCGATGCCCTGCCTATCTTACCTCAGAGGTTAAAGATAGGAAATCAATGCCAGAATTACCTTCAAACCATAACAATGAATTCCCTTCCAGGGGGCAACAATTGTTCACCCGAGTGTAGGCTGAGGTAAACTCTGACACCAGAGTATTTGCTTTGCAGGCAAAGTTCAGATTTCATATCCTTGGGGCAGAGTTGTAAAAAGCCCTAAATCAGATTGAAAGTTGAAAAGGTTTGTGCGGGGACTAGCTATTCTGCTGAAGGCATCATTCCTTGCAGGCAGCAGACTAACACAGAATGGGAGAAAAGCACAGATCACTCTCAGGCTGTCAGGGACCTGACAAATTGACAGTTTTACGGTGCACACATGCTGGTATTTATAACCTGTCGTGTACAGTGAACAGGAACGCCTGTAACCCAAACAGCCCCGAGCTACTGTTGATGTTTTCTCTGTAGCCTCTGAAGGCAGAACGATGGAGAGATCATTAAGACTCTGCTAACCCTTTCGCTCACCTGAAAAGTTTTGCAACTCACAATGACATCCAACATAAACATGAAAGCGGTCCTGTGGATACGTTTTGCTCTGCCCTCCTCACATTCTGCCTGGGCCTCCACATAGCAGCCTTGGCTGATTCCCACTGCCCACATTTTCCGTCCCTGGTACTAGTCTGCTGAACACTTCTGGAGGAAATCTGAAGAATGTGCTGACTCTGACATTTGTAAACACAGCCTTTCCTCCTTCAGCTCTACCCTTTGCTTTGCCAGAAAGAAAACACACACACACAGACACACACACACACACACACACACACACACACACACAACTGTACTATTCTCTCTGTGTGAATGTCTAGTGAACACTCCAGTCATATAACCTTCTCCCCAAATCTTCCCCTTCACCCCCACATCAATCTGCTGACAAGATCTTGCAAACTTTTCCCAAGGAAAAGATCTAGCAGAAATCCCCCTCCATCCCCCTTCTGACTCCTTACTGACAGGGGCTTCGTATTGCAATTGGCGGGCAATTTTTCTGTGTGTGCATTTCATGCATTCACTTCCATTCATTTCTGTTTTTACAGTCATGGATATTCACTGCTGTCTGCTGTTTGCTGTCCACAAAAGCCCATGCCCAAGTGGGCGAAAGTTAACAGAATGCCTCTGCTGCATTGTAACTGTTTTGCCCCTTTGCAAAATAGTTAGAGTGTTGAACATGGGAAGGCTGAGTTGCACACAGGTGAGGAGCAAACAGAAGTAGGGGCTGTTATCATTAGAGGCCACCGACTAAAACATCATTCATCACACGCAACAAACCACTCGCTTAAAAAGAAAAAGCTCCAACAAGCTTCCATGCCAGAAGTAGCTGCCAAAGTATAACAGGTTATTTTTACTCATTGGATTTTCCACAGAAAGAGGAAATCCGGATTAAAAGTTTTCTGAAGGTATGAGCTATTGTATTGATGATTACAACAACATTACACAAAGACACTGCAAAAAAACTTGTGTGTGTAAGCAACACCAGTTCCACAATAGTCACATCTGGATGCACCCTGGCTCTTCCGCAAACTGCAAACCCACCCTAACTATTCATTCCATCAGCCCAACTTTCATTCCTTCTCTGTCTCCCACCTGTAGTTTTGCAGCTCTTGCCCTACCCTGCTCTCTCTCTCTCTCTCTCTCAATGTTTAATTCCCCCTTCTTAAGAAAACCCTTAAGGGTTTAACCACATATCATCTTTCAGATACGTCGCACACCAAACCTCATTGAATTCAAGGTATGAAGGAAAGGCTGGCAGCAGGCGGCGGCGGTGGGGGCAACCCACATCAACCACAATTACATCAGCAGATATACATGAAGGGGCAATTAAGATATAATGGCGGTGTGCACATGTGCATTTCTCAGCAGGCCATCCCGTTCACATATAAAGAAGGGAGAAGGGGAGTGTCTTATGTTAACTGTAAAAGAAAGGGAGGTACTGAACCCTTCCCCCTTCCGTTCTTTACCTCCCCACAGTCTAATGAGTAAAAATAACCCGCAGGCACTGCTGGCATGGAAGTTTGTTAGTGCATTTTTAGTGAGCAGTTTGTTACATGTGTGGCACTCAATTCCCAGCAATCTGAACAAATCACAGCTCCTAGGATCCTTTGGGGGCAGCCATGTGCATTAACAGTATGGGGTGGATGCCTGCACAACCCCAGGGCTCATCCATACTTCATTTTGTGCCACAAGTTCTAGGTACAGCTATGGGATTTCTAGGTCCATGTCCAAGCGGATTTATTTATTTATTTATTGTCCCACCGCTTTCCCAGGGAAAACCTAGTATAAGCAAAATTCCGGTTTTCAACCACAAATGCTGCTAAACCGCACCTTGACAGCTCATGAGAGCAAGGCATGTTCAAGGATACCAAAGATAAAACTCTGGCAGAATCTCAAGTGTGAAATGAAGGGCAAACAAACAAAAATGTCTCATGGAAAGGGACTAAGTGTAAGAGATGTCATAAATGAATTCAAAATGGCAACAACCTACTATCAAGTAGTCTAGAGTTATGCAAAAGTTTAAGTAATTAAAATGAAACGATAGCAAACCAAGCAGTTCTTATGGAATCACAGAATGGTAGAGCTGGAAGGGACCACAAGGGTCTTCAAATCCAACCGCCTGCAATGCAGGACTCCTTTCCCCAATGTGGGGTTCAAACCGACTGAGCTATTGATCTCCATGCACCTGTTCAGGACTCCAGCCAGTCAGCTGTGCCCGCTTCCAAGATAGCCATTCCTTTCCACAGGGATCCTTAACCAGGATCCCACAGGACCCCCGCCATGGCGCTGGGCCACAGGTATAGCATACCTAAGGTTCCTTTTTCTCAGAGACCAGCAACGTAACGACATCTAATCATTTTACATCTTCCTCTGGGACAAATACAGCAGCAGCACTACTATCCAAGCAACAAGAATTTTGAAAAACAAGACAAACGTAACCATATATAAAAAGATCAGTCTTTGGCAGCCAGTACTCACCAAATGGAAAAGCTTGAAAAAGTCTGTGTTGGCGTACAAAGAGTCCTCGACCTTCTGCAGGTCCTCCTGGGAAAGGGCACACATTGCCTGGTGCACAGCTTGGAAGCCCCCTGGACTGCTGAAGATAATGAATCGATTCAGCAGGGCCTGGCTACAGGCAATATCTTTCAGAGTCAACTCTGGGACGCCAAAGGCAAACTGTAGGCAAAAGACAAACCATACAAGATTAGAACCCCCCAACCTTGGAGCATGGGAAGACCGCCAAAAATTTATAATCCGGCACAATATTTGGACTGTTTGATTATCGTATAATTTGTATAATTTGGAATGTTTAATGTGGTCTTATTGGATTGTTAAAATGGAAAACTTAATAATTTTTTTTTTTAAAAAAAGACAAACCATATGTATTCTTTGTCAATGTGGAGAATCTCTGTCAGGTCGCTTCAGTGCACAACTCAGACCTTTATTTATTTGTGTTTGTTTTCAATACTTATATACTGCCCAATAACAAAAGTTCTCCAGGAGGTTCTGTATTGGGACCTGTGGTGTTGTTGTTTTTAAACTTGCCCTTAAACCGGTGCCATTTTTCTAGATAAAAATTTGCCGGAACTCAGCATGAACACCTCCCTCATTCTCTTAGAATGACAATGGCGCCCACCTGAGAGGTGCCAGAACTGAGTTCCAGCAAGTTCCAGCTGGGGGAAATAAGCTCTGCTCTAAACGATACGGATTTAGGAGTGAACAGTGAGGTGGCCAGGTTTTCTGACTATACTAAATTGTTCAGGGCCATCAAAACAAAAAGAGATTGTGAAGAGCTCTGAAAGAACCTCTTCAAACGGAGCAAATGGGTGGGGAAATGGCAGATGCAATTCAATGTAAGCATGTGTTGCATGTTGAGGCAAAAATAAAATAAAATTTCACATATAAGCTCATGGGGTTTGAACCGGCATTGATAGACCAGGAATGAGGCCTTGGGGTTGTGGAGGATAGCTTGATGAGGACCCAGTGTGTGACAGCAGTGAAAAAGGCAAATTCCATGCCTGGAATCATTAGGAGAAGAACTGAAAATAAAACTGCCAATCTCATAATGCCATTATACAAATCTGTGGTGTGACCTTATTTGGAATACTATGTGCAGTTTTGGCCACCCCTCACCTCAAAAAGGATATTGCAGTGTTGGAAAGGGCTCAGAACGGCCCTTTGAACAAAATGATTGAGGGGATGCAGCAACTCCCCTATAAATAAAGGTTGGAACTTTGTAGTCTATAGACAAAAGGCAGGTAGGAGTCAATGTGATAGAATTTATAAAAATTCATGGCGTTGAGAGATCTGCTCCACTTCCCAGTGGGGAGGACTTGCGGTGGACCACGTGGCCACCCATTCCCCTCTGGGGGTGGGGGCAGAGTCCCTTATCACCCAGAGGTCCCAGCCTCATCATAGAACCACCCAGCCAATCAGCTGGCTGAGGGGGCATGGCCGGGACCCATTTAAACCAAGGCTTGGTCCAGAGAACTTCCTTCTGGTGTGCTTCCTTGATCTCCCACCCACCCTCCCTATTTTCAGGTTCTCGAATTTGGCCTTGCTATGGACCTTGGTTGGTTGCCATTGAGGGGCCTGGTAGGAATTTTTCCACTTGGCAAATTGGCTTGGGCCATTTGGTTTTCGCCTACCTCATAGCAATCGTCACAACTTTGTAAGGTATGGTGGTTAGGCATTGGTTGATCTTATGATGGGGAGGGGAGGTGTGGCCATCACCTGCCCCTCCAAGCAGATTCCGTTAAAGGAATCTGGGGTGTGCGGATCTTGTCCAAAGCCTGGGGTAGGGGTAGGGCCCTGCCACGACCCCGTCGGGAACCCAGGGGAGCTCGAGTTTGTTTGCGCCAACGGGGCTCCCCCTACTGGTGGTTGACCCTTACAGGACTCCCTGCATGACAGGCAGGAGTCAGATATAGTCAAGTCAATTCCAATGCCTAAGCCAATACCGCTCACATTCTGTAACCAATAAAGTTGTGGCCTAAATTTGCCCAATAACATTAACCTAATATCTGTGTCCTTGTGTCTCATTCATCAACGAGGGGGTGGCCTCGGGGTCTCAACATGCGAAGTGCATGGGTAACTTTTCATGAAACTGAATGTTTGAATATTCAAGACAGATAAAACAATGTTCTTAATGCAGTGCATAGTTAAACTATGGAACTCACTCACACGGGAGTCAGTAATGGCCATCAACCTAGATAGCTTTAAAAGAGAATAAGGCAAATTCATGGAGAAGAGGACTGTCGAAAGCTACTAGCCACGCTGGCTGTGCTCTGCCTCCACAGTTGGAGTCAGGAATGCTTCTTAATACCAATTGCTAGGAACCACAGGAGGGGAGAACATTCTTGTGCTTGAATTCTGCTTGTGGGTTTCCCACAGATATCTGGTTGGCCACTGTGGTAACAGGAGGCTGGAGCAGATGGGCCACTGGCTTTATGCAGCAGGCTCTTCTTATGTATGTTTACAAGTAAAAATAAAACAAAACCATAAGTACAATATGAAAATAAGCCTAAAACAGAATAAAAACAGCAGCAGAGGGCTGTGTACACACACATTAGCTGCGATCCATATCTATCCTGTAGTTTTTTTTAGGAAATGCGATGTTTTGATACATTTACCCCTCCCACAAAAGCTTTTAAACCAAAAAGAGAAAAAAACAAAGTAGCTACTATTTAAGCCAACTACGCGCACACAGTCTGAGAATGACCTATCTGTCGTTAAAGTCTGTACAATGGAACTTAAAGGTACTAAAAATATATTTCAGATTAAGAAGCTTGGGAAAATAAAAGGGTCTGGCACCTGGTCCCCCGCCCAGATGATTACTGCAGCCAGTATAAATTATGTAGAATAGCAAACACTGCAGGATAAATGGTGCATAATAAAATAAATGATGCAAGCATGCATAATTTTCAGTGTCTGTACAGGTCATAGACTATTGTTGCAGAATTTGTATTACTTTTGGCTAAGATTTATTGTTATTTTTAGTGCGTAATTTGGATGAAACCCGAGCAGCTATCTTTTAGATTGCTGGGGGGCGGGAGGAATGGCACAAACAATTATTGTTTTACTGTTGGTTTTTCTCTATGATGTTTTTATTTCCTGAAATAATTTGCAGCTGCTGTGATTGTCACAAATACACTTTGTAGAACAGCAGGATAAAAAGCACTGAGATCAATAATAAATAACATCTGTGTTCCCCATGATGGATGGGCCAAGGACATCAGAAAACAACCTTGTGTTAGGACACAGAAATGAAAACAAGATTATACATCGGCTTACTGAAATTAACCACAAACTCATAAGATGTCCTTTATGTGCAGAAGCTTCATCAAACAGAGGCCCAATTCAGAAAATGTCCCAGAAGAGCAGAGTTAGAAAAATATTACACCTCTCCATACAGTTTTCCTGGTAGTTCTGACTACAGCCAACCTCCCCCCCCCCCCACACACCATTTTTCTTCTGGGAGTCAAAAGTTGCCTGTTATCTGCCCTGCAGCCTCAAAGCAGCAGTTGAGAAATACATTCCAGTAATTTTATCAGCGTGCCATTGTTCACTGAGCACTTTCGAGATGAGGAACAAAATATTTTCTCAGTTAGGTGGCCTCTAGATTAGGTTTAGCTTTCATGAGCAAGTGTGTGTCATTTCCTGCACTCCCAGGGTGCTGTGAGGTCAGCGCTTCAGCTGTGCTCAACCCTTTGCAGAAAAAAGAGGTTCAGATGCTCGTAAACAGGCCTTAGTTTGACCAGTATCCTCTTTTCATTCTCCAGAATGGCATTTAAACAGGGGGAGCTGAACAGGATATATGATTAACAGTGGGCAAAGCAGCATCAAAGCATCCCATAGTAATGACATCCGTTCACAAAGCGTAGCTCCAAGAGCAGCTTCTGGTCAACCGGAAACAGGAAGTTGCTTTGCAACTAGAAATGTGCACTGTGCGTTCAGATGCATTTCCAGATGAACACCGGACAGTCTTAAAAATTGAATTGCAGATGGCATGGCTTTGCTGCTACAGAATGGGGGTGGGGGCAGGAATACAGGACTGAATGACGGCACGCTCCCTCTTACATGAAAAACACTGCACAAAGAAAGCTAGGCATCAGGGAGAAGGGTTCTAGCCTACCCGCACCCCTGGCATACTAATTTTCTCTCTTTGGGGATTTTCATATGAGACTATTGAAACATGCCACCTCCTCACCCTATCTTTAGACTACGCTGCAGTCCGTGAAAATGTTTATTACTCGGATGGCTGACTGCGTGTAGATGAGCCCTAAGAATCACAATGGAGATCTGCAGACCTGGGTCAGCAGGGCCACTTTGACAAGGGAATGGGATGTAGGTTAGTGTATACTCTGTATTAATGGGGGTTCATACTCATTAGTGTGTACAAGCACACTCTGATAAATTATGATCAAAAACTCCGCTTCACTATTCAGGTGCTGAAATCCGTTTGATTTTTAGCCAAGTAAGCACCCTTACAAGAATACATGATGAGATGGCCAACATGCTATTCTTAGGAGATCTCAACTGCGGTTTCTTTAGTGGGGTGTTAAGACTGTCTTGCCATTGAACACCCTGGTGTCTTGGTATTGTCAACACCCATCAAAAGAAGACTGGTGAGTGCCCAAAGTCACCAACACTGGGCCCTGCAGTATTTGTTATTTGTTAAAATAAAAGAGCGGGAGAGATAGGATTTTATTTCACTGAAACCACTTGTGCTGGTAAAGACTGCTGGCTTTCACATCACATAGAACCTAACTTTTTTTTTTTCCAGGCTGTCAGGGGTAAAAATAAAATAAAATGCTTTCTTCTGTGCAATTCAGAGAGCTGCCAGGGAGCTTCCTACAGCTCTGGTCAGAACCCAATCAGCTGAACAATCCAGCGAATGATCATGCAAGCCACCTACAATTTTCAAAACCCCAAAGGAGTGAAAAGTGAAAAGCAAGCTCATTAATTCTATCTCCTGCTGGCCACAAACAGCCACACACATTTCCCAGATTTGGGCATTGTACAGCAAAAATGAAAAAAGGGGGGGAAATAAAGAAAAAGGGATTGTGCCCAGACAGCTGGAGTCCTTCCCTCCTTCTCCCTGCACTCTCACACGGTCAGAAAGGCTTTCGTTCCAGAGATCTGATTCAGCCGGCCTCATTCAAAAGCGCAACATTCTTCTCACAGCTCCCAAGCCACAAGGACAGAAGGGGGCAATGACAGCCTGGACTGAATCACACACAAACTATCTGTGAGGAGCAAATGCTGGGAGATAACCTGGGATTGCAATTTTCCACCAAAGGTTTTTTGTTATGTTTTTTTTGGCCGAAGTGCTATTATTTTGGTGAGCATTCAAGACAGGAGATCTGTCATCCGAGGGTCCAGTCTATTCACCTGGAACAATGCCCTGACAATGCCCTTCCACCTCTGCCCTCGCTGACATCAGGAGTGGTGGATTTTCAACATTCCTCCAACATGGGCATTGGGGTCCCATTTACACTTCTATTGAGATAAAGTGATGCATAGACAACCACAGAGAGAGCCCAAACCAGGTCTAGTCATGGATGAAAATTTCCTTACTGGGCATGTATCCATGACTGAGCATCAGCCTCTTCAGGCCTCAAAAGCAATAAAGGCAACTTCTGGTAATACTTGTGCCTTAGTCATGGATTGCTTTGGAAGAACGGCCAAGTATTATGTCTCATTACCAAACCAATGGTTAAAGATTTGCTGCAAACCAGGATGAGAAACCAATAGGGTAGTTTAAGGTGGCCATGACTATATTCAAGCTAAGTCTATAGCTTTTAAGTTACTCAGTAGCAGCTGCCATTTGAACTGTAGACTGAGCAGGCATACATATCACCTGCTGGTCAAAGTCTTTCCCACTGCTAAGATGTATTTTACTTTGTTTAAATTGCAGCAATTATTTCTGCATTTGCATCCACACATATAAATTAGCATGTGCAAATTTTATACAAGGTGATCACTTAAGAGGAAATGCATTGACACAAAAGAGGAACTGTGTCTCCCCACAAGTGCGCAGTATAGTAGCATAAACCGTTGCTGGCTGTCAGGCTCATGGGAGCATAGGAAGGTGCCTTAAACACTCAGACCACTGGTCCATCTAGCGCAGTATTTTCTATCCTGACTAGCAGCAGTGCTAAATGGGTTTCAGGTGGGTGTCCTTTGCAGCCCTACCCGGAGATGCCGAGGATTGAACCTGGAAACTTCTGCATGCAAGGAAGATGCTCAACCACAGAGCTACAGCCCTTCCTTTCAGAGCTTTTGTTTCTAGTTTTTTCATTCAAGGTGGCTGGTTTTTAATCAATTTAATTGCTTTTAAAATTGTGTTATTTTATTACCTATGCATTGCCTTAAGAACCCTTGGGTACTGACAGCAGAAAAATACTGTAAGAATATTTACATGAGCATGTTTGCTGCAATATTTACAAGACTCACCTGTTCAGGTCTCACTTGAGCATTCATCAGGTGGTGAACCACCATGTCAGGAAGACGTGCATCTTCACGCAGAAACTTAGTTAGGTTCTCCCCATTTTTCAGGATGTCCTGGATTCGTATTCCATTTCCTGGGTGAAGAAGACAAAAAGAACAAGAGGCCTATTAAGAGTTGATGCACCATGGTGCCTTTAAGAAAGCCAGTACAGTGGTTGAGCGTGAGCTAGAACCACAAATCCATTCCATGGCTTTAAGGAAACCACTGTTTCTGACACTTGGGCGTGCACCCAACTCCACTGGCCTACCTCACAAGATTGTGGTAAAAAATTGTGAGATAATGCATGCCAAGGGCTTTGAAGGTGCGTAGACACTATACCTTTAAAGCACATTCAAAGCACACCCTCAAAGAATTTTGGGAACAGTAGTTTGTTAAGGGTTGCTGGGAACTGTAACTCTGGGAAGGGTAAAACTACAGTGCCCAGAATTCTTTGAGGGGGAAATGTGCTTTAAAGGCAAGGGGTTTTTTGAGCAGGAACTCGGAGGGCACTGAGTTCCCTTACCTTTTAAAAATTAATTAATTTTATGTTTGGGGCGGGGGCTGAAATGGATATAAACCAGGCATAGGCAAACTCAGCTCTCCAGATGCTTTGGGACTACAACTCCCATCATCCTTAGCTAGTGGTCCGGGATAATGGGAGTTGTAGTCCCAAAACATCTGGAGGGCCAAGTTTGCCTGTGCCTGATAAACACCCAATGCCTGAGCCAAAAAAATCTGTAATCAATAAAGTTGTGGCTGTTTCTAATCCAAATCATTGTCTGCTTGAGGTTATTAATCACATCTTACTTTTAGCCACTGCCTCTGTGTGTGTGTGTGTGTGTGTGTGTGTGTGTGTGTCTGGCACTGCAACTGGGCCTGCAACAAACAAACAAACAAACAAACAAACAAACAACTTTCATGGTGAGTTTCCCCACCTTCCCCCCCAGAAAATATTGCCTATTACAATATTATTTAAAGAAGTTACAACTGAAAAGTTACAACTGAGGAGTTTAGACATACATAGAACAAAAGTAATCGAGATGGAGAGATTAGTTTCCCAGAGCTGTTGCTCTATTCCTCTGTCTGCATTACACATCAGCTTTGTCTGAAAACACTAGTACTCCAACTAGTGGAGTTGGGTCCCCTTGGGAGAAAGTGGGACACCCAAAAGGGGAGATAAGATGCTGAGACAGGCTTTCTTCTCCCCATCAGCCAAGGTGTGGGTGACACATGCCCTCTAGCAGAGGATCAACACTGAATCATGTGGGGCTGACAGCTCCCTCAATTGCCCCATCATTCTCAGCCAAATTTGGAAGAAACGTCCGCTTTGTTCCAACGGTGCTTCCTGATATGCCGTTTTAGGAAGCGCCAGAAACGTTTTGCTCTATTCCACTGCCTAGTGCCAATGCAGGCTCTATCCACATCGAAATCGCTGCACAGCAGGAACCATGTGAGAATTGCTACACACTCATACTAGGCAGTGCTGGATTGGGAGAGAGGCAGGAGGTAGAATAAGTTTGAAATGGAGGGCAGGGGGTGAACTTAAGAAGTTTGGGAAATACTGGCCTAAAAGAAGTGCATTCATTTAAAAACAAACAGCGTTTAAGACTCTTTATTTTATTTTTAAAAAGGTGCCTGAATGTGAAATGACAGTTGTATTGCACATTACACAAGAGACTTGGCATTTGGACCACGCTTGTTTATTTTTCTGAATGTTGAATGGGGTTGGCGTGCTCATAAAATGCAGACCTGGGATTTCAAAGAATGGAAGAAAGTTCCAAAAAAAAAAGGCCTGGAGTGTGGCCCTGGAACTGTGAGCTTCAAAGCTCTTGAGTGTTTTGTAGTTTGGGGTGTGTGTGTGTGTGTTTTCAGTCACTTACTCAAGGAGAAATGGTTTTGTAATCTCTTTCTTCAGTTCACCTCCCAAAGACCTGTTTCCTTGTAGGGAGTCCCGAATTCCTCCAATTAGTTTCTCATGACCAGGGCTGGATTAATCATTATGCTAAGTAAACTACAGAGTAGACTTCTCCCAATCAAGCAGGAGAACCTGCTGTGGCCTAATTTTCTAGGAGCTTTCCTAGCAGCCTACTCCTTGCAATTCTTCAAAAACCTGCAAAAAAAATATGCTCAGAATATCTGCATCTGCTCTCTCATCAGAGTGGACAGAGGTAAGCAGCCACAATCTCTGACAGAACTGAAAGATTAGTATGAATTTGTTTGCACTGTCATTTTCACCATTGATCATAAGCCTGCAAGTGGGCTAAGAACCTCTTTAACAATAAAAGCATGTCCTTAGGGAACGGTTGACCAGACATGGACTTTGTGCTGGTGCTCAACCAACTCATGAAGGCCTATGCAATTTGTGACCCACCAAGCAGAATGCAGCTCACCAGCTGTGCCTACCCAGGGGTGAAACTAGGCTTTATTTCACCTGGGTCAAAGACCCAGTTTGGCACTCCCTGCATGCACACTTGCTTACGCACACACACAGACGCTGGGAGCCTCAGTGGCTCCCCTCTGGAGGCTTCATCCGGGGCAAAAACACCCATCTAGCTCCCCACCCTCTGGTAGCTATGACACTGAACCACCTACTCTTTTTTTTGCAGTCCCTGCAGGCAGCATAAAGGTGAGGTTTGCCAAGTGCTCTTTGGCTTGATGAGTTACAATGGGGTCTCCTGTAACCTGCATTGTGACAGCGTGCTGTAGAGTTGTCTGGACTTGATGTGTCACTGACCCAGAAAATCTAACTTGTGGATGAATGCTGCAATCCTGTGCAACTGGAATGGGGAGCCTGCAGCCCTCCAGACTCAATGCCCATCAACCCCAGCCAGCATAGTCAAAGTCAGATATCATGGGAGTTGTAGTTCTACCACAGCTGGAGAGCTTCAATTTCCCCATCTCTGCTACATACATACATACACACCAACCAACCTAAGCCCAATAGCTGTGTATAGAATTGAACCGAAAAGAAATTACTGTGTCTATTGACCAAATGAGTGAATGGATTACTGCTGTATTTGCACAAGCTGTTGGCACAGATGAAGGGGAGTGGAAGGGTCTCAGGTTAAGAGCACAGAAGGTCAGGAAGTGTAGGAAGTTTGGCTCAAAACCACCGGGGGGGGGCGGGGACCAGACTTTCACCACTGACGAGAGGCAAAGTCAAGCCCAAGTAAGAATCTGAGCCCACGTGAATTGTGGAAGCTGGGAGCTGAGACAGGCAGGTGGATATGATAGCAGATGGGAAGGGAAGCAGCAGAGACCAGAGGCACCTGGAGTGAGGGACTGGGAGTCTCATTACTGTGTCACTGACAAAAACTGCAGGTTAATCAAGTTGAAAATGTGTGACCGCTGCTTATCTTCTGAGCAAGGAAATAATTAACAGCTTTTCTCCAAATGACAGAGAACTATTATTACCTGCAATCCTTTCGGGATTTGTCCTCATGGTTTCCATAAACTGGGTCATGGAGCGTAGTTCTTCCCAGAGTCGGCCCAGTTCTGTTGCGTGTGCATTCAGCAATAGTTCTTGAGCATCTTTGTACACTCTTGCTAAACTGAAGGAGGTGGGGGAGCAGGAGGAGGAGAAAGGCTGCTTAGCATGGATTGCTACATTTCCCAAAGGAGGTCCCCATATCATGGCGGCAGGCAGCATTGCTGGGCACATGTGTGGAGAAAGTAATCACAGCAGCCAGTTGCCTTTCCCACCAGACTGGAGCCCTCCAACCTGCAGGTGAGCTGTGCTACGCCTTTCTACTTATGCCCACCAACAGGGCTATGGAAAAAATATGACATATAACCCTGAAGACAAGATAGTACCCCCTCCTTACATTTACAAGCAGGGTGACTGGACAAGCAGTTGACTCTTAACTTCAACCCTGGTGATGGGGCTGTGTCCTTCACCTGACCCCATTACCATGATGGTCCCATCCACACCATAAAATCAAAAGAGATTAAAACCACATTCTCCATCAGCCCCAAAGAATCCTGGGGACAGAGCTACAGTCTCAACACCCTTAGACTACAGTTCCCAAGATCCTTTGGGGGAGGCCATGTGATTTAAATGTATGCTGTGTACACAGTCGTACATATATTTATAACCTGTCCTTCGTCTAAATCACAGAGTGGGCAGCAACAATATTTAAAGTCACTGATAAAAAAACAATAAGAGAAATAAGCCTATGTCACATGAGTTCTACCTAGCCTCTTATTGAACAACACAAAATTGGGTCACACTCTGTGAGCTCATCAGGGGGTTGTTTTTCATGCAGTAATATATAAGAGGCAATGTTAGGGAGCACAGAAACACAGGAAGGTGCCTTATACAGAATCAGAGCATGGCTCATCTAGCGAAGTATTGTCCACATTGACTGACTGTGGTTCTCCAGGGTTTTAGACAGGGGACATTCTCTGTCTAATTTTGCGGTTCATAGTTAATTGGCCCATTCCCCTGGAGATGCTGAAGACTGAGCCGCCAGGAACTTTCTGCAAACACCCTACCACTGAGTTACGGCTCTCAGCTACAATTTCACAGTAGAACATGGAAGCCTATAACATGGGCAGATTTCTCCCCCTCCCCAAGATGCAAGAGTCGCTGTCAGCTTACATAGAATTATTGTAGTTTGATACGACACCTGGAGACTCTCCACGGGTTGGGCTTTTGAAGCAAGGATTGTTCATGTTACAGAAGATGCCCTGTAGCCACGGCAAAGTTCCTGCAGAGGGCATCGCCTTGTTTGGGAAGTGACCTTGATATGAGAAACAAAAAAGGAGGAAATAAATATAGCTAAAACTGCTTACATAGATACTAACCATCTGAGCTATCCGGTGGCATATCAGATTAAGGCACATCAGTTTTATTAAAAGGTTAATTGGAAGAGCACAACCTTCCCCAACATGGCCCCTCCAGATGTTTTGGACCAGGCATAGACAAACTCGGTCCTCCAGATGTTTTGGAACTACAACTCCCATCATCCCTGACCACTGGTCCCGTTAGCTAGGGATGATAGGAGTTGTAGTCCCAAAACATCTGGAGGGCCGAGTTTGCCTATGCCTGTTTTGGACAATTCCCATTGACTCAGCTGTGTTAACTGGGGCTGATGGGAGTTGTAGTCCAACACATCTGGAAGGCACCAAGTTGGGGAAGGCTGACCTACCATTCTTTGATTTATGCGATTGATTGATTGATTGATTGATTGATTGATTTAATATCTACCCTGCCCCCCTCTCAAAGGAGCCCATTCTGTTATCACCACCACCACTTAATTCCTGCACATGATAAGCTAGCATACCAGAGCTAAAGTTTCTGATATGTGCCATCTCAATGAAGTTCCACACTTGCACTATGAAGCTGGACAGATCAGGCACCATTCTGTGGCATGCTTTTCCTACACATATGAATTTATTTTAACTCTGACTTCAATAAAATTATAGTGAGTGCCCCTTTCATTTCAGTGGGAGCATAGTGAAGTCAATGCTGTATGGTTCTTAGATCCAAAATGGATTTTGGTGGAAGGGGAAATATTCCAATGTTTTTCTACATTGTGTTTGATTGAAAAGTTCAAATTTATATTCTCTTAAGTCTGAATATTTTTGCTTACCATGTGCATTCTGTTTGATTTAGGAACTTTGGGGTGGGAGGGGGAGGCATAAAATTTGGTAAGTTGGTATTTAACATTGCTACCTTAACAACAAGGCAAGATTTAAGTTACTAAAAAGTATTCTGCAAAGTGAAATCTGAAAACATTTCAAACTCATAGTCAGCTCCAGTGGTTTGGAAAATCTTAGCTTTTGAAGTGACTAAAGATACAGGCAAAACAAATAAGAAGAATACAATGCTTAGGGGGAAGGGTGCTTTCTCTAGAATAGGGAAGTTTTTAATATATAATGTTTTATTGTATCTTTAATATTTTGTTGGAAGCCGCCCAGAGTGGCTGGGGAAACCCAGCCAGATGGGCAGGGTATAAATTATTATTATTATGGTTCACTTCCACAAATAGTACATGGTTAAAAAATCAGATTGACATCTCCTTCCCTTTGATAACAAACCAGACTGCATTCTGACCATGGTCAATGACAATAGGCTGGTTAGTGAGCTCAGCTGGCATGTACTTTGCGCCAATTGTGTGGAAGGGAACTCTTTCAGGCGCAAAGAGATGCAGTGACGAGGGTAAAACCACAACAGTAGATTAAATGGGCAGAAAGGGACAAGCGTAGGAGTCAAGGGCAAGATGATTCATCCACATTAATCCCCTAGACCTAGTGTACTGGTGCAATATTATGGGAGCTCTAGCAAAGTATGTAATTACTTCCATCAGCAAAGCTCAAAAACATTATATCATGCCCATTGTACTTTTCTAGTAAACATTTGCTATCAAGGCCCAAGCTGCAGGCCATGGGAAGAGTAATAGGCTCCATCAACCTCAGTTTCCCCAGTAACAGATAGGCGATGGTAGGGAATCAGAGCAGGCACGGGGCAAATAAATTCCATCCTAATGATGCCACCTAACATGTTCTTTCAATATGGGGAGCTCCAGGTTGGTGGCACTCAACCCTGTCCCCACAACATACAGGACTGGCTCAAGATAAATGTTGTTGTATCTGCTTCCTTGCTTACCAGCAGGTAAAACAAGACCTAACTTGTAAGCATGTAACAGAAACCTAGGCCGCTTTGATTTACTCAAAGCCTAAGCAAGAAGCTTTGCATGCCAAAAGTTGTTTCCATTACCAATGATGCTCTTACATTCATGTTGGCGATAGAGTGGGTTGGCGCTCCTCAGCCAGACAAGGATAAGAAACAAGGACATAGGCCACACAAGTTCAACCAGAAGACGAAGCTGAAAAAAAGATGGATGAGTTAATGATGCAATCTGAAGACATTGTGACTTTCACCAATCACAGAAGAGTCTGATCAAACATGACTCTGCCATCCCAGTATACAATCAAGTATTAATATGTGGCTGCTTGCAGCTCCTTGGCTCCTCCCTGGGTCTTTTTGCTAGTACACTGAGCTAAGTTAAGCCAAGGTTTGGGCTTAGCATGTTGTCTGAATCCAGACTCATGGATAAGCTCTCTCTGCAGACTAACCATAAGCTGTAACCAAGGTTTGTTTTTGGTTATAGCTTATATTTATTGTGGAGAGAGCTTAACCACAAACCAGGGTTTAGATGACATGCTAAACCTGGCTCAGATCAGCATGGTGCAACAGCAAAAAGGTCTGGGAAAGAACAAAGCAGCTGCAAGATCCACTCTGGAAGACTTGCACTAAGCGATGGTTTGGCTTAGCTTGATGGGAGAAAAAAGTCTCATAGACAGCTGGAAAGGCTGTTCAATAGCTCAGTCTTGAGTGACCGACCAATCCATGACACTGGAGTCTGCTCCATTAGGACAGATGGGACAATGCTCCATGAAACTCAGTCTTGATTCCTTCAAGCCCATCTGCCTTCTTACACATAACCAGTGCCTCTCCTTTGTCTTTGTTTTGCCATTGTAGATGTCAAAAGAAAGGAGGATGGGGACAAAAGGTAGAATGGCTTGGCCGTGCCTGTCATGGGTTCTGGCTCCACTTCTCACTGGCTCTGGCTCAACCTACTGTTGGACTGCCTTCTGCCCCATCAATAAGCAACATTGACCCATGGAATTATAAAACCACTGTGAAAAATGCGGGTAGCTTCATTATGATGGCTCTTCACAAGCTTCATAATAAATTTTAAGTGTGCACCTTAAATATAAAACATGAACGGGAGAAACTGGCTGCTGAAAACATGTATATCTCTACAGGGTCATACTTCTCTACAGAAAGCCATACTTGGGTGCACTCCTTGTTTAGAGCATGCCTAGCACTAAACCTGTGTTTGTCACTGTATAATGCACAAGATGGCCCTCAATACATCATCACAAAAAAGCAGAAATGGCTTTGAAAAGGACTTTAGCTTAGAGCAGTGTTTCCCAACCTTTTTTGGGCAAAGGCACACTTGTTTCATGAAAAAAATCTCGAGGCACACCACCATTACAGCCCCGTGACGTCAGCGCGCAGCGTCACGCTGGGAGGGACATGAATTGCTAGCAAATTACATAATCACCTCCTTGAGGGCTGGCTCATCTTCTCCGAAGGCAGAACCCCATTAATTAACAGCACAGACTCACACCATAGCCAAGACGAGGGGGGGAAACCTCAGTCATGCACAGTCATGCACATGTGGGGGCTAAATGAGGACGAAGACCGGGCAGAGAGCAGGGTTCAAATCACCCCACCTGGCCAGGACAATCCCTGGGTGCTCCCTTGGGCCACTCGCCTGACCCACCTCGCAGGGTTGTTGTTGCGAGGATAACACGGGGAGAACCACGCACGCCCCCGGGAGCTCCTTGGAGGAGAAAGTGGGCGATGAATGCAATGCACGAAATATATGAGAGGCGACCAGGTTTTGCAGGTGAGGGGCCCCCGCCAGCCTCCGCTTCCAACACCCGGCGCAACGATGCCGAAGTTTCCCCCCGGGCTCTGCTTGGGGAGCAGCGCTGCTCCCCCCGGCTCCCCTTCGCCCTCCCGGCTCTCTCTGCCGCCCACTGGGGACCCCCCTCACCTGCCAAGTCCGGAGCGCCGGTGGAAGTTGCATGCATGCATGCAGGGCGCCGCGTTGCCATTGCATTGCACTGCACTCCATGCAACGCCTGCACGCATGCATTGCCTTGCACGCCCGCCAAGGGGTCTCCCCGCGGTCCGATGCGTCCCCTCTGGCGCGGATGCAGCATTGCAAAAATAACCCCCCCCGACGCAGCCCTACCTGGGGGGCAGCCTCCGCCGCTCCGCCTCCGCGGGGATCCCCGGGCTTCATCCTGCCGCCCGATCTCCGCGGGGGCGCAGGCAGGCTGCGCGGGGTCTGCGCGGAAGAGCCCCTGCCCGCCCGGCCGCCGCCGCTGCGCTCATTCCATGGCCGGGAGAAGAGCGCTTCAAACAAAACGCCCGGCCCGCCAGGCCACGCTGGGAAACGTAGTTTGCGCACCCCGCACGGGCGCGGAGCCCAAGGGCGAGGGGACTACGGATCCCGGCAGCCCCCGCGCCAGGGACGGAGGGGGAGAGGCCGGGTGCAGGGATGGAGGGACGGGTAGGCGAGCGAGTGAGTGAGTGGCAGCCGCCAAGCCTTGGCCGAGAGCCAGGAAGGGCCTCCCCGGAGGAGGAGGAGGAGGAGGAGGGAGGCGCAGAGCGGGAGGGAGGGAGGGAACCCCAGGGGTCATCTAGTGACGGCGCCCCAATCGAAAATTTGACTTAAAAAAAAAATCTTTCGAATTTTTTAATTTTTCCCGCGGCACACCAGGCAACATCTCGCGGCACACTAGTGTGCCGCGGAACAGTGGTTGGGAAACACTGGCTTAGAGCATCCGCTTTGCATGCAGAAGGTTTCAGGTTCAATCCCTGTCATCTTTAAGTAGACTAAACAAACTCGTAGTTTGAAACATTGAAAAGCTACTGACAGTGATTTGACTATAGTATCATTGGTATATGTTTCCTAGCTTCCTACTGTAATATAAAGATGAAAATTGTGCCTGCATTTGAATACTTGGTGTGGAATTTACTATTTTCAATTGCTCATATGCAAACTGCATATTACTTAAAATGTGTAGCTACTGCCACCCTACCCTTCTGCTCCGAGTCACTAGGTAATAGGTAGTTAAAGCAGATGAACGATTTGTCATCCTCATGGTTATGGTTTTCTACATCACTGGTTACTGCCTGTGGAGGGTGTGTGCAGTGACTTCACACCACTATTAAATTACTGGAAGACATGATCTTAGGGAAGCGATACTCTTCCCCATTTATATTAAATGAACAGAGCAAGCCTTATGACACACCGGAAAAGGAAATGCTCTGCATTCCAAGCACTAGCTTGTCAAAGTACAGATATTTTTCTCACCAGCTTTATATATGTTGAGTTAAGCAAGTTCAGTTCTGTATACAAATATTATCTTTGCTCAAAAGTTGATAAGGATGCAGGTGTATAAGCTTTTAGAGCTATGCTGGCCTTACATAATCATTTCACCCCCTCATTCTTGAAGATTAAAAAGGTTATTATATTAACACTAGTCCGTTAAGGGTTAGTAAACAAATGAATATTCTACAAAAATAAAATAGTTCAGTGTCTGTCTTTGAGTAAAACTAGACATGACACTGACTGTGAATGCAACTGGATCTCACTACCGTTATTTTTGCTCTAGTCAACTCCTGGTTAGAATACTGAAATCTGCTCTACATGGGATTGCCCTTGAGGTATCCAGAAACTGCAAAATGCTGCCACAAGGTTCTTAACTGGAATAAGGAATTCAGAACATAGTATGTCCATTTTTTGCCTGATCTATGTTGGTTGCCAACATGGTTTGTTTCTGGTGCTGGCTTTAACCTTTCAAACCCTAACTGACCTGGATATCTTATGGAGCACCTTATGTTAATCCCCACATCTAGCCTTGCTCCAGATCTGTCTACCATCTGACCATAGCTGTCAACTTTTCCCTTTTCTTGCAAGGAATCCTATTTGGAATAAGGGAATTTCCCTTAAAAAAAGGGAAACGTTGACAGCTATGCATCTGACCTATGTGGAAAGTAGTCGCAAGGATCAGGGCCTTCTCTGGTGGCTTCCATCTTGTCAAATGGCATTCCAGGAGAGACTCACCTAGCCCTGACGCTGAATGATTTTAAGTGTCTTCTTAAGATCTCTTTCTAAAATAAAGCTTCTAGCTGACTATATATTTTTTTGGTCTTATTGAGGCTGTTCCTTGCCGACATTTTTATTGCCGTTTTATGAGCTTTTGGTCTTGCTGTTTGTGGAATTTTTGTAGAATTGGGTCAAGTGCTGTTTCATTAAGACTTCTCCAATGTGTTATTGGTGTGCTTTTGCTTTATACATCATTATATATTCTATTATTTTAAGCAGCAAGGTAAAAGAAAAGAAACGTTCACATTATTTCTTACGTGAAAAGAAGCCACAAAGTAGTTTGAGGGAATTAATACACAAAGCTGCCGCGACATTTGGCAAACCATATTCAGATCTTTGCCTCCCCACCGACACATAATGATAATTATTCATGCTGAGGTTATCTTGCTACACTGAATACCCACTAATTACCATCCTATGAGTTCCTTAACCACAACACTGAAAAGTTAGACCAGGCCTTGACTGACAAACAAACCACAGTGTACAATAAGGTTACAATGCCACTGATGTGCTGCCATACATGGATGGTGGGTGGTGAGGTGAGCTGTCCTAGAATCATGGCCACCTGTCCACATTACTAGAGAGCAATCTGGGATCTTCTGGATGCAAAGTGTAAACTCCACCACTGTGGCCCTTTTGCTGTGGATGGAAATCTGGTGGGCTGGCCTAAGGTCTAAGATGCAGCCTCATCCAAGGCATTCTTATGCAAAAGTATCTCCTATGTAGGTTTAAATCCTATGCATACTTACATGTTCGGCCCAATAGAATTTAGTAGCAATTATTTCCAAGTGTCCATCATATCAATAGCATAAGTATGCATTAGGGTTTTCTTCAATTCAAAACACACTTATTAAGGAGTAGGTCCCATTTAAGAATGTGGGACTTACTCATTAGCTATCATGGCAAAAGATTGTGCTGTTAGCCACTGTTTTAAGAACTAGTCAATGCCTGCTGTCATGCTCAACAATCCCTCCCGCCTTATTATTATTGTTGCTGTTGTTGTTATCATCATCACTTCACTTCAAACTATGATGAGATGGGCCCAGCAAGTCTCACACATAAATCAGATTTTTTTAAAAAAATTGCAGCAATGTTTGCCCGAGGCTTTCTAATCTCCTCCACCCCACCCCCTGGAAATGCCTCAGCAAGTGTTTTGAGTTTGGGGGCTTTGAATGAAAGGACCCAGATGTTCTAACTGGAGACAGAAATCCTTCTTCCCAATGCCTCAGGATGAAAAAAACAAAAGAGCAGTGTTTCAAATTGCCCCATTCAGAATCACTTCCTCTTCGCTGTGTTTCTCACGTACAGTAATTGGAATGCCCTCATATAATATAAACCTTGGAGGCTCTGGCGCTGTGAAAGGTGCTCTGAGCTTTCCCGCCTGATTCAGCAAAATGCCAGAACCCAGTGACTTTTCTGGATCAGATCCAGTATCTTATAACATCTCAAGACACACAAAAAAGGTCACCTTGATGAAAAAATAAGGTCAAGGCCAGGAATTTGAAATGTTCTTTTTGAAGAGGGGAAAGGAGGGAGGTTAACAGCTTGAGGCTTCTTAGAAATGCTGCTTGTCAATGCTTTCCACACTGTATCACCAGGAAGCATGATCAGAAATCCTGAGAAGTCTTTACAAAAAAGAAAAGAAAAGATGGCTCCCTTCCTTCTCCACTTTTCAAGTTTCAACTTCGTCATATATATATATATATATATATATATATATATATATATATATATATGTTTGTCCATGCCTTCCAAGCCCACACCCCAGCCCGCTAAATGATGCCACTCCACAAAATGAGAAATCTTTGGTTTAAGATTTTACTGAGCTTGAGACTAAACAATACTAAAAACAATCATTTTGCAGAATTCTAAGCTGCCATTGGACACCACTATTAAATACGTGTTGAGGCCTAAATGAAATTTTGCATGGGAGATCCATTATTGCAGAGATGGGCAGAAAGTAGACAAGATCAGCTCTCTGCGTGATTTGCAAGAGTTGGAAGGGGCCATGAGTCTGACCCCCTGCAATGCAGGAATCTTTTGTCCAATGTGGGGCTCGAACTCATGACCCTGAAATTAACAGTCTCATGCTCTACTGGCTGAGCCATCTTAGCTGAAGCACCAAGGATTTCCGATGTGCTGTTTTTAAAACAACAGCAACAACCTTTTCTTTCTATCTTTCCAATTAGGCTGCTGAAACGAAGGACTATTTGGGGGGGCAGGGGGTGCCTAGGAAAGGATCAGTTCTGGTACTGAAATCAAATTCCTGAGCATCTGTTCTGCTAACTTAATTGCAGGCTTCTCCAAAATAGCCAAGTTTATTGGACACGTGGAGCTGACATACTGAGCCAGAACCTGCATTACCTAGTCCAGGACAGCTCTGCTCTGGCACTGATTGCTGCTCCAAGGTCTCAAACAGAGGTCTTTCCAAGCCCTGCTATTTAAGAGCTGTTGAAATTGGTGATGCCAAGGAATGACTCAATCCGGAATCTGCTATATATAAAGCAGAGATGGGAAACCTATGGCCCTATGGATGTTGTTGGACTCCCAGCTCCCGTCAGCCCCAACCAACATGGCCAAAAGGAAAAAGTAATGGGAGCTGAAATCTAACAGCATCTGGGAGAAGGGTGGCACAGGTCCCCCATCTCTGACCTAGGGCATGTGTTTGCTATAAAGCAACCCTCATTTTAACCCTGGCCTTCCTAGTTTCCTGACAACACCAGCTGTGGGAAGCTCATTATTAGCCGATTGCTCTCAATGGGGACCTGGATGCACATAAAAGAATGCCTATAGCTCAGTGACTCCCAAACATTTCTCCCTGTGGACCGCTTGGAAGTTGCTGAGAGTCTTGGCAGACCGTGGGATGATTTTGCTGCCTGTTGTAGCCATTGTAATGTGCTATTGCTAGATGCGCCGTGCTTTTCAATTGCTTCTTTTCTTATGTGTTGCGCTTTATTGTATTACCATTTGAATCCCACGCAATTAAAATCAATATGGATCTTCAATGTGAGGGATCGAATATCCACCCCTTGTCTTCAGTTATAAATCACAAACACACTGCAGGCCCTCTAAATTAAAATTGTGGACTACTGGTGGTCCACAGACACCAGTCTGGGAACCCCTGATCTAGCTAGCTCCATGAGACTCAGGTGAACATTGTGATGTGGACAGAGATGGTGCATGCACATGCTGTCCCTCTGTGTGTGAATTTCCTTTTCTGGAACAGGGCACATTTGTCTACATTTGCAGTTCAGGGTTCTGTAATTTAGCCCACAGTCTCATGGGATGCCCGCTTTCGAGTTGAGGTGCTTTTGTAGCAAGTTTCTGATCTTTGAAGAACCAAAGCACAAGAAAAGATTTCAAGTATTTTGGACATTTGCTTCCTGTAGCAAAAGTCCATTTATTTTTGTCTTCACAGTACTGTGTGCCAATAGATTCTCATGTAAGCATAGCTGGACCTCAAGGGGAAGTGAATCCTAGTCACCACTTCCTCTGTTGGTGGGGGCTGGTATTCTTCCTCACTGAGACTTTTAGTGACAAAACAGTCCAGTATGTCGAGTTTGTTGTTGTCAGAAAACGCAACACCATGAACCTGATTCTAAAATGTACTTTGTAAAAATATCCTAGGAACAGAATGGATTAACTAACTCAGCACATCTCAGCAAAAGCCCTGAGCAAATGAACTGATTTTCCCAAAGTGATTTTAATTTCTCTTGAGCAAATTAACTGCATTTTCTCAAACTAAACGCTCTCTCTCTCTCCTTCCCTCTGGCTTACCTTCTGCCTTTTTCTCAGTATCCAGTTTTTCCATAGCAGAAGCCTGACCTGTCTGAGGAAACTCATTCTTCTTATGCATTGGCAGCATCCCAGACTTGGAGAATAGAAATCCTTTGCTGTTATCTTCTTGCAGACAGCTGAATCCTGAAAAAGAAGTGAGCTTATAAGCAGATGTTCCTGAATGGCTGCAGAACTGCAGGCTGGATTTCATTTTGTTTTGTCAAACTCAGCTATGAAGCAAACTCCAGCTGAGCCAGAAGTTGGAAGCTGATAGTACTTTAGCTGAAGATCACAATACAGCGAAACTGTGCGATCTGGAATGGCCAACTCTGCGCTTGTATCTGTGTGGTGTCAGGAGTAGGATTAATACCAAATTGCTCTCAAACTTGGGTCTCCAGCTGTTGTTGGACTACAACTTCCATCATCCCTAGCTAGCAGGATCAGTGGTCAGCCATGACAGGAGTTGTGGCCCAGCAACAACTTGAGACCCAAGTTTCAGAAATACTGTATGGCGTACCGCTTCTAGGGTTAGAGACTATAAGCATTGCCTTGTTGGATCAGCTGAAGTCTATCTAATCCTACATACTGTTCCCTCTTCTGAAGCCAACCAGATGCCTGTGGATGCTCACAAGCAGAATGCTCTCAGAGTCTAGTCTGACCATAAATCTAGGGGATTATTTTTCAGTGAAAAGGAATGGTGTCCCATGGACACCTCTGAAGGGATGATGGGAGTTGTAATCCAGCAATATCTGGAGGACTACAGGTCCCATCCCCCCGGCCTAAGGCTGCAATACACAGTTGACCTAAAGTAGCTACAGAAATCTATTGAGAGTACTTGTTTTTGTGGCTGGTCAGGAAGGAATTTGCAAAACTGCTGATCTAGGAAAGTCCCAGGCATCTGGCTGACCAAAAATTGGCTCCTATGAATCAGAATAGTCTTTCAGCTGTTTGTAGGACTATGCTGGCTCTTAAAAGTGCTATAATACACACCAGACATTTCTTCTCCCTATTAATGATCACAGAAATACTGCTTACTTTTTTATGCTCATGTTGATCAATAAACATTCCTCCAATTGCTTGTTCTAGATTTGCAGAGTAAATCCCTGTTCACAACCCTTAAACTTCTAGCTCACCACCCCCTCACTTTTTCACCATTATAGTACCATTCATGTCACAAGGGCTGGGTGGTCTCCATTTATCTATATGTCATCTTTATCACCACAGACACCTTTTCTGGACATCCTAGAAGACAAATCTTAAATTGGACCATGGGAAAACATATTTTCCTCCCAACTGCTCTTGTGAAACAATGTTGGCCTCCCGAGAGAACAGCGTTCAGATGTGAGGCATGGCAATCTGAATACGTTAACTGTGTCTTCAGTAAATCAAATGTAAAGGTAAGTTTAGAAAGTGTGTCTCCTCCTTCAACAGACTGTGGCCGCATCTGACATATGGGATTAGACAGGACAAAGATCTTCCTTAATTAAATTGTAAATCTGATTTGGAGAAGTGGGGGCTGGCTTGTTGGTGTTACCACACACCTAGGCGGTGTCTGTGACCTATTTCTGCTTTGGATAAAACAAGTGGGATTTCTGAGCTCAGCAATGCCTGGGTTTGTTTGTTTGTTTTTAAATGAAGATGTAAATAATAACATCCACCGAGGCACCAAGTATTTGAATTCACTACTTCCTAATTATACTGGGCAGGTAGCCCAGCAACTTACACAAGATGCTGATTTCACTTCAGTAGATAGTTTTGATATCTACTTTGTCTTTGGAGATGTCTCTCCCTCGCACACAGATATATATTATATCCCACTTCCCAAGATGTCTACTGTAAGTATGTCATGATTTGCTGTGACTAACTGCTAAACCTAGGATATTTCTGTCAGAGTTTCATGGGGCAAAATAATTCTAGGTCAGGGGTGGGGACTTTGCAGCCCTTCAGATATCACTGGACTTCAACTCCCATCAGCCCCAGCCAGCATGACTAATGGTATTTAGGAGAGCTGAAGTCCAAGAATAGGTCCTCCATACCCTCCAACATTTTTCCAATGAAAATGAGGGATGTCCTATTTATTATTATTATTATTATTATTATTATTATTATTATTATTATTATTATTATTATTATTTTACCCCAGCCACTCTGGGCACCTTCCAATATCAAACATAATAAAACATTTAAAGGGCTGCCTTGAGGGGACAGGTAACTCCATATCCTTCAACATTTCTCAGATGAAAATAGATGGCTTCTGTAAATCCAGAACCGTCACTGAAAAATAGGGACATCCCTGGGCTACACACTCAACGTTGACATTTTGCACAAACTGCATGCCATAGAGTTCCCACAATATTTGAAGACCCTCCTCCAGAGCACCCTTAACAAGTGGCATTTTACTAGTATATAGTAGCAATTTAGCATTTAGAAAGCCATTTTTAGAAATGAGATTTGAGCCAAGTCATTCTTGGCTCAAAAGCTTTGTGTGAGGCAGAGTGGCCATTTACACATTTCCTGCTTGGAGGGCGAGTTAGACCACCCAAAAAAACAAAAAACAAAACCCACACAGGTTTTCATAAAATGTGCAACTGCTCATTTATCTGTAAAGATGAACATTCTGAAACAATTTCCATAATTTAAAGATAAATACAAGATAACTCACCATACTGTGGAAGAACACAAAAAGAGCTCTGCTGAACCAGGCCAGAGGCCTAGCAGCCTTTTATCACAGTGGCCAACCAGTCACCTGTGGAGAAATCTGCAAGCAGAGCTTGTGTGGAAACTAAGTACTGTACTCATTCTCTCACCTGTGAGTCTCAAGCGAGTGATATTTAAAGGCATAGCTCCTTCCACAATGGAGGCCATAACATTGCAACCAAGTCACCTGTGAGCCTGCTCACTTCACTGCCAAAATGGTGCTGTGAGGGGTGGCTTCAAGACCCCAGCTTATCCCTCCTTAGGGTTCTTTTTATCTTTTCTCCTTACTTGGGCCAGATAGCCCTTCAGACAGAATACTCCTTTTCAGTGCTCCCCCCCCTAAAAAAATGTTTAGGGGTACTCTCATTTTGACTCAAGAAAACCACCATTTTATAGTTCAGATCAGGGGGAAATAAATACAGTAAATGGACAAAAGTACAAAGATTCACTAAATGTTTAGGGGTATGCATGCCCCCCAGATAAAAAAAAAAAACACTGCTCCTTTCAAATAGAAGGCTGTCCTCTGTAAAGGGATCAATTCCAGCTAAAGTCCCCTCCTTCCACACAGATCCTCTTGAGACCTCTTGCTAGTTTCTCTGCCCTCAGAGCCTCAGGGTAGGGGTGGCCTGGGAGAGGGCATTCTTTGTGGTGGCTTCTTCATAATACAGCTTCCGGAAGATTCAGAAGATGCACCTCTTTACCCTGGCTTTTGACACTTGAGGTGTATATATTTTTAGATCCCACCTTATTTTTTTAATTATCGTAAGTTGTTTTAGACCGTTTTTAACATTGCTTTAATGTTGGAACCCATCGTGGGACCTTAAGGCAAAGGGTGATAAATCAGTAAATAATCATCTGAACCTGTGCCTTAATTAGGGGCGGGATAGATGTGGCCTTTCTTCCCAACTTTGTGACGAACCCTTAGTTTGTTTTTGGAAGTCTATGTAGGCATGATTCAGCTAAAATTGTTGGGAAGCAGAGAATGGGGGCTTGTACATTTATTTACCTACCTTCTCCAGCTCCCAATATCTAAACATAGTTTGGAGCTGTGGAAACATGGGATCAAATGCAACGTTGCGCTGATGTAAATTGTTTGATTTGGTTGTGCATTTTTTATGTTTTATTTTATGACTACTTTTGTTATGCTGTAATGTATTTTTTCATGTTGTAGGCCACCATGAGTATGGTGTGGAAAGGCGCCACACAAATAAAATTATTTATCTATGTGTATGCATGTAAAGTGGGACGCGGGTGGCGCTGTGGGTTAAACCACAGAGCCTAGGACTTGCCGATCAGAAGGTCGGCGGTTCAGATCCCCGCAACGGGGTGAGCTCCCGTTGCTTGGTCCCTGCTCCTGCCAACCTAGCAGTTCAAAAGCAGGTCAAAGTGCAAGTAGATAAATAGGTACCGCTCTGGCGGGAAGGTAAACGGTGTTTCCGTGTGCTGCTCTGGTTCACCAGAAGTAGCTTAGTCATGCTGGCCACATGACCCGGAAGCTGTCTGCGTACAAACGCCAGCTCCCTCGGCCTATAGAGCGAGATGAGTGCGCAACCCCAGAGTCGGTCACGACTGGACCTAAAGGTCAGGGGTCCCTTTACCTTTTTTATGCATGTAAAAGGAGAGTAACCATTGAGAGCTTGTCTTTAGTAGCTAGAACTGAGGAGAGCTTGTTATATCACATTGGGGCAGCAGAAGCAGCACCTGAAACGTTTGTGACCTTCATGAATTGGAACAAAGATGCCTCTTGTTTTCACAACTGAAGGCAGGGGTGGGACACTTGTGGCCCTCCAGATGTTGTTGGACTCCAATTCCCATCAGTCCCAGCCAGAATGGCCAATGGACAAGGATGATGGGAGTTGCAGTCCAACAACGCCCACAACTTCCCTCACCTTGACCTACGGGTAGCATTTTGCTAGGTTAATGTTACCACTGACATGTAGTTAGCCAGCCAAATGGGCCTGAGGGCATGTTTTCATTCAGCCATGTCTGCATCCCATTTTGGCATAGGGAAACTATCACACGTTTTTAAATGATTGACATATAAGGCTAAATGTGGTTCAGATGGTAATCTGTACTGCTCTAGGCCACACATGGTTTTAGGAACAATGGGGTGAACTCCTCCAGTACCAGAGGCAAGAACAGACCATCTTCCAACGTCATGCATCCTTTTCAGATGAAGGAATACTGGCATTGGAAACTTTTCAAACAACTGTAACACAGTGACATGGTGACCTGTAACTACTAACATCTTTTATTCTAAAGGTTCAGAAACTAGTGTGGAAAGGTTGCCAAAACCACCTGGATTCACGCCATAACTTGGGTCCAGGATGCACTGGGCAGCTTTTGGCAGCCACTACCCTTACCTTCTCAGGTATGCTGTACACTCAAATGCTAAATTAAATTCATTAAATGCTATTAATAAATCATAGGTGAAGACCATTTGAAGTCTAGAGAGATTTGTGTCTTTCTCAATGGGGAACTCATATAACAAAAAGTGCTGCAGCACTTTTAGGATTCATCCCAGGGAACTATACAACTGGCCCCATCTAAAAGCTGTTTGTGATACGGTTTGTAGATCTATTGTTCCAAGGATTGAAAAGAGAGAGAGAGAAAAGTCCTACTGGATGCACTCTCTGGATGTGCTCTTGGTATTGAATAACATTGGTACAGTATTGAAAAACATTCATCTATGGATTTCTGAGATTTCCATCTAGTTGGCAAGGCTCTTTTTTGGAGGACGTATACAAAAGTCAAATTACTTACTTACTTATCAAACCTTTATTAGGCATTGTGCAAATAAAACCATAAAAGAGGAAATAACATATAAAAGCTTTGAAATATATATAAAAGGCAGCAGTTGGCTACATACATATATATATATATACATATAAAATCAGTGGTTTTCGTTGTTAACCTGCTCCTTGGAGGACTGCTACCAAAAACTCGGCTACCCCCGCCGTTACCCTTTGGTCGACGTCGGATTATGAGATAGAGCAATCGTTTCCTGCTTGGCAGGGGGTTGGACTCGATGGCCCTTGTGGTCTCTTCCAACTCTATGATTCTATGATTCTAGGTATTTTAGTCCTATGCCCAAATTACGTTCCCAGGACCAAGAAAATTTCTTTCACCAAATCTGTTATAGAGGAATTGCTGCTGTTAGATGAGGTCACCATAAATAGCATCTAATAAATATGTAGGTGATCAGAATCCATTCTTTGTATTTCAGATCAAACTTGTTAGCTGTTTTGTCTATTTAACAACTTACTCAGAGGGGTAAGACAGAAAGCTGGCCTATAGATATAAATACATAAACATGACTCTTCCTGGTCACACCAAAATGAAGCATACAGTTTTGTTTTGAATGTTTACCTCTTGCATGATGGCTGATTTAACAGCCTACAGTGCTCTTATCTTTGTTTTATACTGCAATTTTGATTTTATAAATATATTTTTATTCGTTATCAGATTTAAGAGCAGCTTATGGTACCTTATATGTTAAAATCCAAACACATCCAGTTTTGACACTCATCGTATTACAGAAATGAGGGGTCTTAAAAAAACAAGAGTGCACCAATTAGGAATACGACAAGAAACTGTCTTCAAGCTTACCTCATTTGTGATGAGATCTCCATCAAAGGCATTGCATTGCTGTGAGAACTGAAAGAGGTTTTGAAAGGAAGTCCAGCATGACTGCAGAGGAATGCATCTCAGGAACAGTGAGCACTTACAAAATAATACAGCTCAGTTGTAAGGAGATTGCTTTAATCCTCAGCTTCATGTGGGGCAGCTCTGTTTTCAGAGTTTAAGCACCATTGCATTAGACACAAACACTGCATAGCGCATATGTTGGAAAAAGTTCGGACTTCTCATAATATTTATTTGTAGATCCAAACTAATGTTGTGTTTTAACAAATATTATTTGAGGCTATGGCTTCAGGAGCTCTCTAAACCCCTGGAGGGAAAGAAAAGAAAAACCCAAAACCAAGCACGCACACACATTTGGCATGACTAATTAGGTCAGGAAGTTATAGAAGCCAGTACCCCGTCAAAGTCTCAGAGGCACTTGGTGAGTTCAGTGTTAAGTATATAGAATGTAATTACCATGCAAATCTGACAGCGGTGGCTTGTTGTGCCAGCTCTACAGCACACAAGTTCTAAACACACACCGGCACTCATGTTCCTGCACAGCTGACGTAATGGCAATGTTAAAATGGCAAGCGAACTATGATAACATCTCTGTGTTGAGAGTTGTCCAGATTTAGCAGAGCTAAAGGAACCTGAAACCCTATTACAACAGTGTTAAGACTTGACCTTCTGCCAGTCCTTTACTTCTCAGCCTAACCTACCTCACAGGGTTGTTGTGGGGATTAAATGAGGAGCACATTGAGCTCCTTGGAGGAAAATGCGAGATATGAATACATTAAACAAACAAAGAGGAGCCCCTGAGGCTGGGGAGCCAATCCTAGAGCACACCAAAGTTGGGAAAATGGGATGGAAAAAAATTGAGCAAAGCAAAAGGGACTATTATGTTCAGTAACAAGGCAGAAAACTCAAGAACTAAGGAGATGGCAAACAACAGGTTTCAGAAACTTCACCAGTGACCCTTTCTCCCAATGGACTGGACTGAAAATCAGAGCTCTTCCTTTTGGACAAGGCCCCCTTTTCATGTATTTTCTTTAATATTATTTGCAGGCTTCCTTCTGACTTATTAATGTGGCTAGACTGTAGCTTACTGGCTGGAAAATTGGACTAAGGGTGCAAGAGAATGGGATTCTAGCCTTATCTCAGACCTTTCCTGAAGCTTAGTAAAGTCACTCTACTTCTGTTAAGCTTTACTTACCTTCTTACCATGTACACAGACAGTATTTTATACCAGCATATTCACCAAGAAGTTTACAGTTGGTTGCTAGAATTTGCTTTTCCCATCAGATGCAGGAGAGAGATGTGTTTTGCCATCTAATGGGTGCATATTTAGGAGAATACATGCTTCAATGTGAGCTTCCTACAATAAAGCTTTTAAATTTTAGTCTAAATTCTGTTACTCTACTTTATGTGATTTTGAGTTAAATATAGTTACAGGGCAGATTACTCTGAATGTACTAAGGGTTTCAACTGGGACGCGGGTGGCGCTGTGGGTTAAACCACAGAGCCTAGGACTTGCCGATCAGAAGGTCGGCGGTTCAGATCCCCGCAAGGGGGTGAGCTCCCGTTGCTTGGTCCTGGCTCCTGCCAACCTAGCAGTTCAAAAGCATGTCACAGTGCAAGTAGATAAATAGGTACCGCTCCGGTGGGAAGGTAAACTGCATTTCCGTGCGCTGCTCTGGTTCACCAGAAGCGGCTTAGTCATGCTGGCCACATGACCCGGAAGCTGTACGCCAGTTCCCTTGGCCAATAAACCAAGATGAGCACCGCAACCCCAGAGTCATCCGCGACTGGACCTAATGGTCAGGGGTCCCTTTACCCTTTACCAAGGGTTTCAGTGTTTCCCTCTTCTAGCTCCTGTTCTTAATAAAGGTTACACTGTAGAATACAGTACTCAGTTTTTCAAAAATTTTTTTGGCAAAACTGCTGGCTCTTTGGTGACACAGCCCATTGATTGACACAAAAGCCCTGTCTAGTGCTGATACAGTGGTGCCCCGCAAAACGAAATTAATTCGTTCCGCAAGTTTTGTCGTCTAGCGAATTTTTCGTCTTGCGAATCACGAAATCCCATAGGAATGCATTGAAAATCAATTAATGCGTTCCTATGGTCAAAAAAAGTCCAAACAAAGCCAAATTTGGTACAACAACAGTTTATTAACTGCTCTTTAAAGTCACACATACTGTAAAGAGCAGTTCAAAAATTGAAGGGAAAATAAATTAACTTTATAAACAAAACATGTCTTTGTTTTTAGACAAAGGAAACAAAGTCGCGAGACGTTTTCGTCTTGCGAAACAAGCCCATAGGGAAATTCGTCTTGCGAGGCAAATCGAAAAGGGAAAACCTTTCGTCTAGTGAGTTTTTTGTCTTGTGAGGCATTCGTCTTGCGAGGTACCACTGTATTTACATTGGTGCAACATACTTTATTTCCGTTCCCTGCAGTTAGTTCAAATTTTTCCCTACACACAGATCTTTATATGGGAAAAAGTATTTTTGAAATAAATTTCACTGAAGGGTGTAACTTAGCTGTAACTACAATCTGAAAGTGTAGCCCATACATTCACACTATATGGATATTATATAGTACATTGTACAGCAAGATGATTTCAAGTCATAATAAAGGTAATGTTTTCCAGCTGTGAAAAAGTACACCAAACTCACTAAAACTAACAGTTGGTTTGTATGAATCTTGCACATTAACCAACCACACACATTTTAATAACTTAATCTTAGTGCAGAAGAGTTTGCAACAACTGACAAGTCACAGAATGTCAGTCCCGATTGTGATTGGTGTCCAATCAGTGCTTTGAGCTTTCTGTTCAAAGCTGCTTGTTGAGGAAATGCAGTGTTGCATGGAACTAACCCTGTAATTGAGAAAGGTCAAATAAATTTGAGTCAGTCACTATTCCCCCCCCCCCCGGAGTGGGGAGTAGTTTCTTAACTAGTCATACTCCATTTTCAACAAGGCCTTTTGGCTGGGGATAGATACCACAGGCTGCATGGTTTATGAAGAAATCTATATTGCTTTGCAAATAAAGGAACTCATGACAATCACATTGACATGCATTATCTGATTGAATTACTGCAGATATGCAATAGCATCAGAAAGCTGACTTGATGTGCGTGATTGAGGGGTTGTCATATTGCTTCAATTGAACTAATGCTTAAAGAATTGCCTCAATCTCTATCGGGTCCTGTGTGCCTTATGGTATTCACATTCTCTGCTGTTGCAGGTGTTCTACATATTCAGAGGGCCTTTTTAAATCTTAGTTTGTGAAAACAGATGGCAAATATTCAGTGTAATTCCCCTGCCAAGCCGTGGTGCCACCCTCTTACTAAAAAAGCTCCTGGGAGAGGGCTATTACCACAGGGTAAATTAAGTTGCAAATGCACAGCTTGAGAATGCTTTTACATCTATAATTAATTTTGGATGTGTTCAGGTGGTATCAGTAGTTCAGAATGCATTTCATCAACTTACCTTGGTGTTCCACCTATACCCCTTCCTTGACCAATATGGTCTGGCTAGTTATGCATATTCTTAACATAGTCTAGGCTAGACTATGGTGAAATGCGTGATTATTTATCTGTAAAGGATTCACAAGCTTCAACCCATGTGAAAAGTGGCACATAGGTAGCTAAATGGTAGTAGGTGGCTACCAAAGAAACAGTTTTTCAACAGCAACACCCAAACTATCAGCACTTCACAGACATTACCACCCAATAACCTTGTCATTCAGGCAGTCCTTCTGTTTTCAGCTGGCTTTTAGAAAGCATTTGCATTTTATCTCCTGCTTTTTATTGTTTTGCATTTTTATGTTCCAAGCCACCTTGGAACTATTTTGCAAATGGGGGAGCACAAATAACTCCAATAAAATAACTCATGGAAGCCGCATCCTGCTTGGCCACTTCCTTTTGCCTACTTCAGAAGTGATAAGCCATTTAGGGCTAAAGCGGGACAATATGTATGGCCACATCTGTCTTGAGAGTACCAACTTCTTAAATGCAGGTATGCAGAAACAAATTATAACAAATGTAACAGCACAGAAGGAAACAACATACATGCTACATTGAACTACTGCAGCAATATCCACAAGCATAATCAGGCCATTACATCATATCAATAACCCCTTTCCTCCAGAAGAATACTGTTTTTCATCAGTATGTCAGGAAAACCTAAAGCCCACCATAGACAGGCTGTCTACCAGCATCATAAATGATGCTCTCCCTCAGGCCGTACTGAAGACTTGATGGTTGGGAGGGCCTCCAGAGGCTGGATAAAATCTTGCTGAGCTCTCCAGCTTATGGGCTGGGGGTTCCCCACCCCTGAAATAAAGGTTTTATACACCATTAATTTAATACTGACATCCACCCCTTTTCATTTTGAAATATCTGTCTAAAAGCAGATTTGTTAAAAGAAAGTAACCCCCACCATTTACTGTTGTCTTTTAAGATTTACTCATAACATTACCAACATTTTAATGTGCAACAGAAATACAAACCAATCTGTACAAATAACTTTAAAGAAACTTGAGTGTATATATTGATACATGGTATATTATATTAACATGTAAATGGCTCTATATACAGTAAGATGAAGCATAATAGAATACATGGAGTCAGTGAAACATTAACATGTTAATGTATATTTTTTTAAGCAACAGTGTACATATAAAAACAATTTAATACAGAGTGAAAAACCATTCAATGCACTTACTAAATGCTGGCTTTTTGGTTATTTTTATCTATTTCACTAAATCTCAGACCTATATTCTTCATCTATACCAAGCAATAAAAGGAGCTTCCTACTGTAAGGGGGAAATGATAGCTTATTAGTAACAAGGAACTTCCACATTATTTTCAACTGAAAGGCAATAAGCCAGCTAGGTTTTGTGCATTTAAACCACTTGGTAACTGGATGAGAACACTTTTTAAATATCTTTATAGTAAAGCTTAATAATGCATCTTTCCTGTACAAACAACTTTTAAGCAACAACATAGATAGTAAAAAAAAAATCAATTGGTATATAAAACTATATATGTATATTCACACACAATATATAAAGGCCATGCTGGCCAGTACATAATCTATTCAGGCGCATTTCATTGCACAGAGTCAGGGGGAGGGAACTGATTACAGACACTTAGAGCACTGCTTCAAGCTTTGGTTTATTCTTAAATTAAAGTAGCTGTATTTCATATACCCTGCAGTCTTGACAAATCATTTACTCTGAGAAAGTGGCCACTTTCATTGCTGCACCCATGCATAATAAATTGCCTTTCACAAGCAATAATACAATTCCACACATGAAATTTGATTATAGGGCTTTTGAATGTGCCTCCTTATTAACTTTTTCTATATTTGGAATGCATTTAAATACTCTCAGAGAAAAATCTAATGAATGAAAAAAATAACTTCATGGTTCTTCACAGCTTTTTTCTTTTCTTTTTTAAACACATCCCATATTTTTAAAAGTCTATACAGGCATATATAAAAATAATTCCAATGTATGGCACGAAGATGAAATCCTCTACCAAAAATAAAATAAAATAAAATAAGTTCCCCATTGAAAGGTTGTATAGCAGTTGTTACCCTATACAAAGTGAGCTTCCCTGTGTTCTAGTTCTTGCATCCTTTTTGGCCTTAATCTCTGGTAGGTGGGCTTCAAGTCTGTAGGGGAAAGAGCTTCAGAAGTGGGTTTTTGTTGCTTTGCATGTTGGCCAGAGGAGCCCAAGGAGCCTTGGACAAGCCCAGGGTTCACAACTAGCTGTGGAGTCTCATCTCTGACGACTGCTGCACATGGTTTGGGTGCCAAACTCTCATCGCTCTGTTTGGCCTTACTGATGGGTGGTGGCTTATAGAATGTCCCTGGTGGTGGTTGCAAAGTTCTCGGTGTTCTGAAAGCAGCAAGCGTATTAGAGTCTGAGGAATGCCCTTCTGCTGTTGCCCTTGCAGCCCTGACAGGTACCGTATATGGCTTATTGGGAAGTATGGCATTTACTGAGTTGCTAGCAAGGTTGCTATGTGTAGTTAAGGCACTTGAGTTTACAGTGTCATGTGTTCGGTTCTCCTGGGGTATGTTAGTCACAATCATTGCTGTCCTTGCAGTCATTTCATACTGCTTATATTGCTTGTCCCAAGTTTTTTTCAGAGTCTGTGGGTCAAAGCAAGAAAGCCTACAGCCGGCATTTACAGCTGGAAGTGGCTGCGTCTCAGAAACTTCTTCAATTACAGGACTTCTGCCAATATTTTCTGTACTTAGACCTGCATTTCGTGAGTTTCTCTCATTCAAAACACAGGGAGGAAGCATTTGACCTAGAGGTAAACTCACAGGACGAACAACTGGCTTTGTCCTATGAGTGCGTAAATGAACTTTGGTTATTTGACGATTCGGTCTTAAAAGGTGACTGGCTTTAACACCATCTTCAACTTGAGGGTGAGATTGCTCATTATCTGGATCTGAAACTGCAGCCACAGCATTGCCTAAGGAAGAAAAACATTTATTTTGACTGTCAGTTTGCCAAGAGAAAGCATTAACTTTGAATAACATTAGCCAGAAATCAAACTGGTCTCTAAATGCAACTAAGTATATTTTAGAAGATCACACCTCTCAGAGAATAAGCAGAGAACACCAATATTGCCATTATATTCAAGACCATATTAATTCCAGGCTATTTTAAAAGTTTGCTTTTAATTTCTTTTTGTTTTTAACTTTTTGTGATTTTATTGTTTGATTTTATGTTTCAATATTGTTGCAAATGGCTGTTATCTATTTTTATGATACAGCGGTATTTAAATATTTTTATAAATAAAATAAAAAGTGCCAGACATACTGTTTCAAAGGATTTGACACCTGCAGGCCACAAAGAGACTTTTTATCTTCCTGCTGGCTGTTATTACTCCATAAGGCAGACTAAGGACTTGCATAGTCAGTTTAAGTAGAACAGTTTGCATTAAAGACTGCAGAACCCAATCACCCAGATTTGTACCTGTATGCATACCTACAGTTTAGGATTATAGTACTATATAAGCCATGGGTGAAGCTTCCATTTAAAGAGTTTTGGATATGAATCAAAAAGAAATCTTAGTCCTATTTCTATCAAATTTTTCACAAGAACAACCCAATAGTTAGGATAAATCAGCCTGGGAAGAATCAAAGGTCTCTTCTGGGAAAGGAAGGAAGGAAGCCTTTTTACAGACCTCAGGAAAAAGCTAATACAAGACAAATATATCGGGCCAGCAAGTATAAATATACTGCTTTAAACAGCTGCTTTGGATTTTTATCTCTCTCCATATTATTCTCTTTCAAACGGAGTGAAAAAATGGTTGTTATCCCTCACTCACAAGATTATTTACATTAGGGGTATCATTACTATAATGCAAGAAAATAAGTATTTGATAAACGTCTATTTATGTAAAGTTATGAAGTGGGTGGGGAGTTTTCCTTGTTCTCTCCTGATATTAGAACCCAGGGACATCCAATGAAGCTGAATGTTAGAAGATTAATGAGACAAAAAAAGGAAGTACTTCTTCACACAGTGCATACTTAAACAATGGAATTTCCTACCACAAGTAGGCTACGAACTTGAATTGTTTCAAAAAGGGCTTTAGACAAATTCATGGGGGGGGGGGAGGAATAAGGCTGATAATGGCTACTAGGCATGTATGTCATAGCTAACCGCGACCTCCAGTGTGTTTCTAAATACAATTTGCGGTATGCTTATGAACACCAGTTGCTGGGATTCACAAGGAGGAGGAGTGCTATTGCACTCATGGCCTGCTTGCAGGCTTCCCATCAACATCTGGTCAACCACTTTGAGAAACGAATGCTAGATTAGATGGGTCTTTGGTCTGAACCAACAGGTCTCTTACTATACTTCTTACTATACTCTTATTCAGGGATCAGCAAACTTTTTCAGCAGGGGGCCGGTCCACTGTCCCTCAGACCTTGGGGGGACGGACGGACTATATTTTGGAAAAAAATATGAACGAATTCCTATGCCCCACAAATAACCCAGAGATGTGTTTTAAATAAAAGTACACATTCTACTCATATAAAAACACCAGGCAGTCCCCACAAATAACCCAGAGATTCATTTTAAATAAAAGGGCACATTCTACTCATGTAAAAACATGCTGATTCCCGGACCATCCGCAGGCCGGATTTAGAAAGCAATTGAACCACATCTGGCCCTCAGGCCTTAGTTTGCCTACCCATGCTCTTATTCATAGGCCTATATATGCCTTTGTGTTGCACAGTTCTTAATTACATACATTTTATCTACTTAAACAAAGCAAATTAGCTTTAGGTTTCTGTTACTTGAGGGAACTCAAGGCATTTTTTCACTGAAAAACAGTTTCCTGTTATGTTTGAACTGTCAATTATGATTAATGTTGTCTAAACGAATCAGGATATGGAAGCCAACTTTAACCCATGGCTTCATTTTCAGGCTTGCTTGCTGTTAGGATGTAATGGGAAGCTATGGCTAACAGCAGTTTCCTGTCTTGTTTCCCTTTTCTTGTAAAGGGTTGAGTAGAACAGCTGAATGTAGACAGATGAAGCTCGTTCACATCTCCACTTATTGAACTGAGACCTGACTGTCCAAACATGGCCAATAACTCAAAAGCAGCATAACCACCCTTTGGAAAGGCTTCATAACAATGTGCTTTTTAAACACACGTGATGTGCTGAGACAGTAAGCTGTCAACTAAGAATTGGCTTCTTTTCATTGCACCAACAGAAGTCGTAATAATGAAAGGTTTCTTTTGTACCTGAACATACAGGAACCTGAAGGATAGCAAGATAGCTGTATGAATACTTGCAATTCAGGAAACTGACCTGGCTCTTTTGCTGGTGCAATGTGGTTTTCTAAGACTGAGACAGGAGAGGGTTCTGAAGGAGAATTCCTTCTGCCAAGACTCTGTTTAGGTCCAAGTTTGGAGTTCCATTCTAGGGAATAGGAACACAGCCAGCAACATAAGCAGTTAAATCTCAACAGGAAAGCCTAGTTTGATAGTGACTATAAGCCCGATGCATTTTCAATCTGCTCTATGGATTCCATAACAAATGTCAATACTTGTCCCTTTAATGAAGAATGACATGCAGTGAACACGTGAATAAAAGTTCTGCTTCATTTTTCTATCCATCTATTGTACTGTAGAAATGCAAAACACTAACCTGTCACTAATGCATCAGAATTCTGGTGGGTGTCTTTGTTGCCATCTGGTTCTTCAAATGATATACTAGCCTCTGAATCCTTCCTCTCATTTTGGACCAACTGGATGCTCTGTCAATAACAGCAATATTAAAAATTGGCTGAATACACTAGCACAAGTTCAATGCAGTAAATGAAAGTTATTGTTTCACAGCAGACACTCACTTCTTTCACAGCAACACAGGGCGACGTTTTTCGTTGCTGATATGGATCTCTATCTTCAGCTGTTAAAATACTTTTAGCGCAAGCAGCACTGTCTTCTAACCGAGGTGCAGGTGATAAAGGCTGCGGCGAAATATCAAAGATCTTCTCATAATATGTAATAAGGAGCTCAACTACCCGGGCCTGATATGGGTAGTCCACAAGTGAAGAGAGAGAAAGGGTAGCATCTGTCTGACGTGGCCTGATCAGAGTTGGGCCAAATATAATACCAAGGTTGCTGGCAGACATTTTATTTTCATCGGATTGCTCAGTAACCCTGCATAAAAGAACAAAATACAGAGAGGCTTTTTGAACATTGCTATGAACCCAACATGGTACATTCACTACAAAACCAACACTACTCAAATCTCCACATTAATTTCACTATTAATCATCATCATCCAATTAGTGTTGACAAGTTGAAAAAGAGAGAAGGAAATATTAAGCCTCATTAATATTAATATGTTCACACCACCAGCTAGGAACACAACAAAAATCTAAAGGCATATTTCTGAATGTATATGTACAGGCTGAGTTGAAGTTCCCTTACCTGTACAGATGACCTAAAAGAAACTGGAGTGTGTTATAGTTTGGTGCAGGCAGCTGTTTCAGTAGATCTTTGATTTTAAGAATGATCCTATTCAGTTCAATACACACTGACTGTCTTTTTTTGGACCTGGGGCTCATCCGTTTCATATCCAGTTCTTCATTAATACTTTGGCTCTCCTTTGCAAGGCCAATGAATTCATTATAAAGCCGAAACAAAATCAAAGGTTCAGGGAGCTGAGGGAAAGAACGTCAGAAATTTCAGGCTTCGATTTTAGCTCAATTCAACTGTTTCCTTCCTATTACTTCCTGATGTCTAGTCTAGTTCCTTTTCTTTTTTGAGAGGCTTCTGAGCTTTAGTTTTACTGATGTCACTTAGCCTCTGCGTAAGTAAGATACTGAAAGCAAATGAGGTGGTATTTATTGATAAAGTAAGAAATCCAAATTAACAGAAATGTTAGTTTTTTAAATTGTTCACTAATAGTATATATTTTAAAAAGAGGAATACAGCAACCAGAGTCCCAGAGGTAGTGACACTAGTCTGTCCTTTTACAACATCAAAGAGACTGGCAAGTCTCCTCTTCTGTGTACCTACCAGACACCCACAGATAGGGTATAGAGAACAGAGAGAAAACAGTCTTTTTCAGTACACTTGCTGTTAAATTTAAACTACCCCATCAAACCAAACCCTTGTAACTGATTCAAGAATATAGAATACCCTTTTCATATTGAGTATGGGCAAACAGCATTCTCACTTGACCTTCAGCAAAGTTAGGTATCGCCTGTGGCCCATGCAAAATGTCAAAACAGCTTCACTGGCAAAAAGGCAAGTGCTTTCAGCCTATTACAACTTGCTTCTCAAGGAACATTTTCTGAAGGATTAGAATGCTTCTTGGGTGGCGGAATCAACCTGCTTCAACATCTCAGCTTGTTAAATAATCTCCCCAAAATCCACAGCCAGTCAAATTTGTTGCCTGATTTTAGTGATGTTGGCTTTAGTGGCACAACAAATGCAATTTAAGACAAGTGTTTTCTCATAGTGGCCCAAAATATCTTAATTACAAGTTTCCAACAGATGTCTAGGATCAAGTCACACAAAAATCAGCTTCGCAAGCAGACCTCAACAAATTTCCACTATATTTTTAGTAATACAGGAAAAAGAGGAAGTATCCACATTTATTCTGGCATTCAAGGTTCTCATTTATTTTATTTTCAAATATTATTTGTATTCTGCTTCTAGGTGGGAGTTCTGGAAGTCTCCCATTAAAACAAATGGTTAAAGTACACTCCTGCTATGCTGTGCAGCACCTGACACCATAAGTGGAACTTTCAGGTTTTACTTAAAAAGAAGCTACAAAAATACAGCTTAGTTTTTTTTAAAAAAACTGAAGCTAATTTGCAACCTAGCATTAATACAAAGTATTAAAAATCTAACATTTATATGGTTAATACGTCGGAATTAGGACCCAGCACTATGTCTCCCCATAAGCTAGTAGGGAGCAATTTCATTGGCTCAGAGACAAAAAAGTTTAACCATTTTAGGAGTATTACTTGCCCCTTTTCCCTATCCACTGGGTGTAAGTAACAAGTAAGCAGCAGCTTCAAAGATGAATCCTCCCACCAAGTGTCTCAAAATTCAGACATATGAAAGACTAAAAAACAGAAAGCCTCCCATTTATACTTAATTTGCTAGTCAGATGAAACAAGAGAATTATGCATATTTACCTGGCGAAGATATAATTTAAGAACATTACTTATGTCATGTGCATAGAGTTCAGATAATTCCACCAAGTCCTTTCCATTTTCAAAAGCTTGACAAAGCTTTTCAACTCTTGATTTGGCTCCATTCACACGATATATACCCTTTTATATAAGGAAAAGTTGTAAGTACTTGCAAAACCAAAAGGTAAGCTAAATTAAAGATAAGGGTGTTGATTCATCTATTCACTAAATATTTACCTTTACATTTAGGGCTCGGCTTTCAATTTCAGAGGTGCACTTTTTTATGATGAAGGGGATGCCGTCTGGGGAATTTTTAGCAGCTTGCGTAAACTCAACTCCAAATAGATGAAGTCTTCCATGGAGTTTCTTGTGTCCACACTGAATAGCTAAAGTCTCCAAGCACTTCTTGTGACAGGCAAGTGAACACTAGAGGAAATGTAACAGAAATAAAGGTCCTTTCAAACCCAGTTCAAAATGATAGCAGAGCAACAGAATCTTGCCCTAAAACTTAAAAGGGCAGATAATTTTTAGATCGGCTGAGTCCAATAGGCTCTTAAAATGGGCAGATCCAAAATACAAGCATTGACCTCTCTGCCAAAGCTTCGTTAATCACGACAATAAGGAGAGGGCTCAGTTTTGCTCATGCAGCTTTAATCAGCCAAGATGGGCAAGAGCCAAATGGTGAACAAGTTTCCAGTTGACTTATGTATAAACTTAACAGGCATTTGTGTTGCACTTGACATTTTCCCCCCACATAGTGCTTATCTCTACACAGGAAAACATGTCACTACTTCAATCCACTTGGCAACCCCCAAAGCTGCATTTTTTAAAAATCACAAGAACCTATAATGGACTTCCCATTTAACATGTACTTTGGGTCTTAGTCTCAATGAGCTCCAGGTTGAAGCCTGGATAACCTAGCAGAGGTTTTTTTTGGGGGTGGGGTGGGCTTTGAGCCATTCAATTGGTCATGAGTGAAGAGGGGAGCAGCAACTTGGGAGTTCATCTAAGGCGCAAAATGCCCTGACACCAGCACTGGTTGCTTCAAATCAGTTACCTCACATCTCTAGAGCACCTCATACTGAAAGAAGCCCTTTAATCTGCAGAGAGCAAAATTTTCACATGATCTGACTGCAGCAACAAAGCCTCCCCCAAGGAAGCCAAACAATGCTTGAATTTCTTACCTCTTCACACTCTGCTCCATGAAATACCACCAGACTATCACATTCTCTGCATTTAGACGGAGCTCTCAGCTTCCGCAGTTTGTGGGTTTGTGCTGCCTTAGATAGAATCGTGTTTCGAAAAGGTCCAGGTGAACTGGTCATTTCAGATGCTAGATCATTCAAACCTTAGAACACAAATTCTGTTATTAGCTCTTTAATGTACTGGGGGGGGGGGAATGGCATAATAGAAAAACAAGTTCTTTATACACTGCAATATGTTTATTGGTTACATAAAACGACACCCAGGGGTCACTACTGTAAGAATATACAATACTGTAATGGCTTGCCTGTGGGCCATTTTGACAGGTGAGTGGGGCCTCCCATCTGTCACTCCTTTGCAAGCAGTGACAGCAGTGAAATGGTCGTTGACTGTACAGGACTAGCTCTGAATTGTATATTTTAAAAAATGTACCAAGGGAAATAAAAAAGACATCTTTGTGTGGGTACACACACATACACACTCACACTTTTCTACCTCCTAATATATTTGCATGTTTCCACTCAGATACTCTGAAATGAGGCCTTAACATGAGACCATAATCCTGAGCATGCATGTAGAAGATTGCAGCCTTAGAAGGGCTGAGGAACAATTTGAATCATTTAATAATTATATGGAATAGCTCCCAATCTTGTACTTCTGTTTTGGGGGGGGGGAATAACCTTTGTCCAGTCATGCATTTCTACAAGCTCAAACATATGGTGGGCTTTGAAGTTTCCTGCCAATGCATCATGCAAGCCAGAAGAGAAGCTGCTTACTATTTTCCACTCTGCTATCAAGCAGGCATTTAGCAGAAACATTGGCATTATAACTAAGCAGTTAAGCCTAAATTTTTCTAAACTGGAGAAAAGAGTTCCAGTTCTTAGTGTATGTTAAGCTGAGAGGATTCGCTAATCTACTTCTTTGATCCGACGAGGCAAACATTCCAATTATCTCTGGTTCCCTACTCTCTTCTAACAAAACTCAGGGAAGGACATCCAAATATGATTAATACCATGAAGCCTACTTGCAGCAAATTATTAATTCAATTATGAAGATACATTACCAGAGTCTGAAGGTGAAGGTGGTTCTCTTTCATCAAGATCATCCGCAGATGACATGGTACCAGTAGATGGTGTCCGGGGAAGCCTTCTTTTAAAGTCCCCTATGAAAGAGGCAAGGCTTTTTTCAGACTTTAAAAGAAGCTGCCTATTTAATTCTATCTATCTATTTATTTTAAAATTATATACTGCTTGAATGTCAGAAAACCTCTAAGTAGTTTACAAAATATATGAAATAAAACATTGAAATTCTTTACAAAAGCAGTTAAAAACAAGTATATAAAGGCATTCAAAATATTATTATAATTTTACTAGGCCATAAACGCTAGGGGGCTAAAAAATCCCACTATCTCAGTGCTACTCTGTGCTATCACAGTGCTCCCTATTCCTATGGTAAGTGGTATCAAAAGCCACAGAAAGATCAAGAAGCAAGAGAAATGGCAAACTCTCCTTGTCCAGCTCTCTGTAAGGTCATCTGTTAGGGAAATTCAGTCCTATGACCAGGTCTGAACCCAGACTGAAACAAATCTAAACTATCTGTCATCCAAGAATGCTAGGTGATACCCTACCACAACTCTCTCTACTATTCCCCATTCCCAAAGGGGGTATTTGCAGCTGGTTGATGGTTATTCTAGTCCAAGAGGTCCAGGGCTGGTTTCTATAGGAGAGGCCACATCCGCAACTCATTCAAGGCAGAAAGTATGACCTCCTGCAACTCCATCTCCTATATTTAATAAGCCAGGTGGGACAGGGGTCAAGAGGGCATGTGGTTGGGTGTGTGAACATCAACACCTTGTCCACATCATCTGCCTGCATAAGCTAAAACTGATCCCACAAGATATCACTGATCTTGGCATTGGGTACTTCATCCAGAATTGCAACAAGTGAAGAGTCAAGTTCACTTGAAAGTCATGTGACTTTATCCTCAAAGGGTGTAGTCAGTTGGTCACAGCAGACCCACAATGGGAGTCAGTAACTTTCAGATGGTTCACAATAAAACTGTCAACCAGCTACTAGAGGAGGTAACGCAAGCTACAAAATTAGTATTCTTCGCAATCTGCATTGCCACATAGTAGGCATGATTATGAGCACTAGCCAGTGTTCAGTTGGATTCAGAATGAGACTTGCCCCACTTGCACTCTAGTCTTCACATGATTTTCCATAGCCCAAAGCTCCCCAGAATACCAAAGATTCCTCCAGAGCATTCAGGAACTCCTCAGGTTACATCAGCCTCTGAGGGTGGGCCATCCGAACGAGCCCACCACCCTTACAGGGAGGGAAACTGTCACCACTAGTTCAAACTTTACCAGATAATGGTTCAACTATGACAAGGTTGCACACACACACACACACACACACACACACACACACACACACCACCCAATCTTTGGTCCATCCCTTATAGCACTTGGAGGTAAAAACAACTTCAAGGGTGTGCCCTGCATAATGTGCTGGACTGATGACCAGTTGACACAGCCCCATGGCTGTCACCAATACCATGAAGTCCCAAGCTGGCCCAACTGCAGTCTCTGTGGATATTGATGTCACCCAAGTCTATTGTCCTTGGGTCCTCCAACGCCACACCAGAGACCATCACAGCCAACTCAGAGATGCTACTGGGTAACAGGGTAATTAATAAATTAGAAGCACCCCCAGTCCATTTCTCTGACCCCAAACCAATGCAGACTCTCTAAGTCCATCCCAAGAAAACGAAGCTTTCTGGGAAAAGAGATGGTGCTTCTATGGATAATAGCAACGCCACCACTTGACCCCCACAGTCAAGCCTGGTGCTGTACTGACTACCAACATAGGCACAGCTAAGTCAGGTCAGGGCCAACCAGATTACCCATCCCAGTTTTGGTTATGCACTATGGCTACACATGATCAGCATGAACTGGTCTGGCCTTCAACAACAGCACTACTAGATCAGAGAGTGGGGCAACTAAAATGGAGGACAGGGGCCAAACATCTAGCCTCTGCCCCAGATGGTAGTCTGTCAGTCCACTGCAGTTATGCCTTCCCCTGCCCACTGCCGCTGAAACTGGAAATTTCATCCAATAGATACTATTTATTAGTGTTTGAAAATTAATATTCTCTGTACCTGGGCTTGCAGATGGAGAGTCTACAGACCGTGATTCACTGCTTCCTCCTGCACTTTCAGAATCACTGCACATTCCTCCACTCTGGTTACCAACTGACCAGGATCTGAATGGTGGGGGGCCACGCACAGCTGTAAGAGAAGAAAAAGAATGAACTCAAATGGTAAAATAAAATATTAAAGCCAACCTTGTACTATTAAATTACAAGCATTTCAACAATTTTCTACATTTGCTGCTTGGTTTGTGCTGGAAGCAGAACAAACTTATTCAGCTTCTAGTCATATTTTATCCGGTTTGCCAAAATAAGTACTGTTAAAATAAAAAATCAGTGAAAAATAAAACAAAACAGAAAGCAAAACCCCAAAAACCTAAAAAGTTTTAATTTAATTATGATCTTTTGTTTATTACAATAACCATCTGAGTACTGGCAATGGGTTACTGTAGTGACCTTTAAAGGAAGACTACTTTACCATGAAGATTTAGAAACCTACTAAAATATTACCAGAGACATCTGTGGTGCTTGATGATCTTTTTTCTCCAATCTTTTGAGATCGATGACAGCTTGGACTTGTGATGTCTTCTAGTAACTGAGCGGGAAAATCTCCTGAGCACTGGGATAAATTTCCTTGTGATGCATGGACATTGTTTGATCGTTTACTGAAAACCCTGGGGAGAGGAAAACACATTTTTATTTTTGGAAATATCCACCCCCTAGCAGGCTCCAAGGCTCTTTGCCTGCCCCCATCTCCTGAATTGTTCCCACAGGACAGTAGATAGTAGATGGAGGGGACAGGTTAGTCCAACTAGAGCATGTCCTGAGTTGGATTTTGTGCTTTTTTGCCTTGTTTTGAAATGAAATGAGTGTATGTGTTTGAACAAAGAACAAGGGCATATAATATTTATTAGTTAGTTGTGGGACTCTCTGTGGTAGGATGAAATTTGTTTCATCCAGTATTTTATTTTCAAATGTAAGCTTTTGGTGCTTACAGCATTTATCCATCAGCAGAGTTGATTGATTCAATTTGCAATTGAGGTGTAAGGCATACCAATTCTGCACGGGACTTTTGTAATTAAGTTGTCAAATGCAACTTCCACTGCCTTCTTATATTTGCACCCTAATTTTAGATAATAATAAAAAAAATCCACAACATCCAAATGCAGAAAGAGCTTATTAGTCATGTTCAGCAGCAGGAAGTCTATGCTTAATCAGCTTTCTCCTCCCAGCACAACAGAAGCTGCCCATGTTTCCCTAAGTAATAGCCTTAACAACTTAGTTATCTATCATAATAGTAATTTATCACGAGAGAGCTCAAAACAAAAGACTAAAATAGGTGCTCTCTTTGGATGACTTAGTTGAAGTGCATGTGAAAGTCCCTTTTATCTCTGGAAATGCTGGAGCATAGATTTAAGACAAATTAATGACAGGCAGGAAGTCTACAGACAAGTATCCCAAGACTAACTTTGAATTTCTTGGCTATTATAACCTCAAGCTTTACGTTAAGAACTTTTGAAAGAGTTACATTTTCTTATATTCAGCTTTTTTGAAACGGAAAACATAAAATTGTATTTAATCAAGTTCCAAACCTGACTTAATACTGATATTAAATGTTGCAAAAAAAAAGTTTTTATGAATAAAACATTTCCAGGCTTTTTATGAATGTCTTGCAGAGGTTAAGCAGTATAAGAGCCCACAGGCCTAACTTCAAATACTGCTTCCATCATTCTACCCCCTTATTTCCAATACTCAGACAGGGAACGTTGCTTATGTAATCTAAATGGCACCACCCATGCTCAAAAGAGGAGGTTATTAGCAGACTTCTGGAAACCCCAAGGTTTAATGTACAATATTTTTAAAAGTAGCCTTTAGGGGTGAACTACCAAAACATCTCAGTGAGGACTGAGCATCTTCAACAGCCACAGAATGCTGACTTTCTGGTGGGAGGACGACGACTGGAAAATGGGGAGAGAGGATGTAACAGAATGCAGTATCCTGACCAGGAATTCTTCATGCTGCAGTGTGTTTTGTTGCAAGTCCCACTTGTCCCAAATTCTCATGCTCAGCAACAAGAATAGACATAGTGATAAGCATCAACTGTTGCCGCAAATGGCTGGACAACGAACTTAAGTGAGAGCCAAGAACTTGTGCAAGCTGAAGTACCTTCTCCATATCTTTCTTTTTTTGGCTAAATGAAAAAAAAAATCCTCAGCAAAAAACAACAACAAATACTAAACTCTGCTCTACACTATGAAAAGTCACCTGTCTTTTAGGACCCATTTCCATTCATTTTTCAACAATGCCTGACTTATTAAAGTAACAAGTTCTTTCTCTCTTTTATTTTCTATCTACATTCCTCTAGCACTTTGTTCACATTTGCTGCCAAGTAAGCGAAGATGGTATCTGAGCTCTCACCCTCCAACCTGGGAGCTCTGAGTTTCAAAGGAACCCGATTCAATGGGAACATCATCTTTTGGCAAATTCTTCACAAATTCTGAGAACTTCTGTCCTGGGTCATAAAGCTTGGCACTCTCACAGAGGGACTGACAGTTAACTGGTAGAGACACAACCTGGGCATGCTGCATCTGGAACAGGTTAACTGTTGCCTGGGTGGAACAAAAAAGATATTTGAAATAGAGTTATTTCAAGAAACAAAGGTTTGAAATATTCCCCGCATCTCTTAAAACTTACAAAAATAGTTCACAAATGATTTTTTTTAGGTATTAAAAAAACAAACTAGCCTGTATGTCAGTAATCACAATTACAGCTTTCTGTCATAGTTTGCTCAACTTTTCTTAAACTCCTCCATTTCCCTTCTGTCAGTATACTTAGGTTTCAAGAAAGCATGTGGATGCAAGATGTATTTATAGTTAAACCAACCTCTCTTTTGTGAGACTGATGGATAGAAGTCAGTGAAAGGGTGAATTTTGATTGCCTGTAGTGGTAATGGTTTGGATCCAAAGAAGCATGAGTGTAAACCTGCTTATACAACAGGTTGTTCCCTCCAAACCTTGCTTAAGCCCCCTAAATGCCTGAAAAAACCCTTCCTAAGGTTTGGGAGACCCTCTAGCATAACACAGGGAGCTGTAATGCGAAGAAGAACTGGTAGATCTCATGGAAGCCACTTTGCACAAGTGAAACTGCATTTCACTCATGAAAGAATTGGTTTAGATAGAAACCAATGTTTTTTGGAAACTTTACTTAATCAGCAAGACCAAAAAAAAAGAAAGAAAACTATAAAATGTTGAAAAACTAAGTCTCTCGGTATTCAGAAATCTGAAGAGAGAACATAAACAAATTGCAGTGTTTGTAGTTGGTACACAGCAGTTTGACTAGAAGACTCAAGCTTCCATATTTAGAAATGTGATATGGACCAGCCTCTCATCCAAGATGCTGCTTTGGTTGCCCCCCATTTATTATAAAGTTAAGGATAAATATGCAAGGCATAGCTGCAGAACAAATTTAATGCTAAAATTTAATGCCCTTCCATTTCGGTATCATCCACATTTACAAAAAAGCTGTATCCTTCAATTCAACGTAAGTAAGTCTTAAGAGACAGAATGCATCATAGTACAGTTCATCCACTAAAGTTAAATAGCAAGTATGTATACAAAACAGATTTATCATCTAAGATTCTAGGCCTTTCTTCCCAAAGACAAATGGACACTTTATACTAATACACAACCTCGTGAACTCTTCTGCTTGTCTTCCTGATATCTGCCTTCCATGAATGGTTTGCTATAATTAAGCTGTGGAAACTTATGTGTTATCTAGATGGATATTCCAATTTATGAAATAAATAACTTCATGGACAAACCATTCACAAACATCTTTTGCCACATGTTGTGTGAAGCTTGTCTAGTTTCATGAGATGCTTTGCAGACTATTTAGCAATTCAGAGTGCTTGACATCATAGTACCAGGAAACCACTCAATACTGGACAGACTTCAAAAACGGGGTGCCAGGAACAATAGTATTCTATTTAATCTACTACAAGCTATTATCAATCAAGTCACAGAAGCTTTAAGTCAAAGGTAAGGCAGGCCAAAGCTGCAGCTGTATTTCCCCCCACTTGCCACTTTATGAGGTAAGGCTCTGAATGTTGGCTCACTGATGTTTCAAGATAACAGAACATGAAGAGATTCTCTACTTAGTACCAATGCACATAAAGAAAAACCAATGAATCTGGCATTTCTGATCTCCGACTCACAGTGGGGAAAGTGGAGAGCAGGGGGTGCACAAGACAAAGGGTTGCTGCAGCTCTTTCAGCACTGTGGAAAACCATCATTCCCCATTACCTCTGAACTAGGCAAGTGGCTCTGTTTAGATAGTTCTCCAGACTACTTTTAAAAATTACTAATATACTGAATGAAACAATCATAGAGACACCATTAAGACAGTTCTGCAAACCATGGGTATGGAGGATGAGCAATGAGTCATGGACTTGCCTGTTTCCCCTCTCTGCATGGCTTTCCTATCAGTTTCCTGTTTAGCATTAACCATGATTTTGTCAGGGCATCTGAACTGGCATGCTATAATTGCCAAGTCTTCCAAACCAGAATATGAAACCATGGTTTGAAGTGGGTTTCCAATCTTGGGTTGGAGACCAAACACTAAGCACAGCGTTCTAATTCAAGCAGCTTGGCAAACTATGGTTTGTGCTAAAACAATAAATGTAGAAGAAGCATGGGTTGTTCATGATATACTATTACACCACAGCTTATAGGCTGGCCCAAATAAAACCAATATGATTGCTTTAGTCAATATACCAGCAGTGTTGGCCATAATGCTTCAGAGATATATATCAAATCATTTTCACACATGATATTCCAACAATAATGATTTTCTTCTAGTCTAGAACACAAGGAACACATTCTTACAGCTTTAAGTGTGAGGTCACACTGATAAACAAGTTCCCGTAGCTGGGTTAAGACATCACTTTTGAAATTTTCTAGATCATTTCGTTTTTCTTCAACTTCAGCCATGCTGGCTTTGAAATGTTCATTGGCTTCTTCAGCCTACAACAAATTAAACATGTAAAGAATGAGTGATGGTGAAGAAACTTCCTATTAAAATACCTGAAGAAACCCTACCTTTAACAGTCCACAATAAAAGCACTTTATAATTTCATAAGTACCAGCCAACATGTCCTATGAATCACATTTCCAAGAACTAGTATAACACTGCATTTCATTGCTAACATATCTAAAGAAGTTTTCTTACCTTTAGGAGAGCCTCCTCTTCAAGTTTTCGTTTTTTCTCAAGTTTACTGACATCTTTAATAATACCCCCATTGGAGGTCAGATGCTCCTCTTCAGCACGAACAGTTGATGATTTTGCCTTTTCATATTCATCTTGCCGCTGAAGATATAATAGCTTTGCTTTTTTAACGGTGGATTCCAGTTCTTGCTGCTCATTCCAAAAGAAAGCATCTCAATATTAGCAGTTTCAATGTTGTAGAATAGAGAAATGCAACACATTATATTCTAACTCAAAGCTTGTTAATCATCATCATCATCATCATCATCCAGACATTGAGCTGTGGGAATGGGAGTATGAGTAAGCATAGGAACTGGTGGCCTTTATGCCATAAATGTGAAGAAAATTGTAACTAGTGGATTTTTCTTTCTTTTTTAAAATATTTAAAACCTTTTCAATGAATTACAGTAAGTAATATATGCTGAATGCCTATATTGTATGCTCTGCAGACAAATTTGGAAGTTTAGAATTTCTATCTGAAACAAAGGGTGATGTCTCACATAGTATGAGTGAAGTCTTCTCATGCAATGGGGCTTCTCCTCCTGCACCTCCCTAAATCAGCTCCACAAGTTCCCCAAACCTACAAAGCAGATTTTGGGAACACAGGGGGATGTTGGGGGAAGAAGGTTTCCATTGTGCAAGCAGATGGACATCCCCTACAACATATTATGTTCCAATATACCAACCATTTTCTTTTGTTCTCGTTGCCAAAGCTCCTTGATCTCCTTCCTTTGTTTATCCAGTTCGCTTTTCCTTCCAAGGAGTGGCTACATGAGAGAAATCCAATGACTGTGTAAGGAAATGTCAATGACTAAAATATATATGCCTGTGAGCTATGCATGTAAAAATGCTTTTAAATAGAATTGGTTTTACCTGAACAAATTTATTAGTTTGGAGAGCTGATGCCGTTTGTTGCCAGAGCTGACTGTTCTCTACATCATTTTGGAATGCATTTATGAATATTGATTGGAATGGCATGTAATCCTGTAAGCCAAAACATGTAAATTAGTAGAGTATTCTTCTAGGTCAAATTCTCCCACTGATTTAAGTGGAAAAAGTGCTTTAGACAGATCCGTGACAAAATTAAGTTGGTATATTACATCAATACCCTTATGTAAACCTTCATTCTATTAAGACAAAATGTTCAGTTAAAAAAACCTAGTTCCAGAGTTGCACTTGTAACAATACATAAAGTACTGTAAAACAAAAGAAAAAAGTTTGCTTAATTTTTCTTACTTTCAAGTAGCAAAAAAATAAGCCAAAAGAATATTCATCAGAATTTAAATAGAAAAAACTACAAATAAAGGAAACAGCAAAGAAGAATTCAGTGGAACTTCCATGATCAATAGAAGTGTGTGTTATTAACAGTTCATTTTTATTAAGTGAACACTCACCTGAGGGCCAACAATAGCTTTAGTTGTTTCTGCCATTTTTGCCAGGCTTTTAGCACATTCCATTTCTGTAGGGAAGGAAGACCAGTTTCACGTAGTGAATGAGAGCAGCAAGAACAAGCATAAACTTCTCTGTAGTCTTCATTTAACAGTACACAGACACAATTTTGCAACAAATATTTCAGTCACAGGAAACAGGCAACAGTTCCATTCATTTCAGTGAACAGCTACTAATTTAGAAATCACATTACTGACAGTCTGTAGCACAATCCTGACAACAGATTTAATTCCATCATGACAAAGCTCATTAGGTGCCAGAAAGAACCACTCACCCAAGTTAAGCTTTTTCTCTACCCACGCAACAATATCCTTCGTGTATTTTGACCATGCCTTAGCATAGGACAGAGCTGATTCAATTCCATTATCGTTCCTTAGGAGAACGCTATCAATCTCTTCAGCTCTAAGATGCCCTGAAAATAAAATGTCAAATGCAAAAAAGTGAATTTTAGACATGACCACACAGCAACAGCACAGCTTGTATCAGCCAACTGTGGAGACTAAAGCAGCTCTGATCTTGAGATTCTCTTTAAATGCTAGTTGACACTAAATTGAACTGACAGGGCTTTTAGAACAAATTAAAGGGTCACAGAATTAAATCTTAACAAATCATATGGCCAACATAAAACTTTCTTCTGTAATGAACTAAACAGGAAAAAAATGTATAAATAGGTGAAGTTCATGCTACAACTTCCAATAACACAGAGTTTTTGTGATTTCAATGGGGCTAACTTCAGTTCTAAACTCACTTCTGTTAAATACCAATAGTTTCCCCCATAGTAAAAAAAGAAAAGAAAGGGTATTTTAAAATTTGATTATTTCTACATATCTAAAAACATAACAGAGACCAAAAACACTGTATGTAATGCTTACCTGTCCCTTGTACGTCATCCTTTTCGTGCAGTGATCCCCCGGAATCCACAGAAAGATTTTCAAAAGACTAGCATTCAATAAAATGCAACCTGTTAGCATCAGCTAAGCAAACAGACGATTAAACACTCAACATATACTAACTATGTGGCGTTTTTCAATACTGACATAGCAAGAGAATGGAGTAGAATGCACTCCTGCCCAGTACAGTAACTCCATTCCCTTTTAAATCTACAATAGTTGAAAAAGGCAAGACAATTTAGGTACAGTAGTATAGAAAGCCTTTCAATGTGTCAAACATTTTCAAACAGCCTTTTAAAGCTTTGATGGAGCTGGTTACTTAACAAAATTAAGTTAACTATTCCCCCTGAAAAAAATGGCTAATTTATGAATGAACTTGATGCATCGTCAAAGCATGACACCAAATGTGTTTTAAACTTTGCACAATATTCCTGAAAACATATTTTCAATTCAATAGCACAGTACCCTGTCCATGCAAAGTGGATGGAAAGGAAGCATTGTTGCCATTTTTCTCCATCAGAAAGGAAAATGCCCAAATGTCCATTATGGTGTAAAAGCGAACAGAACCTCCCCCACATCCAAAAATAAAAAATAAATAAAATTGGAAAGGAAAATACAAAATTGGACAAAAAAGGTTATAAACCGCCCATAGGTAACCTTACCAACATGCGCTACCATTTAAAATTAGACTTTCTAGCTAGTCAACCTCATATGAATCTGGACAATGATGACAGGCAAAGTCTATTAGGCATAAGAAAAAGCTTTTAAAATGTTCAGAATATAGGCGGGCACTGGGAATGGTGTTAACAGTGTCATTGTCACAAATATTCAACACGTGTTTGTTGCACATGTACAAACACATTTTACAAAGCATCCCAAGAGCAATAAATATAGGTACAAGTAAAAGTATTCTATTTTCCCAGGAAAAAATGTACTACAATTTCTATGCTTGCACAACAGATGCCAATTTTGGCAAAATGGTATGTGGACTGGGTGCAACGAATGAAGCATGAACATGCATCAATGGAAACAAAATCTGGTTTACATACAATGTGCCAATTGCTTGCAAGTTAAGCATATTAGAAATGCTTAACTTCAATTACACACCCCTTTCAGTCAATCAAGGAAGCTCTCAATGTGACAGAAGGTAAAAAGATTAGCTTCTCCTCTACCAACACACTGGAAAACTGGCTGGCGACAGGTGACATTTTCAGAGAGCTGAAGGTGATATGATGGAAGCATTGCTGCACACTGTATTTTTAGCCCAATCTCTTTGGGGTGCTTCAAAAAGAGCCAACATAAAATTGCAAAATTTGTTTGATGAAAGATTGCAGTGGGACAAAAAAAGATTGAAGTGGGACAAAAGAAATGAATGAGAGGCAATTGCAAAATTTCTTTGATGAAAGATTGCAGTGGGACAAAAAAGATTGCAGTGGGACAAAAGAAATGAATGAGAGGCAATGCCTCCAATATTACCATCAACTCTTTAAAAAGTAGCCTACTAGGAACATGATAAAGGAAAAAGATGGCTGCCTCATAAGCACACAAGGGTAGCCATCAAGGGCGGACTTCAGTAATCTTTCGTAATATGGTGCCCTGTGCAAGGCCAAAAATTGGAACCCCCCAAATGGATCTTCTCAATTTTGCACTCTCTCGGCTCAGCACCCTATGTGGCAGAACTGCCTGCACCACCCTATTAATGCTAGTTTAGTAAGATTTTCTGCCAATGACAGAGACCACATTGCTTATACCATTCCTCTAATGTTCCTTGGGACTTCCAGTTTTGTTTTGTCTCTCCCCCCCCCACCCCCATCAGTTGGCTTTCAAGCGATATCAATAGGACAATGCAATAAATGAGCAACATTTTAAATTAGGCCTAGTAAATTAGTTAACTCTGGTAACTAATGCAAGTGGTAAAACACAGGTGTGATATGCTTTAGCTATCTGGCCACCCAGCAGTTGGATAGCCATACTTTGTACCAGTCAAAGCTTCAGAACTATCGTTAAAGGCAGCCCCACATAGAGTGCATTATAATAGTCTAGCCTGGATGTCACTAGTGTGCATGGATAACTAAAATAAGATCCATTCTCTCCAGACAGGGTCTCAGCTAGCGAGCCAAGCAAAGCTGGTAAAAAGCACTCCTGGCCACTTCTATCACCTGAGCACCCCCAGTTAGCATCATCCATGTTCACTACCAAACTGCCAGCTCTTCAGGGGGTACACAACCCCACTTAGGACTAGTTGCATATCTCTATCTGGAGGAATCTGTTTCCCCAACCACAATATCTTCATCTTACCTGGATTAAGCATTGACTTAATTTACCAAGCAGCTGAAGCACAAACAAGGCTTAAAAGTTACTTTTTCATCTAATACAATTTGACACAGCAATTAATTTGCAGCTTCCTACTTCAGGTCTGCTTGGCCCAAGCACCTTAACTACTTTTGTGTAAACACAGTAAAGAACCTCCAAAGAGAAGCTACTATAAATTAGGCCTTATATATATTTACATCTAGGAACTGCTTATTAGTTCTTAGAAAACATCAGTTTTAGTTGTGCATTAGCGTATTTCTACAACAACAAAACCATTTTAAACTGATCCTGCTGGATAGTCAAAAAATTAATGCTCTCTTCTATAATATTACTAAAGGCAAAATGTATTTTAACAACTTTAAAAAAAAATATTCACCCTACCTGACTTTGTCGAGATACGGGAAGACCCAATGTTGAGCTATTATCCACATCTCCCATAAGGAAGTCTGAAACTCTGCCATGAGAACCAGAAGAAAATTCACTCATGCTTTGCCCTGTTATACAAGAACAAAATGTCTACCTAATACTCAGAACAGACAACCACATGGGAATGTTCAGTGTTTATTTAAGGCGTCCTCCGCCTGTAAAAGGTAAGTAAAAAATAGAAACAAAACCTAGATGTGGAACTATTTTACTACAAATTATTTTGAACACTGGTAGCTCCAAGATTTGGTTCACTGAAATTAGAATCAACCAAACTGAGAAGGCAAGAGTATATTTTCCCAGCCATTGGGTAGACATGGAAAGCATTCAGCTGTCATGTTAAACTATGGCTCAGTGAGATATGAGCGAGCCTGGCTACCTCCCAGGCTCATATGCTTCCCCTCTCCTCTTGCTGGGCAGCTGGGAGGAGTCTGGAAGCATCTGCTTTATGACACTGTCTAGCGCCATCAGAACCCAGAACTGTGATTAACATTAACTATGGTTGAATAAACCAGGTTCAGAGGTCACAGTTTGAAATTGGTCTGCTTGAAAGTAATCCAGTAAACCTCTTCCAAGTAAACCTCTTGTACAAGAGGAGGGCAGGAGAAGCACGCAAGTGTGTGGGGGAGACTATGCTCTTCAATATCTTGCATTAGCATATTTCTACAACAACAACAAATTCATTTTAAATCATTGTTCAGTAAGATGTCTAAACACAACCATAGTTTCTTAATTTCCCCTTAAGGTACCTTTGCAATTATTGGAGCAAATAGGCAGAGCTACTGTGGGAAATGATTATGAAGAAGCAGTCACAAGAAAGGAATGGAGCAGAACACAATGAAATTAAGTTTCTCAGCTAGAGTACTTTACAAATACCCATTCTTTCTCATATTGTAAGAGCAGCATCTACGTAGTCCAAAACAGTATTGGCAGGGGGACAAGTAAAGTATAGACCAACAAACAGACAAAAGTGTCACAGAGTTCAGCAGAGTTCAAAGAAGGTGAGACTAAGGTGCTTCAGGAAACAAACCGAACAGTTAATTATTTTTTACTCACATGTTGCCAAATGTGAATGCCAGTGTGTCAATAGAAGAGAATATCTCACTTAGGACTTCTCGCTTGTTTTCTTCATTAACTTCCTTGAAGTTTACAGCTAAGGAAGAAAACAAAGAAGAGTACATTAATCAGATTGTACTTTCACAGGCCATGAAACTGCTTCCAAGTCAAACCACAGGGTATATATAACCTGTTGAAGTAATAATTATGGGGAACATAGAACATCTATAAATTTGACAGTAGCATCTAGGTACCCAAATATTCATTAAATGCAGTATACTGATATTATAAATTCTATCTCAGTATCTCTGAAGCCTGCTTTCTACAATTTTAAACTACATTTACCTACCATGAGACCCTCTTCAGGAATGCTGTGTTAAAATGACTATATGTGAAAACTGACAATGTAAAACAATGTTAAGTTTCTATGCTTACAAAAGCTGCTTAAGGACCTGAGAATTCTCTATATCTCATGACAAGAAGGGAAGTACAACAAGTTCCCTTAGCAAAAGTCTTAGATGTGGTAACTGTTTTTCAGAGATAGGAAAACAAAATATAATCTACATAAAGGAATAATACCCCATAATAGATCAGACTAGTTAGGGCTACACTAGACAAGATTATGGAAATCTTTTTCTTTGCAGGAATTACAGAGTAGGATGGGAAGAATGGCTCATCTGGATTGGTACTGCATCGCAGAGGGAGCAGGATCAATCCTTTCCCCTTGTGCTATTTACCCAATAGAAATCATACAACCTCTCTCCTAGGCATAAATGGATCTATTTCTATTCATCCTATTCCTCTATTCCTTCTTTCCTATGCACTTAATCAATTCTTGCAGGTTTTTAATGCATGGAATGCATTTAAACTGTACAGTGGTGCCCCGCAAGACGAATGCCTCGCAAGACGAAAAACTCGCTAGACGAAAGGGTTTTTCGGTTTTGCATTGCTTCACTAGACGAATTTCCCAATTTCCCTATGGGCTTGCTTCGCAAGACGAAAACATCTTGCGCTTTTTTTTTAAAGCTGCTTGAAGAGGCGCAGTTGCGGCGGACCGTGCTTCGCAAGACGAAAAACACCGCAAGACGAAAAGACTCGCGGAACGAATTCTTTTCGTCTTGCGAGGCACCACTGTATCATTTCCCCTGAACTATGTATTTTGCCTACGTTATTTCCCTAAAATATATAGTTTTGCATGTTTTCAATTCACATACCCCTAAAATACACATTTTTGTACACATTTTCCCATAAAATATGCTTTTGTGCATATGTTTTGAAGCAAAACTGCATGGGAAAATTTGGAGAAGTGCATAATCTGACTGATAACCACATTCTGACCTACCAGAAAAGTCTGGGACTGGCAATTAAGGTGGCTCATTAAAAATGTGGACTAAATTCATTTTGTCCATCTGTAATTTCTCTTTCTCAAGCTGCTATTTGCTCTATTGCGGAAAATGTAGAGGCAGAGTCAGTGTTACTGATAGCAGGGTAAACAGCAGCTTTGGTGTGTTTAGTTTACATCCCAATCATTTGCTATTGACCAAAATTTTAAGGATACTAGAGATGCAGTCCCAGTCCCAAAATCTCATCTAGCTTAGCCCTGAGATTCATTACTATTAAAATGTTGATACCTAGGCACTCCTCAAAAGTTTTCATTTTTCACAGATAGCTGCTTGAAAACAGTTTCTTCAAACTTTCGAATCCTCTGAAGCAGGGGCAGGCTTGTGCCATCTGCTTTATTTGCAAAACAGTGGGGGCTGGGGGTGAGCAGCATACACTTAGAATTAAGGAACAGGGTTGCTCTAAGCACATGCTCTGCTCAGGAATTTGATTTCAATACCATAACAGAGTTCACAATCCTTTTACACAAGAGCTCGCTCCTGATTCTCCCCCACCAATATTTCTTCATTTCAGAAGCCTAATTTAGAAGGGAGAATGTTATTTTTATGCTAGTGCTAAATGGGAATTGGAATCCTTACTGATCTATCTCAAACCATTGAGTGATCTACCAGCAGATCTCCATGTACTTTCTCCCACTTCTGCTTTGCCGAACCTCTTACCGATCACAGTAAAATGAACCAATTGGAATCAAATCCTAATCTTCAGTTCAATTTTTATAATGAAATATAGAAGAAAAATCATTGGATGTATAATTAGAAGTTAGAAATAGTAAACTTATTAGAAAGAAATTTATTTGGAATAAGATCCTGTAGCTTACATCATGAATTGCGCAAAAAAACTAAAATTTCCTGCCAGGTGTGTAAACACAAAAAGATAACAAATATACTAAGCCAGATATTCCATTAGACTTCCTCTGTGAAAGGAAGAGTTTTTCCAGTAAAATGATACAAATTAACTCTCTAGTAATTATACAATACTATGATAAGCTAATGAGCTACTTAGACTACATGGATTTTAACAGTTAGACAGACAGATATTCTAGGTGTGGTGGAAGAGGTTTCATCATACATTCTAAGTCCTGAAAACAATGCCTCGGCATTCATTGAATATGCGCCCAAATCACTTCCGCTAAAGTTTAGAATGTATGTTTGTATTCATCATAAGCATTTTAACATATGAGTCTTGAACTAAGCAATCCTCTTTTGCACTGATCATTATTTTCAGTAAGAAAAATTTAAAACTTTCAAAATGCCAGGTATCATCAACTACTTTCAGTTTTGTTAAAATCACATGCTTCCCGTGTATAATATTCAAGCAATAAGCCTTCTCCTTTAGAAAAACGTATATATAACTCCTAACACAATACTCCTAACACAAATATAAATCAAGATTTACATTTATATTAGGCATTTGGAGAAAAATTCTGTCAGGAAATTAATTTCCAAACTTCAGACAAATGGTTAACTATGGAAATTAGAAGGCCAGGAAAGAAAGAAAGAAAATGCAAAGTATAATATACAATGCAAGTTGTTTAACTATTTTTCTCTAAATGTATGTTGCCAGAAGAAACGCACACACTTTCCTGTTCTGGAAGCAATTCTTCATTGCTCCATTTACTACACAAATCATTTTTGGAAGTCAGTAGCAGTGAATTCAGTAACTTAGTTCCATTATGTTTATTTAGGATTGCAGCCCTATTTTCCTAATCCGAAATTCCAAACAAGACAAAGATTGCACATTTATGTTTTCTATAAACAGGCAAACAGACAAATGTAAGATATAAAGTGCAAGATTCCTACCTTCTTCCTGAAACACTTCCCTCCAAAGATTCCTATAGCCTTCCTTTCGGCCATTACTGGCACACTGATATTACTTAACATCAGCTTTGAACAGAGTCTTTCCCCAGGACATCCTGGCTGCACACAATAGCACGGACAACAATGAGTAGTAGTACTGTTTCTATGTCTGGAAATGGCAACTATCTTTGCCTCTACATTTTCAAGTGAGCACACAACTTTACAGAAATGGGAAGGATTAATGTAACGCCACCAACCACCATTTAAAGAAAACAAAACCACTATTCAAGGACTTATATAATAACCTGGCATATCAATCTAAAGGGATACTTGTCATCTACGTAATAAATTTTCTAACTGTATATTTTTCTAAATATTCACTGATTTAAATGTATGTGCTGTAGAATACTACCAGATTGCCCTTTTTTTCCCGGGCAAAGATTACTGCACTTTGCAATTGTTATTTAACAAGTGTTTGTTAGTAAAGCAAATTCACATTTCTTTAGCTGACATGTTTGAAGTTTCTTAAAAGCTTCAAAATTTTGGAATCCAAGATGTTAAAAGTCTTTACATTTCCCCTATTTACATATGATTGGGGTTGTTGTTTTTTAAAAAGTAACAGGATGTTCGAAGAAAAAACAGATACAAGTGGAGAGTAATGAAAGGGTGTGGCAGGGCAGTGGAATTGCTAATTTTGGAACATACCACAAGCTTCATATCATGTCTCCAAGGCCTCGTACAAGACTTTTCACTTAAGTTTTGCCTTCTGATTTTAAGCTTTGGACCTCATGCCAGTCTCCTGAAAAATTTATCTCCTCATGGTATTGCAAAATAAATGCTCTCGGGAATTGCAATTTAGTTAACAATCACTATCGTAACTCTCCCAGGCCTCTCTGTTTTAACACAGTAACCACAACACTCACTTAGGTAACCAAATGAAAGTACAAACACACTTACAGGAGATGTATCAGTTTTTTATAGTTACATTATGCTTATTATTTTACGAGAACAATTTATAAATGCAAATGACATTTCAAAAGTGTTAATGCTGGGCCCCAACAAAAGATAAATTTTATATGGATAATTTAAGTAGTAACAATAGGAGTTTTATCACACGTAGCTAACACAAAGGAAGTCTACCTTGCATGCTTGAAGGCAGACCCTGACTTCAGTGTGACTAATTTTAAAACTCCTTTAGGAATATAGATCCAGAATGTAGATTGTATCCTTCAACAAATCTGCTACAAATGAACAAAACTGGTTGATTATGTGTAACTTTGTGTTTTTATATTGTAAACAGCTCTATGATCCTCAGATGAAGGGTGGTATAAAAATTTAATAAATAACAACAACCGTTATGGCTCTTCATCTGTTCAGCTGAACAACAAAGGATGCTGCCTTATACTGAATCAGACCATTGGTCAACCTAACTAGGGTTGCCATTTTTTGAAGAGCAAAAAGGAGGAGACATTTGCTGACTTCTACTTTTAACTATGGATCTCTAAGACAACTCTCATTTTAAATACCCCTACTATATGTAGGCTATAGAAGCTGTGATATACTGCTAGTAGCAATGTTTTTAACTCTAAATAGCCCACCGGAGTAGAGAAGCAGGCACCGCAACTACAAATACCCATGTGACCATAACACTGGACTACAGCCGCCGCTCTTCATTGCCCTGGGGAAGAGGACACGGACACACTGCAGAGTGCTCCCATTCCATTCATGAAAAACGGCAGAGTGGGAGCGTGACACGTGGGGCTTTTAAAATTGTTTTTATTTTTTAAAATCAGATTACTATAAACAAAAATAAAAAACAACAACCCCTCCAAAAACCTGGACATTTTGCCAAATTTTAAAAATCCGCCCAGACAGAAATTTTAATCCTGAAAAAGAGGACGCGTCCTGGAAAAAGAGGACATGCAGCCACCCTAACTAGCTCAATACTGTCCACACTGACTGGCAGCAGCTCTCTGTGGTTTCAAACAAGGGATGTCTCCAGACTTACCTGGAGATATCAGGGATTGAACATGGACCTTTCGACATGCAAAGCAGGTGCTCTACCAGCTGACCCTTCTATGGTTATCTTCCTAAACAGAGTAGCACCTGAACTTTCTAGAGCTAGACAAACGTTTTGGCAGAAAGTCCACCCCCACCCCTCATAATAAAGGCTTAAAGATATGTAACTCCTGCCTTCCTACTCTGTTGCTCAGTACCTGCACAACGAAACACAAGCTTGAGAGCTGGTCAAATGACATCTGCAGCAGGAAAGGAGGGCAGGTTATGTCACTGTACAGATGAACTGTTATTTTTAAATTCTCTGTGCAGGACTATTGAATATATTGAGGGACGTGGGTGGCGCTGTGGGTTCAACCACAGAGCCTAGGACTTGCCGATCAGAAGGTTGGCGGTTCGAATCCCCGCGACGGGGTGAGCTCCCGTTGCTCGGTCCCTGCTCCTGCCAACCTAGCAGTTTGAAAGCACCTCAAAGTGCAAATAGATAAATAGGTACCACTCCGGCGGGAAGGTAAACGGTGTTTCCGTGCACCGCTCTGGTTCGCTAGAAGCGGCTTAGTCATGCTGGCCACATGATCCAGAAGCTGTACGCTGGCTCCCTCGGCCAATAAAGCGAGATGAGTGCTGCAACCCCAGAGTCAGCCACGACTGGACTCAATGGTCAGGGGTCGCTTTACCTTTACCTATTGCATATATTTAAATTCCCCCTAAGTTTGTATCCCTTCCCCCCCAAAAAAGTACTTTCTTGACTTAAAAATGTATGGAAATTCTACTTATGTTAAGTCAGTGGCAGATGATGTCATCTCTTCTCTCCACCTTCTTCCTCTCCACCTGATACAGCTGGAGGAAGGGGAGATTGCTCTTGCCAGTGGTCTTCAACTGAACTTGAAGAAAGCTCCCCCCTCCCTCAGTCTATCACTCCATTTCAACTTTCATTCCTATTTTTCTCCTCCTGTTGGGCTTCCTCCAATGACATGATTTTGGCACAGTGCTGTATGTGGGTCCAAAGACCACAGACCGACCACTGCTGATCTACACAAATCCTGTGTTGTTTCGTAGTTCTGATGGCATGATGGAGACCCAATACTGATGGAGCTCGCTGGATATTCTGAAGCAGGCATGCTATTTTGGCTGCAATGATAGTAGCCTTTAGACAAGGAGCTAAGAGCCAGTGGCCCATGGGGTAGATGCAGCCCATGAGGGCTCCCCATATGGCCCATAGCATTCCCTTGCTCCCAAGCAATTTGGCTTGAAAAAAGCCAACAGAACCCACAACAGAACCTTTCCCAGCTGCAATCTTCATTTTAAAAAATCCCCCACTGACAACTGGATTTGAATAATGTGTTTAAAAAGTGAAATGTAATTGCTATGGGAGGGGAAGCAACATATTGCATGCATGCACATGGATGTGCATTGCAGGGGATTGGACATGATGACCCTTGGGGTCCTTTTCAATTGTGATTCTATGTGCTCCATGTATATATGATGACATATGTACTCTGTCAACTCTGCCCTGTCTACATAGGTTCTACCACTTTTGTTTTGACCCTTCCCACTGTTGGCATGTGCCCCTAGCTCGAAGGTTAGCCATTAGGAAATGTGGCTTTGAAACTGTAAGGTTCCCTACTCTTAGTCTAGGGTTGGGTTGGGTCTCCAGCTGTTTTTGGACAACAATTCCTATCCTCCCTGACCACTGACCCTGCTAACTAGGCATGTTCGGAGTTGTAGTCCAACAACAGCTGGAGATCCAAGTTTGGGAAACCCTGGTCTAGACCCAAGAAAAGGAAAGAGCTGTCTCAATTTCTCCAGGACCAGCTAAAGGGGAAAACAAAGCCTGAGTATCTTACAGAGGCTAGGTTGAACATGCTTATTAAATGGCACTCTTTAGAACTGGCTGATGATCAGCAAAGCTCCTGAGAGTTGCTATTTGTTAATAATAGTAGTCTCACAGTTTCACAACAGTTTCACAACATAGTTGTTCTTACACTTGTGGTTTCTCTTTCCCGTCTTGAACCCAAAGTTGTGCAACAACTGTTCCTCCAAATAAGCTGATAAACCCTGTACATCTAGCTTCAATCCTACACAACAATATACATACAAGTTACCAGCATATCACATATTTCAAATACAGGTGGCGACCATTCCGCACAGGCATTCTGTTCCCAGCTACTGTGTGCATCAGCGGAGTGTTACCCACCCCATTACACCCTGCCCTGCCCCCATTCTGCCCTCTTCTGAGTACAAAATAACCCACGTGTTAGCAATCATGCGCCAACTGGACGCGTCTTCAATGGTCGCTACCTGTACAGACATAAATCTCACTGCCTTAAATGAAAACATGCAACACAAATAGACTAGTACTTTTAATTTATAGCAGTAAATGACCTTTTTCTCACTAGGCAATTTGAGTATATTGGTCTGAGTAAAGACTTGGATAAGCTGAAACATTAAACAAAGACCCCTCCAGAATCGCTGTGAACAAGCTAAGTCCCGCAGTTCTGTTGTAGTACAGAGCTGTTTAAAACAGTGTTAATCTAACTTTGTCAGCCTACAAAGTTTGCAGTCTAGCATGCACCTGCTGTGTGCTAGCAAGAGAGGAATAGCTCTGTTCCTCATTTAGCAGTCCCCCACATGTCTGAGGGATTGGTTTGGGATTTCCCTCCTCTGGCAAATTATATGGTTGAGTGTCTCTGGAAGTAAATACAGGAGAAGTGCTAACAGCAACATCTGTATTACATCACAAGGCAACTTTACTTACTATATCAAGTTGCAAAAGTTCTCCTTTTCCTTACCTTTCACTTTTGCGATGACTGTTCCTGCAGCACTTAGAATATCAACTGAATTAAGACATTGGTGCTTGCTAATGATTGCCTTTAGCACACGCAGGAGTTCGCCCAAACGTTCATGAACAACATGATGCAGACAATCTTGTTTTTCTGAAAAGGAAAGAAAAAAATATTTAACTATAAAAATCTACATGAAGCACTGTAAATATGTTTTACCTCTGATATCATGAAAGTTTAGTCATGTAGACCAGATCTATTTTGCCTTCATAAACTAATTCCTGCTTAAAATGTGTAAGAACAAGTGGGGCATTTCAAACAGAGCGTAAAGAATCATTTGGGGTACAATTCTACAGTTCTTTGGGAAGGCAGTGCAGGAGTCATTGGAGATATCAGATGTATTATTTAATAAAAACTTTTCTATCATTTTTAAAAATCCCAAAGCAGCATTCAACAGTAAAAGAATGCAACAAAGAAAAAAAACATATGCATAAAACAATAGAAGACCATCATTACAGTACTATAGTCACTAAAAACTGGCGTCAATGGTGAGGGAAAGCGTTGGGCGAAGAGGAAAAATAAGCAATGGACATAGATCATTGTTTGTGCCTGCCTTACTGCAGAGAGAAGTTCATTCCACAGCACAGGTGCAACCACAGATAAAGGCCTATATCCATGTTGCCTCACAATGGAACTCTGCAGGTTGCAACACAACAGGGTCTCCTTCAGCCATAGTAGTGATATAATGGGTCTATGGGGTGGCGGCGCGGGGGGAGAGATGCTCTTTCAGGTAATCTTATATTGCGTTATTTGGGGCCTTATATGTTAATAAAATAACCTTTAAACCAGCTTGCAGCTCTTTCAACACATGTGTTATACATGCTGGGAAAGGCCCCTCACTCAGCAACCAAGCCACTTCATTCTGGATCAGCTGCAACTTCCAAACCAGCCTTAAGGGTAGCCACACAAACTGGCGCAGTCTTGAGGTTACTAATGTATTGGTTCTAGTTGGCTAAGCTAATCCTATCCAGAAACAGGCATCACTGGTGTACTAGTTGAAGCTTGTGATGAGCAGTCCTCACCACTGAGGATACTTGGGCCTCCAGTGGAAGCAATGGAACCAGAAGCATGTACTTGTGGGTTTGGCACTATTCCAGCATAAAACTTTGCATCTTCCCTGGAAATGCTTTCTTTCCCCTCAAAACACAGGGCTTATGTTTCAAAGTTTCTCCTTCAAAAACAGTAATTTTGATAGTTGCAACCCACACCACTTACATACATCAAATGATTTTAAGACTGAACTGTGCAGTAGCCAGAGTTGGCTTCTGATGAAAAGCTGGCAAAAGAAATTAGCCAGTAAACAGTTACACAGATACAATGGTACTATTTAACAAATTAAAAATCAAACCTCAAGTATGAATGAATGGGTCAGGAAGAGAGAAAGAGAAAATGCAACTTCAGTTCTGATCAATCATGCTTGGGGTCATTTAAAGAGGTAGCAGTATTTTATTAATTGCTTAAGCTATTAGCCAGAACGCCTCACTACACAAAGACACCAAAAAAGTAAAATCAAAGGTGTAACACTCTCTCTCTCTATATATATATTTATATATTCAAGAGAATATACTCAACAATAGGGTTCTTGTACAGCAGTTATGTAGAAGTAGGGATTTTGGAAGGCACAGATAGTCATGTTGCCCTACTAAAGGGGACTTAAAAAGCAGTACCAGCCAAAGTGTTATCATTAAAAAGAGCTTGAATGCTTTACTGAATTATGTTTAATTGTTTTATATGGATTTCCTAACTTTAAATTGTTTTCAGCAGTTTCTGTACATCACACAGAGAACAAGAGTTACTCAGTGTCTGCTAAATGGAAAAAATAATGTTGAAAACTGCCTATTCAGATACAAGCTTTTGTAAACAGATGCTGGCAAGGTCCACCGGGCTAAGGCCCAAAAATGAGCTTCTTGAGCTCATTTTGCTCACCTCAAAGGGAAATGCAAGTATCAGAAGCTCAGTAATTCTCTGCAGTTCTGATTAAAACCAGAGCAAGAACCCTGGCTAAACCCTGCTTTGGACAACTACTTCAACCCAACCCCTGCAAGTACCCTTTTGCCCTAAAGAGTATCCTGCTTATGTTTGGAGGAAGGGAGAATTCCCAGTCAAGCAGAGTTCCTCAAACCAGCCCCCTATAGAAATTGCAAGTTGGGAGGATGCCGTTGCACTCAGGTCCTGGTTTTGAGCTTCCCATAGGCATCTGGTTTGTCCACTATGAGAAGAGGATATTGGACTAAATGGGCCATTGGTTTGATACTGCAGAATCTTATTATGTTCTTGAAACACCTATTGCAATGCTTTTCGGGCTGCTTTCAAAGGATGCCACAGGTCAAACTGAGGGGGCAGGCAAAAACTGACATACTGAATTTAGGTAAGATAGTGTTTCTCTATTGTTTGGCCTATTGAGTTGTTTGGAAGGGATGCCCTTGGCAAACCTGTTTTGGGGGTACCCCATATCCAACAGGAGAACCTCTTTCCCCAAAGGTCACCTCCATGGAGGGTAGACATTTGACCCAACTCCCAGTTTTCCTAAAGTTCAGCCACTCATAATTCCATAGTTGCTTTGCCTCCATTTCTCATTGGAAAGAGGCCTAGAACTAGTATCAAAGCATGAATCTCTGGATAATAAGCAACTATTGCAATTGTATATTGCAAAATAGTTGCAATAAGCAACTATTTTACTGTTAAAAGACAACTGAAGGCGGCCCTGCTTAGGGAAGTTTTTAATGTTTGATGCTGTATTGTTTTTAATATTCAGTGGCTGGGAAAACCCAGCCAGATGGGTGGGGTATTATTATTATTAAATTATTATTATTATTTTTATTACTATTATTACTATTATTGTTTGTTTGCTCTGCTTTCACCTGTCATTTCACTCATCAAGAATTGTGATATTGTCCCACTGTCTTTGGTCAGTAGTAGGGCTTCTCCTAGGCCATGGGTCTCTGCAGGTGCAACCATACCAACTCCTGCCATGTCTTGACATGGGATAAGAAATATAATTATGCATATTCAGGAACTTACTGTTTTAGAATCAGACTGTTTTATTGTTATTTGCTTATAATACTATGCATTGAAGAACAGTGTAAATTTATATGTAATAACTAGTATGGAAAAAACTAGACCTGCACTACAACCAACAACTTCAACCTGTTCAGCCAGACAAAATTAAACACAGCAAGATAAAATATTTTCCTGAATAAAACAAATTATGGGCATAGCTAAAACAAATGGAAATTTGAGGAAATATCTGCAATACAGAAATTCTAGTTTTGCATTCCAATTTGCTTTGCCACCATAACCCTTTCTTTTATTCACAAGTCTAGATTCAGCAAGGCAAAATGATGGCCTTCCTGAATGAAACTTCAACAGAAAAATCACAAGCAAAAAAGACAAAACTACTTTATTAGAGTAAGCCAGGGTGATGAAAATTTCAACTCTGAATAAATTTCTGCATATTCAGGTCCTAGAACAACAATTCAGCCTTCCAATGTTTGAAGCTGAAACATTACAATATAAAACATTTCCCATAAATACTGCCTTTATGGAAATATTATCATGGAGAAAACAATAAATGCTTTACCACACAAGTAGTGTACTAGAAAGGCTTTGACCTTTCAGTTAAAATATCATGAAATTTTAGTAAGGTTTTACACATCAGATAGCAAGAATCAAATGTCAGTTGGTAATCTTAAAAACCTGTTGAGATGCTGCAATTATTTTCCAGTTTCAGACACAGAAGCCCCAAGTTGGTATTAAACACACAATTTACCTGCTTTCCAATTGGAATACCTTTGTCTAATAAATATTAACTTACAATAATGGCCTCACAGTTAATAGATTCCACCCATGCAAACACAAAATAAAGTTCCATAATCAAGCTTGTCAGCTTCAACACAACTTCCTCCCAAGTCAGTTTCAATTACATTACATGCAGTTGAGAAAAGCACTGTTGTATAAGCCAGGTCTTATTTTGCTAGACACTGTTTACGAGACTCAAACAATCCAACAATGATGTCAAAAGGGTGTGAGTCCAAGACCCCCTGTAAATAAGTTCTTTAAAAATATTTTTACCAAACTAATAATGAATAATAAAAATGATTCAAATATAATGTAGAATTGTTGCTGGAAAAGCCTTTGAGAAGGTAGACTTGAGAACTGCAGTTCTCACCATACCCACTTTTACACTTTTGCCTCACCTAATTTTGCACTTCAGCGCACGCGCGCGCACACACACATGCACACACCCCAGGGTTGACCATGGGTCAATGTGTCCCCCGACCTGAAAACAAATGGCCACTGCTTTTGCATCTCTGACTTTTCTCATTTCTAGTGCCTACATAAGAGCTCTACTCTCAGTATGATCTTACCAGGCTTGGGTGCAATAACACTTTTCGGGTGTCAGAAATCATGTTCTCATTAATGTAATCTAAAAATAAATAGGGTTTTTTATCCCCAGCCCAAAACTACTGGTTCACATTGAATTGATTTTTAACTGTAAACCCAAAATCTCTCTCCCTGTCATATTGTGCGAATAGCAGGTATGCATAAGCAAGATTATAGAGTTATCTCCTCTAAACCAGTGGTGGATGTGTGGGTGAAATTGAACTCAAAGCCACTTACTTCACAGCCACGTCTGTTACTTTCAGATCTACCATACTTTTCTGTGTGTAAGATGAGGTTTTTTATGATAATATACTCTTTAAAATTGGGACTCGTCTTATACATGGATAGTGCAGAGTGGGGACGGGGGATTGGTTTCTGCCACGAGCAGTAGATTGTCAGTGGTGATAGGGTGGCTGATTGGAGGCTGTGGCAAGTGTTGCTGTCGATTGGTTGCTGTAGCGGCGATTGGGCAGACGATTGGCGACTTCTGTGCCATGTTCGTTTAGCAGCGTTGGTCAGGCGGGGGTGAGCAATCTCCCCCCAGAGGGACGGAGATAGGGGGGAGTCTTATACACGGGGGTAGGGGTTATACACGGGAAAATATGGTATGTCCTGGTTCAGAGAACCTTTCTTACTCTCTGCACCTGATCAGTCAGCCATGCTGCATTGCAACCTATTTTCAAATTTAAGAGCACATTGACAAACTTGTATCACAGGGAGCCAGGTATAGGAAGAGATAGGTATAGGTATAGGTATAGATGAAAATCTCTACCATAAATGCACATCCTCTCTGAACGTTTGAGATTTTTAATGTAAACCTTCAACTTTTAATTCTAATTTGGTTATTACAAAGTTGAAATGTTCACTATAGTGCAAGTCACAGCACCTCAATTTTCTCTCCCCCACCCCAACCTAGACATGGGAAAAAAAATTAAGTTTGACATTATAAATCAATATTTAAAAGGAAGAACAAATGCTGAAACTAGAGCCTTGAAAATATTAATACACGGAAACATAATTTTTCTAATAACTAAAATAGCGCTGGGACAAATAAAGTAATTAGCAGATCCTTTATATACATAAAACAATCCAGTTTTGATTCTGCATTTGAAACTCCCCAATGAACATTGCAGACTTAGCAAAAATGATCAAACAATGAATTGTGTTGCTGCTGTCTGACACACAGATCTGCAACTATTGGAAAAAATCCAAGTTTAACTCATCACACAATTTCCCCAAGGGAAAGAACAAACTACACTATACTGAATGTTCTCTAGAAAATTAGGGAACATACACTCACAACAAAATTGACCAGAAAGCCACCTGCATTCTTTTCCTGTACAAATGATACAAATAATGCTATAAATACTTTTAGATTAATGGAGAGTCATGAAAACACTAACTATTAGCTGCATATTACTGAATACTGATGGAACTAAAATGGAAAGGAATCCTAAGCAAGGAAAAGAGTGTTTATTTTATTTCTCACTGGGGGGGGGGGGACAAATCTGAAGATGTACGTACATATTTCTGTCTCACATGCATAAAAGCTACACTATGCAGAAAACAATCAATTAATAATGAATTTGTTTTAGAAAGTCTACCTGGATCTGGAAATTGGTGCTTTATTATAACTGGCCTTCTGTATAAAAATCCACATTATAGTTAAAAACATTTAATTATTTTGTAATACCACAATATCAAACTGAATAGGTGACTATTTTGACTAATGTGTTATGTATAAATAGTAGTTGTATCTAGATTTTGGAATAAAAGTGACTGAAAACCCCCAAATAGTTGCTGGCATCAAGATGTTCTATTTGAAAAAATGCTTCAAAATAACTTTGAGAAGTTTCAAACTGGAAGTCTCACATCATGTGTACATGAGGTGGAAGCCATGAGGAATATTAAGTTGAAGTATGTACCTGCACGTTTACGTGTGCAAAATGCAATGTGTATGAAATGTGCAAATTTCCTTTCAGCAACCCTTTCACCCTTCTCACCATTGTGTCTCAGAGACAATGGAGGAGTGCACCTTTGAGGGTGAAGTAAAACCATTCGAGAGTTACAGCGTCTGCTGTGGCTGCAGAGACTGATATGGGAGAGAGATGTTTTGTTGCAGCGGGGGCAGATGAAGGTGTCCAGTTGTGCTGCTGCAGATGCACCATGGCGTTTATTCTTCCTATGCTCCTCCCAATGGTCATTCCTCCTCTAGTCACTGCTGTGGATACACAATCTGATTGTCTCCAGGCACTGCAGTCATCTGCAAGGGATTCCCACATGGCAGGGTTGATGTTGCTATGTGCCTTCATGTCTCATGTGCAGACCTTTTTTTAACAGGCCTGGTCCCTGTAGAGCACATCCCTGGGGATCCTACCATCTTTTATTCTGTTGACATGACCAAGCCAGCCTAGATGTCGCTGAGACAGGAGTTCAAACACACTGGGAACGTCTTGCTGAGCAGTGGCTGAAGAGGTCAAAGGCCTTCATCAGGTCTATGAAGGCAACATACAAGGGACATCTCTACTCTTAGCATTTCTCCTGTAGATGATGCAATGAGAAAATCATGTTGACCTCTGAGCTCTAAAGACACATTGACTTGGGAAAGGACCCTGCCAATGAGTGACTGTAATATGTTGAGATCTACACAAGCAAAGGCTTTCCCCACAGTACTCAACAGGGAGATTCCATGGTAGTCCTTATAGTCATGGAAGTAACATTTGTTCTTTTAGAGGGTCACAATGCTGGAGTCGCACTTGTCTTGTGGCACGGATCCTTGTTCTCAACACTGCAAGAGGTGGCTGTGGAGGTGTATCATGAGGAAGGAACTGAAGCCGGCTTTCAGCACTTCTGTTGGGATTCTGTCCTATCCAGGGGCTTTGGCCAACAGTTGCTGGCATATTGTCTGGCAATCTGCTGGACATCGCTCCTTGCCTCTTTTTGCAGGACACACGCTTGTAGCTCACAAGAGCCTAGTGCTTTGCAGCAATAACAGGCTCAATGTCCTTTAAATGGTGGGCTCAAACCAGCCAGGGATCTGTTGCTCTCTTTTGCAAAAGGAGGACATAGCTGTGTTGTAGGTTGCCTCTTTGGTGTAGTTCTGCCTTGCTTCGAAGGTATTGACTCACTTTGGAGTTTTGCTGTTATAACACAAAATAATCTTGACAATACCAAAATATTGGTCTTTTTGTTGCAAACACTGAAACAATGAAATTTGGGCAATAATTTGGAAACTTATAGTACTAATAGTGTTTGGAGCTTCTATAGTCACCTATTTGGTTGCAGTAGCACAGCCACAACTTAGCAGTTTATAGTATACAGTTAATGCTTTGCATGTATAAGCAATATCCCAGGTTATATCACTGGGATCTGTAGCTAAGAGACCCCAGGACCAGCTGGGATCAAAACTTGGAGGTACTGCTTTTCTTAATACTGTATTACTTCAGGCTGCATATTTTAATGCTCTCCTACCTGCACAAAATGGGGCGCGGGTGGTGCTGCGGGTTAAACCACAGAGCCTAGGACTTGCTGATCAGAAGGTCAGCGGTTCGAATCCCCGCGATGGGGTGAGCTCCCGTTGCTCGGTCCCTGCTCCTGCCAACCTAGCAGTTCAAAAGCACGTAAAAAGTGCAAGTAGATAAATAGCTCCCGCTCTGGTGGGAAGCTAAACGGAGTTTCCGTGCACTGCTCTGGTTCACCAGAAGCGGCTTAGTCATGCTGGCCACATGACCCGGAAGCTGTACGCCGGCTCCCTCAGCCAATAAAGCGAGATGAGCGCCGCAACCCCAGAGTCGGTCACGACTGGACCTAATGGTCAGGGGTCCAACTACCTTTACCTGCACAAAGCAAGTTAGCATAAAATAAAAATAGCTGGGGTTGAACACCTTTCCTTAAAAAGTTTTGTGTGGATGGGTGAGTGGATGTATGTACTTTATAGGGAAGGCATTCAAACATGTGTTGCCCTCAGCTGCAAAATAACTATCCAGGAAAAGTTTTACCATCCAATTCTGATAAATGTTTAAATTGACCCTAAGATAGTAAGGTTTGCAAAGGCTCTGATTGAGCTATAAAGAATGGGTTTTCACAGGGAAAGCCACAGAGCAAAAAAAAGGGGGGCACTTGGAAACAGAATTTTAAAGCACAGACCATGCCTGGAAAGAAGAGAAGAACGGTAAGTGTGGATAAGCCCTAAGATGATTCCCTCAAGGGCAAAAGATGGGCAATATCAGACACGTATGACAGAAGACATGAGGGGCAAGGGCTTTCTAAAGTAATGAAAACTTAAGTCTTCTGTACTAAATACATTCTTCCCTTTAGCTCTAGAATACTATCACGAAGTCAAAAGCTGCCTTGTAATAACATTACCAGATCAAAACATCCTAAGTCTCAAACAATAAGTGCCCTATTGTCAGGAAGAAAACTTCAGGAAGCTCTAATCCTTTTATTTACTTGAACTTTCAGTTACTGGAACATATTTTACTTGAGTATTGAGTGGATCATTTTGGAAATAGCCTACCTTTCCACATGAATTAAATATATCTAACAATCAATTGCATAACAAATGATAGGAAGCTGACAAGTATTATATGAAATGAGAATCACTTCCAACACATTTAGTTGCATTAACAAGTGGAAGATTTGTTTGTATAAATAAGGTTAACAAACTTTTAATAGACATTTTCAAATTTTTATTTGCAACCAACACACAAGTGAGCTTATTTCACAAGGCAAAACACAAAGCTGTATACACCTACCAAAAATTTATTCAGAAGCCTGAGCAGTTTTAAGTTTGGGTAACCTGGAGTTACTCAATTGCCCAGTTATAAGTAGACATCAGGGAGTTCTGTACAAGATTATAATCAGCCAATGAAGTTCAGCCTAAGTGCAAGAAAGTCTACTGATCATGAAAATGTTTAATGTTTATTTGTTCAGCAAATGGTCCAAAGGCACACTACAAAACTATCCCAATTATAACAAGTACAAATTATATTAAAATCATAAAGTAAAACTACAGAATCCATCAATAATAAAACTAGCAAAACAGCAGTACAGATAACTGCAGTGCAATAAGAGGGAAAATATCCACTCAATCAAAGACCAATGCATTGATGGATCAGATAAAAGGACCATTTAGTCCAGCAATATGCTTCTACAGCAGCCAGATAGATGCCTCTAAATATTCACAGGCATTGTAACTGCCTTTTCCACACAGCTGGAGCTCAAAAGCTGCTTCTGAACATTTATGAATTATTTCTTTACTCAATTTATATATGGTTTAACTACAAACATTTAAAAGGGATGCACATAGATTAGAAAATAAGATTTTTAAACAGTTAAAACATTAAAACCAGACTTTAATCGAAACTCCTACTGAATTTTTTTAAAAAGTATTGGTAGGGACTGGAAATTCAACTGAACTCAATCGGAAGGGAGTTCCACAAAACTGGGCCACAATGCTGAACACAGAGATTCTCATGAGTACAATGTTTCTGAGCCCCGGGAGACCACTAATAGTGTCTCCCTTGAAGTTTGGCTGGTACAACACGTGGCCTGAGGGAACCCTTCACAACATTTGGCATTCCCCAGGCCCCAGCAACACTTGTCAGGCCTAGTTATCCTTCCAATCTCGGTGCCTCACTTTCCTGGCTTTGAAAAGTCAGTATGTGGACAGGGTGTCAAATTTTGGCCTCTCCGCCCCTGGTGTGCAGCACAAGACAGTGTCAAAGTACACTTACAGTCCACTTGGTATGAAAAGTTGGACCAGCCTGTTCTTCGACCTTAGTGATTGGGCAGGGATGTAAGGGTTTAGGCCAGGTTTCCTCAACCTTGGCCCTCCAGGTGTTTTTGGCCTGCAACTCCCATGATCCCTAGCTAGTGAGAGCAGTACATGTGAAAAGGATCTAGGAGTCTTGGTTGACCACAAACTTGACATGAGCCAACAGTGTGACGCGGCAGCTAAAAAAGCCAATGCAATTCTGGGCTGCATCAATAGGAGTATAGCATCTAGATCAAGGGAAGTAATAGTGCCACTGTATTCTGCTCTGGTCAGACCACACCTGGAGTACTGTGTCCAGTTCTGGGCACCACAATTCAAGAAGGACACTGACAAACTGGAACGTGTCCAGAGGAGGGCAACCAAAATGGTCAAAGGCCTGGAAACGATGCCTTATGAGGAACGGCTAAGGGAGCTGGGCATGTTTAGCCTGGAGAAGAGGAGGTTAAGGGGTGATATGATAGCCATGTTCAAATATATAAAAGGATGTCACATAGAGGAGGGAGAAAGGTTGTTTTCTGCTGCTCCAGAGAAGCGGACACGGAGCAATGGATCCAAACTACAAGAAAGAAGATTCCACCTAAACATTAGGAAGAACTTCCTGACAGTAAGAGCTGTTCGACAGTGGAATTTGCTGCCAAGGAGTGTGGTGGAGTCTCCGACTTTGGAGGTCTTTAAGCAGAGGCTTGACAACCATATGTCAGGAGTGCTCTGATGGTGTTTCCTGCTTGGCAGGGGGTTGGACTCGATGGCCCTTGTGGTCTCTTCCAACTCTATGATTCTATGATTCTAGTGGTCAGGGATGATGGGAATTGTAGTCTCAAAACATCTGGAGGGCCGAGTTTGAGGAAGCCTGGTTTAGACAGTCCTTGAGGTATCCTGGACCCAAGTTGTTAGGGTCTTGTAAATTAATGCAAGAACTCTGAATCTGGCCCAGAAGTGTATGGGCAGCCTGTGCAACCTTTTGAGAACCAAAGTTATGTGTTGTCAATGCATAGAGGAGATGATTAACATGTAACACTGATTTCTGCAAAATAAGATCCCATTATATTATCTTGACTCACATATCAAAAGAAGACCTTATAAAAAAGCAACCTGTAACTGACCAATTATCTCTGGGAATTTTTTTTAATGCAATACAATTTATTACTTACATATAAATTCCACCTTTCTTCCTACATGGAACCCAAGGTGGCATAAATGTGATCCTAGGAAGGTCTGCCATTCCATCTCTTAAAATGTACCTGAAGCTGTTCAGACCTGTCATTCTTACTTCTCTCACTGAGTGAAAAACTCATTACAATATTTATGTGGGACAGCTACAGGCCAACAGGTTTATAAACACCACAGCACTTCTATACTGCAGATTTGTAGCTGTGAGTTTTGGAACTTATTGTTGCAAGCATCTTCCGAATATGGAAATTTGCAATGATTTGAGTACACTGGATCAACAGGTGTCTCCTTTTCTCACAGTGTGGAATTCAGTCTTGAGTACCATGCGACCATTACTTCAACCAAAATGTAACAGCAATATTTAAGGGTTTTTAAGATACAGCAAGAGATAACCTTCTACAGTTAAATGTGCTGTCAACTTCTTAGTTTTCCTCAAACAATTCAGTATTTCAGTAAGGCAGCTTGTCAAACACCAGCAAGCCAGTTCTTCCACATTCACATTTAAATTTACGGAGCAACTCTCCACTGGGGAGGAAGCACTGCCACAATGCTGCTTTTCATCAATCTATTTCAAAATGTTCTATGCCTCATTCCTTTAACTTCTTGAATTTTATATGCCTTAATATTCCAGTCTCATCCAACCCAGATGCATTTAGGCAAGCTAAGCAATATAATATCCGATTTAGCAACTTCTCTCTAAAATTAGGCTTTTAAAAATGAGTGCTATTACCAAGGAGTGATTTCTGGAATTTTGTTTACCTGATGTGGAGTGTTCAGAAATTCTAATGCAAAAGAAACAGAAAGCCATTTTGAAGCTTCATTAGGGAACAAAGCTTATTTAAGTAGCTATCTACGTTCAAACTGTAAGCAGTTTGCATTTCCTCACAGTTCTCTTCACTCACATTTTTATAGTATTATTGGCACCACACAACAGTAGTCAGTCATCAACTGTCATATAGTATAACACCTTTGCATTTTATATATATATATATATATATATATATATATATATAGCCAACAACTTATAATACAATTCAGTCAGTTATGCATACAGCATTTCCAAGATTTCAGAGTCCTGTTTTTCTCTCCCTAAGGAAGCACATGAAGCACAGCAATCCATCAGGGTGAATGAGAGGTCTGTACATGTCTTCAGTATCTTCATCCAATCCTCTCTCTCTCACCTTGATATAAGTTATTGATCCACCAGACCATGCAGCAAGCAGAGAAGGGCTGTATGGGGACACAGAAGTTTACAGATCTCCCTCCCACTGACCCCAATAGCCCCAACTGCTGTATATTCATGCATGTAGGGTGTCCTCTGTGGGCAGGCTTGTACTCTTACTATTTTTGAACAGCTTACTGTATTTAGACTTTGAACTGCTACTTGCTTTCAAGTAAAAAAAAAAAAAGCTCTACTGAATAGGTTAAGGTTTTCAAGTATTAACCTGTTTTATCAAAAGGCTGCCAAAATCCAGAAACACTAGTTGGTCTCATGGCCAACATTAAACTTCAGAGTCACAAAAATCTGACTCCCAGTGCCAGATTTAGATAGGTGGTGCTCTTTTTAAAAGTAAATACAAAGCTCCATTGCTTTCAAAATGGTACAGCTAACCATATGTTCACTTTTCACCCACAGAACTTATTGCCAGAAATTCGGGTCTTCAGCTAGATTGAATCCTTTAAAAAATTGAGAATGGGATCTAAAGAACAGTAGATGCCAGCAGAAAAAACTTCTTCTTGCTGGAGGGGAGGTTGTTGATTTTCCTCCCCAAACACAGCCCTTTGTGCCACATTGGGAAGCCATCTGGAGTAAATTCAGTCTTCAGAAATACCTTTTTAAGGGCTCCCATGGGAAAGGCAGGACATTGTATATACACTACTGAATTGTATTCTGGATCATGGCCAAAGTTATTTTGTGTGTGTGTGTGTGTGTGTGTGTGTGTGTGTGTGTGTGCGCGCACACACACACACACACACACACCCTCAACAAAAACATACCGCATTTTTTGCTCTATAAGACTCACTTTTTCCCTCCTAAAAAGGAAGGGGAAATGTGTGTGCGTCTTATGGAGTGAATGCAGGCTGCACAGCTATCCCTGAAGCCAGAACAGCAAGAGGGATTGCTGCTTTCACTGTGCAGCGATCCCTCTTGCTGTTCTGGCTTCTGAGATTCAGAATATTTTTTTTCTTGTTTTCCTCCTCCAAAAACTAGGTGCGTCTTGTGGTCTGGTGCATCTTATAGAGCGAAAAATACGGTATGTATATGCCCAACAACATTACTACATAAATTGTTAATGAGGAGCTATAATTGTTATTAATTTTTTTTTTTTAAAAAAACCTACTTTCAAACTCAACATAATATTCAAAAGTTAAATACAAGGTAAAGTAGAAAAAGAATCAAGTCACAACACACACACACACACACACACACACACACACGTGTGTGTCAAAATTAATGTTTGAAATTAATATTTGATTTTTTTAGCATTCTAACCTGTCATTTGTCCTGTACTTTCCCATTTTCTAAGCAATTGAATAAATGAAAAGGCTATTCTCTCCCAGTCTACCTAAGCAAAGACCACACAAAGCAAGGATTATGGGATTACAGAGTGTTAATAAAGAGGTGGACTTTGCTTTGTCAACCTTAAGTAGTATCTTACTACAGAGGTAGCCCAAGATATTTTGCTGCCTGCAGCAGAAAATATAACGCTGATAAGAACAAACCAAATAAATGAAAATTTGAGACCACTTGTGAATATGTCAACATTTGCTACCTGAGGGGGTTGCCTTAACCTGCCTAAAAGGCTTTTTCTATTTACTACTTTGCAGCAAAAACTTTCAGGGTCTATGCATAATGCTTTATTTTTAACAACACTTCTGACTTTTTATATGCAGCAAATGGTCCAAAGGCATAATAAGTATGGTATCTGAAGTTTCATTAAGAAGTTTCAAACTAATTGACCTATTACTATTTTCATATTCAAAGCATGATTGGATTGGCTGACAATTGGATAACAATCCCATTTCAGGTAAAACAATGCTGTGTTCTTGACCTGCTCTGTACATTTTGTGGCTTTATAAACCAGAGCTTCACACATTTGTGCACAACCACTTTGAACTTTCTTTCACACAAGTGGGAAAACATGGCTTAAAGGTGGCCTCCAGATCTCAGCTTGTCTGGAATTAATTAATTATAATCTACAATTTTCACAAAACAAGAAACAATGGTGAACTGCGCCTTCCTGGTTTGTTTCTCTTTTTTGAAGCAGCAGCCTCAGGCTAGTCACCCACATTTGTAACATGTAGTTTGCTCCAAAGATATCACTAAGCAAATCACATTGTGAGGTATCTATCTTATCTATCTCTCACCTTTTTCTCCAGACTGGAACTCAAGGCAGCTTACAGATAAAACAAACAGCTAAAAACATTTTAAAAAATCATTTAAAACTAATTAAACACTAATAAAATTAAACAATATATATAAAAAGATCTACTGAAGTACAGATAATAGCAACTATAATAAAATCACAGCACCAGCCCTTTCCTTGGAAATATATAGTTCCTAAAAGCCTTCAGAAATAAGAAAATCCTTCACCTGCCAGCGGAAGGACAAGTAGGGAAGAACTTCTTGAGACTTCAAGCAGCAAAATTCTAAAATAACACTATTTTAACTTGATGGCTGTATGCTAACTTGAAGTATCTCAACTTTGAGGACTCAAATTTAAGGCTGTCTTAAAAAATGTGTATTCCACCAAATCCCAAGAACTTGTAAGAGTCTTTATTTTACAATTTTAATTGTAAAAACATAACACTGCTCCTGTTTGATGGTGTACCAGTTCCCCCAAATTGTAACAATCTTTTCAGCAGCAAGATAACACACAGTATGCTTTTAAGTAAGCTAAGTGTTAGACAAAGTGGTGAGAGGCATCTCCAAATGCTATGTAAAGAACCATCAGATTTTATTGAAAGGCAAGAGTTGAGGTCCATTTCTTTCCCGAACTTTACACTCACAAAGCACCGTTTAAAAAAAACCTGTGGAGTACTGCAAGACAAATTTTTCTCTAGGCTTATCACACAGCACTCCTGCAATATCTAAAAACAAAGCTGTGGCAGGGTGCCAGTTCTGTGGGAAATACTCACTTGATTGGTCCTGACCAGGTGGCTACAGGCTTTACAGATGCACCATGGGATAAACCCACAGGAAAGTACCTCCTTTAGCACTTTACTTAATTTTAAAAAATGAATCCTCTTCATAACAGCTTTCCATCAGCAAAGAGTTTTCCAGATTCATTGTAATATTTAACAGCTAAATAACATCCACAAGGGAGGTTCTAATGTAAAGAACCTCCTGGATGAAACTGTCTAAATGAAAAACATTCAAGTGGACTTTCAGTAATATTACAGCATATGGCTGAAAACCACCATTTAATTCTTTACTCATTTATTTAGAAACTGCTTTCAGTAACACACACCTAGGCTGGTATAAAGTTAACACAATATTATATGATAATATTTCTCATATAAAACATGAACAGGTGCAACTACAGGTTACTAAAACAACATTTAGCTGCTGTATTTGGTATAATTAATCTTCCTGAACAAAATGCAGGTTTACATTGTGATACTCAGTAAACTTAAGAGGTGTTTTATAGTATCACTCTACATATGGCTGGCCTATTACTGACGGCATATATTTAAGTTTTGCATACCACTGCAAGTCTTCCCAGGGACAGTTAACTAGTGGAATGGAATAGTCATCACTGGTGCTCTAGATGAGTTATATCTTATCCTATTTTGAAGGCATGTAATGCCACAAAAATTATATATAGTAAATTATCTCCTACTCAGCTTACTGTTGACATGAAATGCCAGCCCAAATATTTATCCAAGTAATGTTTCCTAATTTGAGGAAACAGCTGCATGGTGAGTGTCAGGTTGAGTACACAGTAACACCACATACTAGATCTACCTACTTATAGTTTTAATGAAGGAGACCAAGATGGAAGTGTTCCAAGTTATTACACGTCCTTTGAATTAATGTTAGACAGTAATAAAAATGAGTGAGAGTCAAAGAAGATTTCACCCAATTTCCAGTATTCAAAACTCGTAGGTATAATCTAAGTAAAATGAAGCACTTCCAAATCAAACCGGTTTCAATGGGCAACATAAGCATGTACTTAAAAGTTCTTCCTGGAAGCATTTTGCTTCACCCTTCTTCTTCCCTAATAGCAAAATCCTGTGAGTCTACTCAAGTACCTCTCACTGAGTTTAATAGGGGCTTACCCAAGCTAAGTGGATGTTCCTATACACTGGCAGAGGAAGAAGAGTGCGGGGGGGAGCGTACCGCCCCCAGCAGTGCGATCCTGGTGGGGTGCCATCGCTTCTGCCCACCTGCACTGGGCACCACGCCCACAGGATGTGCGCCACACCCCTGGGACGCACGCCAGTCCCACCCCTGCCCGCTGATCCTATAGGATGTTCCTATATTTGAAGACAATGCTAACAGCTATACAATCAAATTTCAGAGAGATTACTCACCACCCTTAATTATTCACTCAAAAAACTGCATAAAACATACCTTAGATGCTAAGTTCTACACAGGTCCCTGGGATCTGTTTGCATGAATGGTGGCGAACAGCATTTTAAAATTAATACAGGCTTTAATATATGTATACATACAGGAATGTAATATTCCTAAGGAAATTGTTTTACTAAATTACAGAAGTCTCCCAAGTGCCACATTTTGATAAAAAGCCTCAGAGTGTACCAGTTTCAGATTTTTTTAAAAATTCTGACAAATTCTGAAAGCTAAAAATATGACATTTTGAATAAGAGTAATTTTCAATGCTTTTTCATGCATCTTTTGAAAAAGTAAAGGGAATGGTGTAAAATTTACTGTATTTTAAAACTGAAAATAGGAATGAGTCAAAACACTGCTAACATAAAGTTTCTTGCATTAATAATACTATTCTAGAATACATTTTAAGTTAAAAATGTATTAAAAGTTCCACAGGAGTTGAGTTTAAATGCTTAACTACACTTGCTCATGAAACATACCCCTACCAACTGTTGATCTTTGACACTATAGCAACAAGTGAACATTTGTTCAGAAGGAATGCAGAGTATGCGATTGGGGGAAGGGGAGGTGGTCACAATTTAAGTCAGCTAGATCGTTAGACTTAAAAGTTAATTGGAACTCTAAGCTATCATTTATTGCATGGATTTCGCAGGTAATTTTGATAGTACATAGATTTAATCTGAGCCAGTTAAACATAGCTATATTATTCAATGTACTCTTGAAATTATCTGAATACGGAGAATGTGGGCCTTCAACACTTGAGGCTAACACTGATATTTTTACCTAAATCTACATCAACTTAAAATGTATTCCCAAATAATCCCCTACCAGAGATCCCCAAACGTTGGCTGGCAAACATTTTTTCTAGCAGCCACAATGGCTTGACACTCATGTTTCTTTTTCCACTTGCAGTGAGGTTCTTTTGCCAGGTAATTTTGCCTGGGTTTTTTACAGAGGCTTGCTGGGAAGGATGTGCAGGTATTTGTGCCAAGCCTTGTATGCGCCACACTATTGCAGAATCTCAGTCTAGCCTGATAGTATTTTGGAAAGAGGCATAATCAATCTCTCAGAACAGTTCAGAGTTATTTTCCAACATGTTAATCTAATAAGAAAGTATATTTAGATGTTCTCTCTACTGATCACCAAACTTAAGTTTATGGTTACCACTGTTCAGTAACCATATTTGCAGGTGCTGGATATATAAATAAAATTCCTTTGGCTTGGAGTTTCCCTCTGTCAAGGAAGCATGTGTGGGATGCCCCACGTTACCTTAAAGACACAGACATAAATAAATAAAATAAATAAAGCTTCAGAAATAAAGCTTCAAGCACCATAAGAGAGCTACAGGAATTGAAGAAATATTCGGAAGTCTTCACTTACTAGTTATCAAAAGGTCTGAAGGACAGAACTCATGGGATACATAATGGAGCAATTTTCATTGGAACTTGTGGTTGCTTCTTGCAATTCAGTCACATGCAGAAATGACTTTATCCACTCCTAGCAGTATTCAATAAATTTAATAAAGCACATAATGGTAGCTGTACAGAGCCAGCCACACATACAGAAAGCACATGCAACAATACCAAGTGGTCCAATGGTCAGGTGAATTTTAGTCTTGGAGTGGTACCCTGTCCTTACTCAATAATAATCATCCAATGTATCAGAGGAGCCGCAGAATTAATTTCATAACCAGCACTGATTTGATTAGATTTCTGCATTGAGGGGGTTGGACTAAATGACCCTCAGGGTCCTTTCCAACTCTACAATTCTATGATTCAGAGCTTTATATATTCACTAAACTCTAGATTGCACAACACTCTGTTTTTCAATTTGGAATTCTAAGTATCTGTCATTCAGTGTCTGTGTCCTACTCAGCATAATCAACCCCTAAAGAGAGCTTTCCAGATATTATACTAGCTGAAGCACCTATAATGATATGCAGCCAATCCATACCACGTAAAAGTCCTGATGATACTGGTGGGTGTCTGGTTTACTGATAACCTAGACGTCTGTGACCATTACATAAAATATGATTTGATGAATTACAAAGCTGTAGTTTTACCTCATTGTTTTATAGTTATTGGTTGTGAGAAAAGTGTTAATTTGCTTATTTATTTGTAATTACATTCTCTTGGAGAGGCAATACTATGCTTGGTACTTCTGTGGAGGAAATTCACAGGCATACACTACACCCTAGAGGAAACAACTCTTAAAAAGTACATAGTTTAAAAGCACATAGTGAGAAGGGATGGGAGCAGGAATCCTCCAACAATGATCATATAGACTTACAGATCAGGACTTTCTTTTCCCTTGCTTTAATTCTTCACTGTGGCCCAATTATGCCAACCCCCCCCCCAAAAAAAACACCTGAGGTCAGGTTCCACACAGCTTCAAAGGTTTTGATAACCTGGGGTTTCCCCTCATCCTTAGAAGCTGTCTTATACTGAATCAGGCTATTGATCCACTGAGTTCAGATTTGTTTATGCTGACTGCCAGCAGATCTCCATAGTTTCAGACTAGGGACATTCCAAGCTATACCTAGTGATGCAGCAGATTGAACCTAGGTCCTTCTGCATGCAAAGCAGATGCTCTGTCACTGAGCCATGGTCATATCACCAATGCCATGGCTACAGAGTCACTGGAGAATAGGAGTACTTTTTTAAACGGAAATGGCCTGGTTCACACATAACACAAACCAAGGTTTCATGAACAAACCACAAGTTTATCCAATAAGTTTTCCAGCAAATGAAAAAATACCCATGGCTTGTTTCTCTTAAATTTGAATTATTTCCAAGCAGCTCTTACCACGTGCCTTTGTAGCCTTGGTGAGTGTCTGGGTGTCAAGTGGCCAAACAAACCATGGTTATTAAGGAAGGGTTATATGTTCATGTTATGCAAAACCATAATTAAAACAAACCAAGATTCATAAGCCAACAAACTACTGTTTCAGTTTGTGCTTTTTTGATAGCTTAACTCCGGTTTATTTACTAAGAAACAAATAAGGGTTTGATAAACCATAGTTTAATAAACCCTGGTTTAGCGCTGTGTACCAGTTCACATTGAAGCAGAGTGATCAGTGATTTTACCTTTTTTAGTGATGCATATTAAGTTAACCAAATAAATGCACAATGCTGCCAATATGACGATAGAAACATATTGATCAGCATATAAATTAATTGAATCTACTTGCATACCCCATGCTCTGAAGATGATGCTAAAATTTTAGGAACTTTCAATGTAATTACTTTAAGAGCTTTAACCTGCTCCATACTAAAATCCTAACAGCATATAAGTTTTAGCTGAAAATGTCACTAGATTAAAAGCTTAATTAAAAGCCATTAAATCTTTAAAGGTTAATGGTTAAAAGCACAATAACTCCCTGTTCTTCCACTACTACTCAATTCTTTCCTTTCTCAAACGGCTCAATATATTCAAGAGCCCTCACATTTAGCAGCAGTGACATGAATTGACCAGAATATTAGCCATGGATATGGGCAAAGCTCTGTTTAGCTATAAAGTTCATAAGGTGGTTTTAATCAAATAGAGTAACTATATCCTGCTCCAAATTTACCTGACCCAACTACAACTTGTTCTGAGCTTCCTGGCAGAAGGGTGGGATACAAATGCAACTAAAACAAATTTAGGAGTATTTTATTCCAAGTTTCAGGGAATACTGTAATTTATGAATCCATATTCATAAACTGGCATTTCCATTCATAAATTGGCAATTCCTTGTTTGTATTATTAAGCCCACCTATTAATTTCAACTTCAACATTAGTAACTGGTTTTGAGCTATTTGGACATTAATCAGTATGGTAGAAAAAGAGGTGAGTGGGGTTTCAAACAATTCCATGCCTCTACAATATAGATTACCAAGCCAAACAACATTGTTCAAAATCATACCTTATGTAGTATGTGTTAAATATGACCACCACATATGCTCAATTTTACATCACAAAACAGCAAGGCTGTAAAGTCTATGGCAACACACACCACCCTCCAAGTATTCTTCACTTTCACTATCCACAACATGATCCACAACACGCCCATATCAAAGCAACTGAGTGGGAATCCTATTCTGCCTATCTATAGCCTGTGTGAATATATACAACCAAGGATGGCAATTAGGCAGTAGTAGTGACAACTTGTAGGGACGCGGGTGGCGCTGTGGGTAAAACCTCAGTGCCTAGGACTTGCCAATCGTATGGTCGGCGGTTCGAATCCCCGCGGCGGGGTGAGCTCCCATCTTTCGGTCCCAGCTCCTGCCCACCTAGCAGTTCGAAAGCACCTCTAAGTGCAAGTAAATAAATAGGTACCGCTTTATAGCGGGAAGGTAAACGGCGTTTCCGTGTGCTGCGCTGGTGCTGGCTCGCCAGAGCAGCTTCGTCACGCTGGCCACGTGACCCGGAAGTGTCTTCGGACAGCGCTGGCTCCCGGCCTCTTAAGTGAGATGAGCGCACAACCCTAGAGTCGGACACGACTGGCCCGTACGGGCAGGGGTACCTTTACCTTTACGTGACAACTTGTACTTACTGAAAGAATGGAACTCCCACCCAATCCTCAAACTTCATCAAAATCAAAAGCCATACAGCTAAAAGGTTTGGGTGACTAGGAAAATTTGGTCCATGTTCACCAAGTAATGCCTAGCTATCATTTGTACTGATCTGCCAGAGCCAAACTCAAGAGGGGACGCACAGGCTGCATTCTTTATTTGAGGCCAAACATCAACATTATGAGTTCAGAGGCAATGGCCAGCAGAATTTATCACTACTTCCACATCACCTTCTTCTGTCTATGGAAGTTATGCAAAGGAGTGGGGCAAAAAGATGAAGTAAGCAAGACATTCAGCAACCCTCACTTTGAATTCTTGCAGCCCCCCATTTCAGTATCTCCAATCCAAATAATTTCACACCTTATTTTACAACCAAATTCACACCATTACTGGACCAAGCAGGAAATTCAATCTGTTTTGGAATATTTATCTGCTGGCACTGCACAGGCATGTACAAGTAGGGCTCACAACCAAAGCTGCCCTTCACATAAATGAAGGCACAGAGACACAAACTTGCAGTTAAAAACCTACAAGCACAGGAGCATGCATTTTCTCATTTAAATTTTCTAGGAGGCTACAAATCTTCTGTGTTTACATTTTAGTACCATGACTCTTATGTCCAGACTAGGTTATGGGTATAAATGCTGCTTTAGGATACAACACAGAGAATTCCTTTTGACAGCACTATTTTCCCTAAAGCACAGAAGTCTCCTAAATGGAGATCTGTATGCTGATTAACAGAAGCTCAGACATCCTAAAAAAGTGGGGGGGGGGGACTGTTAGGAAATAAGTCTTAATGCGCAGAAACAAGTTTCATACTCATAGTGTTTTGTTTAGATCTCACTGATGCCTAACAATCTAGATCTTGCTCTCGGCACAATGGGATAGAGTTGTTTGCTGATTCTGCAACAAAGCCCATGTATAGTTATGGTGGCACTGTGTTCCTTTAAGATGTAAAGCTTAGAAAAGTTCTGATTTTAAAAGCAGAAGGATAAATATACTTAATTCACTTGGATGAGGCAAAACTGCTATAATACATTGGCAAGAAAGTGGGACTTTTGAATTCAAACAAAAGAATAAGGGCACACTTCTTGTTGATTTGTTGACAGCAGCATAAGAAGTGAGGAAAATGTATCATTGTTGCTCAAAAGCAATCTCACTGGGCATTTGGCAGATCTTCTCAGAAATTTATTCTGCTAAGGTACAGGTCTATAAAGCACAATGCTCGCTTTGAATCTACTACAAAGAAAGAAAGAAAGAAAATATTCCTAGAAAGGAATTCATGCCAGGTTAGCTGGTACCAGCTTCTTATTTACCTATATTATGAATATTATGTTCCATTAAGTACTGAAAAGTACTTGTCTGAAGGATTCAGTTCTTACTCCGCAGAGGATACAATGAAGAAACAGTATCCCCACTTGAAAGTTTCAACATCTGCGATATTATAAATTATATTTATTCCTGTTGGATTTCCCCCCTCATTTCCCTCATTTCAAGTAAGAGCAACTGTTTAAGCATTCTCCTGAAATAGGCTATGAATTTCTTTTAAATGTATTTTGTAAGAAAAACTTTCGCCAGGTCACACAAACCTCCCCAGCCCTGTTTTGCACCCTCATTTGGTGTTTTTACAGGGCTGGAATGTGTTCATGGAACTCCAATAATGTTTCTTGCTTGCCTAGATGGAGGGGGATGTGCGGGTGCAAAGAAACTACCAAACTGTTCAACGGTATTGCTTCACTCATTTTTGCCTCTTGCTCCACCTATCAATAGAAATGGCCCCAAGAAAGCTGACCGAAAGGAAATGTGGATCTGCAGATGAAAAGGTTTCCCCTTCCCTAATCTTAATCATACTACTGTACATCACCAGCAGAGCAAGTATAATCAGCTTGCTTCTTACCCATTTACAACAGAATTCAAAGAAGAATGGAAGTATCTTTCTCTATCCACCAAAACAATGGGAAGATTGGCATAATTTAGCTCAGAGGTATGAAACAGAATCCTAAGAATTCAATGGGGCTTTGCAAGCCATCTCGTCCAAACCTCTGCTGCTTAATCAGGAAATCCAAAGCTACTACAACACTGCCACCAGTCTTTTCGCCGCTGCTTAACAAACGATGGTGCCACTACGCCCTCAAGGAAAAAAAATCTATCTCAAAAGAAGTCTGTGAGTCTAAACATTTTTCCATTTTTACCAGATGCCAATTTTTAAAGGTTTCTTTTTTAAAAAGGGAAGTTTAATTTTGTTTATGACGTGCCCATTTACAAAACAACTTGCTCAATGTTTCACAGAGGAAGTTAGCAAAGTAAAAACCACAACTTCCTGTATACCGCAAAATATACTCAAGAGAAGACAGCCACTGTTCCTTCTAAACATTTCTTTGCTCATATGCTAGCAAGTAAGAAATTAGCTACAAAAATACATTTCAAACTATTGGGAGTTATTGAGAAGCAGCTGACACACCTTCTGAAAGAATGGCTTCTTTCAAATAAAGTAGAACATCTGCAAATTTCCTGACATCATTCACCAGTTGCATGATGTACTCTGGGTCCACAACAGTGCTGTCATAGCAGTCCGAGTTGGAGCTAATGCTGCTCAAAGAACTGCTCTTGGTGCTGCGCCCCATCCCCCAGGTTCCTGAATTAGAGATGGTGAAGAAATTGGAGGTAGACAGTTTGGTTAATCCTAAACCACGCTTGTTGCCACCACCGTTCTGTCGCAACATCCCAGCCACTGCAGAGCTTATGAAATTTCCAGAGTTAACATTCAGTGTTGCTTATGGTCCATCTGCCAAGCAAAATAGTGTCCTGAGGGAAGAAAAAACAAACAAATATGAGTCAGTTGAAAAGAGAACAGGAATACAACATTATTTAAATGCTGTTGTTGAATATACCTTTTTCATATTAAAAATGTTATTCTATTAATACAATCCCACATACTCAACATACACAGCCCACATACAAACTCCTAAAATTACTAAAGTATATTAGTAGTAGCAGTAGTATGTATTTGAAAATATATTCCACACTGCATTATCTTAAAATGTGCTACTCCTATCAAGCCATTTCCAGATTTGAAGCTGTATACCAAAGCACAAAGGAACTTGATTTCAAAGATATGGGGAGCACAGTATCACTAGAATTAAAGGTGTGTGTGTATTTTATTTTTTAAAAAAATCCTGCATCTTTAGTACTGAAATACACATTTCAATGCATTTCACCACCAAAACAAGTTAGGTTACCGCACCTGCTACAATTCTAAGATGTATGCACTACAGATTCACATTTTGCATCTGTGAAAAAAGTTGATATATAAGGCAAATCCTCTGTTTCCACACCCTATATATGCTATAGAAAAACTGCAGAGAGCAATGATTGCATATTTCATGGAAGCATGAGCACTGGCCAAAGTGGAAGTTTTAGCAGGTACACAATATGGGTAACGTATTCTCATGTCAATATTAAAATGGTAATAATGTGAAGGAGTTATAGTAATAAGAAATTGTGTATTTCACATAGAAAAATTGTAATATTTAAATCTTTAAACCAAATCTTTGAGGACTTCATTTACACAAGTTTCAATTAATCAATTTCTATGTCACAATCAATTAAATCCAATTTTCTCCCCAGAACACCTAAATAGATACTGTTAAAAATGCAAGATGAAATACTACTGCTTTTAAAAGCAACTTTTTATTTTTGAAATATAAAGTGATTTATAAATCTCAGTTGCTTTTTGAAGAGATGATTTGGTTTGTCAATAGACGATTATAAAACACATTAACTTGATCAAACACTTTTGCTGTAATCTATGCCTCTCCCACAGCTTTACAAAGCAAGCAATACTTGAAACTGTGATTTGGCAGAAAAACACCTATCAGTTTGGGTTCACAAATGACTTTCATTAATTACTGGAGAAATAATTAAACAAGAAATTAGGGTTAAATCTGAATTCCAGACCTTTTACAGTCAATAGTTTTAAGCACGACCAAGTCAGATAACTGACCACTTCCCCATAGCATTTCATATAAACATACCTGCAACTACTTAGTCTTTGTTTTAAAGCAACATGCATGATACTACATGATAATACACACTGAGAAGCGGTCACAAATTATGAAAACCAACCATGTCAACAATGTAACCTGGTTCACTGAACCCTATGGAAAGAAGATCATACTAGGAGAAGTTCCCTTTAAACTGTTATGCAAAAGCTTTGTGCAACCTTCCAAAGTTGCCATATGCAGAGTTCTGCAATCTTACCCTTCCACTTAACCATTTCCTTCTCTTAAAACATAATGACTAGTAGTGTGACAAGCAGAACTTGCTATACACAGAGAACTCTTGTGGTTTTGTATTTTGGAGCCCTGACAAGCTGCATTAAGGATCATTCTCATCTTAAAGTGTTTAAAATGCTTCATCACAGGCTTGTTATCTGGAGCTCACTCTCACCCCAAACACTTAAAAAGATGACAACTATTCAACTATTTAGTTTTGAATATATGCACTTGTTTTAGAATCTTATGGTGTCAACTGCACACTGCATATCAAATAACATTTCCATGAACAGCTAGGCTTTCAGGACTTACTTGCAACTATTACATCATATATTATTTTGAGATATGGATTTCCCGTAAAACTTTCATCTAGATGTTTTAAGATTAAATACATATACTCTTGAATTACTCCCTTATACTTTATCAGAGAAGAGCACAGCTTCACTCTTGACAATATATATTTAATTGCACCAAAAGAAGGAAAGCAAGTCCCTACATTCCCCCAACAACCTATAACGTCCCTAAATTATTATTGGGGTCAACCCTCTATGCATGTTCATGCATAAATCAGCCCTGCAGGTTACAGTGGTCTGACTCCAAACCAAATGCATACAATACGGCTGCCCAGTTCTCATAACCATGCCCAGAGTTACTAGTGGACAGATTGGTGGGTAGGTGAGTGGGAAGAGGACGGGAAGCAGCAGCAAAAGTTTCCCTCATCAGGGCAAGGCAAGTTACAGCCAATAGAAAGGGGGAGAAAAACTAAACTGAATAATTGTTGACAAGCATATTGTATGAGCAGTTGGAAACATATATAAACCCACCCGTTTTTAGCAAGGGAGGCGCCCGAGCGCCCCCACCCCTTTCAAAGGAATATCTGGCATTCCTGGCCAGGCGCGGGCGGGGGTACGCGCGCGCGCGCGCGACCGCAATCTCTCACTCTCACTCCCCCCTTGCGCACCGCTCCTCCCAGCTGCAAAAGGCAGTCCAGGGCCCCCTTTCACCGGCCCATGCCTGAGCAGCCACAGCTGCCAAATCGCACGTCCACCTCCTCCTCCTGCTGCTGCTGCTGTCCATGCCCAGGATTTAAATACAATCGAAAGGAGACGACGCTCCGGCTACAAAACACACACGGGGCGCGGGGGGGGGGGGAGAGTGAAAGAGAGAGTGAGCGGGGCTGGCTGTAACTAAATAGTAACTGAGCAAACTACGTGGTGTAAAATAGGGCAGAGTGGGTGGGGGGAGGGCAGAGATTTGAGGGGTGAGGAACTGGCTGGTGTGGAAACACGCACCCGAAACGAGGGCGGGGAGAGAAAAAGGAAATTGTCAAGAGCGGGGTGTGGTGTGGCGGGGTGTCTGTGTGTGTGTGTGTAACACAACCCCCAGAAAAGCGAACTCGGAGCCTGACTGGAGAGTTTGGGAAGGGGGAGAAAAGAAGCGGCGGCGTGAGAAACCTCCTCTCCTCACCCCTCCATAGAGTCTCCCTCTCTCTTGCCTCACTGCGCGAGGGGCAACCACTGCATGTGGGGACGCAGCGCCCTGAGGAGAAAAATAAAACACACACACACCAAGGGGAAGGGGAGGGAGAACTGACAGACGTTGGCAGCCGACCCAATCCCCGTCGCGCGCTCCCCCTCAGCCGAAACCGCCCGTCCTCCTTACCCGGCAAACTTGAGAGGAAAAGCTGAGGTGGGGGGAGACGCGAAGGCAGCTCTCAGAGGCGTCGCCAGGTCGCTGCCGGCGGCTCCGAATCCCCGGGCGCGAGGAGGAGGAGGCGGCGGCATCAGCAGCGGCCGCCGCATCCCCTCCGCCTGCTGAACTCTCTCTGTCTCTCCAGCTCGCTCGCTCGCTCACACACACGCTACTCGCTGCTAGACTGGCCAACGCCGCCACCCGCACAACACAACCGCTCCCAAGGCCCCGCCCCGCGCCGTAGCTCTCGCATGTGCCCTCCTCCTCCGCCCCGCTCTCCAAGCGCCGCCTCCCATTGGGCGGCTAAGCGCGACCGGGGGCGTGGCTCATGCTAATCGGGCAGCAGGTACCGGCGAAGAAGGCGCGAGGGGCTTTTGAGGGAGAGGGGGCCTCGCTCGGCCTCACCCACGTGTGAGCGCGAACGCCCGGCTGGTGCTGTGTTCAAATTTCCCCTTCTTGTTAGGAGGTGGAGGGAGGAAGAAAAGAAAAAAAAAAAGCCACCACGCGCTCCATTGGCTCCATTTGACCAGGGAGAGACCTCATATTCTGGCACATGCCTTGGATAAATCTCTGTCCCGTTTGAACTTTGGAGGCCTTTAGGGTTGTAGGTCATTTATTTATTTATTTATAAATGTATGTATTTATGTTGATATCTATCCTGCTATTGTTGATAAGCTTCAGACTTTCCTGCCTCTTCAGGACAGGACACACACAATCGGGTGGCTTGCTTCACTCTGCCTAACAGGAGGGCCTGACATACGGTAAGTAGGAATGAAGCTGCCTGGCCTATACTGTACTGGGTCTCACCATTAGGACTGCCTAGTTCAGTATTGTCTACTGTAAACAGCGTTTCCTGCCACTCTGGCACTCACCACGGTGTCCCGTTGCGCCAGAAGCGGTTTAGTCATGGCCACATGACCTGGAAAGCTGTCTGCGGACAAACGCTGGCACCCTCGGCCTGAAAGCAAGATGAGGGCCACAACCCCATAGTCGCCTTTGACTGGACTTAACTGTCCAGGGGTCCTTTACCTTGCATTGACTGGCAGCAGCTCTCTGGGTGTTTCAGGCAGCAAGTCCCACCCAGTCCTACTTGGAGATGCCAGAGACTGAATGTGGGGCGTTCTGCATGCAAGGCAGATGCTCTGTCAGTGAGCTACAGCCCTCCCCTCAAGTCTGATGGCTTCTGTTTTCTTACTGCTGCCATTCCAGAGGAGACTCAACATGTGTATTTACAGGGATGGCATAGGTTGGGGTAGGAGGATAATCCAGGAAATGATATGGGTGCTGCCAGAAATGTAATTCGACACAGTAGCTGAACCCTTCGTGAGTTGCCAGACTTCATAGTAATGCTGGCACATGGGAAGCTAGCTAGCCTGGACATCTGTTCAAGCAAAACAGCAAATACAGTACAATATTGTATGTGCATTTGAATGCATGTTATCTACAGAAACAAAGCACCATCACATTTTATAGCATTAAAGTATGGCATGTCTATTCCTTATGACACGACACACTTTGAACAACCCATTGTGCCATATTTTGATTCACAGCTGACAGACCAGCAGAGCATCTAAAACGTTTCCGTAGGACTGGGTATTCTCCAGTTGTTGTTCAACTCCAACTCTCATCAGCCCCAGCTAGGGTTGCTACCCGTCCCTAGAAAAACGTGAATGTCCTTTTTTGGAGAAAACTGTCCCATGCCCTGTTTGGACTTCAAATGGGATGCCTTTTTCACGTATTCAAGCTCCTCTTCCTCCTCAAAACTGTGCTGGCAGAGGGTGGGTCATGGAGAGTGAGGGAGTTTGCAGTGCATGGGCCTGCTACTGTATAGTGGTCTCAGGTTTTCTGCAGGCAGGGGGGTGGCCGATAGGTCGGAGACCAAAAGAGGGGGTTTGTAGGGGCCTCTTGTCGGGGTCCGGTACAGGAGAGAGAGCTTTTGCGTGGGCAGAGAGGGTGGGGGTTGGTCGGACTCAGAGAGCGAGTCCCAGCAATGTGCAATATTTTTCTAGCAGTTGTAAATCATAGTGCTTTTGTTCTTTTTTATTGAATAAACCACTGTAAACCCTGTGTGCCATTGTAATGGGTTGCTCTGAAGTCATTTTTGCACTAGGTAAAGTAATTTTTAGGGGGGGGGGCCCAGTCCCCTATTTTGCCTGACCAAAGCTAGCAACTGGCAGCCAGTAAAAATCTGGGAAAGTGGGAGGTGGGGTTCAATAACATATGGATGGCTTAGGGTATGATTGGCTAACCCTGCTGTGGGTGCACCAATGATTGTGGTACATAACACCTAATTTTAAAGCGTGTATGGTTGCTTTGGTAGGTCTTCTTTGGCCTTTGCTCCCTCCACTTAAAGCTGAACCATGACCAACCCATACCTTTTAAGATCCTGGTCTTCTCTCAAGAATCTGTAATTCTTCACCCTGAGCATAGCTAGAGACATGAGGGGAATCTTTACACCCTTCAGCTTTGCTGTATCAGACAACAATTTGCTTTAACTTCTCAGCAGAACAAAGACAAAACCTGCCATTTGCTCAAACCTTTTCCTATTGCTTTCAGTCTGCTTCTAACGTATTTCTCACTCGTTCATTTTCTTTTCATGCTGTGGCTAAGCAATATGCTCCACTAGGTGAGCTTTAATTAAAGACACTTGTTTCCCTGCTCAAGAGTTCAGCTGTAGCTGGGCCCTCTTGTCAGCCAGATGATTGCTTGCATCCAGCCATATCTTAAGCACACAGTAGTTCATCTGTAAGCCCAGTTTTTCTGAGATGCCCATGAAATACTAGCCCCATACAGCAATCCGAAATGCAGAAGTCAGTGACAGAGGGCAAAGGCATGCAGGGGGAAAGTGTGAGTTGAATGGAATGGGTCTTTGGTAAAAGGTCAAAGGTTGGAACAAGCTGACCACCTAAGCAGTGAATAGTGGGCCTGTTTAACAACAATAAAAGAGAGTGTTTGTACTTTGGGGGCTATTACATCAGCATTTGTTGGCTATGCTGGTCACGCATCGCTGGAGGATGGATGGGTGAGGATTGCTCCACAGTTAGTCTTGCTTGAAACAAGCCTTCTTGAAAACTTGCTTCTCTTTAGCCAAGACCTCCTGGAAACACATGCTCTCATAACCTTTAGAAGAGTCAGAAAGGCATCTGAGGGCTGAACAGTAGGTTCTTTCCAGCTGAAAAAGTAAAGGCATTCTATGGCACTGCAGGATCTATCAAATGCCATGTGGTATCATTATACAGAATGGTTTAAAATAGTGTACCTTAAAAAAACAGGAAATAATAATAATAATTTTTATTTATATCCCGCCCTCCCCAGCCGAAGCCGAGCTTAGGGCGGCTAACAAAAATAAAATAATACAACATTCTAAAATCATTTCATTAAAATTAATTCAACTCAAATTGATGGCAACCATTAGGCTAAAGTTCTGTGAAGATTGCCAAAGGAGGGAGTCATGATGTGCCCTGACCAAAGGCCTGGTGGAACAGCTCTGTCTTGCAGGCCCCGCGGAAAGATGTCAAGTCCCGCAGGGCCCTAGTCTCTTGTGACAGAGCGTTCCATCAGATTGGAGCCACAGCTGAAAAAGCCCTGGCTCTAGTTGAGGCCAGCCTAAAAACTCTGTGGCCTGGGACCTTCAGGATGTTTTTGTTTGAAGACCGTAAGTTCCTCTGTGGGACATACCAGGAGAGGCGGTCCCATTAAAGAGCATTAAAAATGCATTAAAGAGATGAGCATCAGGGTTAAGGTACTCTAAAGTCTAAAACATTTGTGGATCTATGAAATATTATCATATATTACTATTAATTATTATACAAGATGCTTCAAAATACCTTAAAATATCAGTAAGCTTTTCTGCTATTGGAGCCATAGCGAGCGTAAGATTGTGGGTGGGTTTGTATTTGGTCAGCGACTCCCCATGCATCTTCCAGAATTCTGAAATTGTAAAGTTTTAGACATATCATGCTTTGAGCAGACCCACTGAAATCCATGGGAATTGGGTTAGCCACAACTACCTGAATTCCTACTGATTTCAATGGTTTTACTCTAAACATGACTAAGTCTGGGTCCAGCCAATTAAGTGGAAGTAACCTCCAATGGATTTTAGTGGGAAATGCTTTCAAGCAAGTTGCTTTGGTTTGCAATCCTAAGCACCTCCCCCCCAGGGAATAAGCAGCACTAAAACCAGTGGGGCTGACTGCCTAAAAGGTAGTAAAATACTTGTGTTTGCTACCCTTGAGTATATGCCGGACATTATAAGCCCCCTCCCCTCCCTTCTGCAGTGATCTGCTTTACTTGTAATTTCAAGAAATATGTATAGTTCCTGGGTAAAGCAGAACATTGCAAAATCAAGGCATTGAACTGTTACTCATTTTACCCATAAGGCCAAGGACATCCCTAGACTTTGTCCTCCTTAACAAACAACAGTGGTGTACTGTTGCAAAGAGAGCTGCATACAGCTTCCAGAGAAAAATGCAGTCTTTTGCAGCCTTCAGAATCAAGGCAAAGCACAAGTTTCAAAATGTGCCATTATTCCGTAAGGCTATGCTCATTGGTCTTGAAACCTAGCGCCACACTCCTGTATGAGCCTTGCACATTTATTAGTAGTTAAAGAACGAAAACTAATGCAGGTTAGAATGTGGATTATTTCTATATCTGACTAATCATACTCATTAAAACCAATGGACTTAAATTAGTAATGATCATTGGTTTCAATGGGTCTTCTCTGAGTTTGACTTAGTAATATGGTTACTGTCTTACTAGCAGCAAAAAAATACAAAAAAATACTGTATTTCACAACCCATAGTAACCAATGAGTATAAGCTGATTTTAACCATAGTTGACCCTAGAAAAAGCTCTAGGGTCAACAGGTTAACATTTAGTAGTTAATCCATCATTTTTTCTTTCCTCTGTACCTCTTCGCTAAATTAAAGGAATTTGGGGGAGTAATGGATAAAAAATATGATTGCCTTGTTGTTAGCATCTGCATGCACAGAAATAGCGAACCATTGGAAAGTCCCAGTCCTGCCCTGTTGAAATAGTTGGATGAATAAAATTAGGACTGTCAGAATGACTGACTCAACATTGAAGGGTTGTGGGAGGCATATCAAAAGGCAGTAACTTCGCTTTGACTTTGCTTCTTTTCATTATGTGAACAAACGCCTGCTCCTTTCCCAAAAACTAGGCTGGCTTCCCAGGGATGCCGGTACCTGCAACCGTGTTACATTTGAATTTTGGTATGTAACACTGTGTTTGTATTGAGAATGCTCTTTGTGCACCACTTCGTTGTGCGTTATTTCTTAAACCAAATGTTTGTATTCTCAAAAAAAAAAAAATGGCAATAAAAACATTAAATTAAAAATAAAGCTTTTGTAAATATATAAACCCATTGCAGAGTTTCAAGCTATCAATTCTGCCAATAGTAAATCTAGAGGAAGAACAAATAAAGGCACCAAATGCAGAAAGATTAAAAATAAATTGGTTCCTTCGATGGATTGATGCTATAAATGCCAAAATGAAGTGAGAGTAAACAAATGTAAAATAATTCCATGTGTGGTCCATGGTCAGTGGTAGAGCACATGGTTTGCATTGCAGAGGGTCCCAGGTTCAATCTCTGCCGTCTCCAGGCAGAGATAGAATAGTTTCCTGCCTGTAACCCTGGAGAGCTTCTGCCAGTTGATATAGACAATGCTAAGGTAGATGGTCTGATTCAGAGTTTCCCAAACATGGGTCTCTAGCTGTTTTTGGATTACAATTCCCGTCATTCCTGACCACTGGTCTTGCTAGCTATGGACTGATGGGAATTGTAGTCCAACAACAGCTCAAGGCCCAAGTTTGGGAAACCCTGGTCTGACTCAATATAAGGCAGCTTCCTATGTTGCTATGTACTGTTTTGGGATCCTCTGATTCCCTATCCTTGTGAAACTGAGCTTGCACAACTAATGGCTTCAGCAGCAATTGTAGTATCTGATCTCCAGATTCCTCCATGTTCCAGGATGTTTTGTCCCTGTTGCAAAGTTTACTTTTTAAGATCAGTGTTTCAGAGGTAAGGGAAAGGCATGAAACGAGAGCTATGCCCTTACCAACTGTGTTTTGGTTAGTATAATTGCCCAAGTGAATCCACTGCTCATCTATCCACCACATGAATGACAGAAAAATATTCCTCATCGCCCTTTATCCAGCAAAACTTTCATCATACAATACTATGAATTTCTGCCAGTTTTTCAGGCATGTGCTAACAGCCCTACTGGATTTCATAAATATTCCATTTGCATCTGACTTTTTGACCACGAATGTATCTGGATACATGAGGAACTTTATGCAAAGCTTTCAATCGGGGCACTTAAGTAAACAAGAGGCTAAGTAGGGAAGCAGAAATGTAGCTAAAAGCTGCACATGGTATTTGAGAAATTTCAAGGTGGAGTTAAAAGGAATTCACCAAATCACTACAGAAATGCCATAAGGTCCTCAGCTTCCTGATTTTCTGCCTTTATTTGTCCTCTGCCCTTACAAGTCCACTATAACAGCAGGTGGGTTGGGATCTGCTACCAGATGACAGAATGAACTAAGGCGGGTGACGGCAGCAGCACGACAACCATACAAATACACAGCAAGAAAATAGGAAGTGGGTCCCCAGATGCATAGCTGAGCTAAAGGCGGGTCCTGAGTCTGCAAAGCTTAACAACTATACAACTTGTGATATGACATCATCACCCTGTGCCTGCCCTTCCAGCCAATGATATGAGGTGGAAGGGTGGGAGCTGAACAGTGTTGGTATGTTGTAATAGAGCAGGCATGGCCAAACTTGGCCCTCCAGCTGTTTTGAGACTACAACTCCCATCACCACTAACTAACAGGACCAGTGCTCAGGGATGATGGGAAATGTAGTCCCCAAACAGCTGGCGGGCCAAGTTTGGCCATGCCTGTAATAGAGGTTTAGAGGAAGAGATAGAAAAGAGCGCAGCAGCAGCAGCTATGAATATCTCACAACGTTCATGCACTAGGATGGATCTTTATAACTTTCTAATAGTTATTCATCCCTCTATTTGAATTTATCTAGTCCTTTTTCATATTCAGCTATCCTGCAGCCCACTCTATTGGTTCTGGTAATAACAGTTCAACCACGAACTGTGTAAAATAAGTCAATGCTCTCTGTGATGGCATGGCCTGAAGAGAGGCAAGCAAACCAACTAACTAAACCAACTAAACCAAATAAGTCTATCAGGCACTAGTTATGAAGTAAGCAGGGGTGTTCTGATAAACAACAGACAAATAGAGTTCAAGGGAAATCACCTTTATTTCATAACTTATGGTCCCCAGTCCAGACGGACTGATCTACGCCTCCTACAGTTATACAGACTCCCCAGATTCAGAGGCAGCATGCTGATAATCACAGGTGGAGAGAGTGATGTTGTTACACTCATGTCCTGCTTGTGGCCTCCAAAAAGCCTTCTACTTGGCTATTGTAGAGGCAGCAAGCTGGACTAGATAGTCTTGCGGTTTGATTCATTCAGCAGGCCTCCTCTTACATTCTTAATATTTATTTCTGGATAATGAAATTGCACCCAGTTGAATTTTCCCCCACCCACATGTGTTTACAACACATCCATCCAGTTTGTTCCAAAAAGGTTTTTTAAAAGATGAGAGGTCCATAAATCTCTTCGGAGGAATGGTTCCGAACAGGCATCGTGCTCTGTTGTGTGTGCTTAGGTTTTCATATGTTTTTGCATTCCACAAAAGCAGATAAGGGATTCCAAGTCCATCTAAGCAATGGGGCTCTGTTAGTAGAAAATGTTAACAATGCATATTAGCACAGGGCATTGAACGGGAGCTTCATCTGCTCCTGCAGCATTAGTGCATGCAAAATTCTAACCAGAAATGGCTTCCCTACTGACATGGGCAGGAGAAGGTTCCTGTACAGCTGTTATTGATTTCAATGGGGCATGTGCAGGAGAACCTCCCAGTGAATTATGCCGCTTTTTAAAGGATGTTCTTTTATTTTTCCATGTAATTATCACCGAAGCAACCAGCCTGTCCCATTTAAGCAAAAACAAAATACAGAAAGCAAGCCACAACACTGCCCCTCTATTTTTGCGCATTTCAAAACAAAACAAAATTGTTTGGAGGCTGTGTACTTTCCCTGCACCTGCACTATGCTGGAGTGAACATCAATCTACAAACATGGGACAAGCCGAAAGGCAAATCCTCCCCTCTCTGCTCACTCTGTTGCCCCCCCCTTTTACACAAAAGGAAAAAAACTGGTTCTCAGGAGAAGGGTGGGGGAGGTCAGGACAAAACATGCAGTAAGAAGTCTTGTTTTTTATGCCAATCTCAACTATTTTGTTTGGCGTTCAGCTGCACATTCTTTGCCAGCTCTCAATATTATGCTGCAACAGGCACAAATAGAACAGTAACTAAGGAGCAGACTAGCATGTTAATATTTCAGACATCAGGGGGAAAAACCCATCTTTGATCAAATGTAGGAAGTTTCTGTGATGTACTCAAGAGTATGTCTATGCACTTGTGGGTCTCCTATATAGCACTTTTGTCATGCAGAAAGTTAGTTACCTAAGTTTCAGAAGGGACATTAGTTCCTCGGGGGGGGGGGGATGATATTCATCCAAGCATTGCCATGAAGGCAGAAGAGCTTTTAGGTCCAGTCACACATAAGCAAGGTTTATGTAGCAATAGGTTTTTTAAAAAAATAATAATTGAATGTTTCAGTAGAGATCTGGTCTACAAGCCAGTGCTGTGTAGTGGTTAGAGTGTTGGGCCTGGGAGACTAGGGTTCAAATCGCCACTCAGCCATGAAGCTCACTGGGTGATCTTTGGTCAAGCCACTGCCTCTCAGCCTAACCTAACACAGAGTTTTTTGTGGAGATGAAATGAAAAGGGGGAGAACAATGCACACCATATTGAGTTCCTTGGAGAAAATGGTGTAAATAATATAATAACAATAAGAATAGAATTCTACACACAGAAAGACCATTTAACTCTCATTACCTTCAATGACATTTAGGGAGCCTGAGTACAGGACTGCAGCCACAATTGAAATATCACACAGGCCTCTTGGAGGGGCTTAGGGCAGGGTTGGGGAACCAGCGTCCCTCCAGATGTTGCTGGACTAGTTTCTTTCACCCCTGACTATTGGTCCTGTGTGCTGAGGCTTATGGGAACTGGAGTCCAGCATTTCAAAGAGTTGGAAGGGACCGCAAGGGTCATCTGGTCCAACCCCCTGCAATGCAGGAATCTTTTGCCCAATGTGGGGCTTGAACCCAGGACCCCGAGATTAAGCACCTCTTGCTCTACCAGCTGAGCTATCCCAGGTCCTTAGGGAGAGCAAAAACTGGAGGCTCATGACAGCTGCTGTCCTAGATTCAAAGAAGGAGCATGGACATCACTTCGAACCAAATGGTTGTACCTTTGAGGAAACTGGTGACATACAGAGATTCTAAAAAGATGTTTTCTGGCTTCAAAGCTGAAAGCTGGCAATAGACCACAGTAGCTTTAAACCTTCACTTATTTTTCTGACAGAACACTTGTCCTTTAGCACTTGCATGGCAGGCAGAATTTCAGCGCATGATGTTTTCCCATGAATAAAGAGGTGTTCTGACTAAAAGCTTTACCAGCTGAATTTCTACCTGTATTGTCACTATTAAAGACTCTGGAAAACCCAGTAGAGGTGAAATGCACTGCCTTTGAGTGGGGAAGAAATCGATTTCCCTTTAGGAATAAATTGGAAAGGAGGGCTACCGCTTAGAGCACGTGCAAAGGAAAATCTAACTCTACAAGGAAGAACTTGGTTCATTTCAGGCACAGGCAAACTCGGCCCTCCAGATGTTTTGGGACTACAGCTCTCATCACCCCTGAATACTGGTCCTGTTAGCTAGGGATGATGGGAGTTGTAGTCCCAAAACATCTGGAGGGCCAAGTTTGCCTATGGCTGGTTCACTTAGTGCAACTTTCAAACCTTCCTTATTACAAGGTGTTCTGTATAAGCCCTAAAGTAAGTAAAGGAACCCTGATTTTTATATATCTAAAAATGTGGTAATTAGTCATAAAGTCACCCGACTTCAGCTTATAACCCAAAATGTCCAGAGTTTTTATTATTCCCCTTGATGTACTGAATTCCATAAAATGGATGGCATGCTGGGTGAAGTATTTCCCTTGATAAAGCATTTCATTCCATGTCCCCCTCCCCAACACTTGCCCCACTAAGGAATGTAAACTAAATGAGTGATTAGCTTTCATGTCAGCCTGCCTACATTTTGATCTCTGAAACCAAACAAAAACCCTCATAATTTTTCTTCGCAGAACAACTGCCCGCTTGGATGACTGCCAGTGCACTGAAGTGAAATCCTGACAAGTCAGAGGCATGGTGAGCTGGTAGTTCTCGTGTGGGACTGAAACGGGTGTCCAACCAGTTCCCCATGGGGTTGTACGTCCCCCAAAAGAGCACAGGTACAAAGTTTTGGAAGATCCAGCATTGTCACTCAGGCACCAAATGTCTTGGGTGCCTCAGAGTGCCTTTGAAGGAGCTTGAGCTGGTTTGCCAGCTGCAATTATTCCTGGACAGAGATAGTCTTGCTATGGTGATTCATACTCTGGTAAATTCCCAGCTGGATTTCTTCGATGTGTTATATACCTGGGACTGCTTGTAAGATGCCCTGGAAGCTTCAGTTAGTGCAGCGCTTGCTTAGCTGTCAGAATTTTGACTGGTATATCCAGCATTGCTCATATTATACCTGTTTGAATTTCATTTGCTTCTGAGCCCAATTTAAGGTGCTTGGGACTGAAGAAATACCTCTCCTTATATCACCGTGTCTTAAGGTCTTCTGCAGATTTCTCTCTCCAAATTTTTTCTTCTTCTGTTTATATCCCACCTTTCCTCCAAGAAGTTGAAGGCAATGTATCTGGCTCTCCCCACCCCCTCTTCACAACAGTCCTGTGAATTGGGCTGCAATACAGTAAATGATCTGCGGCCGCCTACTGTGCTTCAAGGCTGATTTGAACTCTGGTCTCCCATGTCCTAGTCCAACACTCTAAGCACTATGCACCAAAGGCTCTTAGCAGAGATACATTTTGCAGTCACAAAAGAGAGAGGGCCTTTTCTGTGTCCCAACTTCGGAATGCCCTCCCAAAGACGACCTGTCTGGTGCTTTTTAACATCACCAGGCAAATATCTTCCTACTTGTTCAGGCATTTGAGATCTTACCGTATTTTTTGCTCTATAAGACTCACTTTTCCCCTCCTAAAAAGTAAGGGGAAATGTGTGTGCGTCTTATGGAGCGAATGCAGGCTGCACAGCTATCCCAGAAGCCAGAACAGCAAGAGGGATTGCTGCTTTTTCACTGCGTAGCGATCCCTCTTGCTGTTCTGGCTTCTGAGATTCAGAATATTTTTTTCCTTGTTTTCCTCCTCCAAAAACTAGGTGCGTCTTGTGGTCTGGTGCGTCTTATAGAGCGAAAAATACGGTAATTAAAACTGACTCCTCTGCTCCTTAGAGTTATGTTTTTATTGTGCTGCTTATTGTCGGCATGTAGTATTCATAAGTTATGTGAATAGTTTCACACACACTTTTGTATACCACCCTGGAAACTTCTGCTTAAGACATTTTAAGAATAAATACATGGATTGCAGCCTCAGACATATAGAAATCTTAGCTTCTGGGTAGGATTTGAGATTTATTATACAGTAGTTCTACAGAAAATCGTCTTTGGCAGCAGATACTCCCAAAAGTAGTGGGGTATGGGAACCCTTCGCTGTGTATACTCGCTCCTCTTCCTGTTGAACAGAGGGCAGGAATTCAGCAGAGCACAGCGTAACGGAGAAATATTTGTGTTGGTCTTAAGATTATTGTGGAATGTTATCACAAGGAGTCATTATATCCCCACAGCTTGCATCACCACTCTTTGCACTGTAGAAGCTGTGGGTTGATTGTCTTTTATTTTTTTACTGGATTCAAAAAGTTGTTACACTGTCTGTCAACAGGGTAAAAATAAAAATCCCAGGGAAAATTATATAATGCCAGAGAACGCATCCTGCTTTTAATACACTCTGTTTCTCGGTGATCCCTTTTCTTCAAGATAACACTGCATTAATATTCACTGATTAGGGAAAGAGTAACAGCTGACATAATGTGATGCTTCTGTTCTCTGGTGCTTAAGTACTTGACAACTTCTAAAATGCTAAGGCTTCAGTGCTCCCACTCCACCCTAGTGGTATTCTTTATCCTTCAAGTAAGTGGCAGAATATGCTGCATTTCAGGATTTGTCCAGTGTTCCTCCAAAACATTTTTCTAGCTGCTGCTGGTTTTATGGATATTTGCTTTATATTTGACTGCAGTGTTCACCTTCTATGTATATCCTACAACAAGATGAACAGAATGAGTTTTAAAATTAGCAGCAGCAGCAGCAGCAGCAGCAGCAACAACAACAACAGAAAGCCGTACACAACAAAAATGTGCATTTGTTTCTGCTGTCAAACAATGGGCTAACAATTTTGTTGAGACATCAATGACTCAATTTGCTTCCTGCGAGTTTCCATTAGCAAACAGGAATCTAGATTACTTTTGCCAGGAGGCATTACAATGCTATCATTAATTTGTGTCGCACCCGCACATCAGGGCACCAATCAGCTTTTTAATATATTTTTTTTTACTTGGAGAGAATGTTCAGCCAAGTAGAGTTGAAAGGGTATCATTGCAGCAGCATTGATTGTGAAGGCTTGTTGTGGTCAAAAGAAGAGATTTTTTTTTTTTAACCTGAAAGCTCTCAGCAGAAATTGTAGCTGTTTTGCAGAATGCTCATTCTTCTCTCTCTGCAATAGTCCTTCTACCCAGCCTGTGGGACTTCTAAGCCTCAGTGACTTAACTTGGTTTATCTCCACAATAATTATACTTTTTCTGTGACTGCTGAATGGTCTTATGCGCACAATATTTGTGTGGAGGTTCTCTTTCCAACAAAAAAATTGGGGCTACTGGAAACCTGGAGAGCTTCTACTGTACCAGTTAATCCTGAACTAGATGGACCAATGGTCTGATTTAGTATAAGGGAACATCCTATGTTCCTTTGAGCAGTTTGCGGAGAGAGCACAGATTTGTATATAAATAAATATGTAATGATAAGCCACTGTATGCATGTGCTTTCAGCTGCAACAATCCTGAGGAACACAAACCAGGATAAACAAAATGTATTAGCTAAAAGGGAGAAGGAACCACAGTCACCGCAGACATAAGATTGCATCGGGGTTAACGATACTAAGGCAAGAAAAGAGATGAAGTGAGTGAGCCCATATATAACCAACAGTATGTGAAGTTGGCACGAGATCTTCATGCAGGGGTGGGGAACATTTGTCCCTCCAGGTGCTGCTGAACTACAATTTCCATCCTCCCTGGCCATTAGCCATGCTTGCTGGGGCTGATAAGATTTGTAATTCAGTAACATCTAGAGGGCCAATGGTGCTCCACCCCTGCATTAGTGGTACTGAAGGTGTAATCACACAACATATATTTTCTTGGGATAAGACTATGTGTGGAGCTTTCTGAGATCTAATGTACAAGCCATTCCAGGTGATAATTTTATGGCACAAAAATGGCAACATTTGTTGAGTTGGATCCAGCTACCTTGAGGTAGCTATAGGGATGTTTTGCTTTCAGAGGACTTAATCTGTGATGTTTTGCCAATGGGGAAAAGCAGCACCCTTCTGTCTACTAATGCATGAGCAATTTTATTTTTAATCTTCTTTCTCTCTTGTAATATCCTGGAAGTGATACTGGGAGAATCTCAAAAGGCAGCATTGCTTTGTACTTTCTGCCCCCTGACTGTCTCACTACTTCCTTTCTTTTTGAAAAACCTTGCTTGGTATGCAAATATGCATAATCAGCATTGTGCATAAATCAGCACATGTGGCCATGACTGGGGCTAATAGGCCCATTGTAAGCTTGGTGGGCAAATGCTCCACTCTGGCTAACACCAGCCTCTTTTATTTTTAACCGTGTTGTTGTTGTTGTTGGGCATCTATCTGTCTCAGTTGACAATGGAGGAGTGTGCCTTTGGAGGTGAAGTCAAACTGTTGGAAGGTTACAGCACCTGCTGTGGCTGTAGGGACTGATGCAGGAGAGACATGTTTTGTTGAAGCTAGGACAGATGAAGGCGGCTGGTTGTGCAGCTGCAGCTGCACCATGCTGTTCCTTCTCTTTGCACTCCTCCCAGCAGTCATGGTATGAATGCACAACCTGTCTGTCTGTCTGTCTCCAGGCACTGCAGTTGTCAGCAAGTGATTCCCAGATGGTGAGGGTTGATGTTGCCAGCCTTCATGTCACGTTTGCAGACATCTTTGTAACACAGAGTTGGTTTGCCAGTGACTGAAGCCAGCTCCCTGTAGAGCACGTCCCTGGGGATCCTGACATCTTCCATTCTGTGTACATGACCAAGCCAGCGTAGATGTCGCTGAGACAGGAGTGCGAACATGCTGGGAATGTAGGCTTAAGAGAAGAGCATATCTTTGTTTGAGACACTGTCCTGCCATGTGATGCCCCAAATCTTCCTAATATAGCGCATGTGGAAGGCACTGAGGCGTCGCTCCTGGTGGTTGTAAGCTTCCCACAACTTTCTTCCATGAAACATCATGCTCAACACACAAGCTTGGTAGATCTTCATTTTGGTGTTGGTGCACCACATTTTTCCATACTCTTTTGAAGAAGTGAGCCATTGCCGTAGCTGCCTTGCTAATAAGCTTGTCCAGCTCAGCGTTGACGAGAGGTTCTTGGCTATGGTGGAACCCAGGTAGGCAAAAATGTCTACCACCTGAAGCATGTGCTGATACATGGAGTGCTGGTGACATCCTGACCCAGGAAGCATAGCACTGTAAAGAGCATATAGTTGCCACTGTTACCAGCTTCATTATCCTCAGTGCTTTTTTCTAGAAAAAGAGGTGCCAGAACTCACCTTGTTCTCTTATAATGACAATGGCGCCCACCTGAGATGGGCCGGAACTGAGTTCTGATGAGTTCCAGCTAAAAAAATGCTCTGATTATCCCCAATGCCTCTGGTCCCCAAACCTTGGAATACACTATATCAAGGATGGGAGGCAGAGAGGCATTGGGCATAATGAAGGTGCTGGCAGCTGCTGCCTTGTTCTTCACAGCACTGGGCTGAAAGAGTGTTGGCAGAAGGAGTTGTGATGCTTTCAGCACCACTGCCAGACATCACAGTTGCCTTCCACTGCTACTCTATCGCTCCTTAATGAGCTTGGGGAAGGCAGAGGGGCACCAAAGAGCCATCAGAGGCACCATGCCCAGTGCCCCTTCTCAAACCTAGTGTCAGGCCTATTAACATTGGCTAGGGTATCGAGAGATGAATATAGCTGGCTGTTATCCCTTTTCTCTTGGAGGCCCCCTAGCAATGGGCTGCTTGCTGTTTTGTTCAGGGTGGAGTAGAGTGGTGTTCAATGGTGCTACACTCCCTTTTGTTAAGTGTGCTTTGTTGCTAATGAAGGCAGGAATCATTTTCCCCACCCTCTCCACTAAAATCTCAAGGATGGCTATACTGATTCCAGAACACGTCAACTATTTTCATTAGATTTTCTGCTTACATTTTAGAGGCGTAAACTAATTCCCCAAATCTGCATTCCTTTTTATCAACAACATTTCCTCTGATGGTAGTGGATGTTGCACGATTTCAAGAATGTGAGGCCCCTAATCCACAATTCACCACAAAGCTCAGTCATCCAAACAAACCTTTTTTGTGATCCTTACCTTTCCTCTAGCAAAACCTACCCACTACAGACTTGAGTGCATTGTTCTAATGATTCCAATTTAGCTATTGGTACAGCTGCTCTAAAATTGCTTTGCAAAACTCCAAGCATTTGATTGTGCAAAGTTCCCCAGTCTTTCAACATCTTATCATGAAAACTTTGGAAATGTATATAATTCCTTCTAATACAACAGTTTCCACCTCAGGTTTATGACACGTCTATTAATCAGTCATCACTGAAGGTTTGGGAGCTCCCATTTCATCACAGCCATTCCTACATCTATCAGTCAATTATCTTTATTTCTTAGCATCTTTTTAATTATGTTTGACTACGGATGACGTAGGCTAGGGGGCTTCACCATTGCAAGTGTACTAGAAGCCTGAAGCCAAAGAGCAGGCTGCTTAGGAAAAATCATATGTACAGATCAATATCTTTCTCACTCTCTCTTTGCCCTCCTTACCTAGTAGTCACCAGTGCTGTAACCTGGTGATGGTAGTAACGATGGATTGTAAGAACTCTCGTCTGGTAATAAAGAATTATTTTCTGAGGAAAGTGATTGGAGGAATGGCTGCATACGTTCCTGGATAATACTGATTATCTGGATCCATGTCAGTGTAGGTTCAGGCTGCTCTTTCTTCTCTATATCTCAGCAGCTTTTGGCTGAGTACCATAGCATTGACTATGGTATCTTTCTGGACCAATGTCCTACCTGCAGGGTCAGGTAAATAAAGTAATATTGGGAGAGTGCTCTTCAGCCCCCTGGTGTTTATGCTGTGGGCTGCCGCAGGGCACTACTTTCTCCCCAAAGCAACTACTCTATTCCGAACTTAAAAATGGAAAGCGTAATGCTAATGGTTAACAAAAGAGGTTTAAAGACTCTCTCAAGGCAAATCTAATAAAATGTAGTATACACACCGACAATTGGGAAACACTGGCATGTGAGTGTTGAAGAACAGCCTTTACCAAAGGTGTCATGGACTTTGAAGATGCTCAAACTCAGGACGAAAGGGAGAAACATGCTAAGAGGGAGGCACGTTTGGCAAACCCTCACCATGATCAACTCCCATCTGGAATCCTATGTTTCCAGTGTGGAAGGACGTGTTGATCCAGAATTGGCCTCCACAGTCATTTACAGATTCACTGTTAAGACCATAGAAGACAATCTTACTTGGCTATGAGTGATCGCCAAAGAAGAAGATGACTACTTTCTCCCCAGTGCTATGAAGCCATACTAAGCCATTAGGAGTGGTCATTGGGAGTTTTAGAGTGGAGATGATAGCCAACACTAGTTCTCCATTACATCTGAGTCAGGGGGAAAGTCCTGGACTGGTACCTTGATGCAGAAGTAGGCTGCATAAACTGAGATTGAATCCTGGAAAGATGGAGAGCTTATAGGTGCATAGCTCATATTTGGGAGATGGGTCCATTGCTTGTCCAATACTAGAACCGAAGTTCTAGTATTGTGAGGGGGGAAACTTCTTCATATCTATTTTCTCCATACCATACATGATTTTTTATATCTTCTCACCACCTTTTTTCTACATTAAAAGGTCCCAAATCTTTCCTCAGAGGAGAGTTGCTCTAACTTCAGTTACTGGTTTGACTATATGACTTAGTATTATATGAGTTGTAGTTTTTGTTTTAGTGTGAACAACATTCCAGTGTAGAGGAACCATGGAAAGCAATAAATTTTCTATGCCCCAAACTTTCTGCTACAGAACTAGAACCTGTCAAAGCAAATAACAGAGGACACATCTGCCTTAAGAGAATGGTCCTCAAGAAAAGGACAGGAAAACCATTATTCCTATATGCACTAGGCACTGCAAACCCAAGCCTTTTTTCTGGCTTCAGGAGAGACAGAAAAACCTGTAGGTGCACTTTCATTATTCTAAAACATTTTTTCCTCTTTCTGTTACAGAAGTCGGGCTATCTCATGGAGGTTTCAGCTTGATTCACTCCAACTGGATAAGTGCATTATGGCTAATAATCAACTGAAAAGATGAAACCAATGGACTTGGAACACTGACAACAGTTGGAGTGAGGGGAATGGAAACTTGGGAGGAGGAAGAGTGATATTGAATATCCTGAAAAAGGACATGGCAGGCTGGGGGACACCCCGAAGAGAAGCACTCCGCCCTGAAACATTTTGTTGCTTGTCCCATGTGTTTCCCTTAATAAGGAAATCAACTTAAATATGGCTGTCCCAGTATCTATGAAGCTGATTTGGATGAGGGGGGAAATGTGTTGGTAACAAAATATGATTTTTGCTGAGCCCTGCGTATAATTTAGGAAGTTAAGTATGTCAAGCCCTGTATATAATTTAGGAAGTCTAGCCAATGGTAAAGTTCACTAAGAGAGAGAGAGACAGATATGGGGACTTCCACAGCCCAAGGCAGAACAACTAAGTTCAACACCTAACAACAAAATGGAAAACATTCAGTGAGCCAGAAAGACACAACAATGTGCATATGATACTTACAAATAATTAACAAATTGCATTTAATTTATGTTGTTGTTCAGCTACAGCTGGTAGATGGGTGATGGAGCTCATACTTTGACTAGAGGCCTGCAACCAATGTTTCAGCTAGGAAATATGCCTAATGTCCATCTGCGCGCGCGCGCACACACACACACGCAGCAGGCCGGGGGAGAATCCCCTGCCTCCATGCCGTCTCTTTCAGCAAACTTCTGCATCCTTTCTCACACCATCTTAACCACAACCCCATTTCCCTGTCTCTCTCCCTCCTCTTCATTATCCTGTGATAAATAGATTCTTCTAAAAACTGGCCATGACTAGAAAGCATGGCATTCCGATTTGTCACTTTCAAGACACTTGCTGAGCTGATCTTGAGCCTTGCAGCATGTCCACAACACGCTTACACAGGAATCTTGACCACCACCTGAGGGAATTAAAGTATTATTTTTGAATAGATTATTATAAAGCACTTCAGAATTGAGGCTGGTTATTATCTAGATGATTTATTACCATTTTATTCATTAGGGGACTAAAGGCAGAGCGACTCATTGTGAAGCAAGCATGGAATACAGTGATACCTCGGGTTACATACGCTTCAGGTTATGTACGTTTCAGGTTACAGACTCCGCTAACCCAGAAATAGTACCTCAGGTTAAGAACTTTGCTTCAGGATGAGAATAGAAATTGCGCTCTGGAGGCGCGGCGACAGCAGGAGGCCCTATTAGCTAAAGTGGTGCTTCAGGTTAAGAACAGTTTCAGGTTAAGAACGGACATCCAGAACAAATTAAGTACTTAACCTGAGGTACCACTGTACTGTCCCCAACATTTCCAATGAAGCGCTAACATAGGGTGAAGTGGTGCTTAGCCCTTTTGTCCATCCATCCATTATTTTCTTCAAAAAGTACCCACAGGTTGTTTTCAAACCTATTCCCTCAGCTGGGATCTGAAACCAAAAATATAGATAATGTAGTGACCAAGGGAAATAGATATGGGTCAGACAGCACACAGTTTAAATCTCACCTTTGTGGTGAAGTATTACATCTCAGTTTCAGCCCACCAATTTTGCAAGGGACAACCAGAGGTCAGGGGAAGGGTTAAGCACCTGCTTCCTGCCACTAGCAAATCCCCAGGGTGGGTGGGTGTTGCATTGTGGCAGGGTGGGAAAACTGTTTGATTTATAATGTGAAACTCTGCCCTTAATAACACTCGGTTGATTATCTTATATAAAGACAGTTACAGTGAAAAGAGGTGAAAAACACAGTTCCTAAGTGGTAAAGTCTTGTAGAGTAACCAATAACAGGAAATGCGCTGTGGTTGAGTTGCTAACCGCTTAGAAATCAAGGGCCTGGATTGTGATTAGGCAGCGAGGCGTGCAGAGCAGGTAACACTCAAAGAGTGTTTTCCATGAGGAAATATGGGTGCCTGGGGGCCTCTGCTGGGTTTAATGAAAAACAATTACAGAATTTGCAGGCAGGCATTTTGGTGGAGATAATTTTCTCACTTCATAGCCACAGAAAACAATGTAACTAAGCTAGGATTAAGAGGGGGGTTTGTGGCTATTATCAGCTCTGTCGGAAGAAGCTGAAATGGTTACTGTTCAGGTGGGAACAGATCCATTTTCCCCCTTTTTTGCACTGGAAAATAGATGGCCTGCACTGACTCTGTGCAAGCTCCAGTAAAGACAAACCAGGACACATTCCTTCCTTCCCTTATAGCCAGCCAGTGGTTGCTCCAAGCACATTCCAGATCTGCTAGGATACCTTAATTGTCTTCACCTGGATGAGCTTGCCAACATTCCTGTGAGCTATTACAACTCCTATGGAGTGGAGCATGCTTTCCTTGTTTTTCCAAATCTTCCACTGCCAAGTCTCAGTGGGAGTGATACACGCCTACGTTTACGTACAGTTTTGCTAATTCCCTTATCTGCTAATGATGTACAAGGTGCCTTCGTGAAAGCGCTCACTTTAGTGAATGCTCACAGTAATAGTTTCAGGACAACCCATAATGAGAGATCAGAACTGATAACAGGGAAAGAGGTGAAATATGCGACTTGTTGCAATACGACGCTAGGTATTGTGTATTGTTTTTAGCAGTGTTTTTTTTGTAATTAATTATAGCTATTCCACACAGGTTTGTCCAGAACAAGAATCAATGACAGTTTTTAATTTCCGCGGCTTCAGTCTTCACAACATTTAATTCAAATTAGTGTGGAAAAACGAACGAAGCAGTTTAAAGGACCCTAACCTTGGGGAAAAGGTTGGGCAACTTTTTTTGGGAAGGCTATGCCGTTTTTTCAGGGCTTTCTTCCCGAACACAAATTATGTTGGAATGCCTGGAACAATTTCCCCACCACTGAGTTTGATTGTGTAATTATGATAACCAAAGGCAGAAGGCACCAGTGAAGAAAAAGAAAAAAGCAGAGTTAGAAACCTCTCCAGAGGTCACACTACCATAGCTCCTGGGAAAGGAGAATCTGTTCCAAACCATAGTTCCATAGACAGTCTCAAGTTCATTTTTCAGAATATGATCATGAAAAACCACACAGAATAACCACACTTATAAATAGAACAGCTGGATCACAAACAGGAAACACTCGTGTCTTTTACATGCTTAATGGGGAATAAGGTCCATTGAACTCAGTGAGGCTTACCTCTGAGTAGGCACAGGCAGGAATGCATTTATAGATGTTTTGAAATCATTAAGGAAAAAATGCTGATATATATTCAAGCAGTGTTCTCTTTTTAGAGATTGCAACAGCTTTTATAACATTTTTTCATTAATGTCGACTCAGAACTAAGTCCCACTGAGTTCAATGGTCAGATTATTATTATTATTATTATTATTATTATTATTATTATTATTAACTAGCACATCCCATCAGCCCAAGGATTTCCATTTTTGCAATGGGACTTCCCCCCTTTCAACCGGGGTTTGTTCTACAACTCCCCCAAATCTGCTCTAGAAGAAGGGGGGAGCTCCTAGAACCAATTTATAGGGTGCACAGTGGGAAGAATGTTTTGTTGCAGAAGCAGAAATCCTCGTGCTGGTGGAATGTTCACATGGTGCAACAGAGAATTACCTCCAGGTGGCTGCATAGGATTGCAGCCTAAGAGGAGAAAGTGACGCAATGAATATAAAGGCAGTTCCTATGACAGTCATGTGCCCTCTTCAACAATGAGTGGAAGACTGTCCACCAACTGCTGCCCTTGCCCTCCATAGATTACAATGAATCATTTTTATTTATCTGTGCCATTTCGTGTGCCATCTTCCTGCCCTTAGGACCCCTGGACAACAACAACAGAAATCTTAAGACAATTTAAAATTAAAACAATTAAAACAGCAGTATCAAAACACAAATGGTAAAACCACCAGAGAAAAGAACAACAACAAAAGCACGACACCGAAAACAATTCTCCAGCAGCATATTATGCTGGGATAGCTCTGTTGGTAGAGCATGAGACTCTTAATCTCAGGGTTGTGGCTTCATGCCCCGCGTTGAGCAAAAGGTTCCTGCATTGCAGGGGGTTGGACTAGATGACCCTCATGGTCCCTTCCAACGCTACGATTCCATGATTCTGTAACATAGTGTGGCCACTTATGGATTGCCAAAAAAGGGGACTAAAGAGGACTTGGATTTGCATCACATTTGCACATGCTGATTTTTATGTATAGATACAAATAATTACTGTGATTTAAAAAGAACTATAATACATTTCACCCAAGTGGGGAAGCAGACCACGTGATCTGTCTGCTGTTCAGGTTGGCCTTGCCCTGCTGTTTCTTCTTTTGGGTCTTTATTTTCAATCTAGAGTTTGAATAGAAGCTGCCTTCAAATAAGAGGGCTGTCCTTGAATTAACAGGCCTGCAAATATAGGGCTGCCTTCTGTAAATAGGACACATGCTTGCCATTTAATACCAAGGTTCTCCTAAGACATTTATACATTATGTTTTCACCGACCAATGAAAGGCAAGCGATGATTCATTCAGGTGAACCTCCCTAGGGAGGACATTCCAGGTGGAGGACATTCCTCAATGAAAGGTGCCACAGTGCTTGAGCCTGGTGGATTGAACACAGCAACTAGCAAAATTTAGCTCGGGGTTCCCAGACACTGTCAAACAAACTATTTTTCAGACGGGCAATAATATCTGATTGCCAACATAATTATTTTGCCATATTTCTAGGTCACTTTCTTAAAATACTGCTTGTTCTTTAAAATTATGTAACTACTGGTGACCTTATTGTAAGGAGTAATTAAACATTAGAATAAGCAGCTGTAAAATGACACATATTTTTGATAATGTGTAGCTTCGTGGTGCACAGTGAGACAACACCGATGAATGTAATGCCTATTACATGAGCACTTGGGTAAAACAGGTCAAAAATACTTTGTCAGCTAGCATAAGTGAAGGGAACAGAAATTCAAGAAAACCAAGACCAGCAGCATAAATTTGAGTCTTGTGAAGAACTGGAAACCCAAACACAGCCGCTGAAAGGAAAGAAAGAAAGAAAGACAGACTCAGAATGTGTTTGAGCCTTGAGAATGTGGAAAATAATATTTTAAATATTCTTTGCTGGCCTTGAATTGAGAAGATAGGTGGGCCTACCTATGGGGCCAAAGACCTCCCATTTGAAGGCAGATAAAGATTTCAATAGAAGATTACAGTCTACAGTCTCAAGCTCATTAACTTCATCTACATGAGCAGCATATACCTTTAAAAAAGGTTTTTGAACTTCTTAGGAGATGAGGACGTGTTTTGGGACGTTACAGAGGTGAGCCAATCAGTGCTGTGCATTATTGGCTTCTGCAACAAAGTTCCAGATCTGGTTAATTGCTCTCAGTCCTGGACAGAAAAACCATTTGACAAGAATGCAGTAAGTGCACTTCCAGAGCAGCTTCACTACTCAGAATGTCTACATCTGTACACATCATTTGTCACCATAGACAAGACTACCAAGTCTAGCATGACAATATTGTGCAGAAATGCAAGTTTGCTGTTAAACTATGCCATTGAACTTTTGTTTGGCAGCCTGGGGTGTGGGTGCAGGAACAGCAGGCTGTGCATGCTAACACACAATGTAAGGTTCAGGGCTCAAGCCAACACTTGTGAGTGGCCCTGATCCAACCCAGGATGGTCTGCGGCAAACCTGACCCAGATCCAGATCCAGAACCTGAACTGATTTGGGGCTTTGCTCAGTTATAAAGTAGAGAGTGAGGAGATTGAGACATGTGGCCCCTTCTTTTCCCCTTCCTTCTCATATGTTTAATTACGGTTTTAAACCCTAACTAAGTATGCAGTCAGGAGTGGTGAAAGGAGACGTGAGCCTCATGGTCAGGATGGGGGAGCTACCTGCACATTTCCTTCCATCCCTTGCTGCCAGACCACCACCAACCATTCTGACAACCCCAGATTGTTCTGGGTGGGCCCAGTCCAACCTTGGGTGATCCAGAGCTGCCTCAACCCATTCAGGCCAAATCTGCAGTTGGCCCAAATTGGCCCAGTTTGATTCGAAACCTGGGATTTAGCTGGAACCTGTGTGCAGCCCTAGCAGGAAGTGTGAGACCCCTCTTTAGGAGGCCAGGTATGCCACTTTTTTGTACTATAAATAGAAAATCCGCCTCCCTCCCTCTACACTGTAAGAAATGTTCTAGTCTACTAGCTTTTCTAAGAGAGCGAAAGAATAGGGATGCCCACAAGCATTACACAACGGTGTTATGAGAGCAGCCCTGCAGGGCATCTTTAAATAACATGATGCAAAGCAAAACAACCCGAAGTTACTGACAGGGTGGGAGGGGGAAAGAACTCTGTGTTCATATTTCACCCCATTTAAGAGAAATATAAATTCTGGTAAGGTTTTTGTTTTGTTTTCACCACTAAGGTTGAGATAACAGAGGCTGAAGTCCTAAGTGCACCTGCAGGAAAGGAAGTTGGTGGGTCTCACTTCTGAGCAAACAGGGGTTGCACCGTAAATGTGAAGGCAGAGAACTGCTGCATTGCTCTATAATACATTTACCTAAAAGAGAAGTGGATGAGATTATTGCCTTGAGTCAACTCTAGAGAAATGGCCAGTTCCTAACTGGGGCAGAAAAATTAAACCAAGTGTAATACGTCAGTTCCATACAAAAAGAACAGAGGAAGTCCAACACCGAATCACATTTCTAGGGTGTGTAGAAAGAAATTAAGGATATTTGCAATTCCATTTGAACACAGCTTGATAGCCTCAAACTCCAGAGTAAATGAGTTACACCCACTAAATCCTGAAAGAGATGGTTACAGAGATTAGCAGTGCCCTAATGAAACCTTTTGATGGCTACTTAGAGGGGAGGGGGAGAGGGATAAAAGGCAAAATATACATGTCATTCCCTTAGGAAGGAACTTCAGTAGGGTGGGACCAGGAAATAAGGTTCCTAAAACATTGACACAGTAATGCACAGGTTTCTTAGAATACCCAGAAACAAATCTGGGTAATGCAGAATAAAAATGGTCAAAGTAAACCCATAATGGAAATGTCTCCTCTAACTTACAGTCACTTACATATAATACAAATGGGCAAAAGAGTAAAAAGAAAAATACTCTAAAGGATTACAAAAAGGTATTAAAGATTAAAAAAGGAATATAGCAAAAGAACCCCCCCCCCCGAGAGAGAGATGGAATTCAAAGAGAGGCACAGCACCTCCAAACCAGGGCACACATTACTACAAAAAGGAAATGGTTTTGCACTTAGCTAACAACAGATTGTTCTGGTAAACACTTCTGGGACGGACAGGAAGGAAAACACACTGAATGGATAGCATGACGACATTGTGCTGAAATGTAAGGTTGCTGTTAAGCTATGTAAAACCACGCAAATAAGAAAAAATATTTCACACAAAGGTATTTAAATGAGAAATATAGGTGCTAAAGTTCAGCCTTGAATATAAGTCCAAACCTTATGGTGGCGTATACATGATATGGCTCTGTAAGCATTACAGGCAGCTAGGTTGTGTCCCCCCCCCCCCCAATTCAGGAAAACTCATCCAAACGCAGAATTTCATAAGAAATGGCTGGACAGATACAGGATAGATATAGATTGTTGCTAAGGTGTGTACATCGCTTTCCCAATCAGTGGTGGGAGTGGGCTGGATGCAGAGTAAACGGCCTTGAGCTCTGGGTTGTTGTCACGTAGAAGTCAAACCAATGTATGTAGTTTTAAAAGTTGAAGTGGAGGAGGGAGGAGGGAGCCTTGCTCACTGCTTTCCCCAAGCAGCTCTCTCTCATAGTCACGTTTTTCCTAGCAGGGCTCCAAGACTAAAAGACTAAAAGCCCAGCTTGGTAGGGCAGTGCTGGGCAAAGGCCTATGGGAAAGGGGAGCAGCAGCCTACTTTTGTATCCATTTATTTAAGGCTGCGTGCACAGCATACATTTAAAGCACATCACTTCCCCCAGAGAATGCTGGGAATTGTAGGCCTGTGATGGGTCAACTACAGTTCCCATAATTCCTTTGGAAGAAGTATTGGGCTTTCATTGTCTGGTTTCTACACAGCCCACATGTCCCCTCTAGGCAGCTTGAGGAAGGAGGTTCCTTCCTTGCCCTAAAATCCGCTGTGTTTCCCCATGAGATCCAAGCCCCCACTATGTGCCACTGTTTGGCACAACCCGCGCTCTGCATCTAAGACATATCCCTGTAGCTGTAATGTCTTGTTTGGATGTGAATGGAAACCCTGAAAGTTTGCATTCTGAAACCCCAGGTCATCTCTAGCAGGGCTGGTCCTACCATTAGACAGTGAGGCAGATGATGACCATAGCACTTTGCTGATGGACAGCGCTGCAGGTGCTGCCTTATAGCCAGCCTGCTGCCCCCAGGTGCCGTGGAAGATGCTGTCCCTTCGCTGGTGCTGAAGGTTTCATGAGCTTCTGTGCGCACTGTGGAAGGGGTCACCATCTTGTCCTCTTACTCAGACAGCAAAATGTTTTGGGCCAGCCCTGCTCTCTAGCAAAATAATGAGATTTGGCTTGGCACAGGAGAGGCTGTCTGTTGCCTCTCTGAATGCTTCTCCTTCAGCCAGGTGACATGCTCACCACTCACACTAAGCACAGAGGGTAAGGCCTTCTTATACTTTCCCATTCTAAAAAACAGCTCTGGTGAACTATTTAAAAATCAAGTCTTCTAGTGCCATCTAGTGGCACTAAGTGGGAATTAAATGGTTTTTGAAATAATTGCCTTCAGCCATGATTTCCTGCAGCTCCCTCATGGTTGTTGCTGAGGATCCTATGCATATTTATTTGGAGATGTACCCGACTAATTTTAATGGATGTGTTTTCAATATGTTTTGAGCTATTTGGGAGGGTTAGTTCTGAGAGATGGCATATAAGTACTAAAAATTTAACTAATAGGGCATACTTCCAACTAAATGTGTATAGATTGCTGTTAGGAACTTACTTAATGGGTCTTACTTCTGAGTAGACATGCATAGGTCTTTGCTGTTATATTTATACTCCAAACAAAATTTAGTTGACTATATATACATGACCCATTGAAGTCAGTAGACTTATTCCCAGATATTCAGATTTAAATTTCTGGACCCCACTTTTTCATGTTAATTAATTTCAATGAACTTACTGTGAGTAAAAATTCATTGCATACCACCCGCATTTTTTATTTGCAAATATAACAAAAAGAAAGTAAAACAAACAAAGTACCATTGATTATTTAATTTCTATACTACCTACTTTATTAAGAAGCAACAACAGACAACTTAAACACAATATTACAAAAATACACATCTGCATATAAAAATGTTACAATAATACAAAGTTACTAACATCTATAAATCAATATCAATTCATTTTCCTTCTGACACATCCTCCTTCTCAGCCCCTGGGTTCTCACCCAGTGTCCAAACAAATTCTCAAAAGTCTCAGAACGAGAAGAGTTCCTGGAAACAGTGGACATCCCCCTAGTCTCTCACTCTAGACTTGCTTTTTATGGGCAGGCCCAGGATGGATGGTACTTCCTCAGGCTGCCCTCACCTGTGTCCCATTCAGCTGCATTCTCCATACCCATTTCCAAGTGCAGTTGAGTTTCCCAGGGGGTCCAGAGGATGGGGGAAAGGTCCCCCTACACTCACCGCTCTTTCTTCACCCTCTGTCTGCTCCTCCTCTTCCAGCTTCCACAGTACTAGCTGATGTTAACAGGAAGAATGTTCCATCAATCCTGAAGTGAAGGCATCAATTAATATAAACAGTCTAAAGGTAAAGGTAAGGGGATCCCTGACAGTTAAGTCCAGTCGCGAACGACACTGGGGTTGCGGCTCTCATCTCACTTTAGAAGCCTAGGGAGCCAGCGTTTGTCCGCTCCGCAGACAGTTTTTCCGGGTCATGTGGCCAGCATGACTAAGCCGCTTCTGGTGCAACGGAACACCAACACCAGAGCAGCACACGGAAATGCTATTTACCTTCCCGCCAGAACGGTACCTATTAATCTACTTGCACTTTTTGGAGTGCTTTCAAACTGCTAGATTGGCAGGAGCTGGGACCGAGCAATGGGAGCTCATCCTTTCGTGGATTTGAACCACCAACCTTTTGATTGGCAAGCCCAAGGCTCAGTGGTTTAGACCACAGCACCACCCGCATCCCTTAAGCAGTCTAAACAGGTACCTAAATGAAACAGACAGTTCTAAGCCATGCACTCAAATGTAAAAAGGGAAGTAAGATCATTGGGTAATACAGTGGTACCTTGGGTTAAGTACTTAATTTGTTCCAGAGGTCCGTTCTTAACCTGAAACTGTTCTTAACCTGAAGCACCACTTTAGCTAATGGGGCCTCCTGCTGCTGCTGCGCTGCTGGAACACAATTTCTGCTCTCATCCTGAAGCATAATTCTTAACCCAAGGTACTATTTTTGGGTTAGAGGAGTCTGTAACCTGAAGCACATGTAACCTGAAGCGTATGTAACCCGAGGTACCACTGTAAAGGTAAAGGGACCCCTGACCATTAGGTCCAGTCATGACCGACTCTGGGGTTGCAGCGCTCATCTCGCTTTATTGGCCGAGGGAGCTGGCGTACAGCTTCCAGGTCATGTGGCCAGCATAACTAAGCCGCTTCTGGAGAACCAGAGCAGCACACGGAAATGCCGTTTACCTTCCCTGCTTGCACTTTGACATGCTTTGGAATTGCTAGGTTGGCAGGAGCAGGGACCGAGCAACGGGAGCTCACCCCGTCGCAGGGATTCGAACCACCGACCTTCTGATCGGCAAGTCCTAGCCTCTGTGGTTTCACCCACAGCGCCACCCGCATCCCACTCATTGGGTAATAGATGGTGGCTATTTCTCCTTACAGCCTTGCATCATCATCATCATCATCATCATTATTATTCTGCCCTTCATCTGAAGATTACAGGGCAGTTCCCAACACAAAAATACAATATGAGAACACAAAATACATTAAAAAAATAAGCATTTTCCCACAAAGACATTTAAGAGGACATAGAATGTTAATCAGCCAAAGGCCTGGTTAAAGAATAATGTCTAAAGATATGCAATGAAGGCACCAGGCAAGCATCTCTGCAGAGAGCCTTCTCGCAAATGGGGAGCCACCACAGAAAAGACCCATTCTCGTGTTGTCACCCTATGGACCTCTCATGGGGGAGACATATGAAGATGGGCCGCAGATGATGATCACTGGGTCCACCTAAGTTCCTATGGGGAGAAGTTTTAAATGTTGCAAGCGCCCTTGGATCCCAACTTGTGAGAAAGGCGTGATACATTAAATAAATAATAATAATAATATCAACACTTGTTGCTCCACCCACTTTTGCCCCTGGCCCCACCCACCACTGGCCCATGACCCTAGGAAGGTTGATCAGAATGAAATGTGGCGAGAAATGTTTCCCATTAGATCAACAAGCCCCTTTACTCAACAGTTTGGAGGGACACAGGTTAAGAAAGCACAGTGTAGCCTCAAGTAGCACTGTGCTGCTTCAGACATGCAGTGAGAACGGCTGGGAGGAGCCCTGTCACCATTTGTTAGTAAACTGGCACAGGCCTACCCATTGCCACTTCTGGGAAAACACTTCCACATAGGCTGTCAGCCAGGACACACGGCAGACTGTTGTATGCTCAGCACCGGATGAGTGAGGGCCAAACCACAGTTAATACATGTAGCATCAGTCAGGGAGGCTGACCATTCGGATTGTAGCAGATGCGGATGGGGAATATAAATTGTTGCTTCCCTGCTGCAATGCTAAGGAAAGTCTCTCTTCCATACACTCCATCATTTTTCCAATGAAAACAGGGACGATGCCCATTCCATAATGATAATTTTACTATTTATACCCAGCACATCTTACAGGGTTGACCCAGCTACTCTGGGCAGCTTCCAACATATATAAAAACACAAGAAAACATTTTTTAAAAACCTTTCCTTCAGGTGGCTCAGCAATTGGACAACTCCATACCCTTCAACATTTCTCCAATGAAAATAGGGACATCCTAAGGGAAAGCGGGACATTCTGGGATCAATCAGAAACTGGGATGGCTTCTCTAAATCAGGGACATCCCTGGAAAATAGGGCCACTTGGAGGGCCTGCTCTTCTAAACCAGACATTTGGGTTTTTTTGGCAGTGGGTGGGTGAAGTTTCCTCCACGGATCATTTTCTGCTGATGCAAATATAAGCTTTTCCGTTCTTAAAGTGCAGCACACATTTTGCATTGTACCACTTTGCAAGTCTTTCACGCTTGGATCTGCTGGTCCCTTGTATTTTTCTTCTCCAAATCTGCATTTTAAGCACCAGCCTTGGCCTGCCTCTCTATCAAAACAATTTCACAATAGCTTTTTAAGATTAGATGGCATAACTGGCATGGATAGCCAACTAGATGTTGTCAGGCTCTGACTGTCCTGGCTCCCACTTGCTGAAGATCCTTAGGTCAGTCCTAAATACATCTATCAAAAAGGCAGGTGTTGTAACTGCCAAAGCTTGAGACCTTGATTCAACATGGTCACACCCCTTTGCTATCCTCTTTTTAGGAATTAGACAGGCTCATCGTGGTTCAGCAAGCGTCTCCACAACCTCTCAGCATGCTTAGTAGGTGTTAAGTTGTGGGTGAACATATCAGATGACACAGCAATTCTTCAAACAGCTCTTGTTTATTCACAGGCCAGAACAGAACTGAACTGAAGGGTTCAGTCAGCCTGCTTATATAGAGCTCCAGTACCACGTTACTGTAACAATTTTCTAAAACTATCCAATCACTGAACATCACTTTCGATCCCTTATTTGCATAACTATCTACTGTATCCCCCTGCTGGCCCAGGGTGAGAACTTCAGTACATAACTAACAGTAGGTAGAACCCTATGTTCCCTTCCCTTTTGGCTTCTCCTAGTGCTTCTGCTTCCTGAGGGGTGGCTGAGACTGGTGAAACATCCATCCTGGGTAAGCAGAGCTACTCCCAGTATCTGATTGCATCTCAGGAGTGTCCAAAAGATGCTCCAACAGCCCTGGAGAGGTAGGTGGGGACTGAAAGCGAGGTGGGGCTTGCCGCTTTCTTCATAGGGGTGGCTAAGGCAAGACAGCAGGCTGCAGGAGCTACCCGCCCTGCGGGACCCTCACTAACAGACTGCCCCACTCCGTGTAGAGGTCCCGACATCCCACTGGAGATTTCCCCTGGGTGCTCGGCCAGTCCTACATCTGCACTGCCCTGACTTGGCCAGCCCATGACACTAACCCCAATCAGCCTCAGCCATTAACGGCCAATGGTCAGGGAAGATGGGATTTGTAGTCTTGCCCTCCAGGACTATATAGTGGTACCTCAGGTTAAGTTCGTTCTGGAGATCCGTACTTAACCTGAAACTGTTATTAACCTGCGAACCACTTTAGCTAATGGGGCCTCCTGCTGCTGCTGCGCCGCTGGAGCACGATTTCTGTTCTCATCCTGAAGCAAAGTTCTGAACCTGAAGCACTATTTCAGCGTTAGCGGAGTCTGTAACCTGAAGCGTATTTAACCCGAGGTACCACTGTAAATCCCATCTTCTCTGAGGGACTACCTTGTCTTAACTGAAGTCTACAGGAAGTGTACAAGACCGGAACAGTGTATGAGTGTCCCTTCTTAGGGAATTAATCACAAATAAATTTGCCTTGATACCAGGCCTGCTAAGTTCAATGGAATGTCTTTGCAAGTGTGCCAGCAGCGCAGCTATCCCAGATACAAAATTAGAAAAATATGTTGTGAAACGAGTCTCCACCAGCACAACATAGTATTTTATTCTCTCTCCCCCCCCCCCCCGCCGCCCCTGCTGTGGGATTTTATTAATTCCTCACTTTTCTTTTAGCATAATGTTTTTTTCTGCCAGCTTCCCACCTCCTCTACAGGCTTGGAATCCTCCCTGTTTGGGGCATCCTTTTTAAAAATAAATGTCATGTTTTAGAAGTTAAGCTCCTTGGGAGCTGTCTGTGTTTTGGTTTGTGAAATTCTGTAAAACACCATGCTGGTGCTGTCTAATTGATATACAGTAATAAAAAGTCTGACATTTATAGGAATAGGAAGCATGGGCCACTGTTTCTACTGTTCTTATCTGAACCGCCAGCATCATTCCCCAAATACAAGAGGACGGGGAAATAAAGGGTAAGAGATGCATTTAGGGGGGGAAGTAGGCAAAAGAACTCTGGCTTTATAGATAGACTTTGCTAATGTATTAATAGGTGAGAAAAATCTGCTAATACAGTACTGTGGTATCCTTCAGTGAATCAAGATAACATGGGCTGGAGAGAAGACAACAGTTTATCAGTGCCAGAGGCACTTTGCAAACCCTGCTCATTGTGTGTACACAGTCCAATGCTGCCTCTTATAAAGAGGATTTGGGTTGTTTAAAATAGTAACAACTTTGATCAGAGGTTAACAGTGGGATGAAAGGCATGGCCCACAGAACACCATGGAAAGTGAAACCTCTCCCAATACCACTCTCAGTTCTTGTAAGGTGTGTCAATAATGTTCAAACCAAGCAGCTACTGGGTTCAAAACACCTTTGCATACATGAAGAAATTCTGCCCTGCTCCACAAATTCCACACCGGCTCTTAGGCATAGAAGGAAACTAAATTAGGTGCAGATGTGGGGGTGTGAATGGCGTGCCTTTGGGATTCATTATGCTGTGGGAAAAAAGCTAGAAAAATTCCTCCTACGCTGACTGGAAATGACACAATACCGTATGCCTTAAAGCAAAGGCATGAAGATAGTACTTTCCCCTAGTGAACAGTATGTATTTGAATGCTAGGTTTCTTTAATTGCTTTATTTTGCTATTACATACATACCGTGTGGTGTGAGACTAAATACGACCCATTATCCCTTCCTTTCTCTGTTTAAGGAGGGAATGTAGTATCAACAAGAAGATAGGAAATACTTTTATTGAATCTGGCTGTCCAATATTTGGCTGTTGGCTTCTGTCTGTCTTGAAAGACAATGGAGTGCTCCTCGGAGGGTGAAGTTGAACTGCTGTGTTCACAGCACCATAGTGACCTCCCTGGGGCACAAGTCTGTGCAGCAGTGGTGTGTGGTGAATTCTTTTGTAGGGAAACAGATAGGGCCAGAGGCGCCAGCTTGGGAGGGGCCCAGCGTCCCACGTGTGAGCATTGTGCCTCCCTCCCTAATCTGGGCAGAAGCATCCCGGGCTTTGGGAAGGAGGGACAAGACTTTTGACAGGATGCTGGAGCCTTGCTACTTTCTTCCTAAAGTTGGGTTGGCTTTGGGAATGTGGCGGAAGGGCTCTTGGATCCTGTCGGAGCATCGCGCCTCTCTCCTTAAGCTGGGCAGAAGCTTCCCAGGCTTTGGGAAGGAGGCACGAGTCTTTAATACTCTAATTTACTAGAAACATTTAGGAGACTAGTCCAGTCCCCCTAGCCCACTGACTGCACACCACTGCTATGCAGTGTGTATGGTGGTCCTGGGCTGCCCAGATGACAAGACCCTCCCCCTTTGGCCTCACTGAAGTGGTCCCAAAGCAGAGCAATACGTTTGGCACCAGCTTGGCTGCAGGAGTTGCCAGAAGGAGGCATACAAGGTACCATCCAACCATCTTAGGGACTCTACTCCAGATTTGTGTAGGGTTTACTCCTTAGCCCTTTCTTCTCTCAAATATATCCCACAAGGCAACAGAGGTTTAGGATCAGAGTTTTCTTTCTCTTCTCCAGGTTGATGAGTCCCATCTGCCCCTCACTTCCCTCTACAGCACTTGCACTAACCGCTTTCTTGACTGTTAGACCCACTATTGGTCTCATTTGCTCAATCCACCAGAGCCTGTCTTTGTCTGCAGGGCAAATTCATGGCTCACCAAAGATTTGAGACCCGTCTGCTACCCTCATCTGGTTTAGTCAGCCAGTTGAAGCCATTTCCCAAGTTATGGTCGCTGTCTCATGCTGACAGCTTCTAAGATCCACAGGAGAGAGGTGATTGCAGCGCGGGGACCAAAGGTGGATAAACTACCCCAGAAGGAGCACAACGTGTCCCACATCAGAGGTACTACTGCTCCCCTAACACCCCCATACACCCAACATTTAAACTTCACAATACATTATGAAGCACTAACACAGTGCTTCCCAAACTTGCTACTCTATGGACCACCTGAAAAATGCTAAGGGTCTTGGTGGATTTTTTCTGCCCATTGTAGCAATTTTAATGCACTGTGCTAGATGCTGTATGGTTTTTAACTGTATTTTTACAAGCATACTGTGGACCACCTGAACGATACTCGTGGACCACTGTTGGTCCAACGACCACAGTCACTCTTATCTTGTCTTCCTTATTTCGATCCTTGCTGGATGTCAGCCTTCTGCAATGTAACCTGTTTCTATCCCTTCCATGTTGCCTTGGTGCAATGCAGCAGTCATTTCCAGATGGGCATGTTGTAATAGGGGAGAGAAGGGAATCCAAATTGTTTAGCATGGTTAAAATGGATTATTTATTTACACCAATCTCTCAGTGCACACCAGGTCAGCGTGTAAAAAACAACAACCCATTGAGCTGGTTGGTGATAGGAAAAAAATTATGTGATGTAAAACATGGGTTTACATAGTGCTCATCCTCCTTTCCTAAAGGATGCCCTACAAAGGGAAAATATGGAAGACTTCTGAAAATTATGTGCATGAAGGTCATTTTCTCCATGTGCATAAGAATTAAGAATTAAGAGGTGTCTCCTGCAGCAAAATACTTGCCTGCCATAATTATCTTATGGAGCTTGACTCACCCTCGCCTCAACTTCCAAAATGAAGCTGGCAGCTAAAACTTTGTGCCTTCCCTGATGCCCATGGCATGCCCCTCCTCTTCTATTTTCTATATTTTCTTATTGTACTTCATGGATGATTCTAATATTCTCTACTCCACTTCTATTTGCCTGGCTTTTAAAGCCTTTCCACTCACTAAAAATTATTCTCCCACGAGTGTTATTACTCAAAGACCAAGAGATACAGCAACTAAGATGTAACTCTTACAAAGCACTGCCAGCATCTTGAACCGGCTCCAGGGATGAATCAGAAGACAAAATTAATACGCTCCCTGTGGGAAACCTGTCAGAAGGCTTGTTCACATGAAAGAGGCGCAGGACCTCAGGCTAACTGCAGAATGCTATGTCAGTTTAGCAGACACACTGGGATGGAGCAATACTGCACAGGCCAGGTTAAACATGCATAGGTAAACAGGAATGGCAATTACCAGAAAGGGGAAGTAAATTTAAGATCATTAACATTCATTTGTTTCAGGCCCAAGATGTGGGCCGTCCATTTATACTAAAAGATTGGGAAAACTTATGGAATGTAAATTTGAAATTTACAGCCAGCTATAAGAGAGGACGTGGGTAGTGCTGTGGGTTTAACCACAGAGCCTAGGACTTGCCGATCAGAAGGTTGGTGGTTCGAATCCCCGCGACGGGGTGAGCTCCCGTTGCTTGGTCCCTGCTCCTGCCAACCTAGCAGTTCGAAAGCACGTCAAAGTGCAAATAGATAACTAGGTACCACTCCGGTGGGAAGGTAAACGGTGTTTCCGTGCACTGCTCTGGTTCACCAGAAGCAGCTTAGTCATGCTGGCCACATGACCCGAAAGCTGTACGCCGGCTCCCTTGACCAATAAAGCGAGATGAGTGCCGCAACCCCAGAGTCGGTCACGACTGGACCTAATGGTCAGGGGTCCCTTTACCTTTACCTTTATAGTATAAGAGAGACCACGATGAAAACGGCTCATAGGTCACTCCTTCCAGATTATCAAGAATGTATAAAAAATTATCGGATGCTTGTTAGAGATGTGGAGGAAATAACAGTGACATGATCCACATGTGGTGAACGTGTGAAAAGATTAAGGATTTTTTTTGGGGGGGATATACGATGAATTAAAAAAGATGATGGGGATAAGCTTTACTAAAAAACCGGAGGCATTTCTATTAAGTATTTTAGATAAAGAGATCCCAAAAAAACTAAGAGAGGTATTCTTGTATGCAACCGCAGCGGCTCTTATACCTGTGGCCAAGGGATGGAAAGATCACAAGGCTCCAAAAATAACAGATTGGCAAATCAAATTACAGGAATTGGTGGAGACAGCTCAATTGACTAGCAAACTCAGAGGAAACTCAAAGCAAAAATTTGCAGAAAAATGGGATGGTTATAGAAGATATGTTCAAAAATACAATAATAGTTTTGACTCCGTGCCAGCATTCGAGTGATAAAGGAACTAAAAAGAGGTGGACAACAATTAAGGATTTATTATGTTTTCAGAATATATGGGTAAATTTATATAGAAATGTTTATTGTTCTGTGTACATTCAATTGTAAGATAAAATATATGCTAAGGGAATTGACAGGAAGTCAAAGTTGAAAAAAGATTTTGGAAGCTAAAAGGGGGGGAAATTTACTTTCATTATTATCATTTTGTGTTTGGGTGTGTAGGTGTCTGCATATATGTGTGTTTTTGTATGGAATGTTTGGGAGGAAATAAGACGGCAAATAACAAATAACAAACTAAATATTGATGTATGTAATTTTTATTTCTTAATTAGATTTAGTGGTAGTATGGTTGTATTGTTTTTTTGTAACATAAATTCATTCAATATTTTTTAAAAAACAAACAAACACAACAACATTCATTTGTTACCATGTCCCCTAATACGGTATCAGCATCGTTTCAACTTAGATGTTATAAAACTGTACTACAAGTCCCCACATGATGTGCTGCACATTTTCTGTCCCAAGCTCTGCCCACACAAAAGCATTTTCTTTTTTGCAACAGCAGACCGCCTACAGATGGCTTGACCTTAATTTGCTGGGAGTGTCTTCTTCCTCAGCAGGTTATGGCTCACTCTAGCATTACTGGGTTCCAAATGAGCATTACCTCCCCTTTCTGGAGGATACATGTGGAAATCCTGGGATCCCAAGCATGGCACAAAGACTTTCTCGTGATACCCACCAAGACCTCCTATCCCACCCAATTTTTATTTGTAAATGTGGTTTTTTAAAGCTCATTTATTTTGGGAATTTGCTTGAATTTTTCCATTGCTTTGTTGTTCAGGGGGTGTTGTTTTTCTTCTGCTAAATGGGTATTTTGTGGTGCCCATGACAGATTTCAAAATGCACCCACAAGCCCACAGGGGTTAGGGACCCTTGCAGGAAGTCAACACTTCTCTAGTAGTTATGATAATCCTGGTTCTCACTTTCCTTGATTGGTCCCCCCTGCCACCTTTTCTGCTTCAGTCTCCTTTACTCAGAGCCCTGCATGTCTTTTATTTATTTATCACATAAATATAGAAAAAACACAGCATAAAGTAATATAAGAATAATATCCTGCTCCTCTGCCACATTGCCTTTGGTTATGTTTACAGTACAGCCCTCTACTAGTTTCAGGGCAAATCCTGTGCAAAGCTCTAAATGTTGTGAGAAGCCTCCATGAGTAGAGAACTTGCCCTTCTTCAGAACTACATCCTCAAGATTACAAGATGAAGGGCAATGCCCCAGAGGGAGCAAGGCTTGGCAGCATGCGCTCACACTCATTTGCACATTTCTTTACACACAGGTAAATGGAACGCCCAACCTCGGCTATAATCTGATAGCATGTGTGTGATTAAATCATAGACAGTATTGCAAAAGCACAGCTTCATTCAGATGCAATGGCAAATCATGCTTCCTTATCACTTGCAAGGTATTGTGATTAAGAAGCTTCCCTTCCTATTTCGGAAGCTCTCAAGCCATAGTTTCATCTTATTTTTCTATAAAAAAAAAAAACCACAGGGTGAGGAAATGTGAAGTTGGTTGTGTGTGGCCCTGAAAAGCAGGAGTGTGTAACTTCATTTTTTTTGCCACCAAGGACATTTCCCATAACTTTACTCAACTTGCAGTAGCTAGAATAGTGAATGCGACAATGCCTGTTTTCTAAAATGGTGACATTGCAAAAATGGTGCTTAAATCTTGCCTTGGGGCTTGAATACACTCTAAACAATAGACACAAATCTATAGTTCAATTAACACTCTGAAGTTTCTGTAATAAAAAGAATATTTAAGCGGCAAGTCAAAACACGAAAGATGGACAACTCCTAACAATTATGTCTATGGAAGAAAGTCTTGAGCAACCTAAGTATGAAGAAAATACGCTGTAAACAGAAATGTTTGATTCATACAGGAAATGTTAATCAACTTTCACACTACCAAGTCTTTGATTCTTGCGTGTACAATACTTAATTACTTTTCCATCTTTCACTGACTAAAATAAAGGCAGATCTCTGGTTTTTAAGGGGAGGGTCTTTTATTGATGAAGAGATTGTGATCGAAAACTAATGATAGGTAAAGATAAAACACCCCTGACAATTAAATCCAGTCGCAGACGACTCTGGGGTTTCGGCACTCATCTCGCTTTACAGGCCAAGGGAGCCCGTGTTTGTCCGCTTCCACAGACAGTTTTTCCAGGTCATGTGGCCAGAATGACGAAGAGGCTTCTGGCGAAACCAGAGCAGCACATGGAAATGCGGTTTACCTTCCCGCCGGAGCAGTCCCTATTTATCTACTTGCACTCTGACATGCTTCCAAACTGCTAGGTTGGCAGGAGCTGGGACTAAATAGTTAATTCCTTTTATTGGCATTGCTGGCACTGAATACATTTGCTTCTCTTCCAGCACTGCATCCATGTTATCATCCTGAAGAGCTGTTTTAGGTAGTTGAAAAACTCAGCCGTCTTTTTTGCTCATGAACTCATGACCTTTAAAGCCCTAAACAGCCTCGGTCCAGTATACCTGAAGGAGCGTCTCCACCCTCATTGTTCCGCCCGGACACTGAGGTCCAGTGCTGAGGGCCTTCTGGCAGTTCCCCTGCTGCGAGAAGCCAAGTTACAGGGAACCAGGCAGAGGGCCTTCTCGGTAGTGGTACCCGCCCTGTGGAACGCCCTCCCACCAGATGTCAAAGAGAAAAACAACTACCAGACTTTTAGAAGACATCTGTTTAGGGAAGCTAGCAGGCATTAGCCCCCTGAATCAGATTTCATTGAGTCCACTTTCCCCTTGACCCAAGGAACTGAGTGCCTCCAGGCCTACCTCCAATAGCATAGGGAGAGCACCAGGCAGGATGCCTGGAGGAGGAGGAGGAGGAGGAGGAAGAAGAAGAAGAAGAGTTTAGATTTGATATCCCGCTTTATCACTACCCTAAGGAGTCTAACGGCTAACAATCTTGTTATGTACTGAGTTGAATAGGATCCAAACTGCAGCAGTCTGATTGGTCCTAGAACAATAGGATTCAGAATGCAGCAGTCTGATTGGTCCTAGAACAATGCAGCAGTATGATTGGTTGGCAGGAACCACCCAATCATGCTCCAGATAGAAGTGAATCCACAACCTGATTGGCTTACAGTAGAATTCCGGAATTAGCCAATCATGTGCAGCCCATTGTGTAAATAATGTATATAAAGCAGATACTTTGAGGGGACATTCATTCATTCCTCCTCACCACTATGAGCTGAATAAAGAGCATGAAATCACTTTGCGACTCTGAGTGTATTTCAAATCTCCTTTCCCTTCCTCCCCCACAATAAACACTCTGTGAGGTGAGTGAGGCTGAGAGACTTCAGAGAAGTGTGACTGGCCCAAGGTCACCCAGCAGCTGCATGTGGAGGAGCGGAGACGCGAACCCAGTTCACCAGATTACGAGTCTACCGCTCTTAACCACTACACCACACAGGCAGAAGGCCCTGTCTGCAGCTAGAGAGCTGGCCCTTTAAGGACTACAGTTCTAAAAAAGGAGGCATTATTTTATTGCATTTGTTAGTTCCTTTTCTTACAAGACAACTCATAGCGACTTGCATTAAAACCAACAACAAAAACCAAAAAGCACAACAATCCAAGAGAGGCTGGGAGATGTGACTAGTCATAACAGCTTGCTACTGTCTCACTTTAACGGTTACAACCGTCCTAGCATCCTGCCAGCTCCCTCAGTTAGTGTGAAGAAGGGGAAAAGAGCCTCCCACACCCTTAACTGAGACTAGCTGAGCAACAGCCTCTCCCAAGCCATGTTTAAGAGCAGCAGAAGTGGCTGGGGAGTTCAGATTTTATAAAAAAATAAAATTATTTTGTAAGTTATCTTGTTACTCAGTATGGTATTTTAACATGATTTTTAAATGTATTGTGATATTTTATGTACTGTGACTTTGCTGTTATTTTTATTGCTCATAGTTTAGTAATTCATTGAAACTGTTGGGAGTGATTTTCTGTTTAATTATTATTCGCTGATATTCTTAGAGTTAATATTATTGTGTGCTATTATATTCTAATGGATTATTGCATATTACCTAATTTGATATACATTGCTTATTTTAAAGTCGCATTTTCAATTTTGACCTATTTGTATTGGATCAGACTGTTATAAGATGTGTGATCTTTGTTGTATATTTTGTTGTTTTTTCAGCTTCTCAACTGCCTTGTTTATAGCAATATAGAAAGGTGGTGTACAAATTAAAAGTGAAATAAAATGAAATGAGCGGGGGCTTAAGCAACTACAGTTACCCTTCAAATTCTTGGGAGCCTTGGAACTGCCTTTCCTGCTAAACAAGAAAGACTAACTAGCCCAGTTATTCATTTTGCAAGACTGCAAACATGAAGAGGAGAAAGCTGTAGAACAAGTTGAATCTCTTATTTAACCTTAAATGAGCCTGTCTTGTTGTGCAACTGTAAGCTGTAGGTATAATGTGTCTCGGGTGGGAGGGGGGAAACAGGATACATATACAGCTTTCCCAAATGGGAGATAACAACTACAGTACTGTTCAGTATTTGTGTTCATAGGGATGCCACAGGAAGGTGCAAGCGTAAAGACACATGGTAAAGATGTATGTGCCTGCGCAATATGAAAGACATCCATACACACAAACCCACCTGTCACACAACAATTGGCATTTTGCTCGCCCATAACGGCGGGCGCCCGCTCTGAAGTTCCAACCTCGCACCATAAACCCTGGGAAGGTGGAAACTTGCAAGTCTTCCAGCTGTTGTGACTACAACTCCCGTCATGTCCCACCACTGGCCATTCTCGCTGGGGCTGCCGGGAGTTGTAGTAAAAACACACAAAACAATGGGGTTCTCCGCCGTTGCGGAGAATCCGCTTCACACAAAAAAAAGAAAAAACCCACTTCACAAAAATATTGGGTGGGGGGGATAAAGAACTAACACCCTTCGTACAACACACGACGCGTCTATAACGGCCTGAGGAGAGGCGACCGAGCGCAAGCGCTCTTGTTCCCTCAGAGGCCGCTTGCCGTTATTGCGCTTAACAAGGCCGGGCGCCTCTCGCTCGCCTCCAACCAACCAAGGTGGTGTGAGGAGGAGTCGGGCCTGAGGCGGGCCTGGAGAGGAGTGAGAGCGAGGGCAGGGCCTCAGCCGCCGCGGCCTTACCCCTCAGCTGACAGGCGCCGCCTCTTTCTTTCCCCCCGGCATCCTCCGCGCTGCGGCGAGCCTCTTCCCCGGTCGGCCGCTGCCGCTGCTGCTTCTCGGGCTGCGCTCGCCGTCGCCTCCGCCGCCGCCATGGCCGCCTACAGCAAGTTCCTCACCGCGCGCTACTCCACCATGGCCGGCGCCACCGCCGCCGCCTGCGCGGTGCTCTGCCTGCTCAGCAAGCGGAGGAAGGCGGCCGCCCTGCACGGGTCAGTCGGGGGCGAGTCATGGGGGGCCGGGGGCTTTGGGTGTGGGGTGTGTGTAGGGGGCAGCCGAGAGAGTAAGATCCCGGAAGTCTCCTCCGCCGACAGGATAAAAGGAATGGTTGGGGTGAATAAAGTGGCCCCCGGTAGTCGAGGGGGTGATTTAAGGTCGAGAGGGGGTCGGAAACAAAGGGAGACTCCAGAGGGAGCCTTCCAGGGACTCCGTAGGCGTGGCATTTTTAGGCAACATTCAGAAACTATTCCATATCGACCGAATCAGAGCCGCACTGTGCCTTGATCCCTGTTGCTTTGCCCAGAGGCTCCGAAGTCTTTCTATGCCCTCTTTGTTACCTTGACATCCTTTTACCTGGAGGGTTTCAACCCGGGAAAGCATGTGGCTCTTCCTTTCTCGGGGATGGTTAGAAATGGCACACCTGCCGCACATTGCACCTGTTGCACAGCTATCGAGGGTCCGGTGGCACACCTGTTGCGGCAGGTAGACCTGCAAAATAGGTGCTGTGCAACAGCCCCCCCCCCAGCTTGTGTTATCTTAACGATGCTGTGTCTCTTATCTGGGATAGGTACTATATTATGTTGGGCTCCTGACACCCATCAGTCCCAGTCGGCGCAGACAAGGGTCGTGGGTGCTGGAAATTGTAGCCGGTGATATCTAGTGGCATACCAGACCCTTGGCTGTGTTCAAACATCTGAGAGATTAGCTTATAGGAGAACGTAATATTAATAATTGGTGTTTACATAGCATTTTAGAGTGCCAGAATATCTTCACATGCACTGCTTTGGTTACTGTGACAGCAATTGGCAAGCTGGGTCAATCTGGGGGCTGAAGCTTTGAATTCCTTGCCATTGCACTGCACAAAATGTGACGGTCAGATAGTACTATTTGCTGAACTTCTGCCTGCCACACAGTATTTAAAGAAGGCCTACTTAAAGAGATGGAAACACTAAGGTTTAGTTGAGAAGGGAATTAAACTTTGCAGTGCTGTTAGTGTTTAGACGGACATCCCATTTCTCCCCCCTGGATGCTACTGAAGTTTGCTCCAAAGGCTCCCTTTTATTCAGAAAACAAAGACAACTATACTTTTCTTTGGATACGGGAAGCACTGTCACCTGGGTTCTTTAAAGAGGCATGTGCATTGCCTTATGGGCACTTGCTAGTTAGCCTTCATAAGGCACAGGTAGCTCTGGATTTTTTCCTGTAATTTCATTTACAGTATCTAAATTGCCCAGGGCAAGATTTCCCAAAGAGAAAGTCGCAGAAGCACAAAGAGTGTGTGTGTGTTCAGAATGTAAAGACAATGTGTAAGCATACATGAGTTCAAAGGGGGGATGGGACCTGTGATTCTGGATTCTAATTCCCTTATGAATATTCTGAAGAATGACTTGGCAGATGTATTCAGTTTAGGAGATATCCTAAATGCTTGAAAAAATGCAGCTTGGGATAAGCAAAGACTAATATTTATATATGGTATGCAGGTTGGCAGCTGTCATAGCAGGGATAATAAGATAATAGTTTGGGCAGTGATATTTATAAAATACTTTGCATTTGGTTTCAAAGTTGCACATGTGTATAATCAGAGTGATAGATCTAAAAGATAGACTCACCCGTATCTAGATCATGTTTGTGTCACTCCTTTCTTTCTTTCTTATTGTCACTTGTTATCCAACGATCTCCAAGTAACTTACAACATTGTTAAAGACACAAATCAATATATTATACAACAAAACAAAACAGAAGACAGCCCCTATAGACACAGAAAGTTTTGACAACAAAATAATAACAAACGTTATTGTAGACTGTCAAAGCCTGGGAGAAAGGTTGGATGCAATTGATGCAAAAGTTTCGTAACTATTGGGCAATGATCAGTTTTATTATATTTCAAAATGCTTTTATGTCATTATACATTTTATATTCTTCACAATACTATGTTGCCTTGAGGTACAGTCCATAAGGCAATGTTTGAAGAGAAGTATTATATATTGATATGCTATGAACAATATTTTATCCAATGTTAAAATACAATAGTAGCCATCTTTTGAAAGTGAAACACTTAAGACCTTAAGCATTCCCCGTCCCTGCCCCCTGGTGCATCACCGTGATATGCAAAAAAACTGATGTCCGTGTGTCTAGGACATCATGTCTAGGAAGTAATTTCCTGTAGACAGTGGTCCTAAGAAGGGGATAGCATTGTCACAGTAAATTATTTTAGAAGATGATAATGCCTTTTTGGATGCTGGTGTGCATTGTTACAAGTGAGATACAACATATGCCAGGAGTGGCAAAATTACTGGCACAGTGTTGCAGCAGGGATGTGTTTTGCTCACTGCCCAATGCTTATCATGTTTGCTTCATTATTGATTATAAGTATTTCAAATGATAAAAAATAAACTTATGAGTGATGTCCAATGTTCATCATACTCCGAGTAAACCCACTGAAATGAATGGGTGGGGTATAAATAAATATTAATAAAATTAATATTATCATTATTATTGACTTGTCCATTGACTTTAATGGGTCTACTCTGGGTATGACTAATGTAAGATACCTTACTGTGTATGTGCATGTATGATTAAACAGATAAGTGTGAGATGCAAAACAATGAATTGTGGACTTGTTATGAAGGCAGTATTACTATTTAATATTTGAGTGCCTGGACCATAATAAGTGTTAATATATATCAATGAAGTGACATAATTTCTGCCCAGAAATTTACACAGTACAATGGTACTTCGGGTTACATACGCTTCAGGTTACAGACTCCACTAACCCAGAAATAGTACCTTGGGTTAAGAACTTTGCTTCAGGATGAGAACAGAAATCGTGCTCCAGCGGTGCGGCAGCAGCAGGAGGCCCCATTAGCTAAAGTGGTGCTTCAGGTTAAGAACAGTTTCAGGTTAAGAACGGACCTCCAGAACGAATTAAGTACTTAACCCAAGGTACCACTGTAGTTGGTTACTTCAAGACTGGATTGCTGCAATGTGTTCTGTGTGGGGCTTCCCTTGCACTTGATCAGAAGGCTGCAGTTAGTGCAGACTGCTGCTGCACAACTGCTGACAGGAGTGAGGCCTTATCAGCATATAACATCTGTACTCAGAGATCTGCACTGGTGGCCAATTTGCTACTGAGCCAAGTTCAGTGTGTTCCTATTAGTATGTAAAGCCCTTTGAAACTTGGGGGCAGCTTATGAGATTGTCTTACCCAACATGGGCCCAATCAGCTGCTTTGATTGGCAGAATTGGCACTACTACAGGTGCCACATACTACCTGTTCCATATTTGTAAGAACTCAGTTGTTTAGTGTGGCAGCACTTAACACTTTGGAACTCCCTGCCTATTTAGATTAAGCAGGTGTCTTCACTGTACTCTTTTCAGCACCTGCTAAAAACATTCTTGTTTAGATAAGCCTACCTAGATGCCTAGAAAGTTGTGGTGATTTTAATCTGTTTTAGTATTTTAACTTTCGTATGTTTTTAAGTACGGTATTTTATTTATTTATCTTTGAGGGGTTTTTTTCATAATCAAGCAGTGTATAGATTTTATGAAATAAACAAATAAGAATATTGAAAACTGTGGCAGATGTAGTAAGCTTGATGAAGCACTCTGCAAGTCCATGAAAAAGTTAAGTTAGCTTTTGAACTCATACATTTAAACTTTCTTGTCTCACCTGTAGAAGGAGAAACATATCTATATTCTTTGTAAATGCCATATGGTAACCTTGTATATCCTGATATAGTATAAAAATAGTCCCATTACCTCCCATTTGCAAGTAGTGTTTACTTATATGAACATTTGCTTGAATAAAATAACCTTATTTCTACACTAGAGCTAGTTTGCCAAGCTGATTTAAGTGCCAAACTGAAATAACATGCAATCAGATGTTGTAATACAAAGTCCAAAGAAGGTTGTCATATACTTGTTTACACCCTCTCTTCGGTAACTGAGACTCTTCTGCTTTTAGAAGCTAACAAACTATTATTACTATTATTATTAAATAACATTTAATTGGGTTTCATAAACAAGGAACATAGGAACAATAATAGGAAGAATAGGAAGAATAAATAGACCAAATAGTCTCATGCCCTCTGTATATCACAAAAATATCATAATAAATTTGCAGTAATATCTGCAACATATGGTTCATTATTAGTGGTCAGTGTATAAGTTCTTGGTTTGTGAATTGGTTTAAACAAAAAACAAAGGAGGGAAAAGCGGAGGTTGGAATTCCCTCGATTAGTTCGCTTTCCAATTGGACCTATTGTTTTGAGGTATCATCTAAAATAAAGTGGATGGCATGTCTTACTTGGTTAGCAATAAAATATAGTTTCAGGTTTGGGATACCACAGCCCACTGTGGGGAGGTACAGGAGTTTGGCATTTATTTTGAGTCCTTTGTAGGAAAAAATAAATGAATTTAATTTTTTTCTGCTACCTTCATATCTGGTTGAGTGGGATCCCAAAGTGGGAGTCATTGGAATAGAAATCACAGTTTTGGTAGGATCATCATTTTTACCATTGCTAAACCATTTCTGAGGGTAAAATGGGTGTTGCTCTATTTTGAAGAATTGTCTGCCATGCTTTTTTTCCTAAATAGCTAAGCATTGTGCGACAGAGTCTAATGCAGGGGTCAGCAACCTTTTTCAGCTGTGGGCCGGTCCACTGTCCCTCAGATCATGTGGTGGGCTGGACTATATTTTGGGGGGGGGAAATGAACAAATTCCTATGCCCCACAAATAACTCAGAGATGCATTTTAAATAAAAGCACACATTCTACTCATGTAAAAACACCAGGCAGGCCCCCAAAATAACCCAGAGATGCATTTTAAATAAAAGGACACATTCTGCTCGTGAAAAAACATGCTGATTCCCGGACTGTCCGTGGGCCTGATTGAGAAGGCGATTTGGCCGCATCCGGCCCACGGGCCTTAGGTTGCCTACCCCTGGTCTAATGCCTGTGTGTTCTGTGAATGCTTTTTGCATCTTAGGTGGTACATTGAAGCATAAAGCTTCCGATTTTGAGAAGTTAACCTGCAGGCCTGTTAGTGTTGCAAAGTTGTTAAGATCTTGAAGTATGGCTGCTCCCATGTTCAAGAGGTCAGGTGGGTCATAATAATTAAATCATCAGCAAATAGCCCGATCATGCAGTTTAGTTTTTCAGTTTGGACTCTCTTAATGTCTGCTGGTATTCAGAGGCATATTGCTAATGGTTCTAAAGCTAGAATGAACAAAAAGGTAGAGGGTAAACAGCCTTTCTTTGTTACCTGTCAAATCCTTACCAGGGATGAATTTATATTGCTTATACTATTGACATATACTATTGTTGTACTGTGTGTTTTGGGTCTATGGACTTCAGTAAAGCTGTGTGTGTGTTTATTCTTACTGTGGCAGAAGATGCAGAGTGTATTTGTTTCATAATGTGTATAAATTTTGGGTCAATTGCAATTGAGATAGAACTGCCAGCAAGTAGTCCCATTCTAGGCAGTCAAAGGCCTTGAGAATGTCCAAGGCCATGACTACCAGTGGGGAAGTCGTCCATACCACATTTGATTATGTTTAAATGTTTTCTGATTGGTTCATTGATGTTTCAATGGGGGACAAAACCAGCTTGGTCTGGAGCTATTTGTGCAAAAATACATCAGTCTTGTTGACTAGCACTGATGTAAAGATTTTGTAATCCAGGTTAATCAGAGATTGGCCAAAAAGATTCTACCATCTGCTGGTTTTCAATTGGTTTTAGGATAGCTTCAATCTTGGAGTGGTACCATGTTTTGGGGAGGGGTTCCCTTCTCATTAGGTTGTTAAATAGGCAGCCCATAATGTAATAATGTTTCTTTGAATTGTTTATAAAACTTGGAAGTGAAGCCATAAGGTCCTGAGCCTTTATATGGTTTTAATTTTTTAATAACAGTCAATTTCTTCAAGGGAGAAGGGACTAACTAAAAAGGTTTACTTAACATGAGTTAGTGAAGATAATGAGTAAGTTTTCTAAGAAATTATGGATATCAATTTTTATTTGGGGATTGTGTGGTATATAATTTAGAATTAAAGGAGGCAGCCCAAGTCGAGTGTGTTTGTGCATGTGTCCATCTTAAAGAAATAAGAACCGGCATATTGTGAGCCATAAATAGTGAAAACGAACTGCTGAGTGGCAGTTCTTATATAGAAAATGATTATTTCCAGTTAAAGTAATAATGGACCCAAGTTGTCAAATCTAAGGCTAGGGATCCCTACCATAGCCTTTAGTACCCCTACCACACTACCTACAAATTATTGATCTGGATTCAGGGTTAGAAAGCAAACACCTTTTCTGCAGCAGAAGGGCTATCATACAATGGCTGCCCATAACTCTAAACTTTTGTTTACCTGACACAAAGGTTTAAAGAGACATATGGGATCTTATCTCCCTTGAAGAAGATAAGAAACAGCTTGGGAGGAAAGGATGTGTGTTGTTTGTTGTCCTTCTGGCTGGAGGAAAGAGGCACTTGTTACTGGTGAAAAGATTTGTAGGTGCCTACATTAGGACACCTGTTCTAATTTATCCATTTGTTTCATCTCAATTTGATGTTGACTTTGATTAGAATGTTGTGCAATTTATTGTTAAGGGCTTTATAGTCTGTATTACCAACTCTCCTGACAAGAGTTTGATCATGATTACCGAGTTCCGTGGGTGTTAAAATGGTGATGCAAACTCAAGCAAGCATATTGACCTTTCCCCTACTGAAAGGAATTATGCTTGGTTATTACAGTGTAGGAAGTTTGATATTGGTGAACATGAGTCATTCAATAAACTTTACTCTTTGCCCCAGTGGTGTTGGGGGAACAAGGTGAAAGTTGAGGACAGGCAACCTGAGAAATACTGTTGTGACCGGCCTGTAAATAGTAGCATTGCATTGTATATGTCCTTGAATGTTTGCAGGTTACATGTTTCTGAAGCCATTGGGTATTTCATTTCACTAGAAAAGGGGTGGGGAGCCTCAGGGTTGTGTGTCTGGCCCTCAGGACCCTCCCTAGGCCATGATCTCTCCCTGGGACATTCACCCTCTTCTATGGCCATAACCCCCTCACTGCTTTCACACCCTCCTTGAGTGATGGTCCTTGAACTGGAATATGTCCTTGAACTATCCATACTATCCATTGCTTGCCTGAATGAAGCGTGTCTGTGCGTGTAAACCTGACTTTTGTGTGTTTGGAATGTAACCTACCGTACAAAGCTAAGAGTCAAAGCCATTCCCCCCGGAAGGGTTTTATGAGGGAATTTGGCCCTTCAGCTGAAAAAGTTTTCCCATGCCTGCATTAGTGCTAGATATTCCATGTAAAGATTGAACTGTTTAGGGTTGTCATATTTCAAAAAGTGAAAATAATCCAGACACAAAAGTTGGGGGGGGGGGAGTTGTTGAGCTTACCAGCTGTATGGTAACCCTAGAACCGTTCTAACTGGGTACCTGTGACAAAGGAATTTGGCAAATACTTCAGATGATTTGTGGAATGGCGTGAGACTTTCTTCTTCCTTAAGGCATATGAAAACTGAGTCAGTGAAAGGGAGAGTTCACTTCTTGTCTGCTATCAGTAAGCTTAGGCCTTAGCTGACACTTTGAAGACTCTGGCTTTTTTCTTTTTTTAAGTGACGGTCGCATTCCACTTCTCTCATAAGAACATAAAAAGTGTCCAACTAGGTCAGACTATGGCATGGCTTGCACAATGTGGTAATACAAACCATGGCTGACTGGGACTGCATGTGTGTGCTGGCTTCTGGAGCAGAACTTGCATCCTAGTCCTTTTAGTTCAGCTCAGTTCATTTTATTTATTTCATAAAATTTATGTACCGTTTGATTGTAAGAAAACCCTCAAAGTGCTTTATGAAAGGTAAAACAGGAAAATCGGGGGGGGGGATTGCAACCCTACTTTAAAACATACAAAAGTTAAATACTAAAATATATTAAAATGACATCAATGTCCTCAGCATCTGGGTAGGCAGGCACTGAAAAGAGTGCAGTGATTGTCACTTATTGGTGTCAATAGGCAGGGAGTTACAAAGTGCAGGTGCTGTCACACTAAATCAGGGGTTTTCAACCTTTCTGAGTCCACGGCTCCCTCGACAACTAAATTCTTTCTGCGACACCCCTCTGGGGCTCGGGAGCCCAGTTATGTCACCCCTTTATTGCACAACTGGCAGCCTCTCACCCTTTATCGAATACCCTTCTTTGTGGAGTGCTCCCTCAGCCTCCTCTCCCCTCACCTCTCCTTGGAAGTCTTCTGGGCAGCTGCTGCTGCCCCGCCCCTGGTCTCTGAGCTACCCCCCCCCGCCCTAAAGACAGGTGCCTCCTCACACTGCCCCATAGGGCCTGGGGCTTGTCTGTCCATTCCCAACAGCAAGGGCTGGCGGACTGGCTGGCTGGGGTCCCTTGCCCGTTTGCTTGCTTACTCCGAGGCCGTTTCAGCTCCTGGCAACCAGCACCCCCTGGCCAGCCCAGCGGCACCATTCGCCTGGGGAGCTTGTAGCCAGGGCTGCTGCAACAAACAGCTGTGCAAGCCTTTGGGAGGCAGAGATGCAAGGGCATTAGAGGAGGGAGGGAAGGAAAGAGAGACAGAGCCTAGGGTTGCCTGTGGCACCCCTGACCATCATTCAAGGCACCCCAGGGTGCCACAGCACTGCACTAAACCAGTGTTTCCCAACCGGTGTTCCGCGGCACACTAGTGTGCCGTGAGACACCGGCTGGTGTGCCGTGGGAGGGAGGCGGGCGAGTCGGGCGGCGAGAGGCGGCGGCGGCGAGGATCCGCGTCGAGCCGGGGGCGGCTCCGCGGTGCTGGTGCCGAGCGGCGGGGCAGCGCGCGCAAAAGGGAGGAGCGCGAGACAGCGGAGGAGGAGGAGGCCGGCATGTCCGGGCAGCAGCAGCAACAGCAGCAGCAGCAACTCCCGGCGACGGCTCCTCCTCCGCCCGCTATCGCCGCCACCACCACAACAGCCGCCGCCGCCTCAGCTGCCGCCGTCCCTCAATCCCTCGCTCTGCTGCCTCCTCCCACCCCGGCAAGGGGAAGGGAAAAAACTTTCACTTTTGTGCGTCCCTCCCGGCGTGACGCTGCGCGCTGACGTCACGGGGCGGGGCTTTAATGGTGGTGTGCCGCGAGATTTTTTCCCGGTAAACAGGTGTGCCGTTGCCCAAAACCGTTTGGGAAACACTGCACTAAACAATTGAGTTCTTACAAATGCAGAACAGGTGCTGTGTAGCACCTGCAGTAGTGCCCTTTCCGCCAATCAAAGCGGGGTATAGGGTAGGGCAATCTCGTAGGTAAAATGGTCCCAAGTTGTTAAGGGCTTTATAAACTAATAGTAAAAAAAGTAAACTTTATAAACTAATAGTAACACCTTGATTACTAAGCCAAGGTTTGGCTTTGCATGTTGTGCAAACCTGGGACTGTGGTTAAGCTCTCTCCTCAATCACTACCTACTACTAAAAGCAAACCTCAACTACTGCTCATGGTTAAGGAGGAGAGAGCTTAACCATGATCCAGGGATTTATTTATTTTATATGACGCACTCAGTCAATGTAAGCTAAGAGGACTGGAGAGAAGCAAAGTGGCTAAGAGGAGTGGAGAGAAGCAAAGTGGCTGCAATCGCCTCCCTACAAACCCCGTACATTTGCACTAGTTATGGTTTGGCTTAGTGTTGTGTGCGGACGCAATCCCAAGGTCCATCTAGTCCAGCATTCTCTTTCTTGCACTCAGGTTCTTTGGGGAAGTATACCTGCAGGCCATGAAGGCGACTGTGGTCTCCCCTGTTTGGCCTCAGCATCCACTCTCAGTCACCATTTTTTCTGGGCTAGTAGCTAGATTCTTTGTAGTGCTGAAAAGCACTCCTGCATTTTCTTCCTTTCAGTCTCTCCCAAAAAGAATATCATGAGACTTGACTAGCACAGAGGTCTTAGAACATAACTTGCACAAAGGCCTACTGTTTGCTCCTGTGGCTTAATGTTGCATAAATGTGCGGCTCTGTAGCCCAAAGGTTGTATTGTGCAGTGGAATACAAAGAGAGAACAGGAAAAAGGGGAAGACAGTTGGGGTGAGAGTCAAGTTATTATAGTCAGGACTGCAGCTTTTTCATTAATCACTTAGAATCAATGATTCAGAACAGTTTGATCAACTAAAAATGCGCTCCCAGTCAATTCTTAATTCAAGTACTTATAAGAACTGCAGCTGCCAAGTGCTGTCTTGAAAGAGCCATTCCTTCATGTATGAGAAAAATGTGTTTGTTGTGGACATGCGCAAATCACTGAAAAAGAAAGCTTTGCTTTTATTTAGAACTATTTTTGTTGTACGTAAATTTATTGAGATTTTATCCATTGACTAAATTCGGTCAATTGACTTAAGGTTTTTCTTTAGCTGGCTCACAGTCCTTGTTACAGTGGTTTGTGTATTTTAGCACATTGTTTTCCTACCTTTTTAAAGTGTTTTAGAAGCATCACAAAAGAGGTTTTTGGAGAGTAGTAAGTACAGTACCCAACAAGGACAAAATATTCCCAGAAGAAACCATTGAAGGAATTTGCAGTTGTGGGCAAGTGTCTTGTGTGTACTGTTCTGATGCATAAATCTGTACCCTCATTTGCCTGCTGGCAGAAGAAAGCTCTTCTAGGTAAAAGGTAATGTATTACCTTATTACATTACCTTTGCACTTTGATTCCTGTACTTGGCATGCTACACAGATGGAAAAGGAAATGTGGTGGAGCAGCCAAAGGTGTACATTGGTTATCGTAGAAAGAAAATTGTGTTTCCTTAATATAAAAAATTGCTAAAAAAAACTGCATAACAAATTGCAACGGCCAGTGCCAGAAACAGAAATGAAATTCTTGATTTTTTAAAAAATGAACATGCTTCATTTTGTGGAAACCTGGAATCATACATAGGCAGCTTCCTGTCTCAACACTGGTATCAAATGCAGTGTCTCCTTGCCGCCCCCCCCACCAGTCCAGCCACTGGCACTCAGGGTTCTACTTTCTACCTGGCTATAGCAACTTGGGTGGAATTTGTAGGAAAAGGAGAGGAAATGCCTCCACTTTGTCAATCCTCCTTCCTCTCCCAGGAACTTTCTAAGAAGAGAAGGGAGGGGAGAACAATTGTAACAGAGAGAGTGACCCGATACCACCTGCACAAACAGTCCTGGGAAAGGGCTGTGGGAGCATCTTGCCACCTTGCTTCCAGTCTCTGGGAAGGATTAGTTGAAGGAGACCCTTAGGACTTTGGGAACCCTCACCAGGTCTGTTAACCTGTCTTAACAGACATAGCCTCTGAGCAGCAGTGATGTTGCACAGTGTCACAAATTGCACTTGCTTATAGCTTGCGCTGCATGCACCCATGGCCAAATTTAGATGGAGAGGATGGAGTGTCTGGGACCAGCAGAGATGGTCCCACATAGTACTGGTCTTGTATTACTTTATGAAGCAACTGAGCCCTGTGTTGCTAGGGTGGTATGTGGTGGGCTTCAGTGTGTTGCAGGATGTATGAGTTTCAGTGTGGAGCAGTGTTTTAGGGGTGCTGTTGGGGATCTCAGTGTAGGGCAGAGTTGGTGTTCAATGTAGGTCAGAGTTTGGGAGCGTAGATTGTGGGCAGGGCCGGATTTAGGTTTGATGAGGCCCTAAACTACTGAAGGCAGTGGCGTAGCGTGGGGGGTGCAGGGGGGGCCGGGTGCAACATCTGGGGGGGCGCGCTCGCACTTGCAGCTCTCTAAAATCCACGGGTTAGGGGGCGCAAATTACTTGCCTTGCCCCGGGTGCTGACAACCTACGCTACGCCACTGACTGAAGGTAATGGGGCCCTTTATATGTCAAGCTGTCCTTTGTCATCAACAAATTGCCACTGTTTTCTGTGTTTAATATATGCTATATGGTAATTCATGGACCTAATAGGTCCATACACAACACAAAACCCTGTTGCTGTATGTAGGTTTTATTTTATTTGTTTTTTATCTTATATTTTTGAAATGTACACCCAGTTTTTTTCCCCTTTAAATTTTTTTGGGGCCCCCAAGAGAGTGCGGCCCTAAGCTATAGCTTGTTTAGCTTATACATAAATCCGGCACTGGTTGGGGGGTGTGGGCACCTCTAGTGATTTGATTTCTTGAGCAACTAAACACATGATATCCAAACAGAGGTTGGATGGCCATCTGTCATGTATGCTTTAGTTGAGATTCCTTTATTGCACAGAGATCCCCTCTGTGTCCCTTCCAGGTCTATGATTCTATCTCTCATGTATGCATTGCCGCAGTCATTGTCTCTCCCCACGTGTTGTGAAATTAAATAGTGGAAGAGAATGGCAATTTTCTCTTGGCAGACTTTCCTTGGGGAGGGGAACTTCTGAGTCTGTTGTTCACTATGGGATGTGGGCGTATGTATATGGTTGCAGTATGAGTGGGTTGCATGCCTGTGTTTCTGTTGTAGATGTGGTTCTCCCATGACAATTTGTTAAGTTTCTAAATGTTTCCACAGACCCAAAAAAGTGGTTGAACCCTTTTGTAACCACTGTACCACTCTGTGATACAGTTTTTCATGATACAGTGGTACCTTGATTTAAGAACAGTCCTGTTTACGAATGATTCGGTTTACGAATTCCGCAAAACCGGAAGTAGTGTCCTGGTTTGCGAACTTTACCTCGGTCTAAGAACGGAATCCGAACGGTGGAAGGGCACCGGCGGCGGGAGGCCTCATTAGGGAAAGCGCACCTCGGTTTAAGAACAGTTTCGGTTTAAGAACGGGCTTCTGGAACAGATTAAGTTTGTAAACCGAGGTACCACTGTATGTACATAGTCATTGGACATAGCATCTAGTAGGTTACTCTGTCTGCAAACACTTCAGTCCTTGCAGGATTTTAGCTTTACTTTTGCTTTCAGCCATGTGCAACACATTTTTCCAGAACTTTTTTCATCTATTTTAATGGGGCTGGAAAACCTGAATAATTTGAACCACTGATCAAAACTTCACGAAACCAATGGCATTCACTCCCACGGGAAGCAGTGATAGGATGGCTTTCAAAAATTGGTTGGCTTTAAAAGAGGATTAGGCTAATTCACGGACAATAAGGCTGTGCATCATCATCATTTTATTTGTATGCCGCCTTTCCATGGTTAAAACAATGCTCAAGGCTACTAGCCATGATGGCTACTCTCTGCCTCCATGGTTGGAGGCAGTAATGATGGAAATCCCAGGAAGACAGTGTGTTGTTGCACTTGGGTTCTGCTGGGGGGTTTCCCACAGGCATCTGGTTGGCCGTTGCGATACTCTTGCTCTACTAGATGGGTCTGATTCAACAGGCTCTCCTCACATTTTTTAAAATTGGTACCAAACTTCCAAGTATTATGCCCTTTGGTAGAATTGTAACTTCTGGCTCTCTCTGGAAACTTAGACTAAAGACCCTTTAATGGAAAAAAGGCCTTCTAACAGCTACATTTTGATTAGCAGTGTAACCTTATATGTGCAGTACTGTACTAAGAAGTAGATTCTACCAAGTCCAATGGGGATTTCTCCCACCTAAGGGAGTATAGGATTACTGCCTAAACGGGAGTAAAGGATCTCATTGTGTTCGTAACTGAGTAGGCGACGTTGTCAGAAATAACCTGTGAACTGGTGCCACACCTAGTGAATCAGGTTGTACTAGAATGATTAACTGTGCGTCTTGTACTTTTAATCCTTTAAAGAGTACTGCCATAATTCCCCCAGGCAGGAATTTTAAGTTACAGCTAGTGCTGTTCTAGCCTAACCTGCCTGTCCCTGCGCATCATGCTCATACACACATGTGTGGATGCTGGGGTGGGGGCAATACCAGCATGGTGTAATTTACAGAGATAGTAAATGTCCCACCCCAACTCTATATTCTTTATATGGAACACATAAATGCTTATAACATGTGAACAAGGGCTGAGACATCAAAGGAACTTTCAGTGCTCAGTTGTGCAAATTATTTTTCTCATTAATAACGTTGATTTTTGTGTGTGTTCTTAAGCAATTTATAAACTTCCCTTAGGTATTCATCAAAATCTTTGAGCATTCTATGGTAACAACTTCTTTTGGATCATAGCTCTTGGATAATATATATCCTTTTTTTTATGATATTTATTACTTTTTCAACATTTTCAACACAACACTACAAACAAAAAATAAAAGAGAAAAAACAATACAAAAACAATACAAAAACACTACATAGACTAACAAAACAAAGCAAAAACAATTTAAAAACACCTCAAACATTTTCAATATCTTATATTTCATTCACTTATTTCCAGCGACCTCCTCACACCTCCCTTTTTGTATTCCACTTTTATTAATTGTTTCAGCAATTCCTTTCCATCTTACTCTGTTTTCTATCCTATAATTATCTTAACACATTCTTGCCTTATTTTTCCTTTAATTTTCTATTAATCTATTTATACTTAATTCCTTATGACATTTCTACTAAAGCCATATAACTTCATTCCAACAGTTTTCTAACATTCCTTAATTTTACAATATTTCTATAAATAGTCTTTAAACTTTTTCCAATCTTCTTCCATCGACTCTTTGGATAATATATATCCAGAGCAGGGGGGAATATGTCAATGAAAATTACCTTTCTGCAAAAAAACAAACAAACCACAACCCGACAGTGCTAATTTATGCTTTCTGCCCCCACTACCCTGAACACAATCAGGAGACCAACTTACCAGCCACAATGTATTTTGTGTCCTTTTTTGCCCTCATATCTCACCTATTTAGGCTGATAGTGCTTATCTCAAAACTTACAATGTAGAACCATTAAAATCCAGAAATATTCTTGCAGCTGTTTATGCCAATTTTGTAAAATTAGACTGAAGCCCATATGAATAACTGTCCACCTGAAAGTGTGGGGTTCAGTTTTAAGGTTTCAATACCTTTTTAAAAAATAGACTCTTTCCTGGTAGTAATGGGAGTTGTAAGGATTTATAACTTTTTTTTACAGTTCAGCACAGGAGTAAATTAGTCAGGTGTCTTCAGTACATGAAGACAGCAGAAATAATGTCATTGATATGAAAAGGTTTCCAGTAGAATATTTGGCCGCTTTAATGTTGCTAGCTTTTATGCTGAATAATTGAATTTTATACTAGAATTACATACCATGACAAAACAACAACAAAACCAGGGGGCAAGGGGGAATGCATAAAGGATGCATTTCCTCTGTGGTTGAAAATCGGCTTCTGTATGCCTTGTGCTAAACTGCTTTCATTTCTAAAAAACTGCTGTGTATTACTCTTGCCTAGTAAAGAAACAATTTAGGGTTTTTGATATTTTTATATGATGTCTTTTGAATAACTCTTCCTCTGAACCAAGAAAATAACTAAAATAATTATTCTGTTTGCAGAAAGAAAAGTGGAAAAACATTGCCTGGCAATGAGGTGAGTCTTACTAATTTTGGCAATGTTAATGCAGATTAGGTGGTTGCTAAAATCTAGTAATTCCACCGAACAGCTCAATAAATTGCTTTGAAGTATAGTCTTTGTTCAGTTCAGTAAACAATAGTTTAGAAAAGGGGTTATTTACCTAGATTTTCCTGTTGTTTTTGAGTGGTGACGGTAGATTGACAGTGCAATTCTATACATGTCTGCTTGGAAGTAAGTTTCATTAAGTTCAGTGGGGCTTCTTATCATGTATGTGAATATAAGATCCTGACACAATTGGAGTAAATAATCTAAAATATCAATGTGGCTTTTCTGTAGTGTTTGCAAATGAAAATACTTTGGATAAATTTGTATCAGTTAACATTAATAAAATCAAGAAGGCATTCTAGAGCGTTTTGTATGGACAAGAGAAAGTATGTTTTAAATGGTGCTAATGCTTAAGCACCATACCTTTCTTTTCCTAGCACTCTGAAATATATCAGATAATACTGGTTTTTCTTTCTTGTCCATGTTTCGTAAAGCAAACATTATTGATGCTTTTTTGCTTAGTTTGTTTACCACTAGGTGACTTTTCCCCATCTAGCTTTAGTTTGGAAATATTGCAAAATGTGATGCCTATGTGTGTTGTTCAAGTCTGCTTCTGATGTATAGAAGGGCCATGCACCTGTGGGTTTCGATGCCAGGATAAGGAGAGATCATTAATCCTTCCTCCTCTCCATGCAGTTTACACCTGCAATGAGCAGCAGAATAATTCTTTGGAAGAAAGCACCCAGACTTCCTGTATGAGATATCAGGATAGACCAGGCATCCCCAAACTCGGCCCTCTAGCTGTTTTGGGACTACAATTCCCATCATCCCTGACCACTGGTCCTGTTAGCTAGGGATGATGGGAGTTGTAGTCCCAAAACAGCTGAGTTTGGGGATGCCTGGGATAGACTGCTTGCTTACTCATGAGTTGATCTGATTGGAAGTGCTGTAGCCCACTGCCTCTTGAAGTAGAACCTTCTCCAACTAGGTCCTTTTCAGCATTTTATTGGGTGTGCATTGGCCGGCAAGAATCTTATGCGGCAACCTGGAGCATCCAAGCTATTGGATCCATTCATGAATAAGCACTGGTGACTGCAGGCAAACATTTTCCTCTTTGAAAAATGGAAGCTTATGTAGTTGTTGTTGTTTAGTCATGTCTGACTCTTCATGACCCCATGGACCAGAGCACGCCAGGCACTTCTGTCTTCCACTGCCTCCCGCAGTTTGGTCAAACTCATGCTAGTAGCTTCGAGAACACTGTCCAACCATCTCATCCTCTGTCGTCCCCTTCTCCTTGTGCCCTCCATCTTTCCCAACATCAGGGTCTTTTCCAGGGAGTCTTCTCTTCTCATGAGGTGGCCAAAGTATTGGAGCCTCAGCTTCACGATCTGTCCTTCCAGTGAGCACTCAGGGCTGATTTCCTTCAGAATGGAGAGGTTTGATCTTCTTGCAGTCCATGGGACTCTCAAGAGTCTCCTCCAGCACCATAATTCAAAAGCATAAATTCTTCGGCGATCAGCCTTCTTTATGGTCCAGCTTATGTAGTATTTGGCAGATTTAGGCTTCCAACAGCAATTCATGTAGAATGGGTTGGCTGTTTCAAAGTGATTAAAATACAGTTGTGTGCATGGCATCTAATACTGTGCTGTCAGTTGACCAATATGGAATGCAAGAAGAAAACAGCAAGATAATTGTATTGTGTTACCTTTTCATGTGCAGAAAGAAGTCAAGAAAGAACGAGCTGTAGTAGACAGAGTATTTTTTGCGAGAATACGACAAATCCTGAGAGTTATGGTCCCTAGGACATTTTGTAAAGAGGTAAGCTGCAAATGAAGAACAATAAACCTGTCTAATTATGTTCCTTTTACCTGTCACCATGATTCTAATAATCTGATCACTTTCTGATATCATTTATATCAAACTATTTTCCATGCAGCCTTTTCAGTTACCAGAATTAAGTTGGGCTCAGAGTAATGGCTTACAATATGCATTTAAGCCTCAAATTGATGGGTTTCAATATACATTATTTCTCATATATCTGATGACTTAAAAATTGAGGACACAAAAACTTTTTAAAAAACCTTTTAAAAATAGTTTTTATTGAAGATTTTTTTGTGTTACTAGCAAATAAACAAAAAAAAGAAAAAGTACATATAGTGTTTCCACTTTCAAATCATAGTCTTTTTCACAGTTTGTTTGCATTCAGCACAACAAGACAATGACTTATCCCAGTCAACAGCATATGAATTGATATGGGTATACAACCCGCACCGCCCCGTCCCACACACATACAAACAAACCCGACTGCAACCAACTGAATATAACCAACGATGCTCTGGCCCCCAATCTCTCGCAATACCAACAAAAATAAATATATATATGTAAAGAACCTACTGACGTGATGCTGACACAAAAACCCCGCATGAACACTATGCAATAGAACTAAATATCATTATTCTCTCCCCACAATCTCTCTCCCCTATTTTCTCTTTCCTTTCTCTTTTCCCCCAACTGCATAATGTTTATGACACCTTATTCATATGTCATTGAGAACATCAAGAAAATTGGGAATTACAGACCTGCTGTGAGAACTGAGCCTCGTAAATATGGGACACATCAGTGGCTATAGATGAGATTTGCATAAGATGGTTTCCACGATTTTTCTTTAGCCTGGCCTTCTGTTTAATCCAGGTTAAAATGTTTTTCGGCTTTTTATTTAATTATGCAGCATTGCGTCCAGATTTGCCCTTCCAAGAATGAAAAGGTCCTTCTATTCCAGTGGGGAAATCCAGTGAGGGGAGGGGGAGACAATTTGTGCCAATACCCCTTCTACCTGCAGCCCCCAACACTGCCTCTAAGACTTTTCTGAAGGGTCTCCCAACCCTTTAGAGCAGCATAGTTCAGGTAGGGGGCGGAACAGCTTTTTCCAGCGCACAGGGAGAAAGGGAGTCTGCTAAGATTGTTTCACATAGCATATCATGGGTAGAGATTTGCCTAGAGGCTGTCTGGATCCAACACATAGACATTTACTGGCCTTTTTCTTAAAAGAAACTTTTCCTGAGTCTCTGGTGAAGGCCAACTGAAACTCAGGGGCATGGGAGCCACCAGAAGTTTCCAGTCAGAGGATCTTAGTGATCAAGGTGGAGCATAAGGAATCAGGCGGTCCTTAAGGTATTTTAGATGAAAGTTATTTAGGGCTTTGTGGATTAACACAAGTACCTTGAACTAAATGACTAAAATTTGTGCCCTGTCCTTTGTAATTGAAGAAAGCCTCTAGGCTGTTTGTAGAAAACTCATTAAGGAATGATCATCTGTGAACACTGACAACTCACTTTACTTTTACTAGACAGGTTATTTGGTACTTATTGCCATGATGCTGATACTTCGCACATACTGTGATATTTGGATGATTCAGAACGGAACTGTTATTGAAAGGTAAGCATTCCATATTTGATCCTTGTATGATATACTCATGTGATGTATAAGATTGCAATAACTAGGGACAAAGGTTGCATAAAATGGATTGGCAGTAGACTTAGATTTAAAAAGATAATGGGATGGGAAGGTAAATTATTGTTCCTGCTGTGAGAATGAACCAAAAAGAGCCTCTGGCTCTTATTTCTCTTCTCATTCTCTCTTGTAGCTGTGTGGAAGAGAAGCTGTGAATTCTAAATTAACCACAGTTTGATCATGACTTGTTCTTACTAACAATAGTTAAAAGAAATCTCAGTTTACAGAGTTCAGAAGTCATGGGGAACTGTGACTAGTTTAAATTCAAATGCAGATGTTTTCAGGTTCTTCTCACATTGAGGAGGGGAGTGCCTGGGCTCAAGGCTTGTCACAGCTCATTCTGGTAGCAGGAAACCATGCCTTCCCTCTGGCCCTGTTTGCATATAATAGCTTATCATTGTTTAGTGCTATATTTCCAAGCTGGAACAAGACTAAGCACAGCTTCATCACCCTCCCACGTGAAGATAGATAGATAGATAATACTTTATTCGGCTATAAGCCCACAAGGTAAAACAAATCAATAGATAAAAATCAATAGATAAACTCAATAGCATTTTACAATCTAAAATATCAACTACAATCTAAAATATCCCACGTGAACCTGAGTGTAACTTTGGTTGGCATAATTAAATATTCCAGATTTATCCCCGTGGCTTGAAGCTGGCTTGTTTTGAAGAATACAAAACAGAGTTTGTTTTAAACCACAACAGCCAGTTCCTACACCACAAGCTGAGATTACATGACAGGGAAATTAAACGCTGCAGAAGTACTTGTTTCAGATGCTGGGGGAGCACAAGTCTTTGCTCAGGCTTGTTCTAGATTATGCATCTCTCACTAAACCATGGTTTAGTGTGTTGCGCAAAGGGGACCGATACATCCATTATGCAGTCAGTGGCTTAGCTCATATATCTCATTAAACCATAGTTAAAAACTTAAGTATGCTTAATGGGAATGAGTAGCATGCTGTGTGTGCCTGCTGAACAGTTCATCCTCGTTCATCTTCGTTCATCGACTTGTGCTGCCACCACACCACTGCGAAGAGAGTCAGGGTTGTTGTGATGTCCGAATATGGTTTCTTAGATTGTCTTTCTCCAAATACAAAGCGTGAGCAAACTACGACACTGAGTTTGGACGTCATGACAAGCCAGATCATCTTGTTTCCCATCAACATGGCATGAGCAGGAGACTGTTCAGCATCATGCTGCGCATTCGCATTACAGCATAGTTTAACTATAGTTTAATGTAACAATATCCAATATGGTCCATCCTCCCCAGATATGTGGGACTACAACTCCCATCATCCTTGGCTATTAACTATGCCTGGTTGGAGTCGATGGCAGTTCTGATCCGTAACATCTCGGGGGGGGGGTGGGGGTGGAATGTTAGCTACTGATTTAATGTGACGTGTGAACCAGGCCAACGTAGTTATAATTGTCACAAGTGAAAGTTCAATCCAAGCAAACAATTAGTTTTCTCTGATAGTTGATAGGATACTGGTAGTGGGGAGGGACCAATTTGTGGCAAATTTCCTGTTGTACAAAATATAATCCAGGATAATTTATTTCTGTGGGGTATAATCTGCAAATAAAATGCAGTCTTGTAGGCAGAAGTGATATTCAGAGACTTTCTGTGTTTTAAAAGAAGAGGAATGTGCTTGAGTTTCGGTTTCTTGTTTGGGTTTCATAATACAAAAAATGAACCAATTGTACACAAAATACCATTTGACTTTATTATTTTTATCTTGCACATTTAGTTCTCTGCTAAATCGGTTGTATGTCTGTCATGTCAGCAGTAATGATTGTTGATATAGTGGTACCTCGGTTTTCGAACGTCTCCGTTGATGAATGTTTCAGTTTTTGAACGCCGTAACCCAGAAGTAAATGCTTCCATTTTTGAACGCGCCTTGGAAGTCATGCCACACAACTTCCATATTGAGGCTTCTGTATCGAGTTTTCAGTTTTCGAATGTTTCAGAACTCGAATGGTCTTCCAGGACAGATTACGTTCGAAAACCGAGGTACCACTGTACACTGTATAAATATATAATGGTGGTAACTCTTCAGTCATTAGCAGAGCTGTTAAATTGTGTACATTTTTTCTTGCAGTGCAATCGTAAGCAGGGATCTGTCGCTATTCAAGAAATCCTTTTTTAAATTTGTAGTTTCCATTCCACTGGTAAACAGATATTGTTAATATTAGCATGCACCTGTTACATTTATGCTGTGATAACTGATGCATAACTGAAGCAATTAGCTTTTTCCTTCCAGTTTATGTCTTCCGAAATTTAGTTTGAATAACGTCAACTAAATTGTACAGTTTATGGTGCTCCTGTGGCTTTTCCATTTTTTTATTTTAATTGCTTCAGAATGTATGGTCTTACAAGTTGTACTGAATGGTGTCGGTTATCTTCACTGTTGCTTTCTACCTCTTCCAAAGTAAACCCCTTTGCCTAGGTAGAAGAGAGAACAAAGTAAACAATTCCCCATCCTCTCTTCAGTTCTCATTCTAGATCAAGGCATTACCAAATGGTCAGAACTTCTCTGTCCTCACTAGATTTTTAAACCCTTGTCACCATTCATCTACCCATTCCTGACTTTGCCCTCTCCCCACCCTCCACTGTTTTTGGTTTCTCCTCACATTTTTTTTGGGGGGGGAGGGGAACACACCTTTCTTCATTTCTAATCCTGCTAATCAAAACGTTTGGGCTAAGTGGGCCAAATGCTATTTATTTATTTCCAAAGGAAACGAAACTGCCTCTTCAAGTGGTAGCCCATTATAGCTCCTTCCTCGGTGTCCTGAGGTCATTGGGATGCATATTTCTTTGTGAACAGAAGCGGAACGATAGAGAATGAGGAGAGGACATGAGGACATAGTGATAAGTTGGGCAACTGTACATCGTGGAGGGGTGGAATTCAACACTGAGCTTGTTTGGTGACAGCCTTATTGCTTCCTTCCATGGAGAGAGAAAGCTTCCTGGAAGACCCGCAGCCTTCCCCATGTTAACAGCCTCTATAGTTAGTTGTTCTAGAGCTGCAGTGGAAACGCGGAGCAGGGTTTTGGTAGACCAGCTGTTGCTTTGTCGGCAGATGTGGAAGCGCATCTGTATGCCTGTATGGTGGAACTAGAGTCCTGCTGCTTTCTTTGTTGAACTTCTTGTCCTGTGGTCACCTTAAATGGCTTTCTACTTTGCCTTCATGGAACCATTGTGGGATGGGCTTTGCTTCCCTTACGCCTAACATTTTGCATGTGGTGGTTTGCAGTGCTATCATTGGCCGCAGCAGAAAAGATTTCAAGAGGTACTTGTTCAACTTCATCGCTGCTATGCCTGCTGTAAGTGTTGACATCGCTTTTGTAAACGTGACCAATTCCAACTTCTCAGATGAGCTCCAAAGTTAGCTGTTGTGTTTTAAAAATTGAAATGGCATGTTAATATTTTTTTTTAAAAAAACTTGCACATGCATCTAGGGTCATAATTAATCCCAAAGGGCTGTAAGAAATATATAATGCTTTAACTTAAAGGCAGTGAGATAAATTTGACTCCAGTTTAAAGGTTGAGGGTGTGTGTGAAATACTCCACATCCAGAGTATTTAGGGGTATAAGTAATATTTTTTTAAATGTAAAGGTAAAGGGACCCCTGACCATTAGGTCCAGTCATGACCGACTCTGGGGTTGTGGCGCTCATCTCGCTTTATTGGCCGAGGGAGCTGTCGTACAGCTTTTGGTCATGTGGCCAGCATGACTAAGCCGCCTCTGGCGAACCAGAGCAGCGCACAGAAACGCCGTTTACCTTCCCGCCAGAGCGGTACCTATTTATCTACTTGCACTTTGATGTGCTTTCGAACTGCTAGGTGGGCAGGAGCTGGGACCGAGCAACGGGACCTTATCCCGCCGCAGGGATTTGAAGCACCGACATTCTGATCGGCAAGCCCTAGGCTCTGTGGTTTAACCCACAGCGCCACCCGCGTCCCTACATTTTTTAATGTAGGCAGCAGCTAAGATGAAGAAATGTTAGCTACTCATGTTAATTTATATTCATCCCGCTACAAGATTTTTAGTTGAAGAAAAATGTACATAAATATGGTATTGGCAACTGGTGAGAAGTGGTCATTGGAGATCCAAGGGGGGGGGGGAGGAAAGAAAAACAACTTTATAAATTTTCTTTTTTAAGAAATAGAAGTAGATACCTTCTTAAGTGTCTTTCATATTTTTCCTAACATACGACTGTTGGCATTTTTGGCCTCAAGGTCAGATGAGAAAGTGCCTTTTACAAGTGTTAGACCGTTTTGTAGAACAACACCATTTGAATCCAGGAGTGGATAATCTTTGGCCCTCCAGATGTTGCTGAACTGCAGCTCCTATCAGCCCTAGTAGACATAGTCAGTAGAAAGTTTTCTATTTCCTTACATGATATTTCGTGGAAATGGCACTAATACACCTTCCACTCAGTTCTCTGGATCCAAGCTGGTGTTGTTTATAATTATTTTGAATACATATTTATGTAGGTTGACAACACAATCCCATGCATGATGCTCAGAGGTAATTCCTACTGAGTTTATTGAAGCATACTTCTGAGTAATCTTATATGGGATTGCAGCCCAAGATTTATTCAATTGGGCGATGATCCTGGTTTTTAATATGCCATCTGAGCTAACCTAAGGTGGAGGGTTTCATGCAGTTTAGACTTTGCCCTCTTACTGATGCGAAGACGCAATCCTTATTTAACTTATTTGAGTTTGTGTAACATTGTACTGCTGCTGTTCATAGATCTCCCTGGTGAACAACTTCTTGAAGTACGGGCTAAACGAGCTTAAGTTGTGTTTCCGTGTTCGACTCACCAAGTACCTATATGAGCAATATCTTCAGTAAGTGACTAATTTCCCTCCCTCCAATATTTTTAATGATTTAATATAAATTTAAATTTAAACCAGTCTTAAATCATGTGCTTAATTGTTAAAAATGCTATCAGTTATTTGTAAAACGCATGATTCAGTAGAAAATGCCACATTAATCTAACTCGCTGTTTTCCACACATTTTAGGACTTATACCTATTACAAAATGGGGAATCTGGACAACAGAATAGCCAATCCAGATCAGCTGCTGACACAAGATGTAGAAAAGTTTTGTAACAGTGTAGTAGACCTGTATTCAAACCTTAGCAAGGTAAGATTAAAGAGGAGCCATTCTTTGGTAATTCCATAATCTGCATTATTAAACATCATTTTAATATTTGTAGGATAGAAGTATATTAATATCAGCGTGTAACTGTTTAGCATAATCATTTGTATTAAGACCAGCATATCATTTGCATTAAGTCCAGCGCATTACTTGATTGAGTCAGCTACATCAAAGATAGTTATAGTCCACAAATTATTAGGTACTACACTGTAAATGTCTTCAATGTCTTTCATTTAGGGCATGTCACATGCAACTGAAGTAGTTTCAGTTGAGCTGCTGCTTCTTTCCACACATTCTGTTAAGCAACTTACAACACCATGTTTGCAATCTATAGCTTCTTGTCTGCCAAGCCACATCAAGGCCCAGACGGTTGTCTCTCTTGTTTCAGTCCTCTCATAAACTTGAAAGACTTTCTCAGAGACAGTTTGTAGACAGCTGTTGAGCAGACGACACAAACTGAATAGATAGGATGGTGCATATTATTGTCTTAAGTTTTGAACTCTTCGTTTTCTACCATAGATTCCAGCGTATAAGACGACTTTTTAACCCCAGAAAAGAGGTTAAAAAGTCAGGGGTCGTCTTATACGCCGGGTATGGGAGGCGCGGAGCTGAGCCCGCCCCCCGCTGCTGCTGTGGCGGCTCAGAAGCAGCAGCGGGCTCTGCTGCACTCCAGGCGACTTTCTCCCGGCACGGAGTCCGCCCCTCCCTGCCGCTGCTTCGGAAGCAGCGGGAGGCTGGCTCGGCTCTGCGCAGGGAGAAAGCCGCCCAGCGCGGAGCCCACCCCCCACGCTGCTTCTCCCAGTGCAGAGCTGCCCAGCGTATTAGGTGACTGGGCTTAGAAGACGAACTCACCAAATTGCAGCTGCCAGTTTGGGGGGTCGCCTAATACGCCCAGTCGCCTAATACGCTGGAATCTATGGTAAATCCAATGATGTTATGTATTGAACTATGTCCAACCACTACTTAATAAATGGAATGTCTGATTTCTTGGAGAATGAATATAAATCTTATATTTCAGTGTTCTGTTGGCTAATTTGGCTGTGTTTATTTGCGGAACATGATAGTTTATTTAGAAGTTGTGTACTTTTTGCACTTTTTGAAAGTTATGTGTCTTTTTTTTTGGCCTCATGATAACTAATATTAAATCTTCTCTTAACAGCCATTTTTGGATATCGTTTTGTATATCTTCAAGCTAACAAGTGCAATAGGAGCTCAGGTAAGATCACATTTTTCGTCATGTACAGTAATTGTTCTGCAAATGACCCATTTGTTCTACAGCACAAGCAATGTATTATCACGGAACTTTCTATAGATCTGGTATTCAGAAACATTTGGAACCAAAGCATTTAAAAAAATACACAAACACTCCAGGCCATTTTATTACGCAACTGCTCTTAAAAATTTCTCAAGTCAATGCTGATGTCACTGGAAATATGTTGAAAGATGAGGGGAAGCCGCAGTTGAAACTTTATAGGCTAATTTCATAACATACAGACAAACAAGTTACCAGCGTATACAATACATGCTCTCTTGGAAGGTGACTGCATCATAGCCAAGCTGTTGAATTTTCATTGGCTTCCATATCTGAGCGGATCTAATGGTTTGCCAATAGTTAGACGTCACTTTTTGTGGAAGTGTTTGTCCTGAAAACCCCTTATCCCATCTGAGGTAGATTCAACCATGTGAAAAAAGAAATTATCACATGTCTGCATTCTTTCCAGTGTGTGGTTCAGCTTGCTGTGTGCTAAGAGTGTATTTTTCCACATTTCAGCTGGTAGACTTTAAATAACCTATTGTTATCCTTTTCTGGTAATAAGACTCCACTGCATTTGTCCCATAATTCAGCACAACAGAAATACCATTAGCTCAGGCTAAGGTTCTGCATCTTAATGGATTCATTGGTACCGTAAAACAGAAGCCAGGGCTGTCCATACTAATGTTTTGTTCCGATACATGCAGCTGAGGATTGTAACAGTCTTCCTTGGTTGTATACCTGGATGCTCAACTGCAGTGAATCCCTCAGTAAAATTTCACTAAGGCTGCGATTTTATGCAGATTTACCTTGAGGTAACTCCCACTGGGCTCAGTGGAACTTCTGAAGAGATTTGTATAGGATTATATTACCAATTTTCCCAGTGCCTCCTGCAGCCCGTCCTGTATCTATTGGTCTCATCAGTATAATTCTTTGAGAAATGTTTTCTGCAGTGTTCATTTACCCCCAAAAGGTAACTTTTTCCTTGAATAACTGTGTTGAGCAATCCCATTTGTGTTTACTCAGAAGTAAATCTCACATTGTTCTGTGGGACTTATTCCCAGTTAAGCGTGGATAGGATTCCAGCTTGAGGTTAGAAAGGATTTGAATATATTGTTGTCAATATAAAATAACACTGTACACGCATTCCTAAAGTCTTCGTTATTGCAGGGAGCCATACATACAGATACTTTTGAAACTTTCAGAACTCTTATTCAGTTTTCTTGTGTTCTCCCCTACTTAAGATACTTGATACTGTGTATATGGCTCCCTCTCAATATTTTAAGTAGGGGAGAACTCAATAAATTGAATGAGAACACTAGTCTGGCTGAGCTTTGAATAAGGATTTTAAAACCTAGTTGCCTAGTTATTGACTTCAAAGGGAAGACTTGTGTGTAGCTTAGCTTTGGAAAACTCTGTTTGGAGATCAGTAGCCCAGTTTGCTCATCACAATAAACCGTAGATTAAAATGACATACCGTTTGGTGAAAATGAGCAGCATGCTAGTGCATACTATTTGTTCACATTAAACCATAGCTTGTTTTAAACTGATTTAACGCGATGCTCAAACTAGGACAATATGATTTTTACGAAGTAAAAGTTTACAAGATGACATGCAATAAATCTCTTACAGGCATTAGTAAATCATAAAAATAGAACTGGATCTCTTTGGGTGCACTCATTTGTTAGACGTTAATTATAATAATTGAAGTAAATAAAGTAATTAAACAATTTTATGCTATTAATTGATTCTAATCTAATCAATCATAATATGAAGTGTGCACACCTGAATTCTTTATCTTTATCTTCTTTAGGAAACTACTAAATGTCACATGTAATGTTTTATTATGATTTTCCAGCAGTGCATTGAGAGGTTCTATGTAAATAAATGTTACTTCATCAGTGCAAGGTTGCAAAATGCTCTTTGCATGCAGATATTTCACCAGTATTGAATGGGGCAGGTCTGCTTGCATGGAATTTGTGTGTCATTGGAGATTTCAATTGTAGGCAATGTTCTTAAGTACCGTATTTTTTGCTCCATAAGACGCACTTTTTCCCTCCTAGAAAGTAAGGGGAAATGTCTGTGCGTCTTATGGAGCGAATGCCTACGGATGGCGGGGGGGGGGGTCTGCTGCAGTCGCGAGCAGAGGATCCATGGTTCCCCTTCCTTTCCTCCTCCGTGGCTCACTTTGAAACAGCAAAGTGGGAGAGGAGCCGCTTACACCCTGTCCGGTTGGCTCCTTTAAAGCTACCGTGCTTTCTTTTCCTCCCTCTCTCCCTGGCTCAGAGAGCTGAAAAGCTCCTCCACACACCCCACAAGTGCTTCTTCTCCCTTCAGTGTTTTTCCTTCCCTCCCCATAAACCCCTGTCCTGTGTTGTTAGCAGCCTCCTTCTCCACACACCCCACGCGTGCTCCTTGTCCCTTCAATGCTTTTCCTTCCCTCCCCACTTAAAACGTGGTTACAAAGCATGGATCCTCAGGATTTTTGCACTGGGTCACCCCAAATTCACCATCAAATCACATAGCATGTCCATGGCTACAGCCTGCACAAAAAAAATCACACAGCCACTGTTGCCTGGGGCCACAGTGGTGCAAAAACGTGGTTAGAAAGCACGGATCCACATGGATACTCAGGATTTTTGCACTGGGTCACTCCAAATTCACCATTAGATCACATAGCATGTCCATGGCTACAGCCTGCACCAAAAAACACACATGCATCCACTGTTGCCTGGGGCCGCAATGGTGCAAAAACATGGTTACAAAGCACAGATCCACATGGATCCTCAGGATTTTTGCATTGGGCTACCCCAAACTCATCGTCAAATCACATGTCTGTGGCCACAGCATGAACCACAAAAATCATACATCCACTGTTTCGTTCAGAATATTTTTTTCCTCCTCTAAAAACTATGTGCGTCTTTTTGTCAGGTGCGCCTTGTGGAGCGAAAAATACGGTAATTTCTATGCAAATATGTCTTCAATGTTATACCCTTTGAACAGTGTGTGTTTTATCCTTCTGTAGATAGTTGCCCATGGGGGGGGGACTTACACATGTCTTTATCACACATACATGTGCAAATGTTAATTTAAAAAATTGTGGTTGCTAACCATTTTGTTCTGGAATTCTTGTTGTATTTCCTACATATTTATAGGGCCCTGCTTCCATGATGGCCTACTTGATTATTTCAGGCTTTTTCCTTACACGTTTAAGAAGGCCCATTGGTAAAATGACTATCACGGAACAAAAATATGAAGGAGAGTACAGATTTGTCAATTCCCGGCTCATTACCAATAGGTATGCATTTGTTTCAAAGCCAACTAAGAAATAAGATCCTTTCTGTGTTTCTTTATTTTCAAAAATTTAACTTGCACTTATCACAATCCCAAGATCAGCTGTTCTCCTGAATTCCTTGTAGTTAAAACAACTAAAAAATCCTGAACTATTTAACGCTTATTATTGGGCCATTTTAAAGAAGAGGCAGTTTTCCTGGATTGATATTGTAGCAGCTTTGAAGTGTGGCTTACAGATCGCATAGTCCACATAGAACGAAGTGTTAGGGTAGAGTAGTGCTTTACTATGCAAATGGCGGGGACCATGTTTTTGAATTCTCCAGTGTGCTATTTGTTTTTTGTAAATCCTGCACATAGAAACTTAGCCTAGCAAGAAGAGACGTTCATCCTTTTCTATTCTAATGTTTGACTTGCAAGAAGGTTTTTTGTGAGTGTTTTTGTGTGTGTTTTTACTGATGTGGGGGGGCATTCAAAATTGACCACCTACCTGCAGACAGAAGTGGTGGGGGCAGTCCCTTCTGTCTCCCCTTGACTCTTTCACCAGATTTCTGCCTCATTCCGCTGGACAGGTAGCCCGCGTTTGATTTCTAGTCGCTCTTGTTGCAGGTAGTCCTTGCATTTTATCGTCATTCTTCTTTTCACTTCCCTTTTTGCAGTGAAGAAATTGCTTTCTATAATGGGAATCAAAGAGAAAAGCAAACCATTCACAAAGCTTTCCACAAACTGGTAAGTTAGCATGAAGCAGAACAGTGTGTGTATGGCTCTTTGCAGAAGAGCTAGAGGCATATCTTAATGAGATGATCATCTAATGAAATTATGTCATCTATATTTTCTCCAGACACTGCATAAATTACTTTGTGGCGTGTATTGCCACAGGCTCTATTATTACATATTGTATTGCATTTATTGCCTGCCTTTCTTCCATAGAATTCACTTTGGCATATATGGTTGTCCCCCTGCCCATTCTGTCCTTGCAACAGCCTTGTGAGATAGGCTAGGTTGAGAGATGGTGACCTGCCCAAGGTTACCCAGTGACTGATCTTCATGGTTAAGTGAGGGGTTGATTCCTGATCCCTCAAGCCCTAACCCAACACTGTAACCAATAAAAAGGATACAATCTGCCAAGCATCCATTTTGTATCATCCTGTTCGATTTAGTGACCCACGCCAAGGTTGCTTACCAGTGGCGTAGCGTGGGGGGTGCAGGGGGGGCTGGCCGCACCGGGCGCAACACCTGGGGGTTAGGGTTAGGGGGCGCAAATCCATGGATTAGGGGGCGCAAATCCACGGGTTAGGGGGCGCAAATTACTTGCCTTGCCCCGGGTGCTGACAACCCACGCTGCGCCACTGTTGCTTACACAATTGAATGAATGGTGTGAAGCAGAAGTTGCTTAGTGACTTTGTACCCAAAGGATTTAGCAAGGTTTGAAAGAGGATTAAGTTTTTCACAAAAGAATAAAGGGGCGGGGGGGGGCGGGAATAGCGTATCTTTATCATTTGGATGGTATGGCCTTCGACTTGGTGTAAACGTATTTGATTTAAAGAAAAGCTGCAGGAATTTGGGGGTTATATTGGAATATGGGCAGAACTGAACAAGACAGTGGCAGATCTGTGCTTTCAAACATGTATTACCACCCAACCGCAGTAAGTGATAGGGGTGAGATTTCCAATGAAGGTGTGAGTCGGGGTGCTGTGCCCTTCTGCTTGCTGCTTCCCTCTCCCCCAGCTGCTTTTCTCCCAGCTGGGATTTAAGAGTGAAAGTGAGCCTAGCTGGAAAGAAAGCAGGCTAAGGAAGTGCTGAGGATTAACCCATCATAACTCCATGGGAAATTACGCTCCACATCCATCCCACTGCCGCACTGCTCTCTCCCTACCTGTCTGCACTGCCTCACTCCACCCTGACCTTTTTCTGAGATGGTATTCTTAGATTCATTAGTTTTACTTTTAGCAGACAAGTTGCCTGCAGCAGTTTTTTGTTTTTTGCATCCAAGTTGCTGAGGCACCAGAAAGTGCTTCAGGAGGTGTTTACCCATTCACTTTAAGGTACCTCATACAGCTCACACATCCCTCTGAAGCACCCTATCTTTGGCCAAGGATTTGGGTTTGTTTGTTTTTAATCCACTGCACAATCCTATTGTAATATTGTGCGTGCAAATACATATTACCCTTTCCCATGTGTTTTCTTAGCATTACTTGTGAGAAGACTAGTCCTCCTTTTTAAATGGAAGTTGGGATTTTCAAGCTTACCAAAAGGGGGATATTGGATATGGAGTGCCCAACCTTGGTGGAACAATTCCCTCTTGTGCACTGTAGTGTGTTTCAACATTTGTTTGCTTATTGCTCCTACAAATGTGCATATATTTTAATGCTGGCTTGGCAGAGAACTAGACTGTTTTAGAAGCTATCGATTCAGTGCTTTAAATATATAGAATCTCTTGAAATAATTCTCCCCCTTTTTTCCATTTCAATAGGTAGAGCACTTGCACAATTTTATCCTGTTCCGGTTTACTATGGGCTTCATAGATACCATTGTTGCCAAATGTAAGTGTGCATAACCTCTCCAAATGTATGTGTGGATAACACCCCCGGCCCTTTTGTGTGATAATCGCACCGGAGGAAAAATCAATTGCACTGGTGGTTGGGGTGTGGGGAGTTGGCTGGAAGTCACTTTAGGTTGTCCTGGGCAAGATAGAGCGGCTAACAAATTTATTTAATAATAATAATATGATGTATAATAACCTCACTCTCAATTTGTTGACTTCAGTAGTGCACTTAGTGGTGTACTCAATTAGATGGTAATGTATTAATTCACTTATTTCATCAGCCAACTCTGCTGTGTTTGGGCACCCTCCTCATTTTGTGGAGTAGATCCCCTTAACTTCTGCCCCAAAGTCCTGTCCTGACAACACTACTGGTTAGCTTAGATCCAAAAATGCCTTGTAGAAGCCAAAGGGCACTTCTCCGCTATCCCATTTCCACAGATAATCCACTCCTTTGTAGCACCTCTATCATGTCACGTCAAAGACGGTCCTTTCCAACCCGCGGAACAAATGTTTGGGGTTCTTTAGTCAGGAGTGGGTGTGTGGAAAAGTAGCCTTGCACAAGCGTAGTTCCTCTCACACTTTCTTGGATCCAAACAACTACAAACCCAACAGAAATGAGTGTAACAGGTGGGTTTGACAAGAAGTAAAGAATAGAGTTGCATGCTGTTGCTTAGTGTTGGGTTCATGTATCTTCCTCAGAATCATTGTAACCTTGTATTCTTAGCTGTCTTTGAAATAAATTTCTAAAAAATATTTCAGACCTTGCGACTGTCGTTGGCTATCTGGTTGTTAGCCGTCCATTTTTGAACCTGTCTCATCCTCGCCATCAGAATAGTACCCATGCGGAACTTTTGGAGGTAAGCAATAAGCTTCTGAGCTGAGTTATAGTGGACAGCATGCAATTTGCTCATTTACTCATGATCAACCCCGCATTTTGTCACTTTAAGGATTACTACCAAAGTGGAAGAATGTTACTGAGAATGTCTCAAGCGCTTGGCAGGATAGTTCTCGCAGGCCGTGAAATGACACGGTTGGCTGGGTAAGACCATTAATATGTACTATTGCCATTATCTTCCCAATAATGTATAGCAGTCAGGGTATGGCTTGTTGTGACATATGAACCTGGACTCGTGGTTTGTTTCTATGCAAGCCATGAATGGTAACCAAGGTTTCTTTTTGGCTTACCACTTGTGGTTATTTGGAGGAAACAAATCATGAACCGAAGTTCAGACTTCGTGACAAGCCAGGATCTGGGGAGGAGTGGAGAGAGAACTTTTTAACAGCATGCATTAGCATATTCCTTGTTCAGCGTGTAAATCATAGTTAATGGGGAAAATAGTTTAATGTGATTTGTGAACTTGTCTAATTTGTAATTATGACTTGCTTGCATTATTGCACCTTCATTTTAAGCTCTTTTTGGTTATTTAATTAGCTTTTGGAAACACTTTATTTTTTGAAGAATATTTAGTAATGCCTTTTCAGTTTAATAAGGTGTCCTTTTTTTAACTTCTAGGTTCACCGCTCGAATTACAGAATTAATGCAAGTTCTGAAGGAGTTGAACAGTGGCAAATATCAGCGGACTATGTTAGCCCAAGAAAAGGGTAAATGGAGGACTTGATGTGTCTTTAAACTCATAGTCAGACTTGTGCACTTTCTAATGCATGGTTTTCTTTTTCACTTAAGATTCAGAATTGGAAAAAGCTGTGCCACTGATACCTGGCTCCGGACGAATAGTCATTGCAGATAATATTATCAAGTATGTAAAGTATCTATTCTCTTGTTAGATTTTCTCTCATTGGCCTTCTTCAGTTCTACACACTTCCACTCCACTCCACTCCACTCTCCACACTTTTACAATTTTGTTTTTAATTCAGTGATCACCGGTCTGTTTCCACTATGCAGGACTCTGCGAATGTGCAGCTCCCCCAACCACTTTGCTCTTCCCTTGTTTTTTATCTTTTTTTATTTCCGGGCCATGGTTACCTAAACCAATATTTGATTTAGAGCGTTATCTAATCCCAGACATGGGGTTGAGCACTCCCTGTGCAGCCGAGGTTTGTTCTGAGCTAACCTTGTCCTAGTTCAGTGTGGCATGGGAGCAAAAAGAACCGCAAGGAGAGATTTCGGCAGTCATTACCAGGCATGCTATGGCAAAAAAGAAAGAGAGAGAGAAAGAAACGTTAACCATGTAAGATTATACCAAAGGAGAACTTGAATGCAAATTGTACAAGCTTGCAGATAACTTACATAATTTGTATAGCCTGAGATCTTTGGGGGAGCTGCAGCCAGTTGGCACAGGCAATTACCAGTCAATGATCTGCAAGTGAGGCAGTGGAAGTGCTGGACCCGTGCCTTGCCTCGGTAATGGACTGAATGAGAGCCCACAAACTGAAGCTCAATCCAGATAAGACTGAGGCACTGTTAGTGGGTGGTTCCCTAGACCAGATGAGTGGGAAGTCACCTGCTCTTGATGGGGTTACACTTCCTCTGAAGGAGCAGGTTCGTAGCTTGGGGGTACTCCTGGATCCTTTGCTGTCTCTCGAGGCTCAGGTGGCCTCAGTGGCTCAGAGTGCCTTCCATCAGCTTTTGCTGGTGGCCCAGCTATGCCCCTATCTGGACAGGCATAGCCTAACTACTGTTGTCTATGCTCTGGTAACCTCAAGGTTACTGCGATGCGTTATACGTAGGGCTGCCTCTGAAGATGGTTCGGAAACTTCAACTAGTGCAGAAATGGTTCGGAAACTTCAACTAGTGCAGCGGACAGGTTGCTCACCAGAGCACGACAGTTTGAGCATATTACACCGATCCTGGTTCAACTGCACTGGCTACCAATTAGTTTCTAGGCCCAATTCAGAGTGCTGGTTTTGACCTATAAAGCCTTAAATGGCTCAGGACTGCAGTACCTCAAGGACTGCCTCTTTCCATATGTACCTACCTGGACCCTGAGAACATCTTCTGAGGCCCTCCTTCGTGTGCCTCCTCCTCAAGAGGTCCAGAGGGTGGCAACACGAGAATGGGCCTTCTCTGCGGTGGCTCCCCGTCTGTGGAATGCTCTCCCCAGGGAGGTTCGCCTGACGCCTTCATTATATCCTTTTTAACTAGGCCTTTGTTTGATCTGTTTGACATCCTATGCCCTTTTAAAATGTCTTTTTTGCGGGGTGCTATTGGGTTGTTGTTTTTATTTTTATTATGTATTTTGTGGTTTTATTTTATTCTGTGAACTGCCCTGAGACCCCCAGGTATAGGGCGGTATATAAATTCAATATATTATTTATTATCTGTGTAAGGCAGTTTTGGACTAGGTTCACGCTTGCCCACATTGATCATCTGATGGAAAGCATAGTAGTTCGACTTTACATCACCCGCTACTTTGTTTGTTTTATGATAGGGCTGTGTCCGTGCATCTTCAGAAAGTATGGTCTCTTAGTATTAACAGCAAAGTATCTGTTTTTTTCCTTGCAGGTTTGATCATGTTCCATTGGCGACACCCAATGGCGATATGTTGATTAGAGACCTCAACTTCGAGGTATGTCATGACGTGAGCGATTTCATCTTGAAAGAGTGGGATGCGTCCATTGTCTGAATGAGGGAAGCAAATTTCTTTCCCATCCCCTACTCCTGAAAAACTTCTCTGGAAGGTCAGGGGACCCTCATAAAACAGTGTCAGAGGCCCGTGTTACCCAAAATTGGGTGGAGGCACTTTGCACTAGCAGAGCTCTGCCTGATTTGGGGTGATTCCTCCTCTCCCAATGTCGTCCCCGTCCCACCAGAGAAGCTTTCCCGGGGCTGTGGAAGGGCAAGAAGGAACGGTAAAGATCCATATACTATCAGCCATCTGTTCACATAGAGTTTGGTTTTAATTCCAACCATTCAGTAGGTGGGTAGAAAAATCTAAACTTTCTTTTTAAATGCATAATTTTTATTGTTTCCAAAAGTCAAAACACAAAATAAGCTATTTCAATATTCATATCAATTCACCAAAAGAAAAATAAAAGACTTCCTTCAGTCATTCCATGAATCGTCCGAAATAACAGTAAACAATATAACCGCATTTCCGTATTTGTAATGCCTTAAGTCATTCTCATTCTTCCATTTTTTTTTTATTTTTTATTGGCATTACCCTTTACCTCTTACAGAGCACCTCTGAAACCTACTAGTGTTGTCTGTTCATCAATTAAGCTTTCCAGATATTTCGTAAAACTTTCCCAATTTTTAACAAATCTCTGATCTTTGGTATATCTGATTTTACCTGTCATCCTGTCCATCTCCACATAATCTAATAGTTTAGATCTCCATTCCTCCGTTGTCGGTACACTCTCTTGTTTCCAGTTTTTTGCTATTAAGACCCTTGCTGCAGTTGTTGCGTATTGGAACAATTTGTAATCTTCCTTCTTTATCTCCTTTCCTACCAAACCTAGTAGAAACGCCTCGGGTCTTTTGGCAAAGGTGTATCTTAACATTTTCTTCAGTTCATTATATATGCTCTCCCAAAACTGTGTGACCTTTCGGCATTCCCACCACATATGGTAGAAAGTCCCCTCCCTTTCCTTACATTTCCAGCATTTGTTACAGGATCCATACATTTTAGCAAGTTTAACCGGGGTTAGGTACCAACGATAAAACATTTTCATTAAGTTCTCTTTGAGTGACACACAAGCTGTGAATTTGAGATGTTGTTTCCAGAGTTTTTCCCACTCTTCTAAGTAAATGTTACGACCTAGATCTCTGGCCCAGTGCGTCATTACCACCTTGACCTCCTCGTCAGCTAGGTTCCAGTCCAATAAATACTTGTACATTTTTGATAGTATTTTTGTATTATTCCCCAAAATCTCAGTTTGAAATCTGGAACTTTTATCGGCGTAGCCTTTATCTTTGGCGTCTTTCCTAAACATATCATTTATCTGGTGGTAGTGCAGCCAATCGTATACTAGTGGTTTAATCTGTTCATACGGCCTTATTTTCCACTTTCCTTCCTCTTTCATTAATAGTTGTTCGTAGGTTGCCCAATTGGCTCCCATATTGATCTTTTTGATAGCCATAACCTCTAACGGAGATAACCATTGGGGTGTTCTGGGTTCTAACATATCTTTATACCTTTCCCAAACCTCCAACAGAGGGCCCTTGAATATATGATTCCCAAATCCTTTGTGGCCCTTCTTCCGCCCATGCCACAGATAGGCGTGCCACCCATATCGGTTATCGTGGCCCTCTAAGTCTAACACTTCACTGTCTTCTAATTTTATCCATGCCTTAACCCAGCATAAACAAGATGCCTCATAGTATATTTTCAGATCTGGTAGGGCGAAGCCTCCCCTTTCTTTAGTGTCCGTCAAGATTTTGAACTTTACTCTCGGCTTCTTCCCCTGCCAAATAAATCTAGAAATCTCTCTATGCCAGGCTTTAAATATCTTTGTACCTTTGATAATCGGAATGTTTTGAAAGAGAAATAAGATTCTTGGTAATACCGACATTTTGATTGTGGCTATTCTGCCCCAGAATGACAATCTAAGCCGACCCCACGTTTCTATGTCCTTTTTAACGCCTTTCCAAACCATTTCATAATTATTTTTAAATAAGTCTATGTTTTTTGGCGTTACCCATATCCCTAAGTATTTCACCTTCTTTGTTACATCTATTCCTATTTCTCTTTGTAGTTCCTCGATGTCATCTGCCTGCATATTTTTAACTAATATTTTGGTCTTCCTTTTGTTTAATTTAAAGCCTGCCACTTCTCCAAACTGATCGAATTCTCTGAGTACCTCTTTCATTGAATCCAATGGGTCTTCCATTGTTACGACCAGGTCGTCTGCAAAAGCTTTGGTTTTATGTTCGTGCTGACCGACCCTGATACCTTTGATTCTTTTGTTATCTCTGATGGAATTCAATAAAACCTCCAATATCATTATAAATAACAGTGGGGACAGTGGGCATCCCTGTCTTGTTCCTTTAGTTACTGTTAATTCTTCCGTCTCTACATTGTTTATTATCAATCTTGCTCTTTGTTCCGTGTATATTGCTTTTATCCCATTGAAGAATTCAGTACCTACTTCCATGTGGTCCAATTGTTTCAGCAGGAATTCCCAATTTACGTTATCAAACGCTTTCTCAGCGTCTACGAATAACAGTAAACCTTGTTTGTCACACCTTTCTGTTAGATATTCTATAATATTTATGATATTTCTTAAGTTGTCTTTCATTTGCCTCCCCGGCAAGAAGCCGGCTTGGTCTCTATGGATACTGTTTACCAAAATAATTTTAATTCTTCTAGCCAAGACTCCCGCAAAGATCTTATAATCTATATTTAGTAAGGAAATCGGTCTGTAATTTCTAATTTGCTTTAAATCTGTATCCTGCTTTGGGATTAGTGTAATCAACGCCTCCTTCCACGTCTCCGGTATTTCTCTTTCCTTTAAAATGTTGTTCATTACTTCTTGTAATGGGTTTAGCAGGGCTGATTCCATCTCTTTGTAATATCTGCTAGTAAACCCATCTGGGCCTGGGGCTTTCCCATTTTTTAAGTCTGTTATTATTGCTTTTATTTCCTCCGCCTCAATTGGGGCGTTTAATTTCTCTTTGTCTGCTGCGGTGATCTTATTAATGTTCTTAGCTATTAGATATCTCTCTATTTCCTTCGTCTGGTTCCTTTCTATATTTCTAAAAAGTTCTCCATAGTAGTCCATGAAGGCTCTCCTTATTTCTTTAGGTTTGTCTATCTCTATTCCTTCCACCACTATCTTGTTTATTGTATTTTGTTCCTTTCTTTTTTTCAGCTGCCAGGCTAATAACTTCCCTGTTTTGTTGGCATGTTCGAAGTTCCTCTGACGCAGTCTTTTGATTTTCCATTCTATCTCTCTATTTATCAGCATTGTATATTGGGCTTGTAAGACTTTAATATTCTCTTTTATTTTCTTATTTTTTGGGTTTTTAATCAATTTCTGCTCGTTCTCTGCTAGTTGTTGCATAATTTCTTTTTTCCCTTTTTCCCTTTTTTTGTTCTTGATTGCACTCTGTTGGATAAAAAAACCCCGCATCACCGCCTTGCCTGCATCCCATACCACCTTTAACTTTGTATTATTGCCTAAGTTATCTTCAAAATATTCTTTTAGTCTGTTTTGGGCCTTTTCTACTACCTCTTGGTCATCCAGCAGATAATCCTTCAGTTTCCATCTGATTAATCTACTCTCTTGCCCTTTCAATTCCATTTTTATTGGGTTATGGTCCGAAATTGTTCTAACCTGAATCTCCACCCGTGCTGATCTTGGGACTAGCTCTTTCGAAATCCATATCTGGTCTAATCTGGATGATGAATCATTAGGCTCTGAGTGGAAGGTATATTGCTTTTCTAGAGGGTATTTGTACCTCCAAATATCTACTAAGTTACAGTTTTGGGCCAGGGAGAAGAAGGTTCTAGGCAATTTCCCATCTTTACTCTTTGTGTCCCTCAATCTATCCAATTCTAACGACACCACGCCGTTCATATCTCCTAATAGTATGATTTTCTGATCGGCGTAGTCGGATAATCCTTCTTCCAACTTCCCATAAAATTCTGACTTATTTACATTAGGCGCATATATTCCGACTATTATTATCTTTTCTCCCTGCCAGTTTATTTGTATTGCTAATATCCTTCCTTCTTCATCTTTGAATAGATGTTTCGCTTCAATTCTTTTATTTATATAAATAACCACTCCCCTCTTTTTACTCTGGTCTGAGGATATAAATTCGTTCCCCAGTCTTTGGTTAATCAGGGTTCTTTTGTGTTTCCTCGCTATGTGTGTCTCTTGGAGACAGATGACGTCTAAACTTTCCTTCTTCAGAATGTGCTCAATTCGGTTTCTTTTTCCTTTATCGTTCATCCCATTAACATTCCAACTAAACACCTTTAGTGCCATCACGATTTAATTGTAGGGGAAGGGGGCAAAAACAACTATTGGTTCCTTTTATGCTTCCTCTTCAGTCCCTCCCCCCTCCTCCTCCTCCTCCCCCGAGCCCCCCGCCCCCCCAAGTCCTCCCCCAATCCTGTCCCTCCCCCTCTGCCCTCCTCTCTATGCGGTTTTAGCTCTTTATATTTCCTTAGAAATTTGTCTGTTTCTCCTGGATTTGTCAATTTTTGTCTCTTGCTCCTGTATATGAAGGAGACGCCTTCCGGAAATTCCCACTTAAACTCAATATTATTTCTTTTGAGTATCTGTACCAATTCTTTATAGGAGTCTCTGCGCTTTAGAAGCCTAACAGGAATATCTTTAAAAATTATTATGTTGTTCCCTCCGATGTTAAATCTTTTCTCTCTATTCTTGTGCAAAATCTTGTTTTTTACTTCCTTATCTTTAAATATAATTAGGCAGTCTCCTACAAATTTTTTGTTTTTTGGAAGCTTGACTTTTAACCTGAAAGCCGATTGAATTGCCTTTTCTACCTCTTCTGGTGGCATCTCCAGCCAGAGGGCTAATTCTGTTGATAGTTTTTCTTTTATATTTTCTCCCTGGGCTTCAGGTATACCCCTCATCCTGAGATTAGCCTCCCTCTGTCTTAGTTCGTTCATTGCAATCCAATCTTTCAAATCTTCTTGACTTTTATTCAAATCCAGTATCTCAGTTTTGATTCTTTCTTCCTCACGTCTTACTTCCTTCAATTCAACTTTTGTCTTTTTCAGACCCTCCTCAACCGTCTGTGTCCTCCTAAATACTTCTTTCATTTGACTTTTCAATTCATTAACTGTTTCGTCTAACTTTTTGTCCACTTCTAACTTTTCGTCTAACTTTTTGTCCACTTCCACAAAAATCTAAACTTTCTCATCAGAACATGTGAGAATAGAACAATATTGATCAGGAACCCATGTGATCAACTCATGGTTTCCTTAGTTTTAGCCTTATAGTCCAGTCCATATGGTTTTTAACAGTGTTTCTGTACAGTTAACAAGTTTTTTGTTGTTGCCCATAAGTGTTATTGGCAGCTCCATGCGCAAATCTGCTGCACCAGCCAAATCACAGGGATTATATGTGCATTGGAATTATCATTTTAACAAATTATAAACCACTAGGTGTCACTGTTGGGCGACTCTACAGTGAAACTTTATTATAATCACATGGGAGTTCAAGCATTTTCTTAAACATCTAGAATAGTCCTGGATATAAGGAGATGCTGTACTAATTATAAAATGGGAAAGTAAGCCAATTTATTCTTTCATATATACCTCCTCTTACAAATAAACCCCAAACGTGTTTACTCGGTAGTCCTCTGAATTTAGTGGTATTTTCTTTTTAGTAAGTTCACTTAGGGAAGCAGTCTTCATTTGATTGTAATTTCTTGCATCCTCAGATTCCTAGTTAAGTAGTTGCTAGCTTTTAAAGTTTAACTAAAGACTTCCAGTTGTTGAAACCGAGCAAAGGTTACACAGAGGAATTTGACTTTTTAGCTTAAAGGAACACAGTGGGTTTGGAATTTGTTTTATTTTTTTATTTTTTTATTTTTGGCAACTCATTTGAAGTTTTCCATTTTGAGTGCTCACACTTGAAAGAACATTGTGGAGCAACGATTTTGTTCAGTGGTTAATACAGTATAAGGAGACCTGGTTAATACAGTAGGTTGAGCTGACATACAAATAAAACCTAAGCAGTTACCCATATTGCTCATAGTCCTTTTTCCCCAAAATATTTAAAAACATGATTTGCATTCCAGGTACGATCCGGTGCAAATGTTCTGATTTGTGGGCCAAATGGATGTGGAAAGAGTTCTCTCTTCCGTGTCCTTGGTGAGGTAAGTAAATGCAGGAAAAAGTATACCTTTAACATCAAAAGGCGCAAAATCACAATTCATTGACTTTTATTATTCCTTTTATCTTTGCAGTTGTGGCCCCTGTTTGGTGGCTGTCTGACTAAGCCTGAGAGAGGAAAGCTGTTTTATGTTCCTCAGGTAAAACAAACTGCCATAGCCTTTGGCATTTCTTGTTGGTTTTAAAAATGTGTATCAAGTTGTCCTGATTCCTGGCAATTTACTTTCAGAGACCATATATGACTCTTGGAACGCTCAGAGACCAAGTCATCTATCCAGATACTGTAGATGACCAGAGAAGGAAAGGAATCTCTGACCAGGTAAAACAATGTCCCAGTTATTATTATTATTTTGCTGTAAAAGCTGAAGTTCACTGTAAACTTAGGTAAACATTAGAAACAGCAGCAAAACCACAACTTTCATACAGTGTTTGACAGTATAGCTATGCTGCTTCTTTTTCGTAAGTAAACTTCATTTGATTGAAGCCATGGCCAATTCATCCAACCAATTTTGTTGTAGTTGCAGTGTGGTGAATACTATAGCATCTGGCTTGTGCACCACTGAAGTTAAACACAGGGTACATGAGAAAGGGGGAAAGATGGATAGGCAAGTTCCATTATAGTAGTTGGCGTGTGTAATACATCTCCTTTAGTGCTACTGGGCCTTTAAGGCAGATGAAGCAAGATAGCTCCACATGCAGTCCAACCTAGCAGCGGCATAATGGCTGCTGCTACAATCCTTTATACTCTTGGTCCCTGTGCTCTGCTTTCACTTGAGATGGGAGTCTAGATGCACAAAAAAGCTGATTCCCCACTGCTACGTCCCTAATTGGGGAGCCCAAATGCATGTGAAGCAGAAGTTCTGATTGCTTCCTATCCTATCTCAAGGCCAAAAGGTGAAAGATTTAGTGCCACTCCACAGTGCTAATGGCTTTGCCCATCTCGGGGGGGGGGGGGTGTTCGGGAGAAAGTGGCGGCCAGGCTTCCTCTTGGCAGTAGTGTTAAAGGCTGAACAATTTTTAGAACTCCTGTGAGGTTGGTTTTTGTTTTTTGGCATAATGAGCAGCATGAGCTTCCATTCAGCTTCAGTGCATGGGATGGACAGCAATGAGACGTACTCACTCCAGTTTGCTGGCAGGGCTTGGTGTTGTTCAGTACGTAATCAAACATTTTGATCCTGACCATCTCAGCATCCTTTGGAGGTGGAGACGGTGGAGAAAACTGAAATAAGTCGTAAAATAAGTACATTTTCAAGCCTGTTGACCTATGCTGTTTTGCTTCCAGGTGTTAAAGGAGTACTTGGACAACGTCCAGTTGGGTCAGATCCTGGACCGTGAAGGAGGCTGGGATAGTGTTCAGGACTGGATGGATGTTCTCAGTGGAGGAGAGAAACAGAGGATGGCCGTATGTGGTCTTTACACTGTTGTTTTATTAAATGTTTATATTTTCCAGCACCACACTGAGGACTAGGCATTAATTGTTTTAAGAACAGCTGTCAGGGACTGGAATGCAGAGACTGAAAAGTGGATGAGATCACCTCCCGCTTCTCCTGCCACTGACAGGGAAGAGGGAGAGAGTGTTGATTTACAGCCAAGCTATGAGCAAGATAGTCAGGCAGAGGCTAGCAAGCAGCCTAGTTATGAGGATTTAACAGAAGCAGGAACAGAAAGGGGGCTGACCGCGGACACTTCATTAGACGGCATAGATGATCTACATTCCCCTCAAACACAAAGGTCTTTAAGGATACAAGAGCATCATATGCAGAGGAATTTGTCCAAGGGAAGACCCCGTAGGAGCGCATGTGTTGCTGGGAAAGAGGGAAGGAGGAGGAGTCAGAGTGAGCAGCGTCATTATGGTGGCAAGACGTGAATTCTTGTCTGTTATCGTAGAGACGGAATAAATAATAATTAAAGCTATGTTGTTTCCTCTTGGCTCCTTGAAACCATCGGGAGGGAAGCAGGGGAATTCCTCAGGTCTGGCAACAGCAAAGCTGTTGTCCGATATTAAATATAAGCAAAATTGTCCAGTATTAAATATGAGTACAGTTGGAGGCAGCGGTGCTTCTGAATACAGTGGTACCTCGGGTTACATACGCTTCAGGTTACAGACTCCGCTAACCCAGAAATAGTACCTTGGGTTAAGAACTTTGCTTCAGGATGAGAACAGAAATCGTGCTCTGGTGGCGCGGCGGCAGCGGGAGGCCCCGTTAGCTAAAGTGGTGCTTCAGGTTAAGAACAGATTCAGGTTAAAAACGAACCTCCGGAACGAATTAAGCACTTAACCCGAGATACCACTGTACCAGTTGCTGGAAACCACAGGAGGGGAGGGTGTTCTTTTGCTCATGTTCTTTTGGCATATCTGAAAGAACAGTGGCTTAGGAAGGTTTCTTTCTCCAGGTGAGGCTCAGTTGAGCATCTTGCCCAATATTTACTCTGACTGATAGTGGCTCTCTAGGATCTCAACCAAGGTTCTCTCCATCATCTGCTTTCTCACCCTTTTAACGGTAGGAGAAACCTAAAACCTGAGGCTCTCCAGATGGTGTTGGACTCCAGTACCTGTCAGCCACAGTTAACACTGCCAGTAGTCAGGGATTATGGAATATGTCCAGTAACATATTGAGGGTCATATGTTCCCCACCCTGGCTGTACATGCAAAATGTATTAAGCCACATGCAAAGATCATAAGGACGCTGGTGCCGTCTTGAGGATCATGGGATGAATTCGTAGTTCTATGCCAGTGCTATAGTTTGAATTACCGTATATACTCAAGTATAAGCCGACCCGAATATAAGCCGAGGCACCTAATTTTACCACAAAAAACCTGGGGAAATTTATTAACTTGAGTATAAGCCGGTTCAGCACACCACAAACCTCCTGGTGGGCCGGAGTGTGTGTGTGCATGCATGAATGTGCACACGGCAGAGGGGGCATCTCTCTCCCCCCCCCCGCCCCTCCTGTCCTCCTGCCTACCTAGGGTGCTGCTGAGAGGCAGAGGCTGGTGGCGGCAAAGGCGGAGGAAGAACAAGCAGCCCAAAAGGGCCGCTTTCGGGCTGCTCATTCCTCCTCCTCCGACAACAGCCTCTGCCGCTGGAAATGCGTTCAGGTGGGACCCTCACTCGCGTATAAAAACGTAAATGAGAAATATGTCACAATATCGTGTGTTAGATCTTTTGCATTTGTTTTTGCATTGCAGATGGCCAGATTGTTTTACCATAAGCCCCAGTTTGCAATTCTGGACGAATGTACCAGCGCTGTTAGCGTTGACGTGGAAGGCTACATCTACAGCCATTGTCGGAAAGTATGTATGCTGTTCAGATTCCATTGGCTGTTTGCATTGTCAGTTAAACTCTAACTTTGAACTGTTCTAACAAGAAGTATCAATAAGATTTTATTGCTATAGTGGCCCTATGTTCATATACCTAGATTGGGTCAACCATCTCCTAGACTAAAGCACAGGATACTCAAAACATGCCCGGAGTGAGAGGGAATCCAAATTAGCAAGTTTATTACTTGAAACTTTCTGCACATTTTTGGTGCATTGGATGCACATTCACGATGGCATGCATTCTTTACTGTGTGATAAGTAAAAGTCAGTTTGCCAACATAGAGTTACAAACAATTCCTTAGAAGGCAGGTCAAACTTTAACTCTCTTAAAATCAAATTCTGTTGATTGTCAGTGAGAAAGATAGTGTGCATCTTTAATTCTCCCCCCCTCCCTGCCCAAGTTGTAATGAATGGTACTTAAAAATTGAGTCCATATATGAGATGTGATAATGTCTAATAGCGATACCAAACCGCATGAGAGCCATGATTAGAACAGAGAGTCATTTTCTGAAAGCAGCTGGGGAGGGGGATGCATTTTGCATTAGGGTCACAGGGGAGCTTAACCATTTGGCACCCCAAACCCCTTCCTAGAGCAGCTACTAGCTGTGGAGCTGAAAATTTACAGGCAGCAGAATAAATGTGTTATAACCTAGGCAGGGGCACTCTGCAGTGGGGAGCTGGTATGGAACCAAAAGGGTCCACACCCCGACCTCCATCACCGTAGCCCTCTTCCAAATTGCACCCCCTCTGCCCCAGCAGTTGCTTTCAGAAATAGACTTTGGGGTATCAAATCACAGCTTCCCTGTACCATGTAATGTGGAGCTTTTGAGAGTTTAGTTTCTTTGGATGAAGCTTAAAGCTTACTTTATCTTATATTCTGTCACTCTAGGTTGGTATCACCCTCTTCACTGTATCTCACAGAAAATCACTTTGGAAACACCATGAGGTAAGATTTCTCTTGTTTAAACGTAAGTTACGTGTTTTGATGTCTGAAATTCATACCTCGCTTGTTAAGAGATACATTGAGTTCCTACCAGCTCAAGTGTTTTCAATAATAAAACGAGCAGTTTCACAGCACTTTTGCAAAATTACAGAATAATTGTGCCAGCTGAAGTGTGTTAATTGTTTAAAACATTTATAGCTCACAGTGAGCACAAGGTGGTTAATAGTGTAAGTTAAAATAGTAATTAGCCATTTTAAAAACATGAAGGAAGCCATTAAAAAATGAAAAGAGGAAAGAGAGAAATTTTTTAAAAAACACCATAAAACAGCCATAAAGAATGATGAGCTATTGCTATCCCAATCAGATAGCTTTCTTGCAAATAAAAAGTGAGTCCCCATTCCATTGTGGCTACCCTGATGATTAAGATAAAAAAAATACACACCTGACAGTAATCTTTATATAACACAGTCCTTATTTCCAGCTTTTCTCGCTCACTATAACTTACTGGAAATTCTATTCAGGTGAGCGTGTAGACAGGTGGATGAGGGACAAATGGTTCTGTTTATCCTTTGCAAGCCTGCTTCATTTCCATGCTGACAGCAAAAGAAGGCACTCAGCTGGTAAAACCAAGCTGAACAGAGAGGTTGTGCAAATCTGTCTGGTAAAAGATAACTTTCAGCAGGGTAGTTCAAAAGGCAAATCAGGCTAGTAATTTCCCTGGCTTAGTTACAAGGCTGATAAAATGCTGGGTCTCCTAAGTGCTTGAAGTGTTTCAGATAATTTTTTCACCTTCACTACATACATGTATGCTATATAAACCCACTCACAGATCAGGAAGCTGAGACACAGTGAGGGTGATCAGGTAAGCAGCTGCTCAGAGGAACTGTTATATGACTTTCCTGTGATAATTGGCGGTTGCACATAGCTAAAATGAAACCATAGTTTAAAAGGCAATAAGCACAGCCATCCCGTACCTAATTTCCCAAAGCAAATTCCTCCAGGATTTCATAAGCAATTTTAAATATGCGAAGAATTCACCGTTCTTTTTAGCCATTTGTCTGCATATTTCAGTAGTAAAGAGTTGAACACGTAGTCAGAGTTAGGAGACCAAACTTCAGCAACCGGATGACTTTATCATCACAAAATAAATAGTTGGAGCTCCTGTCAATGCCACCAGATGGAGGTATAAGACATTCAACATTTTACAGTGTTCTTTCCAAGCAGAAATGTAGTGATAGGAGTTTCTGTAGACAACCCTTATTTAAACAGAGATTATATATTAAAATCAAGTTAGCTAATCTGTACTTTTCCTTCTCCTCAGTTCTACCTTCACATGGACGGAAGAGGAAACTATGAGTTCAAGAGGATTACTGAAGATACAATTGAATTTGGTTCTTAAAAACAACAATAATGCATAAATCTACAACCTACTTCAGTGACTGAAAACAGCACGGAGCATAGAAAGGCACAAAGTACAATGTAATTTAACAGATGGCTCATTCTTTAAACCAATTACTAAGTGTAGGATAACAAAGTGTCCAAAACAAGCTGTCGAGGCATTTATTATAATGTAGGATATTACTAATTTGTGTATATGTTGGTTTAAATATTACTATGTACTAAGAATGTCCTTATTCTTGTGGTTTTTAAAACCTGCCTAAATTAAATTGGGCTTAAATCACTGTAACTTTGATTCATCCTGGGATGTAAACATTCTGAAGTCAACTAATTCGACTTCTGTTTGACCTTTGCTTCCTCTGGGGAAGAACCCTTATTAAAGTTAGGGTTGCTACCTCCTCTGCTCCCAGTGCAAAGAGACGTGAATTTCTGTGTCATATCTGGATGCATCATTTCATTGTACTGAATATCATACCTTTTTTCAGGGCAGTACTAGCCTGTTCTATTGCATCATTACACAGGGCAGCAAGCTTTTCCTTTGGCCAAGGGTGGGTGAGGCTCTGCTTTGCAGGAACATTGGGAGAGAAGTGAACCTTGGACCTACATTTCTAACTGCTGAAGATCTGAGCTTATTCCAGTGAAGATCTCTGTCTCAGTCTCTGTCCACAGCTTCCCACTGCTCTTTTGGTCCCAGTCTTCTATCCGGCTCAAAAATTAAAATAAAATGCTATTCTGTTGTTGCCTGTGCTTCGTGCACTTCTGGGAAGGGAAGTGGGGGGAAATGAAGAGGAATGAGGAAGCTGGGGAAGTTGGAGAATAAAGAGAAATAAAAAGTTAAACATAGGAACTCACTTTCTGTATTTCAAAACAGAGATCACCGATGTTAATATTTAGAAGTGGGTCTGATCCATTTGATAGCTTTGGGAAGCTGTGCACAGGTTCCTAAGAAAACGCCAAGGGCACCTGCCCCATGAATTCAGATTTATTTACTTTTACAGGGTGACATGCTTTTCTTTCTGGGGCATTTGTGTATGTTCCGCATTCATTGCCTGAGACACAGCAGTTCAAAGCCTTTCAGAACTGTTTCCTGTTATGTGAGCATTTTTGTGTGTGTTTGCCTCTTAGGAATAACTTCCATGCCAACTGCCTAATGCTTAATGTTACATGAGCAGTTCACAAACTGATAATAAGCCAATCGCAAACTTATAGATGCTGGCAAGACCACATATAACTGAGGCTTTAAGGAGTATCAGTTTTCCAAGTGAAGCAATTATTGTTGCTACATGATGTTATGGGATCATTCCTTAGAGGTGGCCCCGTATATGGGGCTGGGAAGACAGTGCCTAACTAGTCTGGCTGATCAATAATATGCCATTTAGCCCATAGGAATTTCTGAAAACCCATGGAGTATGACACAGGCCTAGGTATTTGTCTTTGTTCATGTGATGTAACATAGAAATGCACTACAAGAAGGCATGCACTACATATGCAAATAAATGTGATCGCTGTCTCCCCCCCCCCCTTTGCTGTAAAATCAACATATATTGTTAGTGACCACACATCAGTCTTGAATATCCCCCTTTCACAGTAAGATACCACCTGCCAAATTTTTGTTCTCCTCGTCCTGCTCCCAATACGGTGCTTGAGTCCACTGTTTATAAATGCCATTTTTCTTCATGTATTTTATATGAATAATCGGTGGAGAGCTACAGAAGGATTGAGCTTGGAAGCAGCTTAAAAACTGAACTAACTTTATCTGTCATCATTTCAATTTTTCTCTCCATACAGTTGTACCTTGGAAGTCAAATGGAATCTGTTCCGGAAGTCCGTTCGACTTCCAAAATGTTCGGAAACCAAAGCGCAGCTTCTGATTGGCTGCAGGAAGCTCCTGCAGCGAATCAGAAGCCATGGAAGCCCCATTGGATCTTTGGTTTCCAAAAATAGTTCGCAAACTGGAACAGTCACTTCCGGGTTTGCGGCATTCGGGAGCCCAAACATTCAAGAACTAAGCTGTTTGAAAACCGAGGTACGACTGTATTTTGTATGGCAAGGAGTTTGTATGGCAAGCCCTTCTGTACTCCCACTTTTGTTTGTTTGAACAACTTGGGCAGACTGCTTCTGATACTGGTTGTGATAGCCAACATGTGGTTACTGCAAGGTGATCGTGTTGCAAAGGCTGATGTTAAACTAATTCCACAGATCGATCATCTAGCCCAGCAGTTTCAGCTTAGTGATGATCTGATTCAGAGGTACATATAACCCATGAGAATCAGGTAGCTCTGCTGCTAGTGAAGCTTCCTTTTCCCAAATAACACCTGCTTTTCAAGTTGATATTATGTAGTGGCTGTTCTTGAGAGGGAGTGGTTTTCTTGAATGCATCTGTTTTTTAAAGAACTATAATTTTTTTAGAATTGAAAATGCAGCTTTTTCAATATTTGTATTCTTTTTTCAGAGACATCTGCACTAAAATTGAGTAGTAGTAGATGAGGTTTTTTAAAGAATGTTGTATTTTTTTGTCACTAACTAGCAGAAAGTACCCATTATTTATAGAACATCTTTTGCAGATAGCCAGAAGGCGTTGCAGTTTGAGACTTAACACTGAGCACAAGCGTTGTTTATCTGCTCTATTTGATAGACAAAATTAACTTCAGTAACCATTAACCAATAAAACTGATTCTTTGAATTAAACACCAGATACAAAGTCCAGGGGAACTCCGTATTCTGAAATTGTCTTGGCTTTTGCGACATCTCAAGTTGCAATATCCCTGCTTTTATCAAGTCATCAAAAATAGTCTGACCTCATGAGATAGTAAGTATATGAATGCAAAATGAACCAGAGCAGTGCTCAAAGGAAGCAGTGTTTGAGATTATGCTTTTTAGTTGAAGAATTTTTTTGAGATGTGGTGAGTAATCATTCAGAAACATGGTTCAGCTATGAATTTGTGCTATGGTATTGTATGTTGATCGCTGCTTTTATGATTTTTATGATGAGGGACGCGGGTGGCGCTGTGGGTAAAAGCCTCAGCGCCTAGGGCTTGCCGATCGAAAGGTCGGCGGTTCGAATCCCCGCGGCGGGGTGCGCTCCCGCTGCTCGGTCCCAGCGTCTGCCAACCTAGCAGTTCGAAAGCACCCCCGGGTGCAAGTAGATAAATAGGTACCGCTTACCAGCGGGAAGGTAAACGGCGTTCCGTGTGCTGCGCTGGCTCGCCAGATGCAGCTTTGTCACGCTGGCCACGTGACCCGGAAGTGTCTCCGGACAGCGCTGGCCCCCGGCCTATAGATGTGAGATGGGCGCACAAACCCCAGAGTCTGTCAAGACTGGCCCGTTCGGGCAGGGGTACCTTTACCTTTACCTTTATTGTATGTTGATCGCTGCTTTTATGATTGCTTGAACTGGAATTGTTGGGGTGATGGGAAGGTCAGCACAAATGAAGCAGGTCCATGTCTTCATCCTGGTGGTATTTGGTACTCTGGTGATCATAGATGGCTCCCATTTTAATGGGACATAATTGCTGTACTTTAATATATTGTAGCTTGTAAAGCCCTTTGAGAGGAAAGACACTATCTAAATGTAAGATTTTTCTATATAAGTGCCTCTGGAATAATAAATCTGAGACAAAGATCCTTGGCTTTTTGAACAAACTGGTCTCATTCTGAACATTTTTAAAGCGCATAGCACGGCCAGCCAGCGGTGGTGCTCTTCAGATGTTATGGACTGCAACATTATTCCTTACTGTTGGCCATGCTGACTGGGACTGTTGGGAGTTGTTCTCTACAGCTTCTAGAGGACACCATGTTCTCTACCCAAGCTTTACAGATAGGTGTCCATATTCCAACAAATTTGGGATCAGTAGCTCATATTTTAAGAGGCTGGTGCCTGGTACAATGACAAACAGTCATACTTTTAAATCAAACTATTACTCATAAGTCTGAATTGCTACCATGTTACTATGGCAAGCATGTCTTCGATCTACCACAGAGTTAAAATCCCCGCCCCTGTGTGTGTGTGTGTGTGTGTGTGTGTGTGTTTGTGGAAAGAAAATTTATACATGAAAGGGGTGCTTGTGTATCTTATCTACATGCAATGAAGCCATCAGGGTACTGAGAATCAGTGCTTTTTTCTAGAAAAAAAGGTGCAGGATCGCTGCCCTGTCCTTCCTGCTTCCGTGCACAAACAGGAGGGACAGGGCAGATCCAAACTGCAGAGAAGCTTATTCCTTGCGTGTCAGCTCTGCAAGCTGACCTGTGCCTTCTGCTTGCTTGCGCAAGCTGGAAAAACAGGGCAGATTACATATCTAAGGCGGGGGGGGCTTCTTCCCTGAGCATGTCAGCTGTTAGCCCAGGAGGTGTTATTTTCAGAAGCCACAATGTATGTAAAAATTGAGCTTTGTAGCACACTCTGTCTTGTCACCTCCTTTGGGCTGCAGCCGTTCAAAGATCCTCAAAATACATTGGATGACATGGTAGTTTTCTCATCAAATGGGTTCCCCGTTCATTCAAAGGGGGCTTGTGCTGGGAAACATCCTAGTGGATTTGTTGAAGTCAAGCGTAAATTTGGTAAAGCCGTGGTTGATCCTCAGCATCTTGTGTAGGGATGTACTAGACTAGAGCAAATAAATAATTAAACAAATCATTTTTATGTTTGTCTTTTCAGTTATAATTTTCTAGTTTTTCAGTTGATTTCAGTTTTCTGATGCTGGTAATTTAATGGAGGTAGGGTTGTCTGGGTGCCATTGAAATATCTGATCCAAGTATTCTACTCCAAGGCATTGAATCTGCCAAATTTTAGACAGATTGGACAAAGGACCTCCATTTAATGGGTAATTTGTAAAGGACAGACATCCTATAACAAAATGTTATACAGAAATGTTTGCAGCCTTTTGTCATCTCTGAGAGTTGTTGTTCCACCAAATGAAATGTGCAGCCATTTTCTGTGGCGGTGATTAAGATGGTAGCTTCCATTTCACAAGTTGGCTCAAAGGCTAACCAGTTGGTTTGTAAAGGACAAATTTGGTTTCTCCTGCTTTGAAGAGAGGTTGCAATGTTTAAGTGATTTATGAGCAGCAGATTTTCAAAAATCTGATTGAGCATGATGGCATTTCTTCATTGGTGTGAGCGAGAAGGGGAGAGATACCTCTTTTTTAAGATAGACCCTATTGGTGCTGGATGATAAAGAGTATTCTAGTAATGTTCTCCTTGCTACCTCATCAATTTGTAGGACAGCTCTGTGGTGCTACAGGCTGCACACAAGTTTGGCCTGCTCTCCCAACTTGGTACTCTTTCCATCTCCAGCAGAGATTCTAACTTCCTCAGCGTACATTTTTTCAAATGGTCATTATAAGGATATACTAATTTCTTCCAAAATAAAAAAATTCCTTCCAGTAGCACCTTAAAGACCAACTAAGTTAGTTCTTGGTATGAGCTTTCGTGTGCATGCACACTTCTTCAGATACACTGAAACAGAAGTTGCCAGACCCTTCTATATAGTGAGAAGGTGGGGAGGGGTATTACTCAGAAGGGTGGTGGGAATGGGAGATTGGCAGATAGCTGAGATGAGCCTGTTGACGACTCTTAACGACTGTAATAGGTCTTACAGGAAAAGGCAAGGGGTGAGAAGGTGAGAAATGGCTTAGTCATGTATAATGAGATAAGAATCCAATGTCTCTGTTCAGACCAGGTCTCTCCATGGTTTTAAGTTTGGTAATGAGTTGCAATTCAGCAGCTTCTCTTTCCAGTCTATTTCTGAAATTCCTTTGTAGTAAAACAGCTACTTTGAGATCTTGTATAGAATGTCCTGGGAGATTGAAGTGTTCTCCTACTGGTTTCTCTGTTTTGTGATTCTGTTTCAGTGTATCTGAAGAAGTGTGCATGCACACGAAAGCTCATACCAAGAACTAACTTAGTTGGTCTTTAAGGTGCTACTGGAAGGAATTTTTTTTATTTTGACTATGGCAGACCAACACGGCTACCTATCTGTAATTTCTTCCAAACCAACATTTGGAAGGATTTTTTTAAAAGAATGCCATCAATGCATCAGACAGTGGCCCAATTAACTATGGTTGGCTTAGCAGCTAACTGAACATACAAGTCCTTGCAGTAAAAATTGCAACTGCTTTGCTGTTCACATGATCATCCTGCTACTGTGCTCTCTGGAGCCAAACCATGGTTTGGTTTAGCATTATGCACAAACCAGGGCTTGTGGCTTGTCTCACTCCTGATGAACAGTGAGCTGCAAGCCAGGAACAAACACTGGCAACAGCTTATGGTTTGTTTGGAACAGGGCAAACCAGGAACCTTGGTTCAGATGTAGCGCTAAGCCAAGCCATAGCTTGCTTCCAAGTAGTGCAGCAGCAGGATATGGGGAGGGGGATGAGGAGTGGATTGCAGTGATTTTTATAGTGAGTTATCCACACACCCAGTCTTTCTCACTTAACCATGGTTTGGCTTAGATATGGGCAGAATGACAGCTGTATCCCCACTCACCAGGACAGGGATGTGGTGGGGTGAGGCAGCAGCCAGCATCATGGTTTCACAGGTGCTTGCCTGTCTCCAACTTGGACCTCTCCCATTGCCATCTCATCCTGTCCTGTCCTGTTGCTGGATGTGTGCTGTTGCTCCTCTGTTTTCCACATGCACACACCACTGCTGAATATTACGGTGGCTGGGGAAACCCAGCCAGGTGGGCAGGTTATAAATAACATTATGATTATGATTGGTTCAGTTCAATCATACTTGCACAAAAGTACAGCTCAGTAGTACTTTTTTCAATTGCAGTTGCTATTTTGATTTCCAAGAGCTAGTGATAAAATAGCCTGATATTTTAAAACACCCAAGGTGGAGTATGCTTTGATGTGCTGTGGAGTCGTAGGCCAACGAGTTCTGTTTAAGAAATACCAGCGTCATGACACAATTATTTGCCTTTTCAACAAGGTTGCCTTGTTTAAAGCATTGACGGGAACCAGATACCTTGTTTATAAAGGGAATTTAATAAGGCTTTTCTCTCCCCAGATATCAGCCTCGGCATGCAAATGAAGGCAAGATTATCTTTGCTAATGACCACAGGAATGTTAATATACTCTTTGTTGTCTCCCGCCAAAGTTCATCCGGCTTGTAAAGTGAAGCCTACATTCCCAGAATCTAAATTCTAGAAAGGGGGCCGCGAAGGGGAAAGGGGCAATTCTTTGTATACTCAAACTTTACTGGAGCAAGGATTCAGGCACGCAATGGCTGCAGTCAAAGGATAATATGATTGCTGAACACACATCTAGCTACAGATAAAAGATAGCAAAGGGTAGCTGCAGTGAGCACACACCATCCATCTTAACACTGGAGAATTCTGGATCTGGATCTTGCTCTGACACAACTGCATACAAGACTTCCCACTCAGCAAATAATTTTTCCTGGAAGCAGCAGCAGAGATGGCACCTATACATCTATTCCACTTATTGCAGCAAGGAGATGTTGCTTCGGATACTGCCATTTTGTTTCTTTGTTTGTTTGTTACCACGTGTATCTCACTCACCCTTTAGAGCATTCAAAGTAGAATCCATGAGGCTCCCAAAGGGTTCCTACCCAGTCACAAAACACAACCACAGCATCTGCCCTCTACCATTGCTGAGAACGCCTGGTCTTAGAGCAATGGGTGGCCCTCGGTATGTTGCCATTTTGGAATAGAAGTGGCTGAAACTCATGGCATCTTCTCCTTACCAACCCAGCTCTTGCTAGGTGTTGTGAGAAGCCAACTCCTATCCACCGCAGACAGCATGGACAATGGTGAGGAAGAGTACGAGCTATAGTCCCAACAGTATCCGAAGGACCAAATGTTTTTCAACTGATATATACCCATAATATGGTTACAGCTACACATTCATTGTAAAGTAGCTTGATGACTTTTTTTAAAGGGGGGACCACAAATATTAATGTTCAATGCTTCAACATGAGCAGTTACGGAAGGTCAATTGACTGTGTTGCCTTGCACCTAAGAAGACCTAGGGACAACCCCTGGTGAGGTCACAGGCGGGTCCTGGTAATTTCCCCGCTCTGCTCCTCACCTCTCAGCCCTGGAGACAGCTTAATTGGGAGAGGGAGGGATCAGAAGAGGGTAGCCTCCCAATCCCTCAACTACTTCCCATCCCAATAAGTGTCGTCTTAGCGGTGGTGCCGTGACTAACTCTCATTGGAAAATCTGTCGATGGACTTTGAAATTTAGAAATCTTCCCTTTAATAATTGTGACCTATTCTGATGGCTGCAACAAGGACCCTAGCTATATTTTCTGTCATCTTATAGTTGGAATCTGCCCTGAAAAATGAGGCATAACATTCATCTTGAGTACCACAAATATAGAGAAAGTACTGAGGAAATAAAATGGGATCCAATATGCCTATAAAAGTTAGTTAGAGTACAAGGAAGGGTTGCTGTACCTCCAGGGCTGACCTGAAGTCTCCAGTTTTGGCTGACCCCCTTCAGGTGGCAGGAAGAGGGCTTGAATCTCCAGGTAGGTGAGATTGCCTTTTTCATTTTATTAGGAAGACTATGTGTGCAGCTTGAGAGCTTCAACCTGGCAAAGAGCTGCCTGCAAAGCCAATTCAACTGATGCAAGGGAACAGTTCAGTTGTACCAAGTCATGAGGGATCTGTGAAATTTGAATCCCCCCAACCAAATCAAAACTACTTGGTCTAATAGCATTTTTGTACCATGCGCCGGCTGAACTGGTCATCACTTCAGCATCAGGATTATGAGGTAGGTGAGAGATTTAAGCAACAGAAATGCAGTAGCCTGGTAATCTTGAATTTTTTGTGTGTGAGAGAGGTTTGTGCACCGCCATAAGCTCTTTGTCCTAAATGGTCACATGAGCCATGTTCCAACTTAAGCTCATAATCACGTTCTTTTCATTATATTCATTTTGGCAGCAGCCTGTCTGTCATCTACTGTGCTAGTGACACACTAATTAAACTCTGCTGCTCCTAAACAAGGTTTTAGATTTATATGAATGCAAACATGGCAGCAACAATTAGTTATTTAACACACCCAAGGAAATAGAAAGTTCAGCATTGCAAAACATAGGTATAAAATAGCTTGTTTAGGGTGTTTTGTATCAACAGTGCAAGGATATGCTGTTAGTGCATTGCTTCCTCTACTTCATCTTCAGGCACATAATGCTTTGTCACATCTCTGTAAACAGCCTTAAACTACTCCTGGTTTTGCAACTTAGGCCCATCTTTCACCCTGTGTTCCTTCTATAACTAGTGCAAAGCCTCAGTTGGTCTGATGTCCCAGTCAATGGCACTATGGTAGCAAGAATAATAGCAATGTTCTTGTAATTTGGCAACCCTGCAAATAATTTGACTTTGTTCCTCAAGGCCATGAAGCACACACACTCAGTGCCCAATATTTACAGCAGTGCTGTAAACCGCAGTGGCCATTGGATTGTCCTGTTGGTGACAGTATAGTTAGTAGAGAAGAACTACTGACTCCTATGGGGAAACCACTACTGATACAGGGTGTAAGCAGGGAGCAAAGCTTGTGCCCATTTGTTTTTAGTGTGGGGTGACTGCCAGGTTATTAGTGCAGCTGGAAAATCTGCTTTTAAAAAATCTGGGTAGGACTGGACATGACCCTCGTCAAGGAGAGATCTGTGGCTGGATGAACGTTGACTTTGGCCTGACTTTGTTTAAGGCAGCTTCCTTTGGCATTTTATTGTTGGTGCTCTATAAATTTTTATTGCAGGGTAGTTAAGGTTTGGGGAACTGTTCCTTTGGGTCAGATGTACTAGGCTTAAAAGGGGAGGGATTGTCAGTGGGAGGAACTGGGGAAGAGCTGTTCCACTTTACTCTTTTTTTGCTCTAGAAATGATTTGTAAATATACACATCTGTTTGCCTGTGCATGATTTCTCCCGATCTCTGTGGTGTCCCCTGCTGCACCTCAGGTTGGTGCTGCTTCAGTGCCAAAAGCAGAGCTGGCTCATAGTGCAAGCATATAGAATCACAGAGCTGAAAAGGACCACAAGGGTCCTCTAGCCCAACCCCCTGCAACGCAGGAATCTCAACACGGCATTCCCCATCCAATTTGAAACCTTACTGGACCCTGCTTAGCTTTACATATGTGACAGCAGTTTTATTGCTGTACCACTAAAAAAGGGAGAATGTACCTAAAATCCATCTGTTAATCATATCACAGCCAGGTTTGTTATTCTGGTTCTGTTCTATTTTCTATTTTAATTATATGTGGTTCTATCCAATGCTAGTCCTACTCTTAGAAGTTAATGGACATGTTTAACTTCAGTTCATTAATTTCAGTAGGTCTACCCAGGGTAGAAATAGACTTGTATATACAACCCATGCATTTCCACAGTAAGCCTGCAAGTGGAGCCATTGTTGAGATTAAATGTACAGTAATGAGTACGGTAGTTTATTGGCATGCCGCTAAGCCATAATCATTTAGCATCTAGCGATGACAAACCCTACCTCCATTCAAGAAACAAGAATTTTCCATTATTCCCATTTACCTTTATTTCTGTAAAAATTAGATATAATAAGTTAGTGCAATATATACAAAAATAAACACCCATTCATAAAAATCATAAATATAACATTGATTGTACATAGTAACACAAAGCATCTCAAATTACATCAACTTTGTTTATAGACATACGCCACTTTAAATAGTTAATTTTGTCTCTGTCCAGCAGTTAATAAGCAGTATAAATTTAAAGTGCTAAATCCTGATACATAACAGGTATGATATCCTGTACGTATTCAGTTATTTCAAGGTGGATGCCGATAAAGTTGGCCATCAACTTTGGGGTACTTCAAAGTCAGTTTCAGAACTTTCAAACTTTACAGCACGTACCTAGATCTGGAACATTCTAATGTTTTATATTGATTCACACCATAACGCATTATATAAAGTCTGGCAAGAGTGTAAAACCCTTTCCTTACACTTATAGCATCTTATAACCCGTACCAGCTAATGTACCCAGAACCACAGATCAAAATATACACCCAAAGTGCAAAAGAAACAGTAGTATTTTCACTATATCTGTCAGTTAGCACATTTTAAAACAAGTTATCACAGTTGCTGCCGAATAAAACAGGTTTTTAAAATAGTGTTTTAACTATAAATGTTTCACAGAAACAACAAACGCCCCTTGATTGAAGGGTCTGTGGTCATTGCTTCCACAGGTAGGAGAATTTCTTATGGAGTTATAAAATCGTAGAATCGTAGAATTGGAAGGAACCACAAGGGTCATCTAGTCCAACCCCCTGCAATTCAGGAATCTTTTGCCCAACATGGGGCTTGAACCCACAATCCTGAGATAAAGAGTCTCATGCTCTACCGACTGAGCTGTCGCCTTTGTAGCAATAAAGCCGATTTGTCTTTAGTGTTTCTCCCCCTTATGCATTCAGGGGCATGCTCTCTTTTTTTGTTGCTGCAGGCTTTGATCTTGTGCATTTATATGCAACCACAGATAAAATAATAATTAGAGCGATGACTCCAACCGCAACAGCTGCTATTATAAGAATTACTTCTAATTCAAGACCTGGAGAAGAAGAAAAAAAGACACAAAGTCAGTTCAAGGACATGCTTTTCACCCAACAGCTACTAGCTATGTTTTCAGAATAAAACTAATCTGGATTCCAAACCTGAAATATGTTGAGCTGCTTCTCTTGAAGGCTAAAATCTTAAGAGTCCTAAGCAGGGCATCACATTAGTTTAATTATGTGTCTGTAACAATCATATATAAAGCAGGGCTGGTGTTTTAACATGGGATACACAATGTGGTCAATGGAACTGAACCCTTCTCTAACATAGTTCCCTATGTTTGTTGCTTAAACCAAGCAGCCCTCATCATTCTTGCGACATCTAATTGGTCCTCAAAAAAGCCCACATCCCTTTAATATGGAATCAGTCCTTCTGCCAAGCATGATGTATTTTTTATGAAACCACTTCATACTTAAACAAACAAACAACATAGATTTGCTCCAATGCAGGACTCATAAGTTGGTTAGAACCCACCTACACATTCAGAACAATGATGTGATACAGCCCTTCTAGGACTTCCAGGTCCTCCACATTTAAGGCTTCAACCATATGCACATTGACATGACAGCCAAGTTTGATTGGGATATGCTTCTGATTAAAGCTTACAAAGAAATGTGCTACACAGTTAACATATGTATGCCTTAGATGTTTTGCATTGGGAAATATATATGCCACAAAATTCCATACTGAGTGATAAAGTTCTCCTGGGCTGGTGATATTTTTGGATATGAATTTGGCTCTTAGGGAAAAAAGTAGACAATCCTTGCGAAAGAAAGAAAGTGACCAGACGAAAACACAATTTTGGGAAAGGAAACTACTTCTGACTATCTGCAGTGCCAGCTTTGCAGCAGCAAGAAATAGGTAAAACAGTGAATGCACCTAGAGATCACTGGGCAACAGCTTTCACAGAAAGCGGTCTAAACTGAAATCCATCAGCAAGGGCTTAAAGTAATTTGATAGGAATGATTTATATACCAAAGGCTAAGTTTGTGGTGTCATGATACATACCATCCAGCTCGTCTCTTCTAACACTAGTACATTTTACACTGCTTTTTTGACTGCTACGGTCTGTTGAACGTGACGGAACAGTAGCTTGAACATAGAAGCAGTAGTTCTTCTCTTTGTCGATACGGATTTCAAAGAGGTTGCTTTTTGTGTTTTCCTGTTTCTACAAACAGAAAAAAAAGTATTTGAAGATGTATTTGCAAGTAATTAGTTCTTCACACTGAATACAGATTATGCAAGTCCAAAGTACATAGTAAGTTAAAGGCTCAAAGGAGAAAAAGTACTTTCATCTTAATAGTCAAATCATTAAATTAAATAAAAAGTGGTTGTAGGAGCAGGAAGTTAATAGCTGGTGGTGGTTGGTAACTGTTGAATTTTGTTGTACTGGGTTTTGCTTAAACTGATTGTTTCATTGTAAATTGAACTGTATGTTTAATGTTTGACATTCATAAAATTGTGCATTTGTTACTAATGAAGGTAGCCTTGGAAACACCATTTTCTTGAAAGCAGCTTTCGACATATTTCAAATACTTAAATATACTAGGTTAAGATAAAGATAGATCGGTTTGTAAATGTATAACAAATTTAAGGAAGAGTATTAGCATCAGCCTCTACTTTTAAGTACCTAACCTTAACCTTTTTGCAATATGAAAAAGGTTAATACTTAATACGGATTACAATTTTAACATCAAAAACAAAAGAAGATAAATGTATGTTAACTTTGGTCTCCTTTAACTTTTATGCAAAGGCATAAACTTTATGGATTAAATAATAGAGTTTGCAGGGTTATACCATTCAAATAGAATATCAGGGCATGATAAAATATGAAATAAGCTAAAAGAAGCAGCTCTGCAAAAGTAGCGTCCAAATAAAAAGACCAATACTAATCTGAAAGTCTGTAAAGATAAGAAGGTATTTACTTAGGGCTAGAAAGGCATAATAAGAACCTAAAAAAATCCCTGCTGGCACCCATTTAGTCCTGCATTCTTTTCTAAGCTTATATCTATGAGAAACGCAAAAGCAGAACCTCTCCCCCACTTTGAGATTTCCAGCAACAGGCATTCAAAGGCATACTGCCTCCAACTGCAGAGGAAGAACATAGCCTTATCCTCCAGGAATTTATCTGGCCATATTTTAAAGCCACCCAAGTCAAGGGTCATCACTACCTCTTGCAGGAGCAAATTCCACCATAATAGGCACCAGGAAAACTTATTTTGGGACAGCATTCCAAAAATTAGGGTGCTGCCGCTGAAAGCCCCTTTCTTCAATAGCACCACACTTCAGATGGCTGGGGGACCTGGAGAAGAGCCTCCGACAAGAATATTAAAGTACTGAACTCTTTTTAAGGCTATAGTTCATTTCTTTTAAGTAGAAATTTAGTTTAGATTGCCAACTTGTCCTTTGTGCTTATTATAAACATTAAGGAAATTAAAGACTTGGGAGATTGAAAACAGATGCTCACCTTTCCTGTACTTTGATCTTTCCAATAGTACAGTGTGTATTCTAGATCATCTTTGAATATGTCCCTAATACTTCGAAAGCTTCCATTTCCTTCAAATCTGTAAGGCGTTAGAGGATCTGCTATCTCCACTTTCAAAGTTTTCTCTTTTTGTTCAAAACTTTTGATTGTTGGCACGCCAATCTCAGCTAGAAGAGAAGTGGTTTTTGCACTGATTAAAAATCAACTCCAAGCAGGATTTTTAAAAATTTAATAATTTTTATTAATTTTTCTGTTTTACAATTTCAAATAAACATTATACAAACTTTAAAATATCCAGTGACTTCCCTGCTTCTCTTTCCATGGTTCATTTTGGTATACATCCCTGCATATTTTACTGTAACCATTCAAATCAATTTTCCACTTTTACATCCATCAAGGATTATTTACTCTGTTGAATTTATTTTAATGCTGCCAGCGTTTTCAGCTGTACAGTTATTTTCCATATACTCAAAAAATGTTTATCAATCTTCTTTAAACATATGTTCTTCTTGCTCTCTTTTTATGTATGTTAGATCTGCAAGTTGTGCATATTCTGTCAACTTAACCTGCCAATCCTCTTTAGTTACCTCGCTCACTTTCCATTTTGGGGCTAAGAAAACACGGGCCTCAATTGATACATACATAAATAACCTTTTCTGGCACCTGGGAATTTCAGTCCGGGTTATCCCCAGCAGAAAGGACTTCCTAGCGTAAAGTTACCAGATGTCCCTGTTTCCCAGGAACAGTCCCTGGATTTACAAATCACTCCCCTGACAAAATCCATCTATTTAGTAGGAAGTTGAAAAGTGACCCCAGATTCATTGAAAAAAATCTGGTAACCTTATCCTAGTGGGTTTTATTACCAAACATCCACAGTAAGCTTTCAGACTGTGCTGTAAAGCTTTGCTGCACTATTTTCTCATGGCATAATTAAGGAGATGGCTTAGGGGAGGCCTAAGCTCAACAACTCTGGTCATCCAATGGGTAGATCACTGCCAGTTTTTTTATAGTGGGAGTAGATCACAGTCTCTTGGTAGTTGGACAGCCCTGACTTAGGACATCATAGAGAAGTGTATGAGGAAAACCTTTTTCAGCTTGAGGGCCATACTTTCTTATAGGCAGCCTTCCAGTGGAGCAGGCAGAGCAATTTAAACAGTATTCACTTTTCACAGTAGGCTACATTTCAGCTACACAAAAATAAAAGGTTTCTACATGTCCACCTCTCCCATTCAGGAAAGTGAGAAGCATGATCACAATTGATGGACACATTTTCACCAGGCAAAAGCACTTGAGGGTACATAGCAGAGCTGGTGTGGGGCCCAGGAGAATCTGCAGTTAGGTCTAAAGGGTGACATTTGGTCGCTGGGCCTGAGGTTCCCCACTCCTGTCACAAAACCTGACCTGAAGACTGATTTGCTTGCCGTACAAGCACTTACAATGCGGTGCACCACAGTGTGCCATAAATCATGATGTTATTAGTAACAACAGAAAGAGAGAAATGAAAGGCGACACTGTTTGGTGTCTTTTGTATGGGAGGGAGATCTTGGCTATGTCTCCTCGCTCCATGGGCCCAGCATGTTGGTTGGCATGCCTGTCTGCGTAAGAACCAATGTACATCAACAAGAATCCTACGATACAAACTCTGCAAGCTATGGTACAAAACGCAGGACCAAAATGGTATCCCAGGTAGGGTGGTCTAGTGAGAAAGCACACGTTATACAGCCACTTACGTGAGTTAGTATCTCAGCATTATTTAAACAATATGTGTGTGCTGTGAGACCATTACCAGTTTAATTGAAGCGGAGGAGGGGGAAGAGGTTCAATCTTTCCCTCTGCTGCGCCATTTTTCCTACCAATGGTGCTACATATGGAGATAAGAGGTACAGGGTTGTCCTCAGTTTTTCTCACCATGGTGCAAGCAGCAGCCGCAGCAAAGGAAAAGGCAATTTTGACTGGAGGAATGGTGCAGAGGAAGCATTCTCACCATTGCTGCTCCCAGTCAAATTAGCCTTGCTTTCCTACAGCTGCATTTAATGCATGGATTTCTTGCACAACTAATGTTTTGTTCCTTAACCGTCAATTTCAGGACTGCATAGCAGACAGATAGGATGCCTTCTCTATATAAACTTTCATACGGGTCTGGTGCACGGACAAGTATCTCAACACTTTGTAAGACTTAGAATCTGTATGCAGAGACCCATGCTGTGAAAACAACAAAGAAGGGCTAATATTTGTTTACTTACTTTGGGCATAAGGTATGAACTCTGAAGACACTTCATAAGGTGGGATATCAAAATCATCAGGGTCCCTGTTTGGCACTTCAGAATATATGCGAGCAACGTAGACATCATTTACATCCTTCAGCGCATTTGTAACGTCGCATTCGGTTGCTGAAGTGTGAATGCATATTTTCTTCCGAACTAATCGGTCCCTGTAAAGATCAAGAGCATACTGCATTAGCTAATATTTCATAGAATGAAAATATTTCACTATAATGAAGTTTGCCTGTTTTGTGTTTTGTAAACAGGCCCAATCAAATTAACAAAACCAGCTGTGAGCTTGTCTGTGTCTGTTAATATGCAATGAAGAGTATAATTAGGGAGATAAAAGTTTCATGCCTGTGAATTAATAGGAAATAGCCACTTCCAATAACTTTACTTATAGGGCAACTTTGTTAATTAAAACACAGTAGGCAGCAGGAAAATGCATAGCTTTGATATCTTTGTTGATACTGGAACATAGGGAGCTGCCTTATACCAAGTCCGGCTAACAGTCCATCTAGCTCAGTATTTATCAACAATGATTGCTGGCAGCTTTCCAGGGTGTCAGACAGGTGATATTCTCAGATCTACCTGGAAATACCAGGATCTGACTTTCAAATGCAAACCGTGTACTCTCCACTGAGCTATCATCCCTGCCTGAATTGTTAATCATTAACAACCTTAGTGTAATTCCTAGATATTACACATAACTAAGTATGAAATTTCATATTAGCAATGACAGGTAGCTTACTACAAAGGTCTGAAGTAAGTGCAGTACAGTATTTATCAAAATTAGATAATTTCCCCCCAGAAATACCATATTGATCATGAAACAGTTATTTTACATAAGGCACAATTCTGGGCAACCATTTTTTTTATTTAAGTGGGGAATATACCAGTGTGTTAAGTGGCAATACCTGGCTAACTGCAGTAATATCAGAATGTACACCTCATCACTGCCAAAAGTTAGCAGCAGAAAGCGCCCCCATACAGTCCTTGTCAGATACAAAGTACAATGCTATTTACATCAGTATTGTCTGACCAGTTCTCTTTGCTTAAAAACAAAACAAAAGCAGCACCCAAAGTAATCTTTTTAAAACTTATCGATCTTCATCATCTCCCTTTGTTTAGCTGATCTAGTGGAGAAGAAAAACAGTGTCCCCCAAGGCACATTGAAACTCATGCAGAGTCTAGAACAAGGTTGGGCAACCTGTGGCCTTCAAGGTGTTGTTTGACTCCAACTCCCCATCAGCTGCAGCCAGCATGGCCAATAGTCAGGGATGATGGCAACTGTAGTCCAGCAACATCTGGCAGGCCACAGGTTTCCCACTCCTGGTCTAATATTAGCAGTTGTACCCAGTTCTGCTGCTGGGATTCCATAGTTCGGTTACGTTAGAGCATGCACAACTTACTCGCAGCACAGTGCACATTACACAGATCAGCGATAGACTGGCACAAAGCTACTACAATTACCAAATGGTAGACTTTCCTCCATGTGCAAGCACTCTTGTTAAAGCTAATCCCATGTAAACTGCTTTTTTTTGCTTTGAAGGCAACAGAAGGATGTGGAGAGGAAAAAAATTAACAGTCTACTTAGGAACAAATTCTACTTAACATGCAAACAGACTAATTAGGCCTGTGGTAATCAGGAGAAGAGGAACATAATTCAAGCCTATGTAGCTGGATATCTTTTTTAAATGGGGGACTAGAAAGCTTCAGATCTCAAGTCTTCGTTCTCAAATCTGCGTTCAACTGTGGCTTTGCTTTTCCTTTGGGGGGGGCGAAGGGTGGTAAGAGAATGAATTAAACTGCAGCCGCATGCAAAGTCAGTGAAACCAATTGTTCTTACTTTCAAATAACTACACTGAGACCAGGCTAGATGTGTGGTAGCAATCTCCATGTTTATGTTCAACTTACCCATCTATTTCAACTGTATAAAAATAGTTGACTGGCTTGGGCTCCCATTGTAGTATTGTCTTAAAATTGATGGATGACCAGGTAATGTTGACTGCTTTCATTACTTCAGAGTTGCCTTTAAAAGTAGAAATAGAACAAGGATTAGTCAGGCAATATATGGCTTACCCCATGGCCTGCAGTTCTTTGTGCGCAACAAATGGCTAAGGGTTTAACTACAAAATGTATCAGTTTATCAGTTTCATGGCCACTCACAAAGCTTATAGATGGCACCAAGAGTCCTAATCTCTCTCGCATGACTAGTTTCCAGGGTTGGACAGGAGTGACTGTTAAGTCAGTCCAAATCTGCATGGTCGATATGCCCAAAATATCTAAGTATTGCCATAGTCCTTTTACTGGCCGACAACTTCCACAGGGCAGTGTCCAATGCTTCCATACTGCTGCCACAAGAGATTTTTGCTGGCAGAAGAGAACCTCCCTTCCTCTCCAAGCCCCAACCCTGGCATGCCCTCAGAATCAGCTCTGGAGAACCTTTTGGAGAGTGTGTGGGAGAAGAAAAGAAAAAGGGTGTGATGTTGTGCCAGAAGAACCCATAGTCCCCCGCCATTGGCCATTCTAACTGGGCGGATGGGAACTGGGAGCCAACACCAAGAGGGCCACGGGTTTCTCATTTCTGACCTGATCTGAGATTTTGGCAGAGGAAAATGTGGACTCACACTCTCATTGTATTTATTCATGGAGAGTTTGTCTTATAAGTGGCTGGATGTATGGAGCCTCCAGCTGTTGGGAAGAAACAATGGGAGAGGGGTATTGACTTCATGCCCAGCTTGTGAGCTTCGCTGTAGTATCGGATTGGCCACTATGGGGAACAGGATGGTAGTCCCAATGGACCTTAGCAAAATAACCCTTTTTCAATGCTGAATATGCAGAGAAGGTTCATTTACTTATGCTCCACTTCCAGACAGATTTCTTTTCTATTCAGGGACATTTATATGCTCCTCACAGCCTCAGCTTCACAACATTGTTTATTATTCTGGGAACAGTCTGTAATTTTCCTCAAGCTTTAAACCCATTCTAATGCTTGACAAAAATGTTTTATTAAGAGGGTTCCCAAGCTTCAGAAGCAATAATTTAGATTTTGGTCATTAAAAACTGGCAGATTGCATTCAGCTATATGGGCCATCAATCTTTTTTTGTTATGCATGCTTCCATTCTTGTTGAAAAACAAATTGCAAGAAAAGTAATTCTACAAACTAAAACTATACATAAACTGAATTCTGTTTACAGTGAGCATGTACTCCTTAGTATATCCACTTAACAATAATTCTTTATAGAATAGATGTATCAATACCCAAATTAGAAAATTAAGTAAAAACAAACATACACTATTCAGAAAATGAAGAGGAAGGTATTAGAAGGTAATGATCAAGTTTAAGTGTTTTGTACTGGGGGTTTTTAATGTCGTGAATTGCTATGTAATTAAGAACAAAAAAACTCAGGTTTAGAGAACTGGCAGGAATGGCATCTTAATGCCCTTATTAGATCCAGCTAAATACGACAACACTGTGACCTAATTAGCTAGCTTTAGAAAGTGAGGCAAGACAGCACAGATATTTTGTCAATAAAATTGTTGCAACTAACAGTGCAAATTGTTTAAAATATTGTTCTTGAATATTTATTTCAAGACTTACAATATTAAGATTTCATTAATCATTTCCAGACAAATCCATTATAACAAAAACAGCTCAAAATGTCCACTTCTGAGGCATCCAACAATCAGTTCATAATTCCAGTCTGTGTCTGTGATGTATGATGTGTATAATTAATAATTCCATGAAATTTCCAAAAATTCCACATTCCACTGTCTGTTCTGAACAATACATTTATTTTATAGGACAGTACCCCAGTATATCCACTCCCGTGATATCCACAAGAACCAAATTCACACATCACATATAACTAGACAAATGCAGTGCCATTAAGCCACAGAATCGCCAAATGATTTCAGGTAGAAAATGGTCTTGTAGAAAAAAGTTGGGAAATGGGGTGGAGGAAGATGTCTAGCACAGGTGCTTATTGTGGGATCGGTGCTGCTAATGCATGCATATTTTATACGTGACATTAGCATCAAAATGCTAGCCCTTATTCCCCACTCCAACTGGATTTACCTTTTCCACACAATCCAATGAAATAAAAAACACCTGTTGCCAGCGACCCATTTACAATGTATGAAAAATCGTTTTGAGCCTCCATCAGAAATGCCTGAAAACCTGTACCTCTTTGTTATTTTCCTTTTAAAGGTTCTACCGGGAAAACATTAATACTGAAAGGCTTGCATATCTACAAACGTTGTCCTTGAGCATCATGAACATCCCTCGTAATAACTTAAAGTGACTGTATTTCCAAACACAGCCAACACACTCCATACCTTTCACGCTATTTCATCCTCCCACTTTGGGAAGAGTAATCTTTTAGCCAAAACCTAAGCTTAGTACCCAGGTAGCTCCAACTTGGGAGGCTAGGACCCAAACCAATGGATTCAAGTTGCAAGAAAGGAGGTTTGGACTAAACACCAAGAACAACTTTTTGACAGTAAGAGTTGTTCGACGGTGGAATGCACTCCCACAAGAACGGACTCTCCTTCCTTGGAGGTTTTTAAGCAAGAGATTGGATGGCCATCATGTCACGGATGCTTTGGTTGAATTTTGTGCCCAGGGTCCATCTCCTGGGGCTGAGGTCCCTTCTGCCCTTATAAAATATTAGAGGCCCCCCCTCCAAGTTGATGGGCACTGCCATTCAAATAGGTGTGTGTGTGCCCCATCATGTGGTCGATTATGCGGGGCGCAGCTTACCTGGGCCCCCAAATATTTTATTCAAGTTGGTACCCCTGGATTCCTCCATTGCAGGGGGGTTGGACTAGATGACCCTGGCGGACCCTTCCAAATATAAGATCTGCATATAGGATTGTGGCTTCAGTCTGCCCAAACCAGAACAACAGAGCGCACCCCTTTAATGCACAACCCCCTCTGTCCGAGGTACTATAAACAAAGCGGGAAGAAGCTCGGCTGAAAAAACAGCGGAAAAAAATCTTCCACATGCTTATGCGAGTCCATGCACGCAAAAATCCAGCGGCGTCCCGGCTGGCTCCCTCGGCGGCACAAGACTGCGCAACCCGGTGAGGCGAAGCGTTCCAGAAAAAGGAGAGCGAGCGAGAGAGCAAGAGCCAGAAGGCTGCGACGGTCTCGCGCCTTCCTCGACTCACCTGAGCTGAGGCGCGCCAGGTAGAGCAGCGCGCTGAGGAGAAGCAGCAGCGCCCGGCTGCTATTGGTGGCGCCCGCCATCCCTTCGAACGTCCGGCGAGAGGGGGGGGGGGAGACAAAAACCGTTGCGCGACCGAAACGCGCGTGGTGTCGGTGTCGCGCGCGAGCAAAACACAATCAGGCGCGGAAGTGAGTTTCTCCTCTCTGTCTTATAGTACCGGCTCCCCCCTCGGGAAAGTCCGGGGTTAGACGGGGAGGGTTGGCTGGAGTGTGTTCTGCGTGAGTCACCCGGTGGCTGGCTGGCTGTGATTCAGCTCCCACACCCCCGCGGCGCAGACGAGAGGGCCGCTCCTTCCTTCCCTGCCCCGCGCCGTGCGTAGGCCAGGTGAGGGAGAGGCCGCGAGCGAGGCTTCCCGCCTTTTTCCCCTGCCCAGGTGCCTTGGCAAGGACGGGCGAAAAGGAACAGAAAGCGCTGAGGGAGATGGCGGGGGGTGTGTGAGGCGAAGCAAAGCGGCGCCTCTTTTTTTTGAGGGAAGAGAAGGAGAACTTCCGACTGAGGCCGGGCGCTTTGCCTAGCCTGGAGCAACCCGCCCCCTGTAGTTCCCCTTGAACAAGCTGCGAAGGACACGACCTCGGCGGCGCTATAGAAACGGGCGCGGCCACTCGACATCTTCGGCTTAGGCAGTCCTAAAATTAACTGGGGGGGAGGAGACATCTAGTCCAACCCTCCCCTCGCTGATTTCTTCCCCTCAAGTGGGTCCAGCACCCAGGGAGAATTTCGTTCCCGTATGATTCCCCCCCCCCCCTAGAGAGGCTTATGAATGAAACCTTTTGACCAGATATAGCGCAACTGAGTCTTTGGCATCAGGTATTTCGTTCATCCAGGGGCGCAGCGATAAAACTTGCTAGTGCAACTTGCGAAGCTAAGCAGGGGCCCAAAATGGTTTCACATCGGAGCGGGGACGGTGTGTTGAGATGATGAGGTTGTGCTAGATGACTTTTGGGGGTTCGTTCCATCTCTACAATTCTATGATTATGTGGATATGTGGATTTTTCTATGGTGGGCAAATCTGGATTCGATTATTTTATTTTTATTTCTTTTTAAATTCAATAAGAAATTGTATTATTATTATTATGGTCATTTTTCATACAGAAAGATTATTGACATAAACACATACAAAATGCAGAAATACTAATAAATAGGGGGGGACAAATGAAAGAATAAAATGAGAATACAGAAGGGAGGGGGAAACCATAAAAGTATTTATATACTGTACTGCTATATCACAAAAAGTATCAAAAGCGGTACAAGGAAAGGGGGAAGAGTTCGGCATTTTGAGATCCATGATGTCATGTGGACACTGTGACAAGCTTGTACGCATGAGGAGCGCCAACCCCACAATAACAGTCACCTGGAAGTACCTGTACTTTCTCAGGACTCGCTCAAATGGTAATTTGGCTGTATGTACATAGGCGCTTCATTTCTTGCAGTATCTCCAAGCTGCAAAAAGCAGTAACTGAGGAATTTCTTGCTACTATACAGGCAGTTGGGATGCAGGTGGTGCTGTGGGTTAAATAACCACAGAGCCTAGGGCTTGCGAATCAGAAGGTTGGCAGTTTGAATCCCCGCGACGGGGTGAGCTCCAATTGCTCGGTCCCTGCTCCTGCTGTGCAGGAAGGTAAATGGCATTTCTGTGCACTGCTCTGGTTCGCCAGAAGCAGCTTAGTCATGTTGGCCACATGACCCAGAAGCTGTACCCTAGCTCCCTCGGCCAATAAAGCGAGATGAGTGCTGCAACCCCAGAGTTGTCTGCAACTGGACCTAATGGTCAGGGGTCCCTTTACCTTTTATGCAGCCAGTTAAAGTAGTGGAGGCTGACCTGATTCAGGCCATGGGCTGCAGTATCTGTTGGGCAAACCCTTGAAACTTCTTGCCAGTAAGGGCATGACTTCCCTATAGGGCTTTGTAAAGACAGCATTTATTTAATGGATTTGGGGGAGGAAAATCTGGCAGTATTGTTGGAAGGGACACACACTTGTTTGTGATTTTGTGCGAATAGGTAGTAGGATGGTGCTAAATTTGATTTGAATATAATAAAAAATGCAAACATGTAAGGTGTTATCTTTAAATATCAATGTCTGTGAATCTAGAAAAACTGCAGGGTTTTTTTTAGCTGCACAAAACTATGAGATGTAATGGAAGATAAGTATCCGTTAAGCAGGCTGATTATGACGCAAATATTTTCTGTTTCAGTCCAGTACATAGGTGGCTTCTGAAATCCTATTGAACTTTGCTGAATTCATTTCATATGGTGCCATTCCAGAAATAAAAGACCTCTGAGAAAGAAGTAGAGAGAATGTGAAGATTTCCAACTGAATGTTCATTCAAAGAATTAGGTCTGTGAATTTATTTATTTATATAGAATACTTATATATCGCCTCATTAAAATAATGCCTTTTAAATAACGGGATAATCATTTTAGCTCAGCTGCTGCTAAAAAGATACATGGGTGTTTAAAATAATTATAGGAAGCTTCTTTAGATTCCAATCTAATAAAAAGTGAGTTAAGTAGAGTTAAGTAAAGTTTAATTAGAGTATTGGTATGTGTGGGAGAAGAAAGGGAGACAGAGGTAGGGAAAAGATCTGCATTCTTGGTATATATTCTTCCAAGTGTTTGGTACATTCCTTTGAAGGCTCAGCACATTCTTTAATGTAAAATTATTTATAGTCACTTCAGCATCATTTTATGGGAAAGAAAACATTAATGGATCATGCCCAGTCAGTCTTGGTATGTGCTCTTATTTTACTGCTTTATAAATTCAGTTGTGCATAAAATTCTAATATAATCCCAATTAATGTAAATTTGAGATTAAATTTCAGTATGCTAGCTAAACACTGTCTGTGCTTTGCACTGCATTGCTCAGTCAGAGTCTTGCCAAGAAATATTTTTAATACACTATGAATGCAAAATTGCCACTTAGTTGTTGTGAGATGTCAGTCTTTAGTTTACTTTAGGCTGCAAGTCAGTGGTAGAGCATCTGCTTTCCATGCAAACAGTCTCACATTCAATTCCTAGCATCACTAGGTAGGGCTGGGAGAGACTCTTGATTGAAACCCTGGGGAGCTGCCAATCAGTATAGACAATATTGAGTTAGATGGCCCAATGGCCCAATTCTTTATAAGGTAGCTTACTATGTTTACTTCAGTTACCATGGCTACTACAGGCAGGAAAACCTGTGTTGGGTTTGGCAACAATATATCGAGAGGTGGTCAAACCTATGCCTAAAAATGGGCAAAGTCATGCCAAAGTCACATTTCAGTCTACCATCTTGAATCAAATTGGTGCCTGGCATCCAAATGTCCATGAAGTCCAGCACGCACACCCCAACTCATGCCTAGTATCTTGAGAGGCATCTGAACCTATGGCAAAAAACCAGGCAAAGTCACCACTTCAGTCTGTCATCTTGATTCAAAATGGCACGTGGAATCTAAATTGTATCATAATTCACTGCCCCTGCCTTAGCGACCTTTGTGTTGAGTTTGGCAATGAGGCAAATTGAACCTATGCTGAAAAATGGGCAAAGCCACACCAGAGTGATTTTTCAGTGCACCATCTTAATTCAGAATGGTGGCTGTTGACCAAACATCAACAAACTTTGCCACCTCACTTCAATAACCTTGTGCCAAGTTTGGTGCCAATGTTCTGAAAGGCAGCAAAATATATGCCCCCAAAATGTGAAGTCACAACATAACCATGTTTTGATCTGCCATCTTGATTCAAAGTAGTTCTCAGAATCCAAACAGTGATAAAGTCCACCAGCCCCACCTTGAGAACCTTCCAACTAGTACACCCACATTACTTAATGTAATATAGTTGTATCAAGTTTTATGGACTCCTACGGGGTAGTCTTTGACATTGCCAATAATGTCCTCTTCTACATGTCTGTGCCACTTTAGCAGTGTATGGAAGTGTTGGTACTACTGCACTACCAGACCCATGTTACTGTAGTACAAAAAATAAGATCTGGGGCATTCTTTACCCACTGTCTGAAGCAGACCTTGACACTTAGTTTAAATTTTAAAACCTGATGCTCATTCCCCTCTTTCCTACACTCATAGCTAACTATGAATGGTTTTGTTTTTTTAAAGCTGGGACTTCTGCCCCTGCCCCCAGTAGTCTTATGAGAGCAGGTCTACCTTTAACAGGGATGGTGACTTCTATGTGCTGTTAATGATTGATGAGTTCTGTTTCTTATTATTATAGCATCCAGACTCCCTCCAGCAGTCCAGTACAATAGATCAAGGGACTGGATTGCTCTTTTATTTTAGATAATGTAGTTAGGCTGCAGTCCATAGCCTACCATGTACCAGTACAGATCTGAGTCAGCAACTACGCCTGAAGCCCAACTGAGCTAGGATTTACCAGTTTTAATGTCAGTGTAGACTTAATGTCAAAATGTGGCTAAAAACACAGAGGATAAAGCAGTTTTAAGGGGGGCCTTTCTGAACAACAGTGGAGGGCAGCTTATTCCTATTGTCTGATCCCTTACCTATATCATAGTCTTTGAGTGCTGTGTGTGCACCAGCAGAAAATACATACTGATTAACACAAAACGATTGGTGATTGAGTTAGGATAATGTGGCAAATATTCTGTGTTAATTATTTTTAAATGCAATGTTATGAACATGTGATGCAGTCACCCTTAGCCAAATTCCTACTACTATGTTGATTTCTGATTCTTTCCACATACAAGATATACTGTAATAGTTAGCTATCGAAATCCAGGCAGCCCCACAGATAGAAACTGTTCAGGCCAGGACTTGCTCTTGTTTCTCCAATGATATAGTAATCATGAGTATGGATTGCTGGCACGATAAACTACATTCTCATAAACATTCCAGGTTTGACCATATACCGTAATAGTAAAGCATTCTTTAGTTGTGACTCGGAAATTGCTGACGTAACTCACAGAGATGAAAGAGGAAATCGTCCATCTCTCTCTCTCTCTCTCTCTCTCTCTCTCTCTCTCTCTGAATGTTGTTCTTTATAACCTGCTTGTTACAACCATTCTGGAAAAGTGACAAGTGTGAACATGCCCAGCAAAATGTGTGTATATGTTAGGAGTAATGTGAGTTGAGTGGTCTCTGTGCATAACCAGCCATTGTGCACATTCATCAGGCCTCATGGAGAATGTGTACATAAAATGCCTGAAATGATATGGCTTAGATAATGCTAGCCTTTCTCTGTGTGACTGTGCACTTGTATATGAGATACCAAGAAGGAATTGTGGCACTGTAAACTTGCTAGGGGTGGATGAATCTGTCAATTTTGGCTTCTTTCAGTTTCTAATATTTCCAATCTTGAATCCAGTTCTTCATATTTCTGCAATAATCCGTGTGTGTTTTTTTAAAAAATCCTCATGAAAATTCACCAGCATTTAAGTGTAAATTTCTACTAAAAATCACATTTTTGTACATATGCAGTTTTGAATGTTATCACATTTTTGCAAGCAAATCCCCCTAATCCAATGTGGTTTGTATGTAATTTTCACTAATACATGCATTTTTCTGTACACTTTCCCCTAATATATTCATTTTGTAGTCATTATGTAGATGGGCACTGCATTATGCATTCATAGAAGTGCAAGTTCTGAATAATTATTGTGTTTTGGTTCACACATTGGTTCTGAAAGTGTGGATTAGGGATTTTCCAGTGGCGTAGCGTGGGGGGTGCAGGGGGGGCCGGCCGCACCGGGCGCAACATCTGGGGGGGGCGCTCGCACTCGCAGCTCTCTGCCCCCTGCTAAAATCCACAGGTTAGGGGGTGCAAATTACTTGCCTTGCCCCGGGTGCTGACAACCCACGCTACACCACTGGGATTTTCTCACTAAAATGGAACAGTCCAGTCCAACATACCTGTTCCATTATGCTAAATGTGCAAAGTAGGGCTATTGAGGGCAATGTGTCTGTATTTAAAGTTGGAGAGCAACAGTGATAGTAGAGACACTGGAAGAAATGGAGCAATGCCTTTTCTATTATTCTAGTTCATATATTGTCCTTCACCTGTAAACCAGGCTGGGATGTGGAAAGTTTGTGCTTTTAGGTTTTTCAGAAATGTTTATAGGTATAGATAAACTGGAAATGTTGAAGGAATGATGCAGAGAGAAAATAGGACAGATACCTAAAGTGATAGCCTTATCACTGTTTTAAAAATATTTCACTCATAGTGTGCTTCCCAAAGTAACATGCTACCCAAATACTCATGGCACCAAACAAAATATTTATTCCACTGTTACAACCTGTAGTTTTCTCTCTTCAACCTTATGACTAATACAAAATAATCTGGTGCACACAAATAAAGACTCAGGAAAATAAATTGATGAAAGAAGCATTTTCTTTCTTCTAAAAGAATCCTGTAAAATGCTGTTTTCATGGAGACCATTTCAAAGGTTTACACACAGAATGGGAGTTTAAAGATATGCAGTCATGAAGGAAATAATCAACCCACATTGTGGTTTCTCCAACAGCTGTAATCTTGCTTGTGATTATTACTAATTGCTCTTTCAGTTTTACAAAAATAAAAATAGACGTGGTATCCCATAAATTACCCAAACACATCCACATTAATCTGTATACAGTTAGCCATTCTTCTAACTCTTTCCTAGCTACTTAGATACCTACTGAAAGAGAATAGCAGCTATTTGATCAAGCTTTTCCTGGCACCATGTTCCAATATTGTTTCCTATCTAGCCTCAACAATAAAAGGACAGGAATATAAAGAGACATTCAGAACAAGATTTCATGTGGTTTCTGACCACAAAGTTCCATCATGAGAATAAAAAAGTAGAGTGATTATTTAGTCAAAGTCGAGAATACCAGCAAATATTAATTATTTATTTTATATCGTACACTGCCAACATGCGTTTATATTCTCAGGGTGGCTAGCAGGGTAGAATCTACTATGAAGTCCACAGTTAGATGAAGATACAGTTATTAGGACCAACCAAAAGTCACAAAAACGTGACAGAAGTCCTAATCAGGCAAGATGTTATGTGAAGCAGGAGGTGATGGAATGAGAAAAGAAGAAGAAAGGAAATACAACAGTTAGGCTAGATGTCATAGGCCTGAGAGCAAACCGATCTCATTGCTACAACTTCTAGCTTTATTTTTGTACTTTTGTTATTTTGTTGTCTTTTCTCATTCTGTCACTCCTTGCTTTGAGTAACATCCTGACTGATGAAGTGTTCTAGAAAACTCAAATTTTCTATTTTCAAGTCCTATTTTTGTGACTTTTTGGTTGGTCATAATAAGAGTTGAATGGTTTGCCAATTTTGTTTCTCTCATTTTCTCATTTTTCCAATCTGAAATTCAGTTCTAAATCACATTTCTGCAGCGATTTGCTTTTAAAAAATCATCACAAAAAAACCAGCACTTTCGTATGCAATTTGACTAATTTTCATATTTTTACAACTAATGTTCTCTGATATAATGCAGCTTCTATGTTATTTTCATAAATATATTTTTGTCCACACTTTCCCCTAATATATGCATTTTTTTTTTGTAAATATTGTTTGGTTGGAGGACTGTATCACAAAATTCAGAGGAATGTGAATTTTGAAGGATGATTGTGTTTTGCTTGTCATTTCAAAAAGTACAAATTCCTCCTCCATCCCTACCTATAATAAAGGTATTACCCAACTATGGACTGCAGCTTTTTCTTATGGACCAACACAACCACCTTTGTTTTTAATTAGAAACTACTAATTGCATTTTTTCTCATAGAATATCTACAGCAGTGTGTCTGTTAGACATGGTACTATTTTATTATTTTACTTTGGCTTTGGAAATGGTTTTATGCTAGCTAAATTAAATTGCAATGTATTATAGGATTTTGCAGGGGCTTTCTTATTAGTTTTAGATTATATGTTGTAACATAATGATATGCAATGTGATTTATGTTTTATTGTTATACTGCTGGTCCAGTTTATAAATATTTAAAATAAAATAAATACACACTTTTGGTTTTTTTAATCATACTGTCATGGGTTCCCCCAAAGAATTATGGGAACTGACATTTGCTGTAGATGTTGAAAAATCACTTAGAAATTGTTGGCACCTTTCACAGACCTACAGTTAGTTACGAAGCTGGGGAAAAGCCCTGCCATTTGTAGTGTTTGAGTAGCATCTGAACATCTGAATGCTAACACAATACAGCTCTTCAGGCTAAAGTGCTTGGTCACTGATACATTGAAAGAAGGTGCTTGACAATAGGGAATGCATACTCTAATGTGTCTTTCAGTTCAGATTGCTGTTCCTTTGGATCTTTAAAATACTAAAAAGAAAAAGGAAAAAGAAGGAATTCCCTTAAACACGAACAAACTTGGAAATATGCATTTGCCCTTTAATATTGACCAGAAAATGTCACAACTACTCAGGGTCTGGTTTTGAAGGAGCACTTGGAATCCACACCACCCTACTCCTGTCTAGACTAGTTATCTCTAATATGTGCAAAACTATGTCCTAGTGCTTGAAAGCCACTTCTCTTTATTCTAATCCCTTGGCCCTTTTCCTCAGCATTTTTTCATGTCACTGAATACTTTGTGGTTTGGAGCTTTTTCCTTTTCATTTCACAATGTATTCTGCATACAAGTTCATTTCTTCTTTGCTTAGCTACCCTTTTTGAAAAGACTTCCTGTAAATTACAGTGTATTGAAAATATTCATGCAAGGAGCACTTTGCCTTGTTTGAGTAATTTGGTTTACAATATAAAAAACGCAAAAATACATAACATAGTAACAACAAAAACGATAACCCTCCTTCTAGAATTATCAACCTTTTCCAGTACAGGAGTGAAAATTTAATTTATTTAGCTGCAAAGGCTGTATAGTCACCATTTTATAATCCTGCTTGTTGTTTGGTTTGACTATGGTGCCCAAGAGGCAGAATGTGGTCTTGTGAATGTGATACATAGATAGAACATGCCAAATGATCTATTGCTTGTTTTAATCCAGTTGCAGGATTCTGAAATGCTTGAAAACCTGTGACATCCTAGGTAATTTGCTTTTCAGAAACAGATGTGAATTGGCATCACTTTTTTGTGGACATGGCAAAAGCTGGAGCCCAGCATTAGTAAAAATGTTGTCTTGTGAAATTGTGCTCATGTGGGCTTGATGCCAAGAATAAAACAGTGGCTGCTGTGTTTTTCTTGTTTCCCCTCTCTCTCCTTATTACATTGCTCCTTTTGATAAATACGCACTCCCACTGTGGAGTCAGTATTCCTAGGCTCCTCTTGTCTGATTTTCCTCTTTGCAGGGTACTATTCCGGGAAATTGTTTAGCTGTACACTGGGCAGAGGGCAGAGGGACAATGTTTTAAAGAAATGAAACCACTTACAGCTAGGGATGGGCAAATTTGTCTATTTCATTTATCACTGTTTCTAATTTTTCTGCATTATATCATCAACATGCCTTTTTTTCAAGTCTTCATGAGCATTCACCAGCATAGTGTGCATGTCTCCTAAATACACATTTTGATATGCAATTTTACCAAATTCACGCATTTTTGCAAGGCAGTCTCACCTAAAATAATGCATTTTTCTGTGTTATTTTCATTTATATGAGTTTTTATGGGCACCTCACCCCAGTATATCATTCTTGCCCACAAGAGAACTGGAGAACTGCTATTCAAAATTTAAAGAAGTATGAATTTCAAAGGGACAGCTGCATTTCAGTTCGCATACTGTTTCAGAAAGTGTGAATTATGTAGGCTCACCTTTAAATGTGAACTGAATTGAATTTGTCCCCTTAGAACCCAGTCTTGCACATTCCTTTGCAAGTAAGAACACTTGCACAATACAGTTTATTGTACACTCCGTGCTGCTTGTGCCTGCAAGTTTTCTGCCTATTCTACACAACATCATTGTCATCATCATCATCAAAATGCTGTCCCATATCCCTCCCCATTTAATTCAGAACCACTCTTTCCATGTAAATTGTAAATCTGGATTAAATGGGAAATCTGGATTAAGTGTGCACTTGAGCAGCTTTGGGTCTGCAATTAGCAGCCACTTAGGGAAGCACTCTAAGTGTGAATTGGTTTGCAGCCTTAGGCAAAACTGCTCAGGCTTAAATAAATGAAAAATTAAGCTGGCAACAAAGCAAGCTTAATATAGCAACAGGTTTTGAGAACCTATGGAAGGGCAATGATACTTGTCCCTATGTGGTTGCACCATAGATTTGCATAACGGCATTATGATATTGGCAGTTTTATTTCCTAATGATCCATAGCATGGAATTTACCTTCTTCCCAGCCACCAAACACAGGGTCTAACTATGGAGCTCGCTCCCCCAGGATGCAGTGATGGCCATCAACTTGAGACTCAGCTATACAGCAGCAAATAAAACGTTTTCAGTGTGTTTTAAGTTCAATATACAATGTGACACTGGATGGCAATGGAAAATTCAATATTTTTTTTAAAAAAAACGCTTTAAAAAAGCAATTTCAGAACGTTTTTAATATGTGTGTAGATTCCACCTGGGATGTCTTTAAAAGAGGATTAGACAAATTCATAGAGAGGACTTTTAATGGCTACTATCCATGATGGCTTTACTCTGCTGCCACAGCTGGAGGCAGCAATGCTCTCAAATACCAATGGCTGGAGAGGAATCTTTCATGCTCGTGTTCTGCTCCCTGGTTTCCCACAGGCATCTGGTTGGCCACTGTGAGAACAGGACACTGGACTAGATGGGCCATTGGCCTCATCCAGCAGGTGATTATTGTGTTCTTATGTACTGGTTTGTTTAAAGAAAAGACCTGTTTGAACAATGTGGTTTTCAGAAGATGTTTAAAATAAGGCAGGGATAGTTACTGCTGAACCTGTACAGATTGGGAGTTCTACAGCATAGGGCCTGCCACACGAAAGGCTTGTCTCTAATTAAGGCCAACCAAACTTAAGGGATGGGGGGGGGGTGAAGCTATACTGCCTTCTGTTTCTTAATCCAGTATCTAATGATCTGTTGGAAACCTGGAGTGCAAAATGCGGGGTTTTCGTTTTTATACATATGTCTTTGACAAATCACTTGTATGTAGAATGTCAAATGCAATTTTAGGTATTTAATTTTATTTTTAAATAATGCATTTTGAAGCTCATGTTTCCTTGAAAGCTAAAATAATTATGTTTAAAGTTCCTCCTTATGCTGTCTGTTTACTTGGTGAACTTGCGGACTGTGTAAACACCTAGGGTTTATTAAGGAAATGACACAGTTTATTGCTGTGTTCTATAGCGTTGTTAAAAACAGATGCTGTGAGCAGTCATAAAATGAAAGTATAGTTGTGCAACATATTATCAGTGAAGCAACATAGGTGTGTTATAATAATTCATTTGATCTTTTGCAGGAGCCGAATATGATTTCTGTGTGTATTGAATGCATGCATTAATCTTCTTGTTTCAGGTCTTGATCTCATATTGATCTCAGTTTCTCTGTTGCTGATTTAGAAGTTTCTCTGTTAGCGCAATCGCTATTGTATTTAGATTTATGATTATAGTTCTGCAACTCAAAGACTCTCACGTTATGCAACTGTATATATCTGCTTCTAGTTTGGCACTATATGCAAAGAAAATCCTGTGTGAACATCTTGGGCTGTATGAACAGCCCTTGTCCTGGGGCTCTTTCAGATTGTTATATTCTGAGTCTGGGACTCAGTTGGAGAGCAGCAAATTGTGCAGTTATAGTTGATTACGAGGTCTTGCATTGCAAATTCACCCACCCCATGGACTTTTTGTTACCAGGAAAGTGAGAGGACAGTGCACTGGAAAGTGTGGGATCATCCAACCTCCCCGCAAACAGATCAGAATGCTTCTTAAATAGCCAGTGTTTACTAATCCATCTGCAAACAAATTGAGAAAAATGCTCAACAAAGAGGTCATGTGCTGTGAGATGTTCTGCTGCTGATACCATTGCTACTAGTTCAGACCTGCTTAGCTTTTTCATCCCCATTTGCTAGCTGCAAAATCTGCCTTCCTAGATACTGATCCTCAATATCCTCCAACATTTCACAGATGAAAATAGGGGCATTTGTGTCTTTTTGTAACCACCACATAGTTACAACATTCACATGGTAGCTGCATCCCTCATCACTGTTGGCTGAAGACTTCTCTTTGCCTGCTATCCACTGCATTCTTTCAGCTCATTATAGTCTGTCTTGCAGTGGCTTCAGAAGCAAGTGGCATTAGTACCCCACAAAGGGAATATCATTTTAAGAAACATTGCTTAATACACCTGTTAATCTTACTGTTACAATTGCAAGGTCTCTGGGTTTGGTCTGAAGTTTCAATAATTTAGCCTCTTACTTAGAGTCTGCATCTTTCTGCTACACTGTTCCAAATTCTTCAGAATATAGAGGTTCTGTTTCGTTTTCCTGTTTTCTGTGGAAAAGCACTCTTACAAATTAAGACATGTAAAGATAGGGAAACTTGTTAAAATTCAAAGTGTTTGGGGGAAGGACTGTTTGGCCATTGTCAACGATTAGGTTACAAAATCTGGAGAAATGCATGATCTAAAGCAAAGGAGGGGAAATCTTTTTCAACCTAAGGGTCACATTAATTTCTAGAAAGCCTTTTGAGGGTTACATACCAGTGGAGGGCAAGGCAAGAGTGAGTGAAACAACAAATGTAAATTTTACCCTTATCTAGTTTCTTCACACACCTATTTGTTCTCCATCCAGACAAGCAAGAGGCATTATCAAAATTCTGGCCAGGCATTCCAAATACATTATAACCAAGCAAAAACACTTTGATTCAGGGAGTTCTGATGGCCCTGGAAGGCCACATTCAGCCCCCAGCCCTGAGATTCCCCACCTGTAATCTGAAAGAAAGCAAATTTGTCTAAGTAGCAGGAATGAATAAAAATTGGACGGGGGGGGGGGGGGAGAGCTAAAAAGGAATCCCTGTAGAAGAAATGAGAGTCAAGGCCCTAGCTTTAATACTTATTCATCATGTCATATGTTAGTTTCATTTGAGGAAAAATTCTGCGCCTTCATTCTGAAGGATATCAAACATTTCTGGACATTCTTGGACATGTGCTGCTTCATTGAATGGGTTTTGCACTAGCAAGGTAGTTTGATCTTTGTCTGCATAAGGAGCTGATCAAATTCTAAAAATGTCTTTTCTACCTTTTAATCACTCCTGTTAAAAACCATTCAGTTTAAATTAAGGACTAGAGACTTAAGGAATGATGTGTTGTTTGTTCCCATTTTGGAAACAGATATACAGTGGTACAGTGGTGCCCCGCAAGACGAATGCCTCGCAAGATGGAAAACTCGCTAGACGAAAGAGTTTTCCGTTTTGCAGGTGCTTCGCAAAACGAATCTCCTATGAGCTTGCTTCGCAAGACGAAAATGTCTTGCAAGTTCCTGCGGGTTTGTTCCCCTCCCCCCCCTTTTCTAAGCCTCTAAGACGCTTATCCGCTAAGCCGGTAAGCCGCTAATAGCGCTAATAGCGCTAATCCGCTAATCCGTCAATGGGCTTGCTTTGCAAGACGAAAAAACCGCTAGACGAAGAGACTCACAGAACGGATTCTTTTTGTCTTGTGAGGCACCACTGTACCTTGGTTTACGAATTTAATCCGTTCCAGAAGTCCGTTCTTAAACCAAAGCATTATTAAACCAAGGCATGCTTTGCCATAGCCGTCGGGGACTCATTTTACAAATGGAACACACTCAACAGGAAGCGAAACATGTTCTGCTTCCAAGGCAAAGTTCACAAACCAAAACACCTACTTCTGGGTTTGCAGCGTTCTTGATCCAAGTTGTTCATAAACTAAGCTGTTCTTAAACCAAGGTACCACTGTATTTTTCCATATACTCGCTAATCCTTTTGCTTTGTGCTTGTGTCCCTGCTACCCTTGCTGTATTTCATAACAACGTATTTGTTGAGCCATTCTTTGTTTCTCTTGGGAGTGTTTCTCTAACCGGATTTCAGGGCGTCTTTTGCTGACACTGACATTCTCAAGTTTCACATTTGTTTAAGCAGGATATTTAATGAGTCCCATGCATTGCTGCATCTTTAAATATAAAGTTACCTACAGACAGCCAGAGCAGAATTTTGATGCAAAAATGTTTTTGAGTGAAAGGATAAATTGGTCCATCTCTGTGTAAGATGCAGTACGACTTCAATCCTAGACATACTTACCTGGGAATACGTTCTGTTGAACTTATCTCTCTTTGGCTGAGTTGCTGCTCCATTCTGGGATAGAAGTGGGGGAGGTCAGTGCAGTGCAAACACAGGCAGGCGCACCGGATTGGCTCCACTGGTGTGTTTGCACTGTGCCGAACTCACCACTATCTTGCCCCTCCTGTTCTCTGTCCTGGTAGACCTCAGGATCTGAGCCAGAGGGAGGTCAATTGAGTGTCAATCCCTGACATCTCCAGTTAAGGCTAGGAGAGGTTGCTGTCTGAAATCCTGGAGAGCTGCTGCCAGCCAGTGTAGACAACGCAGGCTTGGATGGTGAATCACAGTATAAGAAAAGCTCCTATTATGTTTTAATGTCTTGTTGAATGTCCATGTCTTTCACTCTTGTGACCTGTTGGGCCCTGGGGACTTAGGACAATAGGTGGGATGAAAACTTTATAAATAAACAACTAAATTTGTTTAAATTTTTTCATGGGCTATATAAACTTGTCAGCTGAAAATAACTTATTGCATCTGATTAAGTAGATGCTAGACAATGAAAGCTAATGCCATTATACTCTATTCTGGGAGTGAGCTACACTGAACTCAGTGGACTTACTTCTGAGCAGATATGCCTAGGATTACACTTTAAAGTATCATAAGACTCCTTGTGTCTAAGATACAATATAGAACCCTTGCCTTTACTTTGTTTCCCTGGTTGTAGCTGTATTCCAATAACTAGTGAAAAAATGGATTATGGATAGACAGAGTCCTCTTTTTCAGGGGTTTTACCTGTAAAAAAAAATCAAAAATCTGAAGGAATACATGTCCCCTTCCTTTAAACTGATGGTTGTATTTCAAATTCTCTGACTATATCCAAAAGCAGAACTGAACTCAGTATATCTAAAAAACATATGGCTGGGGTAATTCCAAATATGTTGTCACCCACACATGGAATATCATTCAGCCCAAGAGTTGATGAATGGAAACTTAATATGTGAGTGATAAGCACTTATATGATGAATTAGAGTTGCCTTTTTTCCCATGGCCTGAACCATGGCTGCACCTGGGTTAATGCTAATTGCAGCTCTAAATCTCTAAATAGCTTACCCTTTATGACCTAATCCTTTCAGTTGTAACCCTGAAGCCTAGTTATTCAGGATAATTTCTGTTGACTTTAATGGGAAAACATCGAGTAAAAATGTTGCAGAACGCAGACTTCTTCTCTTGGTCTAAGGGTGGGATTTCACTAATCTAATGCATTTTTGTATGTTATTTTCACTAATATATTATTCTTACACATTGCTTGGCTGGAGAGTTCTGTACAGCAAAATTCAGAAATGTACAAATGTCAAAGAATGGCTTCATTTCAGTTAACATCTTGTTTCAGAAAGTACAAGTTAGATAGGTCCACCTTTAAATGTAAACTGAATCAAATTTCTCTCCCATCCATTAGTCTAAGGAAATTCCTAATTCTTCTTCTATCCCAGTTTTCCAAGTTTAAAATATTAATTAACATTTTTTTTTAAAAAATGTAACTACCTGGCCAGTCTCTCCTAGCTCAAGCCCCATTTAATAACTGGAATTCAACATTATGCTATTATGCCTGCACAATTTCATTTGGGTTGCCGAATAGAACATTGTGTTCATTAGTCCACCAACTTTTTTCTCTGACCCTGCCCACCACTGGAAAGTGGCCTAGAAGCAAACATGACCTGGGGAAAGTAAAAAAATTCCTTACCCCTGCAGTGTTGTCTGTTGTATCTGGCAATTTTCCAGGGTCTCATCATACAGAGGTCTTTCCCAGCACATACTATCTGATCCTTTAAAAAAAGAGAAAGAGAAAAGGATAAATCTTGTGTAGCAAGAAACCATGGGTCAATCTGCATTTAAAAAAATGTATGTACTTATTTACATTGAAGAAACTCAGTGCAGTATGGCTCTCTTCGCCCATTTTATCATTAGAGACACCCTGTGAGAAAGCAACTGACCCAAGTCAGCCAGAAAGTTTCATGGATGAGCTGGAGATCTGAAGCTGGTTCTCTTGGCATCCTAGTTCAAAACACAACCATAAAGGTAAAGGTAAAGGTACCCCTGCCCGTACGGGCCAGTCTTGACAGACTCTAGGGTTGTGCGCCCATCTCACTCAAGAGGCCGGGGGCCAGCGCTGTCCGGAGACACTTCCAGGTCACGTGGCCAGCGTGACAAAGCTGCATCTGGCAAGCCAGCGCAGCACACGGAAACACCGTTTACCTTCCCACCAGTAAGCGGTCCCTATTTATCTACTTGCACCCGGGGGTGCTTTCGAACTGCTAGGTTGGCAGGCGCTGGGACCGAGCAATGGGAGCGCACCCCGCCATGGGGATTCGAACCGCCGACCTTTCGATCAGCAAGCCCTAGGCGCTGAGGCTTTTACCCACAGCACCACCAACCATGCCTGCCTACAAAATGGACTTCAATGAGGCTACCTCTCAGCACCTCTCAGTTGATCGGCACTAAGAGGACCTCCTTTGAAGATGCACTCTAGCACCAGTATTGTGATCGGTGCTGACCAGTACGGTAATTAGACCCATGGGCTGGAGATTCCCAGGCTCTGCTCTAACTATTACATGAGAATGGCCATTATCACCACTTATCAGCTACTCTTCCAAAAGAATTTACAACGGGAGATGGAGAATTAAGGGGTAGCCTTTATGTATTTTACTGCTTCTTTTGAAAGCTATTAGCATTTATCTTGCGTAGATTGTGCTACAGCATGTGGTATAACATAGTTTTTAGGGCTGCACATAACATGAATCCTGAGATGGTTTGTTTAGCCACTTACCAAGGCTGAGGCTGGTGGAGCTGGGAGTTATGATGACCAGATATTAAATGACTAAGCCATTACAACTTCATTCCCTTTTGCCTTCTGGTGATAAAGTAGAACCCACAATTATTCCAGTTGCAATAAACACACCTGTTCTCACCCAGCTAGATCATAATTGCATTGAGTTCTGCAATGTCTACATTAGTTTTCAGTTACATTGTTGATTCATACTGTGTTCCTCTCTGGGTTCTTTGTCTTTACCTTAAGGTTCTGGTATAAATTGGGACATATTTGCCTTTTTTATTGAACTTAACTTATTACCTTCTCTTGTACCAAATGGGCTGCTTATTCGGTGGTGTCAAGCACTAAGATCTTATGGAAATAAGGCCATCCATCTTTAGTGTGATAAATGCATTGTCACTTCCCATATGTTGCATATACTCAATATGTTTTCCACAGAGGTGCTATGGTTTATATCTTCGGAAACTCGGTGTTTCCATCTTCATATAATGCATTCATTACAGCACATAATGTGATTGCACAATCTGCAATATTAGAGTTCAGGAACACATTCTTGTGAGGCAAAAACATTTCAAAGAGGGTGTGGCCTGGGGAAAGAGGGTGTGGCATAGAGTTGAGGTTCCCCACATCCCCGATCTAGTCTTAAGTAACGTGATAAACTTTTTATTTTTATTTTTAATAGAGATTCTGTCTTATGAGGACAAGGCAGGTCTCTGCTTTGGAAGACAACCCTCCCTCCCCAAATTGGGAAGAAAAACAAAACAGCCTGTATGTTTGGCCTGTGCTTAGAACACATACTGGTTTTGTTGTGTCCTATTTTTGTTAGGTTAAAAGTTTAGTTTGTTCTTTTGCAGTCTTGTAAGCAGAAATTACTCTTCTTGAGCAAATATAAGAAGTTGAATGCAGCTGTGCGGAAAAGCTGCTGGAGAAAAGGGAGGGGAGAATTCCAGAAAGGACAGTCTTATCGGTCAGTCATCAGTAGTGCTGATGTGCCTTGAGGCACCCTGTTGAAGTTGCCTTGACATAAAACAGAGCTGTGTCCTTCTTAGGAATTTGGCATGGTGCGTGAGCTGGTGTAGTTCAGCAGCTATTGAACAACATGGAGACTGTAGTTTTGCTCATCCATCAAATAAGTGATTGCCATGCAATTACTGGACAGCAATGTTATTGGCGTGCTCCAGATTTTCAGGGAGGCCAGGGAACTTCAGTTTAAGGTGCTTCGGTGCATACATGGAAGCTCAATGGGTGGGCCTTTGCGTCTCACCACAATGCACACTCACAGCAGACCAAATTGCAGCAGAAACCTTGCAGGAGAATTCTTGGGCCAGCGTCCTTAGATAAGGGGACTCACAAACTGTAGGATACAATCACATAATAATGAGATGACCATGACTGTAATGGGAATTGTAGTTGCTTGTGTGTAAGTCACCGACTTCCCTAAACTGCTTGTTTGTTTAAACCTTTCCCTAACTGAAGTGCCCTCCTGTGCGTCTGCTTCAGTCGCTGGCAGAATCTGTTAGTGGGTGTTTCCTAAATTTTTTCCAACATAAGAATTCCTTGACAGCCAGTCTCCGCCTAGCCTCTCTGCGCGGAAGCCTTCTGCGCAGAGTAGGCGTGCCCAGTGGTGGTCCGGCACTCTCCCCGCTGATCTCACTGGAAGAGTCCCTGAGCCTTCCCTCCAAAGTGCTCTCCTTCCCTCCTTCCTTCTTGGTGTCACCTTGATTCCCTTCCCCCTCGGAAACCCTCTCTCTCTCTCCTTGCTGGTTCCCTCTCCTGCACTATCGGGGCGACTTCTCTCTCTGCTGGTCTCCGATGTCAGTTCCATGACAATGACCAAACAACAGATTCACTGCTATTGTAAAGGGTTTAGCCTTTGGTTTTGTTTTATGAACTATTGGGTGTGCTTAGAATCAATATGATTTAAGACTGTATCAATTATTATTATTTATTGCACTTAGTACTTTCCTTCAAAGCATCTTTCAATATAATACATAAAACCAATATAAAATTAAAATTGTATTTTTGACTAGGAAACTGCCACAAAATTTGGAAAAGTGCAGTTTTTTAATAATGACTGTGCTTCAGTTCACAGGTTTAGAAAATTAGGTAGGTTTGCCTTAAAGTGATAACAAATTTCTCACATTACTACTCAGAAGTAAATTGCACGGAGTTCAATGGGACATACTTACAGCATAGTAAAAATGCCTAGGATTGCCATAGTGTTTAGGATTAGCCTCTGTGACCATAACACTTATTAGAAAATTAAGTTCCATTGGGACACTTAATTTTGAATCAGTGTGCTTACGATTGCACAGTTGTGTCAACATAATGAATCATGCAAGTGAGAATGTATCTTCAAGAGCTCTCCATTTGAAAGATAAACAGAGTAAAAATGTCGAGTTTGTTTGTTCCTGCTGCTCCCTGCAGATCCACTTCAAACCTTCATTTTTCACAGACGAAAAGCAAACAGAATTTGTCCTCTTCACTGGTTTCAACATGATCAATGTTCTTTTGGAAGCCTGGAGTCCTTTCACATTTGGGGTGGGGGGCTTCTTTGCAGAGGTAGCTCTGTTTGATGTAGCAAGTAAATGAAAACAAATGGCAGCCAGTGAGAAAAACATTTCCCCTGCATGATTTTAAAACTCCCTTTAAAGTCCATTCCTATGATCTGCTGCATTTCCTGCACAAAGTCTTGGGCATAGGGCTCTCAAGGACTTTTGACCTTTTGCTCCAGCACTGAGCAATGGCTCCCTGTACACTCTCTCTCTCTCTCACACACACGCAGAGCGCGCACAGGTGTACTATGCACTTCTTTGCATATAACTTTTTACGCATACGGCTTTCGAAGAATGGATCCAGTCAAGTGTACAAAGAGAGAAAGCGGCTACTGTGAGCCCCCCTTTCTTTTCTGGTATTGAGATAGGTAGATTATATAATTTCTGATACAGTATTGAGATAAGTAGATTATACCTCCTTACCCTATTCCATTCAGCATGACAGTTTAATGCTTTAACAAACTGGTGTTATAGCTCTTTCCTAGATCACTGCCCCACACCCGGCAGCCTCTCAAGCTTTACCTTACAGTGTTTACTACAGTACTTGTTAGAAATACTAGTCATACTTAAGGGTATTAGCCCATGTTTCTTTCTGTAGTACAGCTGGAACGTCAATTTTTTTTGCAGTTTTCCAGTATAATTATGCTGTGTTCAGAGAACCTGTATAGTTCTAGGCAACCAAGGAAGCTAATTAGGGTGCTGTTTTATAGATTTTTGAAGGTGTTAGAAAGTGTATTGATTCAGAGGAACAATTAAAAAATCTATATCATAGAGTATGCATGCATTAAAAAATGATGCATGGAATCACAAAAGAGTAAAGAAACAAACCCTGTTTTGCTGGACCACTGGATTATTTCAAAGAAGTCAGCAAAACACGTTTTCTTCCAAGAAACATGGGTCATAAACGTCATGATGAGTAGAATTCCTGGGGGGCTGGATTGACCCCCCTATATTGGGATGTCTGGACTTTTTAAATATGGTAATGGGCTGCGAAATGTTTGGGACTACAGGGGCTCTCAATTTTGGAGGGCCCTTGAAACATGCTTTTAAATACTACATGGAAAGCAGCGACGAATACGGAAAAGGGTCTGATCTGTCGAGAAGGGTTAAAAACATTGTCAAGTTGGAGCTGCCACGAGCAAGAGACATTGTCAAACTGGAGTTACCACGAGCAGGAGATAAGGGAAATTACAGCTACAAATATGAAGAAGAGCCGCGGAAGGGCCATGGAAGTGACTTGAGGGCCTCGGACATAAGGCTACCAGGTTAATGGGCTAGTCTGATGAGAATAAGGACTGACAAAACCCGGAACCAAGAGGAAGGGACGTTGGAAAAAAATTGGATTTGTTTGTACCTTTCTTTTTTTTCTTATTACTAGAATGCTTTATAAAGTTGATGAATGATAGAAAAAATGTTGGAAGAAATTACCTGGCTTTAGCAAAGATGCTTAAAGAATTATGAAAGAATATTATGATTATAAGAAGCTGGTAAGGTTAAGACTTAAGTTTTAAATTTTAAGGTTTATTCTATTATAGAAAGATAAGATCAAAATAGTCTAGGGTAATGTAATGACAGAATTTTATGAAACATGGAATGGAAAGGATTTGCTGGGATAATTAGTAACTAGGATACAAAGGAAGGGAGGAGGAGGAAGTCTAAGAAAGAAGGCTATGACAGTTAAGGGTCTGAAAACAATGAATTTGTTTTTAAATGTTTTTAAAGGTTAGGGTTTTTTGTATTTTTGTCCCTTTTTTGTTTTCTTTTTATTGAATTTTTTTCTTCTTTTTTCTTCTTTTTTACACGGTGGGAAGGGGTTTGCTTTTTTCTTTTTCTTTTTACTCTGTTAATTATTTTTATTCTTTGTATTCCCTTTTGATTCTACTTGGTTTGTTTTTCTTTTTGTAATATATTGAAAACTTTAATAAATATCTTATATATAAAAAAAGAATTCCTTTGTAGAAGTATTTACCAATCTGATAGCAATTCTGCAGTGGTAGCTGTCATAGTTTTTATGAATGAGACCTCTTTTTTCCTGTAACAGTAGACATCCTATTTTGACTTCGAAAAGGGAAAGGGATGTGACTTTAAACCACTCCATTCACTACATCACTGTGGCTCTCATATGTTCTAAATTACTCTTCCTGAGCATAATAAATAAATAGTGTATATATGTAATTAGAGTTTTAAAAAGTTATAGTAAAATAAGCAATGACCTTGAACAAAAAATGCAGCAGTTCAGCTGAACTGTACAGTATATGCATTGATTTATAGTCATAGTAATCTGTCCATACCTGTGCTTCTGCTCCCACTACATGCTAACTGTGGATTGGTATAATTCAATTTCCACACCTATTTTGACACTACTGTTGTTCATGTCTTTCCTGCCCATAAATGAGTGTATGTTCGTCAGGTACTTGGTGGTGGTGTGTGTGTGTAAAATATACAACACTACTTTCTGTTTTTAAGTTCTGTAGCAATTGCTGAACAGTCTTTTTTTTAAGCATAGAAAATCTGTCACCGAGTAGCAAATGCAAGGCATAAGCTACACAGAGCTCTTGATGTAGCCCAACAGAAATTTAGTTGTGCCATCTTTTCTAAGAGTTAAAACAAGCTAGTCTCAGAAAAAGTTCTCTGTAACATGAAAGCCTGGAAGTTTCCTCTTCAACAGAGGTTGGTCTAGAAATACATATTTATTATATACCTGTTACTTCCTTGGGCATTAACAAGATAACGTATTTATCAGAGGAAGTTTTCCTTACAGAGATGCTTCCAGAGTCAGGCAGGTATTCATTGTAGGATGAGTGTTCTTCATGTATAGAAAATGCCAACTTGTATTTTAATTTCTCCTTTATTTAATTCTGATTTACTCTTCCTGGAGGAAATCCAATAAATAAATAAAAAATGTTGCCAGTGTCCCATTTGCAATATCTGAACAGCCCATTTATAATATTAAGGAATCGTCTGGAAGCACACTATATTTCAAGTAACATCCTGAATCTTCTCTGGGAATTATATATCTATACCTAATATTAAAGCACTCTGCAGTTAATGGAGACTTTCATAAAATACAAATATTAGTGTTTACTGTTGCTTAGTAATGGCATTTGGAGTGTAGGAAGTATCAGTGACAGAACAATGCTGAAACCAGCTGTATCAAAACTAATCTCAGATTGATGAATCAGATAGCACCTCAATTATGTGCTAGATAAGAGAGATTTTATTTGCTTGTATCACAATGATACATGAACTCTGAGACTCTTTGAGGAGTACGCACGTCACTAGAAAAAGTCTGCGAGCTTTTGGCGTTAGTAACATCAAACACTACCAGGAAAATGATTGTTGCTTAATGACACATTAAACAAGTGCTCACAGTTTCACTGGAAAAATGGCTCTGCCATTAGCCAAAGATTGTAAGAGGCTTCAGTTTCAGATATAGCTCTTGTTCAATATGCTTGCACAGAGAAGCTCTTCAGATAATCTTTAGGTTAATAGACTCATATTGCCAGACCCAGTTCATGTGCTATTTTTTAATAAGTGATGAAATCCTTTGTTATCTGTGGATGAAGCTAATCTTCTCTAGCAGTTGAGAGGAGCATGTTAGAAAGATTGGCGCACCTGATCAGGCAGGTAATGCCATGGTGCAGCAAGTGCCCTTCTACAGCTGAGCAAGTTCAGGGACTTGCAAAGTCTTTTTAAAAAAAGATATTAGGGTGTTCCTTGGCACACCCAGCATTCCTCCTACACATGCCTGTGCACCTGAAAGACAGCAAAGGCAGCAAAGCACCTGGTTCACCAGCACACTCTTCTTCTTTCTGGCAAAGAGCTGTTGTGGGTGAATATTCAGTAGCTGGGGTGCTGCTGCCCTACCTTGTCTCATATTAAAAAATTAGCCTGTACCACTAATCTCCACAGTAGCAGGACTTCTAGCTAAAACACTGAGTTAAATAGTAGCAATCTGTTTCCACAAGTGCTGATGTGGGAGAGACTCTTGCATCTGTATGCACCTATGCATCTGTATGAACTTACGATATCTGGGTTTGAGGACTGAAGAAGGTATTGGTTTATAGAAAGTGGAATTGTTGGGTGCTTTCTTGGAGTGGATGTTTTGAATACTTTTCTATATATAGCTGACAGACCAAGAATCCTTTTTTCTCTTCCTTTCCTTCTTCCCTCTTTCTTCTTTCTCACATCCCCTTTTTCTATGCCTCCTCTAGGTTTGTCTTTTTATTTTGATTAGTTTCTTTTATTTTTTATTTTAAAAATTTGATATTAACCTTTGTATATTTTATTTCAAACTTTAATAAAATTTATTGGGGGGAAATGAAACCCTGGATAATTACTGTTAATCAGTGCAGTGTACATAGTGCTGAGTTAGAGGTATCACGTGTCTGCCTTGGTATATAGCAGCTTCCAATGTCAATGCATTTAGGACTTCTGGTGCTAATGTGACATTTTATTGATTTATCAACGGTTCCATTTTTGACATGCTTACTTTTCCACATATTTGCAGTCACCAAATTAATTTCCTGCAACATTTTGTTGTGGGGCTCTACACATTTGCTTTCCAAAATTAGTACAAATTAGTTTTGTCCTAAATGCTTTCAGGTATGACAAGAAGGGGAAAGATTCTATTCAGACACCAACAGTTGGTTGTTAGCTGAAAGTATGTGCCTATATGAGACAATTGTTGTTTGTAAGGTTGGATTCCCACTCCCCTCAGTGAAATTTAGAAGCAGTCTTATCTTTGCAGGTTTTCCCCCACATTATAATAATCCAATATATATTTTCATCATGATGTTAAATTCATTCACAGTCAAACCTTGGTTGTCAAACAATCCATTCTAGAAGCCAGTTCGGCTTCCAAAAGGTTCAAGAACCGGAGCATTTGCTTCTGGGTTTTCATCGTTCGGGAGCCGAAATTTTCCAAAACGGAGGCATGCATTCAGGAGCCAAGGTTTGACTAGATACCACTTCTGCATAATTGTGGAATTGTGTATAGTGGGATTTCCATTGTCTTGTCTCTTCCTGGTACATTAAACACATCTGGTAAACCTGACTTATCGCAAAAAAAGAAAAAAGAAAAAAAAGCTGAAGCAGTGATGACACCATGGGTGCTGAAAGCATTTCCTCTTTCTGTCTCTTACTATGCAAATTTCCAAACTAAATGACAGCCGTGACCTTCCTGTGGTGGTTACAGTATCAGATAAAATGTCGCCTCTTTTTTTCTGTAGGATTTGTGAAAAGGCAAACCTGCATGCAATGCATACACAAATATGCCTTAAGACAGGCACCCCCAAACTCAGCCCTTCAGATTTTTTGGGACTACAATTCCCACCATCCTTGACCACTGGTTCTGTTATCTAGGGATGATGGGAGTTGTAGTGCCAAAACATCTGGAGGGCCGAGTTTGGGGGTGTCTGCCTTAAGAAATATTTAAATCCAGGCTTCTATAATAGCCACTCAAGCTGTGGTCAGCAAGAATTGCCTCCAAGCAACCAGATGGGAAAACTTTTACAAGCATAAAATAGGAAGTTTTGTTTCTTATTTTCAGGTTGTTGATGGGCCCATAAATGACCAACATGGGTTAACAGGTTTTTGTAGATTTGCTAGCAAGGCTGCTTTGATTCTACATCTCCAGTTTCTTTAATACAATTTAAAGCAAGCATTGCCTGGTTTTGAATAAACAGAAGCTTGTATTCCAAAGCCAAAAATTCTGCTTGAGATTTTTGTGTAGCATGGTGGTTTTTGTTGGCAAGCTTATCAGAGCAAACCAACAGTCTATGTAAATTAATTTGTTGATACTAGTTCAATACAGAAAGGAAAAAGGCATAATTTCTAACTCTCTTTTGTTTTTATAGTGGGTTGTTGTTGTTTTTTAAAAAAGCAGCAGCAACTGATTATCTTTTGGCAGCTTCTTCACTTAGAATACAATCTTATGAATGTCCACACAGAAGTAGGTTCTATTGAGTTCAACAGGGCAGTCTTCTAAAGAAATGTGTATAGGACCGCAGCTTGGACTGAGGGTGCAATGCTACATTAGGCATTGGGCGAGCTATGGGACTATAGGAAACAATTTAAGTGCTGCTCTACTGGTGGAGGGGGAAGCTCGTTTATTAGTGCTGATATCACCACAGCACCCATGATACACCCATGAAAAAGTGCGACAAATGTTCAGAAATGCTCTCTAGTCTCTGCTACCTTTTTCTTGATGACACACGAGGCCCTTCTTCGTGTGCCTCCTCCACAAGAGGTCTGGAGGGTGGCAACAAAAGAATGGGCCGTTTCTGCAGTGGCTCCCTATTTGTGGGATGCTCTCTACCTGGTGCAATTGTTAAATATCTTTATGCACCAGGCAAAAACTTTTTCCTATAATTAGGCCTTTGGTCTTAACTATCTGTGGCCTTTTAAAAATGGGTAGGATGTTTTTAATGTTGTTCTCTTTCCTCTTGGTTGTAATGTATCTATGTTGGGTTTATTGTCTGTTTATTTGATTGGTTATCAATCACTTTGGCATGCCCTGGGCAAGATAAAGCAACTAACAACTTATAATCATCATCATCATCATAAATAAGCCACATGCAACCTCATCCAAGGAGTTGTGCAGGAAGAAATTTACAGAGACTTTCCCAGAAATACGACATTTTGCTGGTTTCTGAAAACCAGTTGAGCATGTGTCCTGGGAAATAGTAGAATCAGAATTGCTAACTTGCAGAGTGAGAATAAAAAAAATTCCTTCCAGTAGCACCTTAAAGACCAACTAAGTTAGTTCTTGGTATGAGCTTTCGTGTGCATGCACACTTCTTCAGATACTGGTATCTGAAGAAGTGTGCATGCACACGAAAGCTCATACCAAGAACTAACTTAGTTGGTCTTTAAGGTGCTACTGGAAGGAATTTTTTTGTTTTGACTATGGCAGACCAACACGGCTACCTATCTGTAACTGGAATTGCAGAGTGACATCATAAATAACTGTAATACTATGTGTAAGCTGCTGTACTTGTAAAAACCACAGTGTATCTGTATTTCCAGAATAAAGCTTAGCCTTAAACAATATCCTGTAACCAGTGGACCAAAAGAATGAGTCCAGCCCGCCTTCATACGCATGCCATTGTCATTGCTTTTCTGGGAAGTGAGACTCATGCTATTTTCAGTCGGGACTTTTTTTTTATTAGCAGCAATAGTTTATTAGACCCATTGGGTCCTGTTTGAAAAAGGATTCATGCTTAATTAATTAAACATACACTGCACAAACACATTGCCCTGATGTTCCCTCTCTTCGTGAAGTGGTCTCACTTTCAGTAACTTTCCGCAGATTTCCCAAATGCTATTTTTGTTTTATTTTTAAATGCAATGACAATTTAGTCAACCACTGTCATCATCAATGTTTGATCTTAATTGTCTGCTAACTAGATACTCCTGAAATGTGTACTTACCGTATTTTTTGCACCATAACACTCACTTTTTTCCTCCTAGAAAGTAAGGGGAAATGTCTGTGCGTGTTATGGAGGAAATGCCTACGGGTGGCATGCCTACGGATTTTCCGTGCGTGTTATGGTCGGGTGCATGTTATAGAGCGAAAAATACGGTACTTTAACTCCTGTCTTATTGATTCACTGTTGTGGTGATTATCTTAGCTATTAAACATTGTTAACATCAGTGCTATTTTTCTAGAAAAAGAGGTGCTGGAGGCCACCATGAACTTCTCCCTTGTCCTATTAGAATAGCAATGGCACCCACTTGAGAGGTGCTAGAGCTGAGCTCTGGCTGAAAAAAACGCCCTGGTTAACATTCATTGTTTTATTGTTAATCTTTCTCTCACTTTTTTGCCCCTGTAACTTAGCCAAATGCACACAGAAGCGCAGTCATTGTCTTATGTCTTAATGTGGATCTATGATATTTATGAATGTAACAAAAATGGGCTTGTATTTTGTGAGTGTTAACATGTGAGTCTGATGCATATATATTTTTGTAATAACATTATTAGAACTGGCACCAAGAATCAGACTATATATCCCTACTCCAAAATGTCTTTTGAGTGGTTGGTAGAACATTTCTGAGGGAACCCTTACTAACATCCATTTGAGTGGCATCCAAGTATCTATGTGCTGTCAGTTCTTTATTGAGTCCACAGCTAATTGCTGAACTCTCCTTGCCACCCATCTTCAGGGGCTAAAGTCTGGTTGTGTGTTCCAGTCTCATGCAACCTCCATTCTGGCCACACAGCAAGAGGTAAGTAACCAGCTCTTCTTGCAGCACTGACCCCTTTTTCATAAATGGGGTGGAAAGAAGAGTGAGTGCTGGATATGATGTCTGAAATGAAGACCATTCAACAAAAAATATGAACTTTGGGGCAAACCCACCATGGATAAAACCAAGCGTCCATTTCTTTGAAGCCTTTCACTGGAAAGATGTAGCAACTTCACGGGAAGGCTTGTTGATAAAGCCAAGAGAAACACAGAAAAAGAAGCATTATTCAAAGCTTTAAATCAGTGATGACTGACTGTAAACTCGGACTATTTTATAATATCTTGTTGACTTAAATCCTTCTGGCTCCATAGATGGGGACATTTTAGACGTGTTTCTTTTAGTTCCCTTCCTTTTTCTCAATCATTATTTGTCTTTATAATTGCTATAAAAATCCCAGTAAATACATTTGAATCCCCAAGCTCATACTTAGTTTTGAGAGTTCACATATCTCATCTGCAGAGAAATGTGTCATATTTGGACTCTAGGTTTATTCTCTCTCCCTCTCTTATTGTGTTCCATGTTACTAACTTTGCAGATACACAAGTATTAATCCCAGCTACAGGAAAACTTAATCACATTTCATGAAATTATGTCTACAGCCAAGTTTATTTCGTACTTGTCTGTTTCCTGTTCAAGTTCAATTTCTCATATTGATGTCTATTGCCAGCAAGGGGTGATGAGGCTGTTTGAGAATTATGTCATAAATGGGCATACCCAGGTGTCAGAAAGTGAGCAACTTCATCCAAGTGTAATTAAAAATTCCCCAGGTCCAAGAGCAACGCCACACAGCTGGGAATCGGGCAGGGTGGGGGGAGTTTCCAATGGTGCCAAAGGGGGTCTTTTGGCTCTTTGCCACACTTGGCGGTGACAGCGATCTCTATTCTGGTCATGGTGAAGGAGTGAAAAGACAAGTCTCCACTGCCTATATGCTGCCTTCCCTGTAACTATTAGGTTCCCCATGCCTGTAATTAGCTAAGGAATAGCAAGATACACAGCTGCATGCTATGTATTGTCTTAGGGATGCAGGCGGCACTGTGGTCTAAACCGCCAAGCTTCTTGGGCTTGCCAATCGGAAGGTTGGCAGTTTGAATCCGCATGATGGGGTGAGCTCCCATTGCTCTGTTCCAGCTTTTGCCAACCTAGCAGTTCAAAAGCATACCAGTGCAAGTAGATAAACAGGTACCGCTGTGGTAGGAAGGCAAACGGCATTTCTGTGCGCTCTTGCTTCTGTCACAGTGTTCTGTTGTGCCAGAAGTGGTTTAGTCATGTTGGCCACATGACCCGGAAAGCTGTCTGCAGACAAACACCAGCTCCCTCAGCCTAAAGCGAGATGAGTGCCGCACCCCATAGTCACTTTTAACTGGACTTAACTTTGACTGGACTTTACTTTTGCCATACCTTTATTGTCTTATTCGGCCCTGAAGACAGATAACCAGCAACAAGGACTTCCACAGCTGTCTTGTGTCAGAGATATTATTGTGCACTGTTGTCTTGTGAAATGGTTCAACGGGTGTCCAAATAACACATCACAGCAGTTAAATCATCCACAAAGCCCTATTTTTGAATACTTCACGCCAGTCTTGAAATCTTTTATTTGATTGTTAACCCTAACTGAATATTATGAGTCACTACACCAAAGCAGCTGGAACCATCAAATTTATGACAATAATAATAAAACCTTAGAATCAGTACAAAGGATCAGTGTCCCATTTCAATATTTTCAGCAATGAAAAGCAAACAATCTTGATAGATAGATAGATAGATAGATAGATAGATAGATAGATAATACTTTATTCGGCTATAAGCCCACAATCTTGGTCAACCTTTCTTTTACAAATCAAAATCCCTTGACTGTCGATAATTCTGGAAGGGTTTTCCCGCCTTCCCAACAATGCTCAGGTTTTAATTTTTTTGCAATGTAACACCAGTTTCGCTTTAGTTAATTCATTCAAAGTGATATTTCTATTATTGCCTTTTAAGGAATTTCATAATATGTGTCTGGAACTAAAACCAAATCACCTTTGGAACTGTAGTGGTGCATGAGTCAAACATCTAGGGAAATAAGTACTGTTGGTTATTTGTATTAAATGTTGGATGAAGCAACACAGTCTGTCAGAGCAAATGGGGGTTTGGACATCATTATCTCCCTTGAACTTTTTTTTAGGCAAGCATATAATAAATTTCAGCTGGGAAAAAAACCCTGACATAATTTCCTCTATTTCTGATCCAAAGCCCACCCCACTCAGTCCATTCCCTCCAATACAAATCCAGATTAGGTAATCAAAGCAAAAATTGCCAAAGATTTTGGGCTTTGCCAAAAAGCAAAAGGAAAACCCCAAATATTATAATATATACGCTTATATGGAAATGACATGCCATTACAATGAAGTCACAAGAGGTAAGAAATTTAATAACAAGATACATTTGGTTGCCATAAATTTTCTCAGCAGAAAGCTCATGAAAATTACATAATTGTTATGTTTGTTCTCTGCAGGATCACCCACATGAATTTTCCATTCTTAAAGTAGTACAATATGTTGATTTATCATAAACTGGAAGTTTATTATTAGAAGGCATTGTCCTGGGTGTCGTCCAGTGCTGCTAGTGTTGATTTAAGTAACAGCTCTTTTTTTCCGGTGAAAAAGATGCCAAACATAATCTGAAGAAAGAAACATTTAAATACGCATGCAAACTATTCTTGAACCTAGTAAAGATGAAATACTTGGCTTTTGATGAGTTTAATCCCACTAAATCTAGCTAACATTAGCTGTCATAGCAATCCAGACCCAATATCAGCCATGATGAGCAAGTTTGGAATAGGTGTATGTTGGGCTATTCAAGATGATCTGGGGCTCTACGAGGGCTGCGCTAGCATAACTCTATCATGACTCAGCCAGAGATACACTAATTCAACTCCTTTAACCCATCTGAGCCTGGGCTATGCTGTTTTAGTCAGTGGAATTTAAGCCAAGGGGATTTACACCAGAAAAGGGATGTTCTAGGTGTGTGGTGGGGCAAAGATAGAATTATTCTAAACCTCTTCCTGCTCAGTCACATGACCTGGTGGCCTGGTGGAACTTAAGCCAGCAAGAAAGGTAGTATAACTCAAACTCTTTTTAAAGGCTTGTTTTCTCCGCCAGGCTCAGGCAGGCTCAGCCAGGAGTAGCCCCACTCCTGAACAGAGGTAACTCAAGCCAGTGTAAATTTCACCAGTTTAGGATTGCTCTGTAAGGCTGCAATTTTTTACATTCTTTTTCTGACAGTAAGTCACATGAAACTCAATGGAGATTACTTTTGAGTAGACCTGTAGGGCATCAGACTTGGTGCAACTATGTTTAGATAGCTTGGGGTCCATTTCAAACTGTTTCATATCCCAGGACTGTGATTCCTTTCCTGGCTCAGCTATGGAACAGGACTAATAGGCAGGTTACTGAAGACACGGTGTAGTACATGTTCTACACCAGTGATGGCCAAACTTGGACTACAGTTCCCACTGGTCCTGTTAGCTAGGGATGATGGGAGGGCCAAGTTTGGCCATCACTGTTCTACACAAAAAACATGGCGTTAGGAATGTTAATTTCTTCCCCCTTCGTTATTCTCTCTGTTATCCTTTTTAGTCAAATCTAGAAAGGACCAGCAGTTTCAGTCCTGGAGTCCATAAAAGACAGATGATCCATCAACTGAGAGAAAATGAGATTGCTTGCTGTAGATGGTTGGACTTTGTTATAGGATCATAGCATGGGAGTGTTTTTGGATGGGATGCCTAGGGGTCAGCAATAGCCAGAGTTTAACATATACATCTAATTTTCTGCTTGCTATTCCCCTTCCTGGACAGAGGGACCAACAGACTGTCATCTGTACTTTTCTAAGCTCTTGGACTGACTAAAGCAATGTGGTTTGCATGAAGACAGTTTAAAAATTACAGTCATTGCAAAATAAGACTGCTTGTCTCCTGAGAGAAGCCATAAGGAGATGATAGCAATGACTGCCAGAAAATTTCTAGGCTCTGCTTGTTACTTCCTTCTAACTCTTTCTTCCCACTCTTCACCCCAGAGACTGACAGCAAAGGGATAGCTGTCAGCTGGGCTGTGTACACACTCCTGTTTACTCTCCATCCAGAGCACTCCTGCTGCTGGTTTGTCCATATTTATCAAATAGTTTCTTGAGAAATACTGCATTTTGATGCATTTGCTTCATAACAGCTCCATCTGATTAAAAAACAAACAAAAGTAAACTACATGAAGACATACCACACCCACCCTCCCCCTCACCGACTGATGTGGACAGACAGCAGGGAACTTGGAGATGTATTCAGCTGTACTGATATGTACAAAGGCATACAAATGTGTTTTGAAATGCAGCAGTTTTAACTCAGGTTGTTGCATTTTAACTCAGCAATGAGTTTTAATTCCAGATGGGCAACACAGTCAGATGGGCGGGATACAAATAAATTGTTGTTGTTGTTGTTGTTGTTGTTGTTGCTGGAAATGGTCACAAACCCACAATATCATGAGTACTTGTAGAACACTCAAAACATATTGTCTTCCAGACTTTCTTTTCTCTTGTGCAAAAATGTACTACAGTCAAACCTCAGTTGTCGAACTGCTCCGTTTTCAAACGTTTTGGTTCCCGACCGCCGAAAACCCAGAAGTAAATGCTCTGGTTTTCAAACATTTTTCAGAAGCCGAATGTCCCACGCGGCTTCCACTTGAGTGCAAGAAGCTTTTGCAACCAATCAGAAGCCGTGCCTTGGAAGCTGAGCATTTCAGAAGCTGAACGGGCTTCCGGAACAGATTATGTTCGACAACCGAGGCTTGACTGTACAACACATGACCAGTACCTCACATGTTGATTTATCAATATGCATTATTTCATGTTAATCCTCTCAATCATTCAGATTAGCCTGAGAGATATTGACTTGCCCAAGTCACTCTCCCTGCTGAGCAGAGATCTGAAACTTGCAGTCTACAGTTGAAACCCATCACACTATTGACTCCAGAATCTTTTGACTGTGTGTTTAAAGATTTCTGCATGAGGCAGCAATATTCTTGGGAGGTTTTTAAAAAAACAAAACCTTAATAGTTTTTAATCAGAAATATTTTTAGAACTAAGGAGTTTATTTATAACTCTGGCCGAGCAGAGAATGATAGTGTCTTGGAGTATGAGTCTGCCTTGTATTAAGGGGGAAAAGCTGGCTGATGGAAATTTGCACATCTGGAGGTCATCATACTCTATGCTATCCAAACCACACCTCCTCAAACCACATGCTGAATGGAACACATTGTCCTGAGAATTTTTCTCTACAGAGGATAGTCCTCTCTGTCACTGCTGGATAGAAGTCTGAGGGGGCGATTCACTCACAACAGCAGGACTGCAGTAGAGTAGGAAGCTTGTGAATCACTCCCTTGCAATGCAAAAGTAACCAGATCAGGCTGGCTTACTAAAACACTATCCATGAACCTTTTATTTCAGAGTTATCCATGAGGTAATTCTTGTCTGTAAATCACCCTGGTGATTTTTATATTGAAGGGCAATATAAAAAATTGATAAGAAGGAGAAACAAACCAACAAACAAGCAGATCTCATAAGCTTTAATTCTGTTTAATTTTATTCTTTAGTTATTTAGACCACTTGTACAGGGGCAGATTTAGGCCTGTGTGAGCAGTGCACATGCACTGAGTTTAGGGGGCACTATCTCAAAGCCCAGTAAGCGAGGCGCTGGGCCATGGGAAGGAGGTGGGAGATCTTGTGCCCCTCGCAGAACCGTCCAGATTGCACCCCCTAGCCATGGACAAATTAACTCTTCTTTCTGCCTCTCCTCCAACTTTCCCCTCCACCCATTCAATTCCTCACGCACTTCACCTTGCATTTTTTTCACAGAAAATCCAATATTTAATTTATTAATTCTTAATAAAAGGTTTCAGCAAAGAAAATGACATTGTGATATCATTTGACATGTTTTTTATGTAATTCAGTTGTAAAACAATACACAGATAGGCCTAAATGAAACATACAAACAATATCATGCTGATTTGTTCCGCAATGATAACTTTACATTATAATACAGTATGATGTAAAATGGCATTGCTTTTGCAATATCTGTGTAATTTGGTTGATATAAAGTAAGAAAACTATTATTAGTTATTATTCACAAGTCACAAGTTACAAGTTCTTATTCACAAGAGTTGTTATTTGAATTCTTTTTTTAAAGTCAAGTTAGGCCAACTCTAGCTTTAAATAGCAATCTCCTCAATGAAGTCTGATGTGATTAGAACTTTATTTTTCTTGCTTTAATAGAAGAAAACTCAGTAATAATTTCATCAAAGTCTGTTATTGATGCTAGTTCATACTTGATGGACAAGATCACGGGATTTGTTAGTCTGGTTTCATTCATACTTGATCTTAAGTAGTTTCTATGAGTTTTAATTTATTGAAACTATGTTCACAAGATGCTACACTTACTGGCATAGTGAGAAATATTCTCAGTGCTATTTCGATATTGGATGGGTGGGTGCCAGCCTAGCCAAAACCGCTGCTACCAGAGTGACTCCACCTCCACCGGAGCAAAGTGGGGCTGTGCTGTCCACCTGCCCAGGGGGGAGTCTGGCTGGCCAATGTGGCCCTTGGTTCATGCCCCCAACAAGCTGGCTTGTATGCACATACAAAAGACCTGTTCAAAAGACCTGATCAGCAGGTGCAATTTTACACTTTGCAAGTCTGCAGTCATCTTCACAAAATGTCTGTGTCTTCCATGGTGTGTTAAGAGTCAGCAGCCCTGTGGACAGCAGAAAGATGTTGCGGGAGACAGTGATAGGGTGGACCATTTGCTGCCACAGAACGAATCTTTCAGAAGTAATAGTGTTTGCCCTCATGCTCACCTCTGCACTGGTAGAAGCTGGGTGAGGCTAGGGGAAGTTATTAAACTGGATGCACACCAGGCCCCTTCATTCCAACAGAGCAAGACTGCTCCTGTCCTGCCTTCCCCACTCAGCTTCTTGGCTTGTGCTACTACCTTAATTGTTACCTGCTAGCCTACGTAATAGTGACAGATAGCACCAGTAAGTAATGATATATGTGGACCTGGAATAACCTACCTCCTTTCATTGCTTCTAGGTCCGCCACTAGAGCAGGACAGGAAAATCTGTTGCCTTCTAAATGTTGTTGGATTCCAACTTCCATCCACCCCAGCCACAACAACTAGAGGGTCACAGATTCCCCAGCCCTGTGGCAGAGACATGAGAGGTGTCAGTTCACATGAACAGGGCCTGACTTTGTTCACCAAGGTGATGCCTACAGTGAGACATGTATATACCTACTCCATGGCACGTTTGTCCTGTATATGATTCCATCAAAATTTTGGACATTGTTCTGTGGCTGCTTTAATGTTCCTTTGCTATTGCATGTGTTAGTGAGGTGAAGGGATATAATCTGTGTTCTGCTTCCTAGATTCTGTATGTTCTGGAGTGCCTAAAAGTACAAACCTAATTTGTGTGCTTGTTTGATAATTGGGGTAGGCTGGCTGGCTTCCTTCCTTAATAACTCAGAGTGTGTGAGTGAGAGTGAGTGACTGAGTGTTAGACAGTCATTTTGGAATGGTTTAAAAGCAGTCACTGGCAACTGTGGAATCTGTCATTAGAGGTTTGGCTCCTTTTAAGGTTTGGCTGCAAGTTCAAAATCATTGAACGTTTGGTTCCAAGCTGAAGTTGCAATCATGAGAGCTGCTTCCCATATTACTGTTCCATGTTTCTTGGGAAGTGGCCACAAAATAGATGGAGATGTGCATCATCTCTTTAATGTGTAAGGAAACAGTTATGAGTCTGAGGTATGCCTGCCATGATCGTTTATTGAGGAATCAGATCCAGGAAAAGCTTCAACACTTGATTCTGCAAATTCTATAAGCCAGTCCTAGCTGTGTTGTGCTAATACAAACAGACTTATGGGCAGTATAACTCGCTCATGCGCACGATGGATGATTGGATTATGCTGTCAGCTCGATTCTTTAGGAATGTACACAGAACTAAAGGTTGCTTTATGCTTTGGTTGCTGCTTGCTTTAGACTTGTGGCATCTCCATGACTACTTGGCTGAGCATGCTATGTGTTGACATGTTGCAATTGCTGGAACTGATGATTATGCTCTTTATTTTTGTCAGCTTTTAAGGGCATCCTCAGATCACTTGCGCATGAGAGTGACCAAATTCCTTTTTAACTAATAAGGGTTTGTGAAACATCACATAACTGCCATTTTACTATTTGTTGCTATCAACAATTTCTACAAAGCCCACCTTGACAAAACTCAGCCCTATCATTTTTATTTTACCACACCAAGATACCACAACAGTCATCTGTTCTGTCAGATTTCTTTGAATATATGCATTCTCTGATTTGCTGTGAGACAATAAGTTGGCCAGACTCATGGGCTTGAAAAAAGGAATGTTAGTCATCAGGCTATTCCATTTCCATGGAAATTAAATATGGGATGATCTTTCTTAACTCCTACAAATGGGTCAAAAACAGATACAACCGCATTTCCCAAAAGATGTTGTAATAGGTGTTATTAAGGAAACAGAAGTCAAAAGCTGCAGTTTTCAAGTGCGATTAAGACAGGAGGTCACTTCTGGACTACTTGTTTAATGAGATTTCAGCCTCATTTGTTTGCAGAGAGATTATGTTGGCTATTTAATGAGCATTCATCCTGATTTATTTGTGGGGAGGCTAGATGGCATTGCATCAAAGCAAGTGTTATCTCACCGTTGCATCACCTTAACAGAAAAAATCCAATCTTTGCTTAAACTGTGATCCAACTATGTTCAAGCTGCACGTTTGTAAATAAGCTCAAATATTACAAATGCCAATAGCTTCCAGTGACATGCTTCCACATAAAATCAATCAGGCATGTGATACTAGAGGAACGTTTCCACTCAGGAAATGAGTGGGTGGAAAGTATAACTTATTTCACTGTTTAGAGGGAAGCTCATACTTAAAATATGTAGTTTTAAGATTTTGCCTGAACTGGTGGAAAAAAGTTGTTCTTAAGCCTCTGGCAGTGCTGCAGTCTCCCCACTTCTAAACATCAGGAACCATGTCTGTGTTCGTTTGTTTGTTTGCTTACTCACTCAATTTAGCATGCAAGGTTTTCCGTAACCAAGTTATTTCATAGAACATAGTCCTCTGCTACATAATTAATTGCCTAGAACCTCCTTCCACAACCTAAAAAGAAACAAGTACAGTGGTGCCCCGCAAGACGAAATTAATTCGTTCCGCAATTTTTGTCGTCTAGCGAATTTTTCGTCTTGCGAAGCACGAAATCCCATAGGAATGCATTGAAAATCAATTAATGCGTTCCTATGGTCAAAAAAAGTCCAAACAAAGCCAAATTTGGTACAACAACAGTTTATTAACTGCTCTTTAAAGTCACACATACTGTAAAGAGCAGTTCAAAAATTGAAGGGAAAATAAATTAACTTTATAAACATGACAGAAAAACATTTAAAAATCAACAAAGTACAGTATACAGTACATTTTCTAAGACTCTGGGGGACCACTTGAAGAAGGCTCCTCTTCCACTCTTTGCTTCTTGGTCAAGAACCTGTCCATAGTCTGCTGCTTTATCCGCCTTTTCAGCAGCTCCCTGAAATACGACATGACCCTCGTATCATAAAAGTTCCCAGCGTCATGTGCCACGTGCTTCTCATGGTGGTGTAGATCTGCAAAAGTCTGCACCTCCTTCCACCTCTGGCAAATGTCCCTCAGTCTTTCGGAGGACAGCCGTTCCTCAGTTGCTTCCTCCTCTTCCAGTGAGGCCTGCTCCTGCGCAGCCTCTGCCTGCAGTTCGACCAGCTCCACGGTGGTCAGCTCGTCGTCGTGCCCCTCCACCAGCTCGCAGACGTCCTCCTCCGTGACCTCCAGGCCCATGGTCCTCCCCAAGGCAACAATGTCCTGCACCACTGTTGACTCTGGTGCATCAGAGTCACTTGGTGCCACACAGTCCGGCCACAGGCTGCGCCAAGCGCAATTCAAATTTCTCTGGCTGATCCCTTTCCAGGCCGTGTTGACCATCTTCAAGCAGGTGACGATGTCGAAGTGGTCCTTCCAGAATTCCCGCAGGGTGATGGTGGTGCAGTCAGTCACCTCGAAGCATCGCCTGAAAAGCTCCTTGGTGTAGAGTTTTTTGAAATTGGCGATGACCTGCTGATCCATCGGCTGGAGCAGTGGCGTGGTGTTAGGCGGCAGGAACATGATGTTGATGAAGCTGAACTCCTCCAACAAGTCCACCTCAAGGCCTTTAGGATGGGCAGGAGCATTGTCCATCAGAAGCAAAGCCTTCAGCGGCAGGTCGTTGTCCAGCAGGTACTGCTTGACAGCAGGGCCAAAAGCAAGATTGACCCAGTCCACAAACAGCACACGTGTGACCCAAGCCTTGCTGTTGGATCGCCACATGACACTCAGCCGCTCCTTGTCGATCTTGTGTCTCTTGAAGGCCCGTGGGTTCTCCGAGTGGTACACCAGCAGGGGCTTGATCTTCAGGTCGCCGCTTGCGTTGGCACAGAAGAGCAGGGTCAGACGGTCCTTCATGGGCTTGTGGCCAGGCAGCCTGGACTCCTCCTGAGTGATGAAAGTCCTTTTGGGCATCCTCTTCCAAAACAGCCCGGTCTCGTCGCAGTTGAAGACCTGCTGCGGAACGTAGCCCTCCGTCTTCACAAGCTCCAGGAACTCCGCTGCAAAGTCTTCAGCCGCAGGAACATCAGAACTGGCAGCCTCTCCATGCCTGACCACGCTGTGGATGCCAGATCTTGTCTTGAACCGGTCAAACCAACCTCTGCTAGCCTTGAAGACTTCTGGCTCGGCTGAGGTTCCTGGCTGTTCCCGGATGAGGTCAGCATGCAAGGCCTTGGCCTTCTCACAAATGACGGCCTCAGACACTGTGTCCCCTGCACGCTGCTTCTCTTCTATCCAGATGAGCAGCAACTTCTCGACCTCCTCCAGGACAGCTGGGCGGTTCTTCACGATCCTGGTGACTCCCTTGGCTGCATCAGTCGCCATGATCTTCTCCCTCATCTTCAGGATGGTCCCGATGGTCGATGGGTTCCTGCCGTACTCCCTGGCGATGTCCGTCACACGCATTCCGCCGTCGTGCTTCCGAATGATGTCCTTCTTCATTTCCAGCGTCACCTTCTCCTTCTTCCTCTCGCCGGCCACCGCAGCAGCAGTCTTCTTGGGTCCCATGGCAGCACAGGTCCTACCTTTGTAAACTCAGAAACAGAAGAAAAAAAAATCAGTGATGTGCTTCAAACCCAAAAAATACAAAAGCACCCAGCCACCCACCACACAGAAATTAAAACCCAGAACCAAGGCCTTGAATCCCAAGCACCCCAACCCCAAATCCAAAATCCCAAAACCCCCAAAAAAGTTTTAAAAGTTGAGCTTACCAAATGGATGAAAGAGAAGTTCTGGAAAAGCTTCAACAATCAACCACCGAAGTCCTCAGGAACCTCAAATGGCTGCAAAAAAAGTTTAGGAAAAGCTTCAAAAATCACCAATGTCTTCAAAAACCTCAACTGCTCCCACAGACACGCACCAACCCACCCACAACACAGAAATTGCAAACCCCTCCTCAACTGCTCCCCCAGCCCCTCCCCTACTGCTGCAAACCCCTCCCCAACTGCTTCCCCACCCAGACAAAAAAAAATTTCAAAAAATAACAACATGGCCAGCACTCAGAAATTCAAACTCAGAAAAATTTTCAAAAAAAAACAACCTGGCCCAATGGTCACAGAAAATCATAAAAATTCCAAAAAAAACCCCACAAGCCCCCAGATTTCTGCAGAAACCTCCCCCACTGTTCCCCCAGCCAGCCAGCACTCAGAAATTCAAACTCAGAAAAAAAAATTGAAAATAAACAGCCATGCCTAGTGGTCACAGAAAATCATAAAAATTCCAAAAAACCCCCAAATGGTCCCAGATTTCTGCAGAAACCTCCCCCACTGTTCCCCTAGCCAGCCAGCACTCAGAAATTCAAACTCAGAAAAAAATTTTGAAAATAAACAGCCATGCCCAATGGTCACAGAAAATCATAAAAATTCCAAAAAACCCCCACAAGCCCCCAGATTTCTGCAGAAACCTCCCCCACTGTTCCCCCAGCCAGCCAGCACTCAGAAATTCAAACTCAGGAAAAAAAAATTTGAAAATAAACAGCCATGCCTAGTGGTCACAGAAAATCATAAAAATTCCAAAAAAACCCCAAATGGTCCCAGATTTCTGCAGAAACCTCCCCCACTGTTCCCCTAGCCAGCCAGCACTCAGAAATTCAAACTCAGAAAAAAAAATTTGAAAATAAACAGCCATGCCCAATGGTCACAGAAAATCATAAAAATTCCAAAAAAAACCCAAATGGTCCCAGATTTCTGCAGAAACCTCCCCCACTGTTCCCCCAGCCAGCCAGCACTCAGAAATTCAAACTCAGAAAAAAAATTTTGAAAATAAACAGCCATGCCCAATGGTCACAGAAAATCATAAAAATTCCAAAAAACCCCAAATGGTCCCAGATTTCTGCAGAAACCTCCCCCACTGTTCCCCCAGCCAGCCAGCACTCAGAAATTCAAACTCAGAAAAAAAAAATTGAAAATAAACAGCCATGCCCAATGGTCACAGAAAATCATAAAAATTCCAAAAAAAACCCCAAATGGTCCCAGATTTCTGCAGAAACCTCCCCCACTGTTCCCCCAGCCAGCCAGCACTCAGAAATTCAAACTCAGAAAAAAAAAATTGAAAATAAACAGCCATGCCCAATGGTCACAGAAAATCATAAAAATTCCCAAAAAAACCCCACAAGCCCCCAGATTTCTGCAGAAACCTCCCCCACTGTTCCCCTAGCCAGCCAGCACTCAGAAATTCAAACTCAGAAAAATTTTCAAAAATAAACAACCTGGCCCAATGGTCACAGAAAATCATAAAAATTCCCAAAAAAGGCCCACAAGCCCCCAGATTATCGCAAACCCCTTCCCAACACCAAGTCCTTGAATCCCAAACACCCCAACCCAAAATCCAAACCCCCCCAAAAAAGTTATAAAAGTTTAACTTACCAAATGGATGAAAGAGAAGTTCTGGAAAAGTTCTGGAAAAGTTTTGGAAAATCTTCAAAAGTGAGCAAAGTCTGATAAAAGGCTAGCAAACCACGTGCTAACAGTTGCTCCTCGAAGCCAAGTCGCAACTGCAGCTGCTCAAGCTAAGCACCCTTTGTTTTAACGGTTTTTACACAAAGGAAACAAAGTCGCGAGACGTTTTCGTTTTGCGAAGCAAGCCCATAGGGGAATTCGTCTTGCGAGGCAAATCGCGGACGAAAAAACCTTTCGTCTAGCGAGTTTTTTGTCTTGCGAGGCATTCGTCTTGCGGGGCACTACTGTAATGTCATCAGCCTGGTAGCTGAATACTACCCACATTTTGATTTTGTCAGTGTACAATAGGTATGATATATTTTTAAGTGGGTTCATGTATAAGAAGGAATTTGCTATCCTCTTGAGAAGTTGTCCTAGCATACACTTCAAAATGTATTGATACAACTCTATAGTGCCAATGTACTTCCTCATTAATACAAAATGGCAATCACTTATTTGAAGTGAAATCTCATCCTATTTCAGTATGGCTGCATCTATACTATCATACCACTATAGTATCATACCACTTTAAACAGTTATGGCTTTCCCCAAAGAATCCTGGAAACTACCGGTAATTTGCTAACAGAACTGTGAGTTGTTAGGAGACCTAATTCCCCTCACAGAGCTACAATCCCTGGAGTTCCCTGTGAAGAGACATTGATTATTAAACCCCTTTAAGAACTGAAGATCTTTGAGGAGAATGAGGGTGGTTTATCTTGTCTGGCTGTGTGTAAGAATCGAAGGCAAAGTCAGAGAAGAAGTTCCATTGCACAAGAATAAGAACGAGACCACACCTTGGATAGAAGCATAAAGTTTCACTTTGGAGGTGTAGGAATAGGGTTTGTGTCTAGTCCAGCACTCTTGTCTGTGCTCATCCCCTGTCCTGCCCTGCCCTGCCTTGCAAATTGCAGCAGCATTGAGAAAACTGCCATCCTGGACTACAGTGGGAATCAAAGTTGGCACATGGGAATGTACAGCAATGGTTGGGAGGGTTGGTGGGACAAAAGACCCTATTTGAACTTTTGGTGGCCATTAGTTCTTTATCCCAGAGTTCAGAGATGGTGAACTAATCAAGTGAATGATGTGGTTGTACACATGAGTTTGGACTTTTCCTTGATCTTCAAACACAAATTCCTTATGACTCAGCTTTCACTTTTACTAAGTCTGACTTATCTGTGGTTCTCTTGGTCTCCAGGTGCTGTGCTTGCTTCCCGCGCCGTCCTTATTGCCCGCAGGCAATGAGGATCCCACTGCATGTTCTAATTCCATTGATGAGATGTCAAGAAACTACCCCAAAAGATCATACATCTTTTGGAGTGACCACACTGCAGGAGAAATAGTATATGAGCAAGTCAGTCACAGACTGGAAGCTATTCACTCAAATTCTTTCCAGCACTGGGGTTTCCCACAAACCACCAGGATACAGACTACAGCAAATCTTTTCTTACTAAGGTTAGCCTGTCATCTTGTAAAGTGAATATACTGAATTTTATGGAAATGGCTATGTTATAATAATAAAAATTTAAGTTTTATTATTTATACCCCACCCATCTGACTGGGTTTCCACAGCCAATCTGGGCAGCTTACAGAATATATAAAACATAATGGAACATAATAATAAAAATAATTTTATGTTGCATCAAATAGCAGCAATTTAATCTATGGTGGATGAATGAACACCCAATCCTTTTTACCACTGATAACGCCAAGCAGTGACTTTTTGCAATTGTTCTATTCTGGTCTTTTGGATGAGCCTACAGAGCACAAGAGTAAAGTGTTGCAGTGCCACAAAGCAAACAACTTGGGCAGCATACACCCCATACATTTAAAGCACATTGCAGCAGAACCAACCCAAGAATGCTGAGAAGGGAACATGGTGCCAGGAGTGCTGGCAACACATTTCGGAGCTGTAGCAGACACAACTTGCAAGTTGTGGGAAATCTGTATGCCCATGAGAATGAGTGTTTAAGACTGACATTGGGTGGCATCCAATTGGTGCCCAACCTCCCACACCACTTTCCACACTGTTGCGGAGTCTCTCCCTCAACTCCCTGGAACTAGTTTTAAGGGTGTGGGGACACTGAGCTGCAGCGGTGAGGAGGAATTGGCAAGAACCACCTTCCCTTTTCTTCCACTAACAAAGGCATATTCTGGAACAAAAGGTCTATTGTGGAAGCAAAGGCAGCATACATCTTCCCACCCAGTATATGTCAAATCTTCATCTCACCTTTTCACCCTAGCAATTTACTATAATTATTACTGTAGTTCCACAGAATAATTTCAATAGTTGCTTGTAGTCCACAATGTCCATTAACTGACTCAGGAATCCAATTTTTTCTTCATAATTTCCCCAGTTGTGTAATCTTTTCCAGATTTTGCAGCATGAGAAACTTCATGGACTTAACACATATTTTTTTTAAAAAAACCTGTTGTTCAAACACATCCATAAGTTTACTGAGCATGATGCAGCTAATAAAGTGGAACGTGTAGAAGTTTCTTAGCTGCATGCTAAGGCTGCAAATACTGTACAGTAGTACCTCTGGTTAAGAACTTAATTCCTTCCGGAGGTCCGTTCTTAACCTGAAACTGTTCTTAACCAGAAGACCACTTTAGCTAATGGGGCCTCCCGCTGCCGCCGCGCCACTGCCGCATGATTTCTGTTCTCATCCTGAAGCAAAGTTCTTAACCCAAGGTACTATTTCGGGGTTAGCGGAGTCTGTAACCTGAAGCGTCTGTAACCCAAGATACCACTGTATATGCACACCTACATCTGTGAAACTTACTTCCAAGTAAACGTGCTTAGGATTGCATTGTGAAAGAACATTTTGTATATCAGCACCAGTGCAGTAAAGCTAAAATATTGTTATGTACACCCTAATCTCCAAGTAGTGAGAGATTTCAGGGGACCCAGTCCATTGGGTTTGGTTTCCTCAAAATAAAGATTTGATTTGATTATTTAATTTCTATCCTGCTTAATATATTTAAAAGATCTCTAAGCAGTGTACCAAAAAACTGAAGCTACAATAGACAACTTAAATAAAATGTTACAAAAATAAAGAACTACATATAAAATGTTACATTAGTACAAATTTACGAATATATAGAAATCAATATCAGTTCATTTTCCTTCTGACACACCTTCCCAGTTCCAGTTACAGCAGTTTTGGTAAGTTTCCCAGGGGGTTCAAAGGATGGGGAAAGCCCCCCCCCCTTACAGTTCCACCTTCTGTTCTCTCCTCTTTCTCCAGCTGGGTTGGTATATGCCCCACAGATTTAATGTCACTGCATTGCAGTGGATAATTAATTTGTTGTGATCAACAGGACAATTAATTTGTTTTGATCAAACCAGATTTATATATCATCTAAGTCAGTAATTCCTAAATGGCTTGCCAGAGCACACCAATGTGCTGCAAAGGAACCGTAGGTGTTCCATGAGAAACTGGTTGATTGATTTAAGGCCCCTGTTTGCTCAGTGTACCATTCCAGGATAGAATGCCCATCTACTAAGCCAAGTGGATGCAGCTGAGTCATTCAATCATCTCCTATAGAGGTCTGCACCAGAATTACCCTCAGAGGAGGCTGCCCACTACATCTCTACATGAGTTATTCTCTGAGCTAGCCTCCTTCCAATCAGGTGTGGGCTCTGTATTGGGTAGATAATTCTAAAAGTGAGCCATTGAATAGGTGTCACCAGTTTTAATTAGGGGGAAAATTGTTCCCCAACTATTGGATGTATACATCATTCTGAATATTATGTAGGCACAGACAGTCTTGAAAGTAATGTAGCTCTCTGCTGAAATTAATCTTGGAACATATGGGTTTTCTTCTTTGTGGTTCTTGATTGCTCCCAAGACAATTGCTTCTAAAAGAAGGGAAAATGAATCAGAAAACTAAACTGTGGGATTAAGAACAGATTTTGCAGAACTATATTGCTCCTAAGTAACATGCAGCAATACCACATTATCTTTGGGTTCTGCTTTTTCGTAATTCAGCCCACATCCTTTACGCTGCATAATCATCTTGCATAATCTTCTTGGGAACCATGCTCAGTAAGCAACCTTTCTAGTAAAACTAGAGAAGACAGGGGAAGCCACATTTTGTTTAATTATGTGTTTATCCCAATCATATGTGAAGTGGGGGATGGGGCGATTTTTAATGTCAAAGGGGGGTGTCTGAGTGAGGGGATCTGAATTCTCCCCCTACCACAGCCTTACCCAACTACCGTTCATCACCCCAGGCACCTTTCCCCTGGCTCACTTCTGCTTTGTAACTGGGGTTGATGGGCTGGGAGATCAGGTTTCTCTGGCTGGGTTCACGCTCCTGTTTACTGCATTTCCAGGGCTGGGTTTTTAATTCGTGTTCACATGACATAATCCAAAGCGCCCATGTGTCCTGTATTTTGTTATAAGATCCTACGGTTTGATGCATTGTTTCTCAAACCAGCTTCACAATGATTAGAGTTCTTGTGCCTTTTCTATTTCCCCTCTAACCAAGGTGTTAACAGTTAGGGGAGAAGTCCTATACTGTCATACCTTGGGTTACAGACGCTTCGGGCTGCTTGATTTCAGGTTGCGCACTGCGCCGAACCCAGAAGTACAGGAACGGGTTAATTCCGGGTTTCAGCGCATGCGCAGAAGCGCCAAATCGCGACCTGCACGTGCGCAGACGCGGTGCTGCGGGTTGCGGACACTGCGGGTTGCGGACACTGTATAATGTGCTGGGGAGGAATAGAGAGAAACACAACTCATGCCACTCATGGGTATAGCCAGGATTTTGGTTGTGGGGGGCCAGAACCTCATATTTGTATTTGAGTTGATATTTACTGATGGGGGGGCAGCTGCCCCCTGCCTCCCCCTGCTATGCCCATGCTGTCACTCTAAGAGAGTGATGTGAACCCAACCTCTTTCTGCTGTTGACCCTTGTGGGGCATGGGAGCTCTCTGTGCCCACTGGAGCTCTTGTGTCCATGAAAAAACTTCACACTGGCCACAGTCTGGAGAAAATTTCCAGATGACCCTCAGAGTCCCTCCCAACTCTACAAATCTATGTTTCTATGGCTCTGTGCTGTTGTCTCCAGGATCAGAGGCAGCATACCTTTGAACACCGATTGCTGGAACCACAGTCAGAGGGGACTATTATGTTCATGCCCTGCTTTCAGGCTTCCCAGAGACTACTGTAGCAAATTGGATGCTGGACTTATATTATATTGAACATATCATATGTTCCTATATTTATTTTTTTTATCTGGTGATTACTTAACACTTTATGCAGAGTTTGCAAACTTGACTTTCACTATGTGAGATGATATAATGTGACAGGAAACTTCTACCAATGAATATCAACTTCAACTTTGATGGAAATGTACTAACCTAATTTGAGACTGGGCATAAAATAGGCCTCATTCTGTGATAGGAATGTTGATGCACTTTTATCTTCTGTTTTCCTGATCAACTCTGTTTTTGATACACTCTTAAAATTGGTAGAAATTCAGCCAGCATTGGCAAATTCCAGGATTACCACTACCACCACCAGGTAGTTGCATAGCAACCTCATAAACAGGATGCATGATAATATCAATCTTACTCTGTGGGTGAAAGCTACAGGCAGAGGGTCCAGAGGTGGAGCTACTGCACCCGCCATGAGCGGCGAGCATCCCAGGGGGCACCACCCATGGCAAGCGTCCCAGGGGGGTGGGGGCGGTGTCACCCCCCCACCGCACTCCCCTTCCTCCACCAGTAAGAGGATCAACTCCCCATGAAGTTTCAGCTGCAAGTGAGTGCAACTCTATATGATTCTCAGTTGTCTGCTTTCATCCAATTTCTTCTCACTGTATTGTTGTTGTTGTTTAGTCGTTTATTGTCCGACTCTTCGTGACCCCATGGACCAGAGCTCGCCAGGCACTTCTCAAATGGCGGAATGCAAGGCCCAAATGTTACACAACTGTTGTTTTCATTGCAAGTACAGAGTAGGGAGTATGCTCATATCTGTTTAACTAAGATTATTTTCAGTTGCATTCAGCTAAGACTTCTTGGCTATGTGTGTGATTTGCAGGAGTGTCACTCCCAGATGACCTCAACAGTAAATTGCTGTCATAGTTTTGGAGCTGTTTTGAAGCTATTGAGAAAGACTGCTAATTCTTACTGCTAATTAAATTATTCCATGGTGCCAATAATACCACCGCAGATAAACATGCACAGGTTGCTTAGACCAGATTCTGTGTAGCGGAGGACACCAGTAGGAGGGAAATGACAGTTTGTTACATCAGGGGGAGTTTTCACATATAAGACCATACTACAAATGAGACTTGGTGTTGAGTTCATATTATACCAGTGCTTAAAGAATGTCACTTATTGCTAGTCTATTTCCAAATGCAGCTCAGTGAATTTTCTTCTGACTTTTTTGTCTCCCCGCCCATCAACCTAGCTGTGTATTGAGATCATCAGGTGAGACTCACCTCAAAATGACCAGCTGGGGTTAGTTTAAACTTGTCATTGTCATTGTAAAAATCAAGCAAGCCATAGTTAATTCCCTCTGTCGCAGAAATGTAACACCCATTACTGGGAGGAATTTATTCTGCTCTTTGTGGTATGTGGGGTGGGGGACTGTGCACCATCCAAGTCCTTAAGCAAAAGTTCTAGATTTTGCTATCAGTATATTTTGTTATACTTGATTGCTTTTATCCATCCACCATAATTTGTTTATCACCATCATCATTTGCAATTTCCAAATCAGGCAATATTCTTGGGAGCATTTTCTTTGCATGATCTTGGCTTGCAGAATTAAATCATGGGAAATACTATGCCCTGCTGTGGTTATTGTCACCAGATTTTCCTGCGATGAGTCTCCTTTGGGTATTTTTTTTAAAAGATGAGATGTGTGGCATTATTTTCTTATGCTTCTCTGATTCATTTTGCTTTATGTTTTCTGCGTGGCTTTCTCACTACTTTTCTTCCTTCATGTTGAATTACCTTTTGCAGCATTGAGTGTATTCAGCTGTAACTGTGTTGACTTTGTGAAATCAAGTTTTGAATACATCTTCCTTGAACCATCCATAGCTAAAACCACACAAATGCCTAATTTTATATTATTATTACTGTGACACTGGATGTCTTTCACTACCATCCTCACCACTGTCTGTCACTGATTGAATTATTTTTGTTTATTTTTTTAAAAAAGAAAAACCATGCGTCCAGTATAGTGTAGAGAGGGGCTTTCTTCTGGTTCAGCAGCTGCTACACTTTGCCACAGAGACAGGGCTTTGGGCTTGAGATCATTCTAGTAGACTTCTCCATCACTCCTTCTTCCACCAGTTTAGAGTAATCCCCTTAGTTTGTAAGGGAATTACTAGAAAAACTGATTTATTGGTGGAATGAACAAATCTCAAAAGCTAGGAGTCTGAATGAAGGCCCAGCTCCTTATCTTTGTCCCTCTTTAGGTAGCCTCAGCACCTCTTCCAGTTTCCTAATTCCATTTGGCAGCATTTCCCCACAACTGATTTCCATCATTCCCCTTGTATCTCCTACACCTTCCTGCTCAGACCACTTGACTGCCACTTTGTTTCTCCACTGCCCTGGCCCAGAGCCAAGGCAATTAACAAGCCCCTGTGGTGCTATCATTTTCTTAAGGGCTCAGCCAACTAGTGATGGCTGAGCAGGAGCACCTTGCTCATGGACCTCACTGACGCTTGCTGGTGTGAAATAGCAGTGGTGGTTTGTCAGAACTCCACTCCATGATTGGCCTCAAGAGAATCCTGAAGGGTGGGCTACCCTACTGCCTGCTCTGTGTACCCACTGAAAAAATGTCATTGATGCTATTAGCAGCTTCCCTTTTAGAGAATAGCCAGTGACAAGAAAGAAATGGAGATTAAGAGCTTTAGGGAAGAGGTTTTTTTGGACTGTGGCGCATACGCAGACTTATGCATATTTACATACTGTCTGTTTTGGCCCTTAATTTAACAGTTAGGCTAAATGAATGCTGTTTGCTTCTGTTTATATCTCCAAAAGCAAAGCAAAGTGAAAAAAAGCAAAAAGCTAGAGACATAGCTAATTTTTAGAAAACTGAATATTCCACGAGAGTGGGGGGGTTCATGGCACCAGCATTGTTTAAAATATTTTAATGTTTTAGGGATTTATTTTTAAAAGGTCCTTTGGAAAATACTAGAGGGTAAGGACGAGCCTAGATTTGATGAAGTGGAGATGACTCAAATCCTTCCACACATTCACCTCTCCACCTCAATTGTCCTCTTATGTTTCCGTTTGAACTATCCTCTTCTCTTTGGGTAGAAAGATCCAAAAGGCAAAGCAGAGGAAGAATGTAACTGAAAGGTTAGAGGAAATTGAGGGGCCCCTCGCTCGTCTACTCTATTCTCTCTCCTTATTATGCTGTTGTCTCTCAGGAGAATGAACTGTGTGACTCAAAGGGTGGCAACGGGGGAATCTCTCTTTGTGCATGCGTATAATTGTCGGCAACTCTGTGCTCAGTCTCTAGATTTGTCTCCAAATCTTGCTTCTTTGTGATGACATGCATTAAATAATTTCTAAACTAGGTCCTAACAGTGGGGGAAGGGGGTAGGAATGTGCATAGCTATCTCAAGCTTGAGATAGTGAAACTTCAGAACCTGGAAGATTAAAATTCAGTATTTATTCATTTATTGCACAAAATTTCTATACCACTTGATTGTAGAAGTAGTTTACAAAAAAGATGAAACAAGAAAATCATCTCTAAAAATTTTACAACTGTTACGGAAATTACGGGGGCGGGGCACATCTTTAAAGTTAAATATTACAAATATTATGCCTGAATGTATCATTTCAACTTGACAGCTCAGGGAAGTTACCTAGCTTTAAAAATAATATAAAATCATCTCCTTTCCCAGTTTCCTCCATCCCAAAGCTATTTTCCCCTTGAAAAGGGACTCCAGGAAGTTCCCAGAGGTGACAATTGCTGGGCTCATTGTTAGCCGAAGGAAGCCAAATCTCATCACCTGACTCGCCTCAGGCTCCAAACATGCAAAGGAACTTCTATTGTACTTTTGGGTGGTGGGTACTTAAGACATATTTGTCTATGCTAATCTTATACCTCAGTCTTGCCCTGCCATGTCTGCTTATGCTAATCTTGTACCAAGGACTTGTCTGGGCATGTTTGCCAAGGTTAACCCCTCCCCTTTTGTGACATGTCAGTGATGTAGCAATGATGCTGTACGAACTGTATTCTGGGATATGGTGGGAAAGTTTTAAAAGTCTTTGTCACCCCATCCTCGGGGTTCAAATTTGCTCTTTGAATCTATTGCGCAATAAACTTTGGTCTACAGCTATTTGCTCTGGTTGGCTGGACTCCTTCCTTTGTTCTGCAGGGACCCGCGGGCTCTACCCGACGAGCTGGATGACTGAGCAGCCTCACACCTAGATTTTTTCCTTAACAACAACCATAATTTAAAACATACAGAAAGAAGACAAAAAACAAATGAAAACTTGCACAACCTTTCTAAGCATCTGGGTACCTTGTCTAAATAAGAATGACTTCAGCAGGAGCTGAAAAGAATACAGTGAATGTGCCTGCCTGATCTCTATAGTCAAGGAGTTCCAGAATGTCGGTACCGTCACACTAAAGGATCAGTTTTTTACAAATGCAGTGCAGGTAGCATGTGGCACCTGTAAAAGTGCCAGTTTCCATAGTTCAGAGCAGTTGAATGGGACCATATTGGATAAGACGATCTTGTAGGTAAACTGGAGATTTGTGGTTTTTTTAAAGTAAGTTTCTGTACCTCATTCTATGGAGAAAAACAAGCACAGACTGAGGCTCAATGGTAGGGTTTAATCCCAGACTTCTTCAAGTAGGGCTAGGAGAGACTCCTATCTGAAACCCTGGAGAGTCACTGAAACCCTGCTAGTCACCAAGCTAGATGAATCAAAGGTCTGGCTCAGTATAAGGTAGCTCTGTGGTGTTCCTAACAGCAAGGACAGGACAGGGGTTGATTAGGAAAAGAAAAGATTGTTTAAAAAAGAAGCTGAAGCTGAACAACCACACAAAACATTTTACTTTCTAAGAGCTTATAAGATAGTTCTGCCTTTTAAGACTTCACACACACACCACACACACACACACACCACTGAAGACTGGAGAATGTTAGATGAAGTGAGAGCATTCTAGGCTAGCCCTGCAGCTCTTATTAAGCAAATAGAGAGTGCTGGGTGGAGTGAAATCACTCTAGCCTTCCTCCAGATCCCTTCCTCCCACTCTTCCCATCTTGGCATGCATGCTCATTACACGGTGTTGCAAAATTGCAACATTTCAGAGACACTATCTGGCTTTCAGAGAGACCGTTCGGAGCTACAAATCTGCACAAATATCTGCAAATTGATTTAGGGCAAACTGGGCTGCCCTGTAGTGATTTGTTACTACTTCAGCCCAATCCAGTTATGGGTCTGGGATTCAGCGGAATCCAGTGCACAGCCCTACTCAGTAGAGTTTAAGAGAGAAACTACATTCTTATCTGCAACTACAGCTATGTAACATTCCTTTATGGGATGTAACAGTGACAAAGTTTCAAACCTGGATTCTTGGAAAAGGGTTGACCAAGTCAAAGGTTGCTGAGGGGAAATGAGCAATTATGGCAGTGTAGGGAGGTTTAAATATATTTTGCTGAAGAAATTGTTTTAAGCAAGGATGGTAAGAATGAGTTGGGAAAGAGAAGATTTGAGAGAATTCATTTCTGCAATGCTGCTTTGCCTTGCTTTATATTATGTAGATTGCCTTGATAGAACTCTGTTCATTTTCGTACAATTGAGCTTTCAAAGAGTTCACTGAGAAGTATCTCAGAATGTGAGGTGAAAGACATGAAAGCAGAGATTACAGTTCCAGAGCTTTCTGCAATTAATCTGGAAGTTTTGATAGTGCACATGTAGAGACAGGTTTGTGGTTACCATCTGAGATAAAGAGAGCAGGAGTGTGCAACAAGACACCCTATTATTTGAAAGAGAACCTGAACTTTTTCTTGCATCACTTTAAATTAAACTGACTGGTTCAGAATACCAGAAAATTGCTCTCATCCATTTCATATTTGCTCCTTGATTCTTATGTCTTAGACCATTTTCACATGACACCCCTACAATGGCAGTAGTTCTTGAAAAGACTTCAGTTGCCAAGAGTTTCTAGTCTGAAGCTCTAACATATTATGGAGCATATTGGGATGACAGAGTAAGATGAGAAAATAAGGAAAACCCTTTTCTTCAACTTGCTCTTTGCTGCTAATCTTGTTCCTGCTGTCACCACTGGAAAATAAGTAAGGGAACGGCCTTTGGACTAGCTCAACAGATTAACCAATTTGTTTCTGATTTATTCTGGAAACAAATCAGTTCACTTCCACGTCACTTTTTGGGTAGCAGTATATATTACACTTCTCTTTTTTCAAAAGAAAATGTACTTCTGCCATTCTGTCACTTGGTTTCTGAACATAATTCCTTTGCTTTGTTCACAGACACCATGTATGGCATGACTGTTTTTGTTGTTGTTTTTTGGTATCTTATTTTATTATTTATCTTAATCAAATTATAAAGAAAACCATTCTGAAAAATATTTGTGCCTTTTCCTGGAACCTAAGGACTTGGTTATTATCATAAAGTGGTGTTTTACACATTATTTAGGCTGCATTGGGGGTAACAAGAGTCTGACATATATTGCTCTGCTTATGTTATAATTTGTTAAGTTAACAACACAAACCCCTTCCATGCAGTCTGGCAAGAAAAGAAAGCATTTCAAATCTGCAATTTTCTGATGATAGGTAACCCTGTGCCAAATATCATTATTGCTGCTGCCAAGGGATGGCAGAATGAATGCTTCCACCAAAGCAATCTGATAAAACTTATTGAAATATTGAATCAAATGCATCTGGGCTTTTCAGAAAGCATATAAAATGAATTAAACAAGCTACAGTTTGTTGGAGTGAACATTGTGGTAACTAAACCTTTGTATAAACTATAGCTTGAGTTCTTTTGGGGGAATAACGCTTGAGAGTTCAGCGTTTGGTCATTTCAAGCGCAGGTTCCCATAAAAAGTACAGCATAATTCAGTGTCAAATTAAAGGACTGTAACCACATACCACAAGCCTGAATTGCTGCCAGCTAACTTCCTACATGCTGAATATATGTTGCTGAAGAGATGCTAAAGTAATATTTAGCTTGGATGGTGTCTTTGTTGTTGCTCATGCACAACTATTGAATAATGATTATGATAAGCAGTGTTGACTGCAAGTGTTTGGGTCTAGTGCTCCTTTGGGGATTGCAGCTGTGTAAACTACAGAGCACACCAAACGTATTCCGCTAAGGCATGATCACAGTAGATGTATCATTGTGAGGGGGAAACTTTGGGGCAAAGCAGACTGGATTTCTCTGTGCTTTTAGGAAATGGAGGAAAGAATACTCATCATACCTCATCATTCAGGGCACCTCCAGATTCATCTGAATCTGTACCCTTTCACCTTTTCAGCCTCTGGACATGCTCTTAGTCCAAACCTTAGCAGAAGGGATCTAATTCTGATTTTTATTCTGTAACGCTGCTTTCTGCCTCTCTTGTCACCAGTGAGAACCATTGGGTCTTTCGTTGTGTCTGTCTTAGATGATGGTCACATTGCACCAGACATCCAGCTCATTCATCTCTTAGAGAGGCCAGCAGAATTTAAGTGTGCATTATTTTCCTTGGGCATTATTCAGTATAAACACCTGATTCATAGTGACGCATACCTGCTGACGCCAGTGTATGAATTTCCTGCACAAATTGAATGAATGATGCTGAGTCTCTCCCCCTCCATGTTGCTTGAGTCCTGCCTGCTGCCAGAGTCTGGAGTAATTACATGAAGGACAACACGAGGAATGAGAGGAACAGGAATGAGAGCATACAGTATTCTGCATGTGTAGCTGCTCACTGCCCCACTCAGTAGGAAACTCCAAGGAAGCTACAAAAGCATCTCTTCCAAGTGTCATGGCTTTTAGTGTTATAGCTGCTGTAGGCGAACCTGATTTTCATCAGGACTATGGTATGTGGGGAAAGGGCGACTGATCCTTTCCTCCCACACCAAAGTGCCAATTAAAATCATCTCCCACAACAGCTATTAGCCTCACAGGGTAAGCTCCCATAAAATATTGAATTTTGGGGCTAATAGCTACTACATATTGCTGATGGATTTTTATTAGGACCCAGCTGATGGAAGAAACTGCTGTTCCCTATGCAATGTGTTGCAAATGAAAATCCCTCCCACTATCCTCAGCAGTTCATATACTACGTTTAGTGTCACCTCTGGTTTGCCGTAAGAGATTTTTTAATTATTATTTTAAGGACTAAACAGGAGGCCAGGATAGCTAAGTAAAATTTCTACATTCTGGGACAGTGTTCCACTGTATATTACTGTATCATTAGTTGCCTAACACAGAGGTTACAATCAAATTTTATAATTTATAAAATTCCATCCAATAGCTGGGTGAAGAGGAAAGTCTTAACCTGGTGCTGAAAAGAGGTCAGTGTTGGTACTAGGCAGGTCTTACTTAGGAGAGCATTCAATAGATAGGGAGCCAAAATGGTTTTCTGGCATGTTGCCACCTTCCGAACAATTCTCGGGCAGGCGGGTAGCAATTAAGAAGGGCCTCAGATGACACATGTTGAGGTCTGGGATTATTCTTGTCAGGAGATGTGGTCAATAAGGCATATAGCAGGTGTGGGGAACTTTTAGCCCTCCAAACGTTTCTTTATTTTTCTTTATTTGATTTATATACTGCCCTTCATCAAAAGATCTCAGGGCGGTTCAGCAAGCAGGACCAATAGTGAGGGATGATGGGAGTTGTAGTTCAGCAACATCTAAAGGGCCAAAGGTTGTTCACATCTCCTTTATGGTTTAAAACCAGCACCTTGAATTGGTCCCAGAAACATATAGGCAACCAGCGTAGATGTGCTAATACTGGTATTGTTAGGTTAGCTCACCTAGTCCCCAGCAGCAGTCTGGCCACTGCATTCTGCACCAGCAGCAGTTTCTGAACTATCTTCAAGGGCAGTCCAATACATAGCACACTACAGTGATCCAATATATAGGCTACCAGAGCATAAATCACTGCAGCAGTCTGTCCCTGTCCAGATAAGGGTGTAGCTGGGCTTCCAGCCAAAGCTGGTCGAAGGTGCTTTGCTGCCACCAAGGCCACCTGTGTCTCAAGTGACAGAAGAGTTCCAGCAGAACCCCCAAACCTCTTCCTTCAGTGGGAGTACGATCTCATTTTGAACAAGATGAACTTAGAGCAACCACTCACGAATAGCATATCAGTTTTACCTGGATTGAGCTTCAGTACCAATTGCTAGTGGAAGGACAGCAGAATCAAAACAGGTATCCCAAATCAAACCTGTTTTTGCTGAGTGTGTTCATATAATATTAATAATAAACACAAGGGATAGAGTACATGTCAAACACCATCACATTAATCACCTGCTAATGGGCTGCCCCAAAGTATCTCGCTGCGGACCACAGGAAACAGGATGTTGCAGTAGCTTAACCTTTCGCGTGTGTTGTGTTCAGTGGTGGAAATCACACGATTAATGTCTTAAGGGGTTGAATCAGTTTATGGGTACCAGCCGTCCCTTTCCTATTTACTCCAGAAGCAATTGAGGGTATTCCACTAAAATACATATTAATGTGAGTAAGTGAATATAGAGTTCAGTGAGTTCATGAGTTGTCTGTGGTGTTGTTTTCCTGAGTTTTCCCCAGCAGTTTATGGATGACGTAATTTTCCCATGATGTGAGCAGCTTGCTTCTGTGCTGTAATAATCGCCATAGGGCCCTGCTATAGGTCAGTGATTGGGGGTTTGCTCATTATGAAGAAGCACAACATCCTGTTACCAAAAATACATTTTTTTCTATTTAAAAGCATGCTACCCTGACTGCTGAAATTAAGAGCTTCCCCTTCCGAGGTTCTTAGCCTCCGGATAGACTTCCTGTGACAAGGATTGTGCAAAAGTGTCACTCCGTGGTTGCATACACGACAGCTCTAAGAAGAAGCAGAAATAGAGTTAGATTTGTTTTGCAATTCTTGCAAAGGGGAACACATTCTATGGGAAGCTTGAGCTTTCGTGCTGCAGCAAACCAAAGTAGTTTCTCTTCTTAAGCAATACAGAAATGTTCCCTTTCATAAAGACTTCTTAGGAACATGTAGCGGATCATACCAACCTGCACTGCTGTCTCAGTGTTTGGTGTCTCTTTTCTATACTGGGTAATTAACTCTTTGTTATTGTGAGTGTTAAACCTGCCCCTGGTGATTCCAGTGTCTGGAGCATGTTATTTTGCTTTGACAAACTCCTAACCCTGGCCCATGTTGCTACTGCTGCCTATTTACTTTATTCCATCGAACTCCATGGAAGCCATTGAGAACTGATACAGCTCTTCTCTGCATATCACCCGTGTGTTCTTCTTCTTGGCTATGCGACATTAAATAATTGATAACTATTTCTCGTAAGCAGAAATCTCATTTTCTGCCTTTTTACATCCTTGGCTGCTTGCACAGCCGCTGTACTTTCAAAGCACATTCAAAGTGCATTATTTCCTTCTGTAGCACCCTGCTTGTGGTTAACGCTTAGCTGGAATGAAATATTCAACGCAGCAATAGAGAAATTAAAATAATAATTTATTTGTCAGACATATGGTTACCAAAGCTCTGCCCTTCCAGCCCTGATGGCCAGCACTTATATTCCCTCAGCCCAGCCCCCTTGCTCCTCCTTTGGCTGCCTCTGTCCAATCAGCCTGGTTGAAATTCCTATTGGCTGTTTGCTAGAACCAATCATAAAAGATACACCCATTTCCTATTACGTTTTATGGGAGACAAGGAGCTATATTTCCTTCTATCCATAAATGGCAGACAAGTAGCCATATATCTTACATTTACCTTGACCAGGCACCTTAATTACCAGATAACCTTTGGCCCCTGTTGCCCTATTCACTGCAAAACAGATGGCTAAAACAGATGGTGCATGGTTCTAATTTTATCTTAAACAGAGATCTTGGGTTCACCTTCTCACACACCATCAATGAAATAAGAATCTAACATAATAATCTAACATTTATTACTTTCTAAATCCTTTGCATACATTTAAGCCAATATATTTCATACATAACATATATAGATTTTTAGAAGAAAATGAACTTTAGTAAAAGTTAAGTTCTCTAAGTTCTCTGAAGCTTCAAAGCAGCTTCAGAGAGAAGCCTCTTTCCCTAGTCCAGCTGCTGTTTCTATTTGCCCTTTTAACCTTAGGAAAATGTGGCTCAAGTCTTCTGTTAAACAATAAATTTCACTATTTACCAACTCTTAATTGTGTCTTTGCAGCTTGATTGTATTCTGTAATTTGTATGGTCAGTGTGACCTTTTGCTCCTAGCCTGTAATTTCCTTTTACAAGCCTGAGGCACTTGCTTATAGATCAGTGGGGCCCTGTTTAGGAAGATAAACATCTGCCAAAGCACCCAGCTGGTTTCTGCCTGGCATGAGAGATACAAAATATTTACAAATATATTTTTTTAAGCTCATTTTAAAATGCAGATCTTCATCAGATGCCTCACTTCAAATAATTATGGACACTTTAGTTCATTAAGAGTTGCTGGGAATTGTAACTCTATGAGTGGTAAATTACAGTGCCTAGTATCCTTTGAGGGAAAGAATGTGCATATGTGATAAGGTGTGTACATAGCCTTTATATAGGTAAAACATAAAGCACAGTTAGTTCAAAACACCAGAAAAATGTATCAAAATGCAATAATTGTTTTAATGCTGAAAACAATCTATTTGGAATGAGTAATCTAGAACTACATAAGGTACAAATATCCTTTTGTATCATATTCTGGGTGCTTTCAAGATTCCCATGGAAGTGACTTGTCTAAACTCTAACACAACAGCAAATAATTTTTTTAAAGGTTGAAGGGATGGGATTTTAGGAAAGGCTTGGTCTGGAGTAGAAAAAGGAAAGATCACTCAACACACCCACCAACCCAATAAACCCTTTGGAACAGAAGCCACCTGACACTGCTCCTAAGAGAAAGAGTGAGACAACTTTCACAGAGAAGAAAATTCACTGGAACAGTTCCTGATTATTTTCTTTAACATTTCTTCCACACTGTGATCCCTGGTAAAGTCACTCCCTGATTGCGAACTACACAGCTGTCAGTCACAAGATGAAACCCACTCATCTCTCTCCCCTTCCCCCTAGGCTAGTGTTTTCTTTTCATGGAGAGCTTGACAGAGCTTCAGAAATTTATCAGACTTGGCCAAAACAAATTTTTTTAAACACCCCACTAAGGTAGGCCTGAAGCCTTGAGACCAGCCTGCTTCACCTTTGATGATTTTGGACCTGTCTTGTCATGTATTTGGCAACAAGCCAATTATCTCTGAAGTGGGAACATTTCCCTCAGTGCCCCTTCATTCCCCGTTCTTCCAGCAAATGTGAGATTGTTGTGACTTAGCCTATTTTTCCACCCTCAGACATGAGGAAACTTTCTTAACTACCAATCTTAAGCAATACCTCCCACTCACCAGAACTGGGCTTCAAACTATTTCATGGGGAAGTATAGAAAATATTGTCTTTTGCTGTCACCTGCTGGGGAGAGTCTGTCACCACAGCAGCTGTTTCTTTAATTCAGGACCGATATAACATTTGGGGTGTCTGTTAACACCTGTTTATAAGTAAAAGCAATCGCTTTAAATAGCACATAGTTTAATTTCATCCATGAACTCATATTTGCAAAATGCGTTTGGAAGAAAAAACAGTTGCTTCTGAATGAAGGGGAAGCAATGTTTACATAAAGGGCTATGCTCTCTGCTTCTTAACTATGTTTGCTTTCTTACTTAATAAATAGCCACCAGTAGCTGAAGCTTGTCCAGTTCAGCTGCATTCCTTTGAAATGAACACATGACAAGTATAGGTGCTGGCTGTTGGAATTTCTGTTCCATTATCAGGCAAGAACACTTTGTCCCCTTTCTATTCACAACTGAACAGGGATAAGTGTATGCCCAAATATATTTTAGCTGTGGTCAGAGAGCCCGCTGGTGCTTGGTTCTTGCTGGGTGGCTAGCTCCAGTTTTGGCTTCTTTCCCAGGTCACTTTCTCATGGGCACCTTTTGTGTAATAAGGATTGCTCTCTTTTCCTGCCTTCCAGGCTTATTAAAAGACAAAGCAGCCTTCAATGCCAATGCTGAAATTTGCAGCCTCAGGGGAGTTTTCTGGCCAGTTTTTACAAGCCATGAAACAAGGCACACTCCTCTTAGCATCCGAGGCACAGAAGGTAAACTTGACAGCAATCTTTTATTTTTTTAATTTGTTGACTTTCTATCCCACTCTTCCTCACAAATTAAAACAAACCAAAATATTCAAAAACAGTCAAAACATTCGCTTAAAACATCTTAAAAACAGTAGCAGTTAAAACTTTTTTAAAGCAGTAGGATTTTTTTTAAAAAAAAACCATCATCATTATATGTGCTGATTACTTTTGTTTCCCCCTTAAACTCCTCAGGTTAAAATATCAAATCCCTTGCATTCAAAGTCCATTAATGTCAGTGTGCCTCCTCTATGATTTAATTGGATATCACCCTAATAGATTTATTCTGGCGTAAGCTTTCATGGGCCCAAGCCTACTTCATCATCATGCCAAAGAGTGGTATCCACTAGCCTGCAAAGAGAATAAATACCTCAAATAAGACGGGGTTTTGTGCTGTGCCACCCATGCTGTGATCCTGGTAACCCTATGTGTAGAAGCAAAACAGCATCAAGGTTAACATACACTGCATATATTGTTTGCCTGTGACTTGACCAAACTGCGGGAGGCAGTGGAAGACAGGAGTGCCTGGTGTGCTCTGGTCCGTGGGGTCATGAAGAGTCGGAAACGACTAAACGACTAAACAACAACAAATCACCCTGCAAAACAATGAAGCCTCCTTCATGTGTTACTCACACAGTAATGGTCTCCACGTGTTGAAGGGGCAGTGATGGTGACACCACTGGCCCCGTCCCTCAACATACAGGTGATGAGCAACTGCACCAGGTTTAGACATCTATACACATAGACTTCCATTCAGCTGATCACACAGGGTCTTTGCTGAATGTGTGGACTCTGGGGATAGGACAAGGGAGCTGCATGGCATTGGTGTTGGACAGCACAGCCCTGCTACCTCTTCAACACATACAGCCCCCTTCATATCAGTGACACGTGAAGGGGATTTGTATCTGCTTATATGGCAGTAGAAGGGAGCAAGAGGGTACACATCTGCCCACCAAGTAGCTTTCTCCCTACATGCTCCACTCCACTCTTGGACCCTTGGAAAGAAAGGCACTTTTCACATCTACTCTCACCCTCAGAAAGACACATTGTGCCTTCTTGTCCTCTCTCAATATTTGTTTCTAGTGCTACCACTGTTTACAGGTGCTCTACTAAAACTCAGATCCTGGACATTTTCTGAGGCTTAACTGAGGCTGTGTTCACACTCCTGTTTACTGAGCACTCACTGCATTTCAGTGCTGGTTTTTAATCTGTGTTCACATGGCGTTATCCAAAATGTATATGTATCCTGTATCTTGTAGTAAGATACTGCTGTTTGATGCATCATTTCTCAAACCAGCTTCATGCTGACTGGAGTCCTGAAACCATTCTCTAACTAAGGTGTGAAAACATTGGCATAGGGTAAAGACATCCCCGGCCTTTCAAGGTTCCCCTGTGTGTACACATAGAGAAACAAGTATGACACTGATGAAACTGTGCTGATGTGAACAGCTCAGGAGAAAAGAATTGTGAAAGTCACCAGGGTGGGGGACTTCAGTGCACTCTTAAGTCGCTAATGTGAACGCAATATTTATTACTGCATTGTCCTGTATAGTCTTGTATCCAGAAGAACTGTGTTCAAATCCAGGGACGCGGACTTATAAAAAATATTGGGGGGGGGCCCCCGGGAAAGCTCATGAATAATAAATAAGCTCATGAATATGCAAATAAAGTGGCGCCGCCTCCTCGTGAGCGAATAGGGGAGAGCGTGCTGCGCCTATTAATCAGCTCCGGAGCGGAAATTGGGTGGAGCTTTTGCTCGGGAGGGAGGGCAGGAGGCATGCAGCCCGACCCTGTGCATTTTGGGCTAGGGGAGGGGCGGCGATGGCGCTCTGCTGGAGGGGCGCCGGAGATTATTGGGGGGGCGGAGCCCCCCCAAACGAATTTTTGAGGGGGCTCGGGCCCCCTCAAGCCCCATGGAGTCGGCGCCTATGTTCAAATACCTGCTTAGCCCACCACAGAGATGCAGTAATGGGTAAATCTGTTCCTGCTGATGTTCCTGTTTATCATTCTGTTGTTAATTTGACAGCCAGTGTTTTGCAGTAGTTCTAGAGTTGTCCTGGGATCAGAAAGACTTGAATTCTAGTTCTTACTCAGCTATAAAGCTTACTGGGTGATCTTGGACAAGGGTGCTGAAGACAGAAGACAGTTCTCTATTTGCAGCACTTTCAGAGAACAACCCTCTGTTTGAAGGAATCCAAGATTGTGCAGTCCAAGTCTGATGTAGAGATAAAGAACCCTAAGAAAGGAGAGCCCATTAACTATTAGCATTTGGACAGTAGACTGAGCAGCACATAGGTCACCTAGTGACAGTTGTCCTCACTATAGGGAGATGTATTTCTATTTACATTTTAGTAATTATTTCTAAATTTGCATCTCTGCATATAAATTAGCATATGCAAATATTATGCAAAATCATATCTTCTTTTGCTTACTTTTTTGGTCGTACATTTCCTAATTTCTGGCAATGCATAAGTGTAAGTTAGCAATATGTTCTGCTGCTTTAGGCTGATGCTTGGTTTTACTATACCATTCAAACACCTCTTCATCCTTTCATTTATTTACACACACCCATAGTGATGCCCGAAGCAGCTTGTCTCATCCTGCAGCATGGCAGGGCTCACCATGGTCAGACTAATTTACTTTGCAGGCTAAAACAGGGTCAGCTCCAGATATGCTGCTGTAAGGTCTTTTTGAAGAACGGACATGCTAATAAAGTGATTTTTTTAAAAAAAGCAGCCGCCTACTTTATCTCCTGCATCTTTCAATAAGCCACCTGATAACTCATGTTAACAGGTATGATTGCTTACTTGTTCAAACACAAATCTTCTACATAAACCCTTTGAGTTAGTATTAGCCACACCTAGACATACAGCTTGAGACAATGGACAAATCTTTTAACACTGACATTCCGTGTTTGCACAGGCAGCTCCTACAGAGTTGTTCATTCTTTTTCAATCATAAAATCTGTCAGTAGATGTTCACTTTCCCAACTTCTGGGACTTCCCCTTCAGTTTCTGTCAACTTTCCCCTCAATAATGTGAGGAATCTACATATAACTTGATGAAGAGTATGCATGGTCATAAATGTGAAGGTGCTGCAAAACACAAGTCTTCCAAGCTCCACAGACAATAGGTTGTTGTTGTTGTTGTTGTTGTTGCTGTTGTTGTTGCTGTTGTTGTTGTTGTTGCTCTTCTTCTTCTTCTTCTTCTTCTTCTTCTTCTTCTTCTTCTTCTTCTTCTTCTTCTTGTCATCATCATCATCATCATCTTGATATATTAAAACTCCAGGCTGAACACAAAATCATAAATGAAATACAACCAATACAATTATAAATAATTGTAAGGAAAAACTAAACAACAAACCAAGTACAGGATCTGAAGTTACTATTTGTCACAGCCTCCATATATGTCTGACATGTCTAACCCTGTTCCAATAAAATAAACTCTAAGCTACATTAATATTAACATCCTGTATTTTTAGCTGGTTGAATAGTTTATTCCTTTCAATTTTGTTGTATTTCTGTTCTATTGATGCATGTTATTCTAATGTTGAATTATGGAATTTCAGTCCTTATGGTTATTGCTTTGAAATTCACTTTTGGATGATGGTGTGATGTATACATTTTTAGAGCCACAAACAAAATTAACACAAGCATTGTTTGGAATCAGAGAGTCTTCAGAAGTGTTTTCCTGGAGTTTATCAGATCTCACAGAACAAGTAGTCTCTTGTTGGACTAAATCAGTGTTTCATACATTGTTGTTGTTGTTGTTAAATTTCTCTTTCCCCTGGCATTTATTTACAGTCAAGTGCTACCTTTGAAGCTAATTTTATTATAGCACAAAAGTACTAAATTACAGCATAAAACATCTCCTAATGTGAAACACATTGAATAATGATTCTCCTGCCACCTAACATTAAATTTTAACTTTAAGTAAGTGTGTATAGGATTGCATCCAGTTTCAAGGAAATGGCCACAATCCAAGAAAAATCAAAATCAATGATATTAAGGATGTCCATCTTTGTGCTGGAGCTTCGGCATTGTATTAAGCATCAACATAAAGCATCAACATAAAAAAGCTTGTATCTTTATTTGTCCAGATAATGAAACTGCTCTATCTTTAACATCTTAGAGCACCACCACCAGGTGGAAGAAGGTATCATATGTGTGTTAGTAAAACATGCTAAAATATTAAAATATTTCTTTTAAAATACAGTATCAGGCAATATTTTGCTCAATTTGCTTGACATACTATCATGAATCACAACTTTGTGGTTGTGAATACAGAAAAGTAAATAATCTAGAAACCTTCAATATTTTAGGAGAGTTAAATCATAATATGACCATGTCCTGGCTTGAAAGATCTGTTCCTTTGCATCTTCTTTTCACTTGGTTTATTATTAACTCAAAATCTGCAGCCACAGAAAATATTCTCTAGGCACAAACTAGAGAAGGCTGAAATGAATGCGACTTGAATGCTTAACTGTGGGTGAATGTGCATTTCAACAGAATTTAGGCATGTTTTTCTGGATGTATCCTCAGTCATGAAATCTAAGGTTAATTTTAATGCTCCCCCAAATACTTCTTTGTAAAGTGTATTAATTAATTTACAAAGGTCTGGTTTCTGCTTAAATTGAACAGGAGATTAGCATCTTATGTTATATGATGTGCCCAGCTGCTAAAATGTAATTCATACCAAATAAAGCAGTTTGTGGTCTTACATATTTTATCTTACAAAACTTTTGTATTTTCAAACTTTTAGTTTCAGTTTAAATTTTACAGATTATCACCTGGGTGTTAAAATCTGTAGACTGGTTTGTGCTATTGTAGCTGCAGAAGCAACTCGTGTGAGGCAAATGTATGAAGTCTGTTTTGCTATGGTGCCTGTTATTTGCAATCTGGTTGTGGAAAGTTACTGCTATCAACGAGATGTACAAGTTTGTGCTGCTCCTTAAGTGAAATACTAGCTGGACTTTTGAGCACTGCCTAATCTAATCTAATCTAATTCTAATCTAGCCCAGACTGCAAGATATTTACAACTTGTAGATACTTAAACTGGAATAGAATCCAATTACTTGGCAGTGTAGGGAGGCCAAACTGAATAAAGTACTGCATGCAATTAAAGCAACTACAATATTTGGCTACCATTCTGTGGCTCCTCTGCTTTTTAGCTTCTGGAAGAAGCAGCTTGTGCAGTCACAGGTGGCTAGAGCCTCCATTTCCTTATTTATCACCTTGGTCCAGAAATGTGAGTTCACCAGGTTCTGCCAGCAAGAAAAGGGTCCCCAGTGCCATCATCATTACCTTTGGTGACAGCAGTGGCGTAGCGTGGGGGGTGCAGGGGGCCCGGCCGCACCGGGCGCAACATATGGGGGTTAGGGTTAGGGGGCGCAAATTACTTGCCTTGCCCCGGGTGCTGACAACACACGCTACGCCACGGGGTGACAGCAGCAGCTGACATATTCTACTAAAGGTTCCTGGTGAACTTGTGGAAGTAGGAACTCCCCCACCGCCTTTGTTCACTGGCATTTTATTTGCCCTCCTTATCTTGTTCTCTTTATGGCACTACGCTACAATTCTCTGTGTAGTTAAGTAACAATTTGCACACATTGCATATATAACAAAGCAGCCAGTAGTGTTCTGTTCAATGCAACTGCTACCCAGCATGCTGTTTTGGACATTGTTCCCCAGATTCTTTCAGAATGTCCCTATTGGCTGGGATTCAATCACATACTGCCATGTTCAGGTTGCACAATTAAAGTTTATTCGGCACTCTTGTGCATTGTTTTCTCCTGGTCTAAACCCAGAAATTGATTGCATGAAGGGTCTGTGCCCACCTGAGGAATTGTTGTTGTTGTTGTTGTTATTACAGCTACAAGACACTCCTCAACACACTCTGCCCGTGTCATGAGTGCTTTGAGCATCCATAAATGACCAGGTTCAAAGGCGGCAACCCTACGGGAAGGACGGTTACCAACCTGTGCAACTGCTTGCCAAGTTGATGCTGTAACAATTAGAAGGCAACGGAGCCTTCTGCGAGTTGTTGGGGACGCGAGCCAAAAGGGGTGTGTGAATCTGAGCAAAGCACTATGAAGCGTGTGGGCAAAAGGGAGAATAAAAAAGTGGTACGGAGAGTCGGAGGCTGGTTTTCTTTCTTGTAAAAAGAAAACATTTTCTGAAGATGCAAGGTGGCAGCTTCGTTTCGTGTTCCCATGAAGAAACGGACTCAAAAATGTATTATAAAGTGAAGTCATTTGCCCTTTCCCTCTTTTAGCGCCTTGACTTTAGAATCCTAGAAACTTGGGGTGGTTCTGGTCATCCGTGCGCCCGCGCGGGCGGTTTCACGTTGCCTTTTAAGTCCACCTGGAGCTCCTCAAGAGAGTTGGCTACAGGGTTAGGGGACGGCGAAGGAGCGCCAGCTGCCTTGGGCACGGCCAAATAAAAAAAAGAAAAAGGGGGTCGGCGAGTTAAAACAAGGCGGCGCTTGCCCTCAGGGCGCCGGGCTGCGGGAGGGCGGGTGGTGAGGCGACGGCGGGGAAGGTAGGAAGGTGGGTGGCTGACTCGTCGTCGCTAAGAGCGAGCAATCCGCGCACAGCTTCATCGCGGCCCTGCCTTCGCGAGCCTGGCAGAGCAGGACGGAGGAGCCGCCCAGCGCGGCTGCTGCCCTAGAGGGGAAAAGGCGGAGGCGGGAAGGAGAGCAGCATGGCGTGTTACAGCGGGGAATACGTGGTAAGGGGGCCACCACTCGCAGTCGGCAGGGCGCTCAGCCTGAGGGGAGGCGGGGGGCGGGAAGGCGGCGGCGCTGACAACCTCAGTGGCGGGAAGTCTCCTGAGGGGAGAAAAAGGCGGTTTCGGCTGCCGCTGCTCCTCCTGCTGCTGTTTCCAGGCGACCTCCGCCTGCTCCCAACGGCCCCCGACGAGGCGGTCGAGATACCCCGCCAAAACTTTCCACTTGAAATTCACTTTTCTTCCTCAAGACTCCCATGGCGGCGCGTTTCCCGTGGGCTCTGCCGCCTCCTAGGCCGACAGGTGCATTGCTTTTATCTCTCCCGGAGTGAAGAGGCCTCTTTGCACGCTTATCTTTTTGTCACCACAAACGGCACATATTAAGGGGCCGCCACAGGAAATAAAGCACTAGGGGGTTCAGAGCATTTCTGATCTGGGCAAACTTCTGTGACGGTTCTCCCTCAGGGATGGTTCCACAATAGTGTTCCTCTCTGGAATCTGGCAGTGCAGAAAAATGGCAAATCTGCCCTGAAAGCATTCTCTAATGAAAGGAAGTAAATCAAAATAAATAAATGTCACGTAGCTGCTGGCTGTGCTTTTTTATACTGTGCCAGCAAAATCAGCCCTGGTTTTATCTGTCCCAGAGGAAGCTATCTTTGGAGTGTTTTGTTTTTGTTTTTTTTGTTTTTGTTTGGCATCATATATTCGGGAAACATGGGGGAAGATAGATGCCGCCTGCAAATGATGTTGATGCAGGTAGCGAAGTTTTCATGACATGTAATCAGATCATAGTGTAAACACACCCATCTGAGAAATACTACATACCTCTGTGCAGTCATGGGTTTTCATACTAAAGTGAATGTAAATGTGTTTGTATTTGCCTAGAATGGAAAAATAAAGTTAATTAAACTGTACTGTGAGACAAAGTTTCAGAGAAACATAATATCCATACAGTAGTTTACATTGTTGTGTATTGACCAGTGAACAGGAGCTCAGAACCAGAGTGTGGAAATAGAGTAGATGTTGTGCCAACACAAGTTTAGTTTCCCATTTAGGTATGTCTATACAGTATACACATGACCGGAAGCTGTACGCCGGCTCCCAGTAAAGCGAGATGAGTGCCGCAACCCCAGAGTCTGCCACGACTGGACCTAATGGTCAGGGGTCCCTTTACCTTTACAGTATACAAGAGTGAGAAAACTAAAAGAGAAAATTTGTGCTGCCATTACTCCTGTCAGGCCTTGTGACCTGTAATATTTCCCCACATCTTCAGAGAGGTAGGATGCTACCATGGATTGAAGGCAGGCACTGGATGAATTGTGAGAAATGAATTTGTGAAGTGAATGGCCCTTATAGACACACCTTTTGTCTCTGGGTATTTATACCTGCTAACTACTACACCTATCAGAATTTTCCCAGGTATTTCATTACTTAGAGACAATGCATGCATTTAATAGAGTGGTGATTGGCACATTATGCAGAGACTAAATTAAAGTCAGTGGCATAGATTGCCACACAAGAAGACATGTTGGCTACATAAACTTGTCTGTGCTCTGCCTCCACAGTTGGTGGAATGCCAGTTGCTTGAAACTACAGGACGGGAGGGTACAGGACTCTTGTGTTTGTATCCAGATTGCCGGTTTCCCATGGGCATTTGGCTGGCCACTGTGAGAACAGGATGCTGGACTAGTTGGGCCGTTGGACTGATCCAGCAGGCTCTTCTTATGTTCTCTAATTTTTAATGCAGCATAATCACATCTGAACATGCATTGTGAGGTTTCACTAAATGCACAGAAGGTGGAGAGCTTAAAAGCTTTTTTTGTGCAAGGCTTTTCCAGCATGGAATACTCTCACAAGATCTCGCTTAAAAGCGCTTTGCCTTGCTCGGGCAATGCCAACTTGGCATGTGGCTCCAAAAAGGTAAGAACACTCACACAGGGGCCATTTTCCAAAGGGGTGGGTCAAATATAAACATTTTTGCATATATGTGCCATCCCCAGAACATGACTCCCATGCAAGACACAGTCATACTGTATATCCATTATATAATTGCATCATTATATATATTTAAAATTCCAGGTTTCTGAAGATGGGTTACCTGAACCAAGAAAGTGGAGACCATTGATGTATAGGAAATGCACAGACCCCATTTGGTTGATGATATTCTTTCTCTTTTGGTCAGGTTTGGTAAGTACCATAGTATTCCTGATGAAATGGGTGGTATCCAATGAAACAGTTCTGCTAGCACAACAACTTTTGGCTACACAGTGGAACTTCCCCTCCCTCTCCTTTCCCTGTTCACCCCCATATTCAGTAACTTGAATATGCCAGCAAAGGCACAACAAAAATGGGTCAGCTGCATATTCTGGCATTGCAGGGTGTTGGACTAGATGATCCTCAGGGTACCTTCCAACGACAGTTGTATGATTCTGATTCTATGAAAGAAAAAGACCTATCCAAACAACTTGTTTTTCTGTTGTGAGGAGGCAGGGAGAGGGTTGTTGACAGACAATGGGAAACCAATCAGATAGTATACTGGGCTTTTCAGTTTTCACACATATGCATAGATATTGAGTGTTGTTGAGCTCATGGGAATAAGTGCTAAGATGTGTCCTAGAGGATTTCCCCAGGGAACCACTGTTATTATTTATGCAAAGCTCAGGCTCAGTTCTGTGTGAGGTAACCTCCTTGCTGTTGTGGAAAGAAGGAGTTCTTGGCGGATAACAGTGATTCTTATGGAGAAGAGGCCTGCTTTGGATTCCATAACAGTGTGACAGGTTTCATATGTATTCTCATAGATGTTTATAACTGGCTACGCTATAACAGCTGGAGCTGCAGAAAGACTTGTGTTTGGATATGACAGCTATGGAAACATATGTGGTCGGAAGAACACTCCTGTGGTCGGTGCACCATTGTCGGGACAAGATATGACGGATAAAAAGTGAGCATGTTCTTATTTCAAAAGGCTGCAGTGTTATCAAAAGCTATAGCAAATAAAATCAGGCCTTTGGCTGATTAACATTCTATTTCCTTTTAAATGTGTTTGTTTTCGTTCTTGTTTTTTATTATGTATTTTGTGTTCTCGTTTCATATTTTTATGTTGTGATCTTATGCCTTGTGATCTTTGGATGAAGGGCAGTATAAAAACTGAATAAATAGTAATAATAATGATAATAGTAAAATGTAATCAGTCAGGAATACATAAACGATGCCTAAAGTAATACCCTAATTGTAAATGCCAATATATTGACTTCAATAAGGTTAAGATATCCTATATATTTTAGCTGTTTACAAATTTGTTAATTATTTACATCCTGCTTTTTGCCATGTAGGTCTCAAGAGTGACTTACAGCAATAAAAGATGCAATATATGACATTTAAAACAAAAATGAAACCTCCGAAATGTCGAACCTCAATAATTTTAAAATCTCAAATTATATTTTTAAAAAAGGATTCCTTGCTCCCAAATCACTGAAATCCCCTAGGACAAATATTGGGAACCTGAAGCCTAGAGACCGAATGTGGTCTTCCAAGTACTTCTGTCTTGGCCTTTGGCCTCTCTAAGAAAGACATGCCCTTATTCAAGCCACATCCGCCCGCAGCAGGACACAACACTCATCCACACTGCCCCAGAGCTACCAGAGTGCTTTTGTCTTGTTGAAATATGTCACTGAACTATGATAACACCTATTGCTTGCCTGGATGGAGGGATGTTTGTGGCTTTTGTGTGGCTGTGCCCACAGTTGCCTCTGGCCATGCCCATGACTGACATGTCGCTCCCAGATGAGAGAGAACATGTTCCTTGGGCTCAAAAAGGCTGTTCTAGGGTGTAAATATTACTCCCTACTGGATCAGCAGTAGACTTGACCTTATATTTTTACTGCAATAAAACTGTATTGTGTTCAGGGAAAAAATATTTATTTCTATTTCGTAAAATTTATATGCCGTTTGATTGTTTTAAAAAAACCCTCAAAATAGTTTACAAAAAAATCACTTTTATGTGTTTCTAAATTTAAAAATTGTTTTGTATAGGAAAAACAGGTTGTTGGAGAGGCAAGGTGAAAATTTAGTTGTTTGTTAATGCGAAGTTTTCTTGTTCTCTCCTAGATTTGTTTTCTTTTTGAATTCATGTGATTTGGAAATAAAAGATCTCAAAATTAATTCAACTGCATTGTGTGTATCGAGTTGTCCGCAGGAGCAGCTTTCTTCCTTGGAAGAAATTCAATTTTTTGCAAAGAATAACGGTATGTGGTAAAGTTCTTTATATTCTTTCTTTCGTAATAACCTAATCCGTTAAAAAATTAAGATTTGACTTGACTTGACGTACATATGAAAGGGACAATATTAAATAGTCATGCGGTTGAAATGCATATTTGCCATCAGCTTAATTATAGTTGTGTAGTCATGTTTTAAAGTTGCAATCATATACATGCTTACATAGGAGAAAGTCCTATTTAACTGAATGGGGTTTACTTTAAAGTAGATATGTGTAGAATTGCACTGTTAATTTGTTCAACCACTTTAGACTAGTGCACACTTATTTTTTGCTAACTAACTTCTCCCCTTTCCCAACGTATATACCACTGGAAAAAAGAGCATTCCACTTCTATATAAATGCTAAAAACAATAGTACACTACAGATTCAAAAAGGCAAACACATATTTAAAATAACAAAAAGTACAATGGCCAAGCTCCAAGAAGCTACTTTAGATGCACCAAAGGCTTAAGGTTGTCAAATGGAATTTTCTTACTCATTTCCCTGGAACGACAATCCCCTGTATGCAATTGCCCTGTCTGCTTTCAAAACTCCTCTCAGTTTCAAAAGCAATTTGGAGAAGAAACATGTGCAAAGTCTGTTTGGCATGTGGAACTACATGCTTAGGTTTTGGGGTTTTTTTGTATTTTGTCACACCATTATTATTATTATTATTATTATTATTATTATTATTATTACTACCCACCCTTTACCATAAGGTCTCAAGACTAGTCACAGCAATTAAAAAAGGTGCATTAAAAACATTTAAAAACAAATTACAGTCACAAGAATAGGGTAGGTCTTAAAAATATATATGTCAACTGCCAAAGGCCAAGGGAAAGAGATGACTCTTTGGCATTTGATGAAAACGATGCAATAAAGATGTTGGACACAGCTCTTTGGGGAGGAAATTCCTCAGTGTAGAGCTGCCACAGAGAATGCTCTCTCCCAGGCCACCCGCTCATCACACTTATGAGGGTGGTGGAACTATCAGGATGGCCCCTGAACCTGGCTGAAGGGTTGTTTTTTAATTGCATCGTTATTCTGTTAACTAGAAATACCAGGAATTTGAACGGGGAACCTTCTGCATGCAAAGCATTTGCTCCAGCACTGAACTATAGTCTGCCCTTTATCTCTAATGCATCCCTCTCCAAATGTCCTTTGGTTGTGCTGTGGTTATTTCTCCTTTGTCCTCTTTAAAGAGCAGCAATTCCCCGTTTGTTTGTACTACTTTATCCCATTTATATGACTTGTATCTTTGTGCCTATGATATTCCCCAGCCTCTACAGTATTTCCCTGAATAAATGTTGAATAATAGCACTTGTTGTAATAGTAGTAGCACCAACAGCAGTGGAAACCTTCAGTTTTTAGATAATATTCCTCCCAAGTTTTGTATGTACCTTAAGGACTATATAGTGATATTTATTTATAGACTTATATAAACAGTTTAAAAATACTCCCAGGGCTGATAACAAAAAAATAATAATAGTTAACTGGATACAAAATACAATACATAAACATTAGACAGAAAAACAGTCCAAGCAGCAGAAGCTTTAACAGCCATTAAAACCATCAGCTAAAACTACTGAGATAATATGCTTGAAAGCCTGGGCATGTACAAAGGACTTCACCTGGTGCTGAAAATGCATCAGGTTTCTTGTCAGGTGATGTGCAGAACGTGCCATCTCTATGAGGAAAACTCTTCACTTTGAGGGTGTCACAACTGAAAAGGCCCCCCTCTTTAACCATTGCACTCCTAACTTCGAAAGGTAGAGGGATTTGAAGGAGAGACTTTGAAGATGCTACTATTGTTTGGGGATGTTATTGTGTGATTGGAGTAGGTGGTTCTTTAAACACCTGAGTCCCAGGCTACTTAGGAATTTAAAGATAAGCACCAGCACTTTGAATTTTGCCCAGAAATTGACCAACATCCAGTGCAGTTGGCTAAATTGATCTCATTATGCCTGATTATTTTATAATAAAGCAAATACAAAGAAAGAAGGGGTGCAAAACCATTTTCAATATTTTCCCTTCTGCATTTTTTCTACTCTCCTACATTGGTTCAAATTGTCAGGAAGCCTGATTTTAGTATTTTGGCAATTCTGAATACTGATAAGATAGAATCCAGGCATTCTTTGCATGACAGTTTTGTAATAACGCAGCATTTTTGCCAGCAAAGGGATTGAAGATAACTCAATTCTTTCCCGCTTTTTTGTTTTGTTTTTGGGTTTTTTTATGAAGTTAAACAACTAGTGTTTTTGGTCTCATTCTAATAATTTTAGTCCAGTTCTTAAAAAAACAACAGAGTCTTAGTAAGCTAAAATAATGTTAGCACTCACATTTTTGTAATGAATATATTTCATTAGAAGGGACGTGGGTGGCGCTGTGGGTTAAACCACAGAGCCTAGGACTTGCTGATTAGAAGGTCGGCAGTTCGAATCCCCGCGACGGGGTGAGCACCTGTTGTTCGGTCCCTGCTCCTGCCAACCTAGCACTTCAAAAGCACATCAAAGTGCAAGTAAATAAATAGGTACCGCTCTGGCGGGAAGGTAAATGGCGTTTCCATGCACTACTCTGGTTCGCCAGAAGCGGCTTAGTCATTCTGGCCACATGACCCAGAAGCTGTACGCCAGCTCCCTTGGCCAATAAAGCGAGATGAGCGCCGCAACCCCAGAGTCGGTCACGACTGGATCTAATGGTCAGGGGTCCCGTTACCTTTTTATATTGCATTAGTAGCAATTTACAGTAGTTCCAAATTTAAAATGTTCCAGTTTACCTAAGAAATGCTGCAACATTCCCTGCTGAGGCTCATAACCCATGTACAAATAGTAGTGGTCATGGTGCAATCATATATAGGACATGCTTGATTTTTAAAACCTGGCTGCAAAGCATTTCCCATATTTTAATTCTCATGCTTACATTTTCTGTGTCTGATGTACAGTGATACCTCGGGTTACATACGCTTCAGGTTACATACGCTTCAGTTTACAGATGCTTCAGGTTACAGACTCTGCTAACCCAGAAATATTACCTCAGGTTAAAAACTTTGCTACAGGATGAGAACAGAAATCATGCAGCTGCGGTGCAGCAGCAGCAGGAGGCCCCATTAGCTAAAGTGGTGCTTCAGGTTAAGAACAGTTTCAGGTTAATAACAGATCACCAGAATGAATTAAGTTCTTAACCCGAGGTACCACTGTACTTTGACAAATTTTAAGCTTAAAACAAATTATTCTACATTATTGTAGCACAATGGGGTCGCCTTCTCTTCTTCTCTAGAGGGTTGGGGAAACTCCCAGAATAGATTTAGGGGTGTATGGAGGGAGGAGTGGGGTAAATGTTTCATTATGCAAGGAGAAATCATTGCACTGATGGAATGTTCACCTAAGCGCTATGTTGAATACAACCCAGCATAATTCTCAAAGTACCTTTGTATGGATCTTAAAGTTTTGAATAAGAAATTGAGGGGCGGAAAGGTGCCTAATATATGGCTTCATAATGTCTTGATTACTTTCATGGATCTGAGTATATCCATCCTGCAAACTTTAAATGTGTGGTTGACTAGATACATGTTTTAGAATGTGATAGTAGAAGTAACTCTTAGAAATAAATCTATTATATTAGCAGAATACATTTAGAATGATGAAATAATGAGATTTAAATTGTTTGTTAGGTCCCACAAAACATTCCAGAGGTGACTTACATATAGCAAATATGTATTTAACTGGTGTTTACCCCAAGAATCTCCTGGTCAGACTGCCGCTGTGTGCTCTATCTGGGACTACTGTTGAAGATTGCTCAAAAGCTGCAGCTGATGCCAAACTCACCTGCTAGATTGATTTTGGGTGTTATCCACAAGAAGCATATAACACTAATTGCCTGTGAGATCCATCATTTCACAGCTTGTTTCAAGGCTAAATTCAAAGTACTACAGCCCACTTTTAAAATCCTTTAGAGTTTGGGTCCAAGATGCTTAACATAGCATCCCCTCCCATATTTATTTGATTGTGATTAACAATCCAACACATTTAGGTTAGTGGAGAAAGCTTTTTTGGCATTATACAACCAATTGCTTACTGAAATTTGTGAGATTCAGATCCTTGGCCTTTGTAAGTAGGCTTTAAAGACCTATTTAATCAGACAAACTTTTAGTAACATGCCTATTTTGCTTTAGTGGTTGCTGTTTTTTTCTTCTACTAATTGTTTCTTTAATTTTTTTTATTGTATCTTAGTTTCATTGTAAAGTTCTTGCTTTGTTATACTGTGTGTTGGAGTGGAAGGTGGACTATAAATTTTCTAAATAAATAAAGCTAAGTTGCGTTCACATCCTTTCTAGTTTCTTTAAATGATAACCAGAATGTCTTTTTATGTGGGTTTGTTTTCTGTAGGTTCCTGCCTCTGTGTTTACAATTTGAATGTTACCGGTTGTACTTATAGTTTCAAAACTGCTGAGCTTTGTCCTGCCTTACCAGTTCCTCCAAGGTAAGGAATAACATGAATAATATTTTGCCTAAATGCTAGTTTTTCATTCAAAGCAATCAACTACTTGTTTATTAATTTTTGAGTTTCAAATCTTGGGGGGGAAGATACTGCAATTTGAATATTGTTTCTAATTTCTGCCTGCTTCTTTACTCAGTAATTCACTCAAAGTAAAGAGGTGCACTCAGAGACAGCATAGGACTCTAGCCCCAGTCACCTTAGTCTTTTGTGGAGAAGGGTTTTTCCTATTCTCTCCCCATATAGATAATTATATCTCATTAATCAATTTAATAAAGAAATAAGAAATTTAGAAGATACTCCGGATCTAAATGTCCCCAAGTAGTCTAATCCACGCATGCAGAAACCTCTATAATCCCAGTTTTCTCTGGCAATGTATTGCTGTTTATATTGTAGGTTCAGTGAGAGCATGGTTCCCCTTCCTCCCTAAATTTAACAATGTCTTTGAAATGCTAAACCCAATGTCTTGTCTGTCTGTTTGTTTTAACCTTCTAGTGTGTCTTTCCCATTGTTTAATCGATGTGTTCCACGAAATGCTAAGTGCTATTCCCAGTTTGCTTCTGTACTGATAAATGTGGTTAATGAAGTGGATATTTTTCATCGGATTCTGGGTGGGATTATGGCAGGAAGAGATACAGTCATAGGATTGTGCTTCCTTGCACTAGGTAAGCGAATAGCTTTATTATATATATATATATATATAATATCATTGCCACATTTCATTTAAGAAGTGAACTGCATTTATTATAATTGTAGTTGAAGTTGCGGAGTCTTATTTAGTATATTGCACTATATTGTATGTCATTGTTGGTCAGGTAAGAGTTAATTGCAATAAGGGGTGCAATTTCCTGAAGACCTCTGAGGAAGAATATTCTCTAATATTGGGTTTAGTTATAGAATCCAGTGATGTCTGCCTGATTAAGCAACAGATCTCCACTTGTGCACTAGGACTTCCCCTTCCTATCCTACACACTAGGCTCTTGCATGTCCATCAAATCTAATCTAGCTGTTCCCCAACCTTCTGGAGCAGATGTTGGGGAGGTAGAAGGGTTGCAAAGTAGAGGAGAGGAAGGAGTTGTGCCCTTGCACACCTAGAAATCGTGTGAACAACATGGATGTAACCCTCTGTCTTGTGTGGAATTAATATGACTCAGTGGATTGTAGGAGGCATTTGAGATTTTATTTTAAATGATTACAGTGGTACCTCGGGTTACATACGCTTCAGGTTACAGACTCTGCTAACCCAGAAATATTACCTTGGGTTAAGAACTTTGCTTCAGGATGAGAACAGAAATCGTGCAGTGGCTGCGCAGCAGCAGGAGGAGGCCCCATTAGCTAAAGTGGTGCTTCAGGTTAAGAACAGTTTCAGGTTAAGAACGGACCTCCAGAACGAATTAAGTACTTAACCCAAGGTACCACTGTATTGAAATACAGAAAAGACATAGAGTTGCTCTCCTAAAGCAGTCCTTTCAGAATTTACTCTTTATTGCTCTTTCAGAATTTGGCAGTTGCTATTTTGCTAATGTCAATAAATTCAATATACATTATTAATCCTTCATACTTACAACCCTCTGGTACTATTGAGAGCGATTAATAAAGAAGATGTGGGAATTATAGAGGACAGTATTTTGCTTAATATCGAAAAAGCATTAAGCAGACTGCCTCAATATGAATGAGCAGCTTGTGAAGAACAGAAGGTTGATTGTGGATTTCTAGTACGATCAACCAAGAATGAATGTTGCACATAGTAATGTGACACTGATTTGGATAGGGCATTGAAGCAGCCAGAATGCCAATTGTGTATGGCATCAACAAACATAGAAAGCAGGGTTACAAGAGCTGTCAAAATTATTAAAATCAAAGGCTGCAATCATGCACACAGAAAGGCTGCTTAAATTCATATGGGTTTATTGGTAGTTTGGCAGTGATATCGGCAGGAGCGCTGTGAAAATCTCTAGTCCCATCTAAAATTCCCATGTAAACCATTTAGGCTGCAATCCTGTACAAACAACTCCCCGTTTGCACTTGGGTTGTGTTCTGTGTCACTCCGTGTGTAAGCCTGTTCCACTTCCCCTTCCTGCCCCATTCCAGGGCCCAAAACAGCATGTGTGCTGGTGGTCATGCGTCAGTTTGGACATGCGCAAAATGGTCACTGCCTGTACATACTTAACTGGTTTAAGGCTGGTTAAACCCAGTGGGGCTTACTTCTGAGTACAAATGCATAGGATTGTGTTAGTAGTCAGCTTGATTAACAAGTCAACTATAGTAACTTTTTTTTCTCCACTTGCAGCATTCTCTATAATAATCATGTTAGCCTTCAGATTCATCAGCGTGCTTGTGATCCATATTTTTCTTACACTACTTATATTTGGATTATTATGTGAGTATTGATCCTTTGAGTATATATTTTCATATTTTTGTGTGCATCTATATCTGCTAGGATTCAAATTACCGCATGCAGTTTCACATGTATGGGGAGGGCTCTTAATTTCCCCCCTTAAATGCCTCCTCTTCAAAAGTGCCCTCAAATTTCAGGGACCTTTGAGAACAGTGTTTCCCAATTGGTTGTCTGTGGTAAAGGTAAAGGACCCCTGACAGTTAAATCCAGTCACGGACAACTCTGGGGTTGCGGCGCTCATCTCGCTTTATTGGCCGAGGGAGCCATCGTACAGCTTCCGGGTCATGTGGCCAGCATGACTAAGCCGCTTCTGGCGAAACCAGAGCAGCACACGGAAATGCCGTTTACCTTCCCGCCATTTGCACTTTGACGTGCTTCCATGGTACACACCCGTTAACTATCCAGGACATTCTGTTACATAACTTTGAATCAGCAAGAGTTTAAAATCAAAGGCCCATACATCAACACTACTTTATTTCAAGCTTGCGAGTATAATTATATATTTTTAAGCCCACCATTTGATGCCAGTCTGATTTTTCAGTTTCATGGGCGCTGCAGATAAGGCAAGTATACCTAGGTAGTTTGTGTCTTTCAGATGAAATAAATAATGCCTGTATTGCTGTATTTGTTCCAGTTGTTTCAGGAATCATGTGGTGGCTGTATTATAATTACACCAATGAGCCCAGCATAGAATTGGAAACAGAAAAGGAAAACATGAAATTATTGTTTGGATTTGCTATTTTATCTGCAATCATTACGGTAAGACACTTATCACATAGTCATTAGCATTTTGTGGGAAATTTGTTAGCATGGGGTAAGGTGGGGTTGCCTCAGATGTATATGATAAACTGGAACGCTACAGGTAATTTGACATTTTTGTTTGCAAAAAGCACCTCATGTCTCCATCTGCACTGTTGCAGGTCTCTGGTAGGCAGAAATCAACAACTTCATTGGCCTGCACAAACCACTAGAGCAGGCATAGGCAAACTCGGCCCTCCAGATGTTTTGGGACTACAACTCCCATCATCCCTGACCACGGGATGATGGGAGCTGGAGGGCCAAGTTTGCCTATGCCTGCACTAGAGACCCCTGAAAAACTTTTTTCTCCAACCGCCACTCGAACAGTGAAGGCTGGGAGTAGTGGGCCGCACACGCTTATGTATGCATTCTTACATTTCACACCTGCAGACTTGTGGAGGCGCACAGCCCCCTGCCCCAGCTGATCAATGCAGATCAGGCAAGGATGGTGGTTATCACTCTCTCTCCACACACCAAATGATCCATCTGATGACTGGAGAAGTTGTGATTTGCATCCCCATCAGTGTGCTTGGCTGCCTACCCGAGTGCTAGGACTACTTTATTTTTTTCCACTTTTTGCTGCTGGTCAGTCAATGGGGCCAGAAAAAAAATGCTTGGCAGAAATAAGTAATTATTTCAATGGGACCTGCACGCAACTAGCTTGTTCTAGACTCAACTCAGCCATATTATATGGCTTAGTGTTGAATGTGAAATGACCCATGCCACAATTAATGGAGCCATTTGCAAATTCTAGTTTATGATTTTCAGAATTCAGTAGTTTGGTATGTTTATATATTGTTGATAGTGTTACAGTAGAATTAAAGATCACCATTTGCTATGCTTCTATACATGTTTTGTTGTAGTAGAGAGGAAAAAGTATAGAGCTGCTGCGTAGATGGATTGTAGCACTGTGTATTAGGCATCTGTGAGACATCTTCAAATTAGATCATTGTGGATTTGGGGGTCTCAAGAGCCTGTAAAAACATGTAAGAATCTCACACGCTGGCATACCCTGTTGCTGGCACAAGGTGGCATGCTAGGAGAAGAAGCTTGTTCTGTTGTTTTGAGTGTACCTTTGCAAAACTTTTTTTTTTTTTGCAGTACACTGTTAAAAGCTGAACCTTTAGCTGCACAAGAAACAGTTCTGCAACAAGGTGCAATTTTGTGTTCCAGTAGTATTATTTTTTACCCATAGACAGGACTCTTTTATTTTATATCTCTGCTTCTGCTAGGGTTGTTCTGTAGGAACTAGAAAAAAGTTCCTGAACCAAGATTGAATGACCTTAAAATCTTAATACTTCTCCATCCCAAATGTTGTTAATTTGTTAACTGAAACATTTTAACGTATTTTCCCCCCTTTTTTGTAGGTTATTCTCATTCTCCTGATACTGATATTAAGGAAGAGAATTCACCAAACTATACAGCTCTTTCATGTTGCCAATAAAATTATTGGCAACGTCCCTTCTTTGTTCTGCCAGCCTCTTTGGACTTTTACAATACTTCTTTTCTTCTGGGTGTACTGGGTGGCTGTGCTACTTAGCCTAGGCACTGCAGGTTAGTAGACTTTTTTTCTGTGATACCAGGCTATATTGATTATTTTCTGTTAAATATGCACTTTTTGATGGTGAAATATACACACGAATGTAAATGTATAAGTGTGTTTTTAATTTTGTTGTATTTCAACCATAGTTCCTGATAAGTGAAAGGTAAGTTGTCTGGCACATTACTGAGGATATAGAATCCTCAGTATAGATAGATCCTAAAAATAATATTTGGTTTGTGTTGTCTTTGTAAAACAGCCTTGTTTTCTGCTACAAATGCTGTACCTGCTTGGCTCTGTTTTAAGAATGTGTGTTGGATATAGTTGCCACAACGGTGCTGATGTGTATCATACAACCATTTTAGGTGTCAACTAGAATTTATCCAACTCTTCTTAAAGCATGTTCTGGGCCATGTGGTTTTATTTCCTGTTTTGATTTGCTGCTCTTGGCACCATTATAAAGGTCAGCATTTCTTGGCAAAACTGTCTTTAGTTTCTCTTAGACACATTTTAAGGAGGCTTGGGTAGTTGTGACCTCGAGTTAGAAAGGCAAAGTTGATAAATCCATGTTGTAGCTTATTGTTGAAACAGCACAGTACAATAAATGTACAGTGGTTTGATTTAATGCACCACACCTGCTAAAGAAATATTTTGCTTCTGCTGTAGAAAAAATGCGGAGAGAATAAAATGTGTGCAGATGGCACGTAAAGTAACGAGGAAGATTACAGCACAATAGCCTGATTTGCATCTTGCAGCAAGTCAAGCTATGGCTTACTGGGACCACACAAACATGAAAGCTTCTAGAAGGGGAACTTGCAGCCCCTTCATTCCTTCCATATATTTATTGTTTGCTGGCCATGCTGAGCTAAACTCAAGGTTTGGTTTAGCATGTCATCCGAACCTGGGCTTCTGTGTCAGTTCTTTCCTCGCTTTCCCTGAGGTCTGCCCAAGGTTGTGGGAGTAAGGCTGACTTACTGGGACCTGCAAATGAGGCCAATATAAGTGTCAAATCGGATAGGCAAGATGCTAGAGGCATCATTTCCCTTTCTGTGGAGTGTCGAAAAGGGTGCCCGTTGTTCTGTCAGTTTGTATCTGTTAATATCTATACAATTTTAACACGCAAGCTACAATCTGCTTTGTAGATGTAAAAACAAGAAAGAGTCCTGTGGCACCTTCAAGACTGACCAAATTATTATGCCACCTTATTGTGTCTGCTGCAAAAGACTAACATGGCTGCCACTCTGGAAAGTATGTACAAGTAGTTGCCAAAAGATCAACTTTTGTTTTCCTACACCTTTAAGTGACAAGCGAGCAGTTATCAGATTTAAGCCCTGTTCAAGCTGTTGCAGTGCAAAACATTAGCTTGATGTAATTGTTGCAAAACTAATTCAGTTGACATCTATGTATTTTAAAAGTCTGCACATAGAACAGCATTCCTGGACAAGGTCACAGAGTCAAGTCTCAGAATTGCTCCTCACTCAGCAAATATTTCCATTAAGTACTCATTGTGCTGTATCAGGTGTCAATAAATTCCCCTACTCCATCTGCAAACATGCTTTGGCATGAGATAGTGTTAAATTGCCGGTATATCCCTGCCCATTAATGTTAAGTGTTGCAATTGTGTCACATTCCAAAATGAGTCCACTTTCCTGCCTAGAACTGTCTGCCCTTTACCAGGAAATTTCTTCACCCTGCTTTTCTAGTCCAGATGACCACTTTCAGGCTTCCTTGAAGAGTGGAAGGCCTTAAATAAAATAAATGTTGGCACTACCTTCTACTTATAAAGAGTCCTGACAGGTTTGAACAGCATTGTAACGTTGAATTCCAGGCCTATCATTTCCATGCAATAAACTAAATCATTAGCAAATATTTACAGAAGGCTATCAAAAGTACAACATTCTAAGTGGAATGCAAGTCGTGCTGTGACAAACATTCCATCTGCGCAAGCATTTCACCTTGCCAGAAGGAATGATCCCACAGTTCTCTCCTGCATACTGTTCTGGGGATTCTCCTGACCACTCTCCCAAGCCAATTTCAGGGAACAAACAGGATGTGGGGAGGAAGAGGGGAGCCCTGTTGCACAAGCAAAAGTCTTTGTACAGGGTTTCTTCTGATGGGGGTTGCTGGGTGAATCCCACTCTCTGCACATTGTGGTTTGAAACTATTGTTTGCAAATATGTGCTAATAAGAAAACGTTCTGGAGAATAATGTATTACTGATTCATTAGCCCTCTTCAGGTGCTCCAATGTGGCAACAACAGCCTGAAGTCATCCATCTCCACTGCTCTCAGTTGGGCCAGTCCACCAGGGTTTATATATTTATAATTCTTAAAAACCCATTTAACAACAAATCAGCTGAATATTATATATATTAAAAAATCAATCATGGTTAGAATAGTTGAACTAAGGAAAAGTACATTAGATTAATGTCACCATTTCAAAAAAAAAATATTGTTTGTCGAGTCATTACATTTTTGTGTGTGTGTTGAATTTGCAGGCAATGCCCAGGTTGTTTCAAGAGGTCAAGTGGAATACAATATTCGGTTTGGCATTCGATACATGTGGTGGTACCACTTAGTTGGGCTTATCTGGACAAGTGAATTCATTCTAGCATGTCAGCAGATGACTGTGGCTGGGGCAGTGGTTTCTTACTTCTTCAACCGGTATGTGCGGCATTTATCTTCTTGCCAGGAGTTTTATTTCTTAGTCTTTATTTTCAATCTGTTGTGAAATAAATTGTTTTCTTAAAAAGCCACGGATGGTTGGACTTTGAAAGCTAAGGCTACAGTCCTACACTCACTTATTTGCCTGGTAGTAAACTCAGAAATTACTTTGAGTAGATATGTATTGGAATGCAAAGTTGGTTATTCTGACATTGTTAGAGATGAACTGCAACAAGAGCCACTGTAGCTTAGTTAACAGACTGTAAACTACGCACTTTTTATTTCAAATGTGAACTAGAAAGAACTGTGAACTAAGCAGTTCTTACTTCGAATGTCACTACGGTATGAACTTAGTGGCTGCATTTGAACATAATGCACAATAATAGCTTAGTCCTATGTGAGTGATATTCGGGCTCATGCACTCTCCACTCATCTTCTCCAGTGTGTCTGTGGAGGAAATCACAAGTATTTGTTTCAGTTTTCATTTAACTGTAATCTTTCACTGTATGGTTAGTTTTATCTGTTGTTTGTCTTAACAAACCAGCTTCAAGCTATTGTTCACGATCTTGAATTGATTAGGTAAAATCATAGTTCAAACTAACTTTAGTTCCTGATTTGGGTGGCTTGACAAACAACAGTTAGTGGGAAACTGAAGCAGATTGTTTAAGCTACTGTTTAGTGTTCTGTCCAAACCAGGGTAGTATTTTATTTTAGGCAGGCTACTTGGTGTGGAATAATGAAACTGAACTACTTTGCTGGCTTGTTGTAATGATTACTGAGATAATGTGTGTGAAACATGTTGAACTCTCTAAAGTGATACATAAATGCTTTGTAAGCGAACTGTGCACCACGGGTCTCTTAATCGTGTATCTATGAGAGTAACTGTGAGGGATAGGGCCATTGCTGTATGTTCTAGAAGTACCAAGGCAGCTTTAGCTTTAGCCAGTAGATGAGATCTAACATAACATAACATAACAAGGAGTCAGAAAGCTGATGTTGTGCAAGCAGAAGCTCACAAGCTTAACTGTCATGTTGCACAACCCTTATTATTATTATATATATTTCATAAGTGCAAGACACCTATTGGAATCAGCTGAACGAAGCTTCTACTAGCTGTTGTGTGAGCAGGCTGCCATAACTGGATACCCCATGCCTCCGGCAACAGTATTTGTTCTGTTTTATCTCAGAATGGACTGCCTAATAGCCAGAATTCAGTCATTCCAGAATAATTCATGTATTGGCAATCATTTGTAAGCTGATTTTCCACTTCTCTCTCCTTTTGTGAAGGTGTTAATCAACCTTCAAAACCTTCAACATTTTTGCAATTTGTGTCATTCTATACAAATATTATCTTTAATGACCTCTTAACAAGAACTCTGTTACATTTTGACAAATAGTTTATTTAAACCCTTTTTATTTTCATGAAATTAGCAACTCATCCTCTATTACATTCATAAACTTTCATTTTCTACATGCCATACATAATACTGTTCTTCTTGCAAAGTGGTATGTTCTCAGCTGTCTGAAGTAATTTAGATCCCATATGAGGGTAGCTTGTGCAAGCAATTTTTCATACTTGAAAAACCTGTCTGGCTTGTGCAAGCTTGTCTCTATGTGTGAGGCTGATTTGTTGGGCTATGCCCATTGTCAGTTTCACTTTACATATGATTCATTCTTTAAATTTTGAATGTTCCCAAATGTTAGTGGTGTAATTGCTGCTTTTTTAAATACCCACTCATATAATGGAATGAGTGCTTAGTTGAGGAATGTTGCCTTTGGGAAGAAAGAATGCTACTGGCATTGTCAGTTGTGAAGTAAGGTTGAGAATGGTAGGTGTTTTTAGAATGTTCATGGAGGTATTTGTATTCATAGTAGTTCTTCCAGCACGTTTTTCTCCTTAGGAAAATCACTGTGTGCTGATTTCAGTAAGAATTTGTTTCAAAATATTACATTTGTCTCTCTACAACATATGTACTGGTCTTACATCATGCTGCTGATGACAGACTGGGCCACTAGGGGGCACAAGAGGCACATAGACTGAGCCAAGGCTCTGAATGCACCTCAGAGCCCATATGGGTCACCTCACAATATTTAAAATAAAAAAATTCCTTCCAGTAGCACCTTAAAGATCAACTAAGTTAGTTCTTGGTATGAGCTTTCGTGTGCATGCACACTTCTTCAGATACCTGAAGAAGTGTGCATGCACACGAAAGCTCATACCAAGAACTAACTTAGTTGGTCTTTAAGGTGCTACTGGAAGGAATTTTTTTATTTTGACTATGGCAGACCAACACGGCTACCTATCTGTAATTCACAATATTTCTCAAACTTGGGTCTCTGGCTATTGTTGGACTACAACTCCCATCATCCCTGACCACTGGTCCTCCTAGCTAGGGATGATAGGAGTTGTAGTCCAGCTGGGGATTCAAGTTTGAGAAACACTGCTTCAGGGGACATGCCAAGAGGACTCTCCCTCCCTCCCTAGCACCAAGGGAAGATTTTTATTGCAGATGAGACAGAGGAAGAGAGAAAAAATAAACAAATAAAATTCTCCTACCCATGGTTTTTCCAAAAGGACAGAGTGTGAATTATTATGACCCTTTTGAGGGTTTTAGAAGCTAAGGAAGAAAGAACACACTGTGGTATTTTGGGAGAAAAACTGAGGCAGTGATAGGGAAGATTTTGTAGTCCACGTGCACCAGCGCACAGCACTGTCACTTGTAAACCATGATTTAGCAAACTAGGTCATATAGAAATGACTATAAAAAATAGTCACTTCTAACACTGTTGTTATATTATTCCATTCATCCATCCATCCAATTTGACCCCAGTTAATAGTACAGGTCAGGGTTGACTTAATTCATGCAAGCTAGAGATATTGATCTCACCAGTCCTTTCCCAAGGGTAACAAGCATGCCTTTTCTCCTCACACTCTCCCCTTCTGATAAAGTGCACCACTGTGACCTTCAGAATGGCTTTGTTCCTTTGGTACACCTCTCAAAGCAAGAGCCATCAGATGAGGGTGTTTGTCTGCTCTACACCGTTTTCTCTTTTATAATGCTAGATGATGTATGTTAGCATTGAAATTCATGTATTTGCCAAGGAGAATGAGCCACCCTACAGTGTCGGTCCCTCTTCCTATGATTTGCTTTGCCAGCACATAGAGGTATTTAAACCAATGCAGCGGACTAATGCTTGTAGAAAGATGAAGCAAGAATGCTATCACACGCTTTTGGGCAGTAGTACAGTATGTCACAAGAGCTTTGTTTATCACATTGCGTGCAGAGCCTTTCCCTTTAGCTAGTAAGCATTTACAGGAAATAGAGCAGCCTTTACCTCAGCAAACCTGCTTCCTCACTACACAAAGCAATCTATTAGGCACTTTGCAGTCTCTCCATAAGCGGAATTAAAAGTGGGGAGGGTGGAGAGTTGTTTCAGCTGGATTAGCTTTACAGGGGTCGTCCGTTTGACCTGAAACTGTACTTTGCTTTCTTTTATTTTAGATAGAAGATGCATTCTTTAGAGCTGTTCATAATTTAATAACAGAAATACAGCTTCCTCTACCACCTACTCTTTTATGATTTATGAAAGCAGAATTCAGTATTTTGAAATCTGCCTTTAAAAAGAACTTCATATTGAGAGGTTGCATTTTAAGCTTCAGTTTATGATGAGTAAGGATGCAAATTCGGTACCTTTAAACGAGTGGCAGCGCAGCTGAGTGACTAATAAGTGGGTATGGGCTGAAATCCCAACTCAGGCCTAATTTCATTGGTTGACACTGGGGAAGTCTGTAAAAATGGTAATAATACTCTTGCTGTTATTTCACGTTTATTTCGAATCAGAAATATATAGAAGGCAGCAAAGGATTGTTGGAGTGATAGTAGTGGGGAAAAGATGCATTGCTAGCTTCGCTTTCCATTAAAAAAATACAGTGCCTGAAAAGTGCTGAACCATATAATAAGATTGTAAAGTTCTCTGGTGCTATGGAATAAGATACCTCATGCTTGTATTTCACAGAGGAAAGGGAGCTTCATTTCACAAATATTTAAATATATTTTTACTATGTAGACAAATCCACAGCCAATTTTGTGAGTGTAGATTATTTTATTTACTTTATAACAGCACAAGGAACACGGCACATGCCACCATGAAACTATCTCAGCAAGCAGGAATTCAGCTGAGAAAATTCATGTTGTAAAAGTGTCTGCAACAGCATCAGGGGTATCTTCTTCTCTTAAGAGTCCTCTTAACAGCCGTTTGGTACTGCCCAGTTGAACCTAGCCCAGTGCAGTAACCATGTATCTCCACTGCCCAGTACTAACTCAGCATTCTTATTAGATGACTTCGATTTTTTCTCTGCAGTTGAGTGACATTGTTTGGGTTGATATACCAGTTGATGACATTTCCTGAGCCATATTAGCTCTACCAGCTGTCTCTTATCTTGCATCTTTTGCATTTTTGGTTCGATCTTAGATAAAAGGAAAGTCTTTGTTCTGTTTTTTGACCTGCTTAGAGCCCATAAAGCCGCAAAACATTATCAGAGCCTGTTCTCTTCAGTTTTCCTTGGCTGGAACCAGGCAGTTGAAGAATTTGTTATAGACTTATCCAAACACACTTCAAAATTTACCATTTGACTACATTAATGAGCACACTTTAGGTAATCTTACAAGTAAAAGGTAATCATACGAATACAATTCCTTCTTGTGCTTTCAGTAAGAAATTAATTATTAATAAATGCATAATCCTTGCCTTTTATGCATGTCATATGCTCAGTTAATATATTTTTTAATATATTCTGCAGTTATATTTTCTCTAGGTGTTTCACATGTAAGCATTTATGAAGAGACATTTGATTAAGCTAAATTCAAACCGAGATAAAGATCTATTTTAGAAACATAAGAATGATGACTTTTAGAAAGTATGTCAATGTAGTTATTTTACATAGAAATCCAGCACTTACCCCCAAACTGTTCCCCTGGCCTGAAGAACTGAAATGAATGCATACCATTTTCCTGGTATTTCCTATTGAAAATAATGTGGTGCATGCATATATAAATATAGCCTTATAGCTGTAGTGTAGCAGCTATTACTGTGGAAAGGCTGTAGGGATTGTATTACTATGATACCTACCTAGGCTGATGTGGCTATGTCTATTTAAATTCCTGCTTAGGTGAAGATTTAATAAAAATATATTTACAGAACTTCAGTTTCATACTTCACCCATTGGCTCTTGTTCTTTTGCGAACACTGCTCCTATTTTGTAAAGGTCATGGCAGAAAACATTTGAAAAAGTGAACATTTTAAAGTGTGATTCTCATTTCATTCATTCTTGAGGCTTGTTTTGGATTCATATTAATGCAAGCTTGAACTCAAATAATACTTGAGAAGTTCTGTTACAATTGTGTCCTGCGATTCCCATTAATCTCACCTTCAAAAGCCAGCTCACAGAAATCTATGGTTTGATCTCTTCCCCCCCTCCCCATCCATTATAATGCTACAGTCAATCCTAAACAGTAAAGTCCTCATTTCACCATTAGCAGTACTGCATACCAGTTTTATAGTTTTTCAGAAAGGAGGCCTAATCTTATATTTAATAACTGAAGAGAAGAATTAGAGTTTATAATGAAATGGCAAATAGGGACTAATCAGATTAGTGTGGAGGGAAAGAGATTAGCTAAAAACTGTATACTACAAATTTCATATCGGCTTTTCCCTGTTTAGAGCTCTATTAAAATCTTCTCCAGTTTTTAATTATTTGTTTACTTACAATGATTAGACTCCTAATAAAAAATGTTTCCAAGCGGGACACAGCATATTAAAAACAGGATAAAATTCACTAATCTTAAGGTCCCATAGAATAGAATCAAAAGCAGAAGCACTGTTTCCTGAATGTTTGCCTGAGTAAAAGCGTTTTTAATATGCCATAGGCAGTTGTAGCATATCAGGAGATAGTGTGTGCCATAACACTGAATGCCCTCTTATGTGTCCTTATCTATACATATGTGTGTTTCTGGTCTCACTGGGGGCCACACCACTCTTTTCGCTGGAAGCAGCAGATCTGTTTACTCAAAAGATGGCTTCTCCTGTGCCCATCAGATTAGGGAAAGTGGTGACCATGCAAATTTCCCCAGGGCTCTACTAAGCATGTGAAACTGCATTTTCATTCAGGGAATTTCCTAAATGCGTGTGAAGATTAATTTCCATAGAGTATTCCACAGTGTATTATTCAGAGAATAGGATTGGATAGCACAGTTGTTTTGAGTGGTTTGTAGCCCCCAGCACTGTCACATACATAGTGGAGCTTCTGGAATGGCAGGGTTGAGAACATGTAAATTATAATGGCCTTAAATATATATGCATCCAATTTGATGGCACGTGGGCTCAATTCAGTTTTTCAAAGGTCAGTAGATACAGGACTTCCATCATAATTGGTTAACAAACTATGAGATGCCGATCCTAATAGCTATATTGTGTTTCGTTTTATTATCTGTGTAGTTTTACATGTTGTTGTTTTTTCATTCTAGAAATAAAAGAAAACCACCAAGTCATCCAGTCCTGTCTTCCATATCAATTCTTTTTTGTTATCATTTGGGAACAGTTGTGAAAGGGTCCTTTTTGATCACAATAGTGAGAGTCCCAAGGATTATTCTATTGTCAATTTATAGCATCCTGGAAAAAAAGGTAGGCTTGTACTTTAGTTTTGTAATGCCATCATATAGCAGTTAATGCACCAGGGAGCAGAAAGTAATGATATCTGAGCATCATTTCCCGCTCTTGTATTTATTTTTTACTTACTTATTTATTGAGCTTTATAGCACAATATCATCCCGATTCCAAATGTTCACAGCAGTTTACAAAGTTCAAGAAAGAACATTTCCATTGTGCAGTCTTAAAAGTCTCCACCCCTTAATGGCTTACCTATAACCTAGGGGTGAGGAACCTCTGACTTGTGTGCCTATTTAGTTCCCCACCCCTGCCTTCACCTCTGGAAACCAACCTAAACAGACAGACAAAAGAAGTATTTGACAAAAGAAGTATTTAGGGTTTCATGGATTAAAACTGGAACTATGAATTATGACTGTGAAGATAGTATGGAGCTAGTGGAATTATAAACACTAAAGTAATTCATTTTCCTCACACACCCTCCTTTGGCACTAAGCTGCCACATTCTGAAGAAGCTAAAGCTTCTGAATAGTTTACAAGCACAAGACCATTTTGAATGTTGGGGATTGTTCAGGAAAAGGCTGATGGCACAAATCAAGAAAATGCAATGCTTATTACAGGAATTAATTTTAGATTTAATTTCTAATCCCCAGCATTTTTATTTTTAAAATATCCTGAATCCTTTAAACATTTTATTTACATTAAAATGATAAAAAATATTTTGTGTTCTGCTCATCTCTGTCACATAATGTAGTTATTAAAAGAGCTTTTCTAGCTTTTATTTTCCTCTTCTAAAGGAGAATAAATAGTATTGAATGGCAGTGGCTTTTGTGATCTGTGCAGAATGTTGTAATAATGTATAGCAATACATTGGAGATCACTGCATAATTGTAAGACTAAGTTTCCCAGAAAGTCTGTGTTATGGGAATTTGATCTACAAATGAAGGAGACAAGATGCTGCTAAAACGTCTGGATCATATCAATGTTTCAGTAAAAGTTCTAGTGATCTTTCCTATACAGAATGTCCTACTTTGCACTAAGGCCCTGTTTTCGGGTATCAATCCCAAGAACATAATAGGCTATCTAATACGCTGCTGTTGCTGCTGCTGCTAGTATAAACATTTATTTACTGCCTGTCTGAAGATCACATCCAAAATTGTTTTTTATGGTCCACAGAGCTCCATGTACTGAACAACTGTCCTACAGGTTTTGCAGTTGCAACAGCTTTCTGTTGGAAGGAATTCCCCTTCTCCCCCCCCCCTTAAGAAATAAGACAATATGCAGCTGTCTGGGTGTCAAGCTGCAAACTATATTTGCTAAACACACAGCATTAAGCCTTTCTGTTTCTCTATTTTCTAAGCAGATGGAAACTTAACTAAAATTATCCACAGGCCTGATCTACATGTCTTGTTAAGGCACAGTTTGTCTTAAACCATAGTTTAATTGTGAATGTGCCTCCCCCTCATACATGGTGCCTGCAGTGTCTCGAGGAAGCCATAATATGACTTGTCATGTTGTCCGAACCCAAACCATGGTATGTCTGTTTCAGACAAAACACAAGAAATACGCCAGGACTAAACCAAGAACATAACACAACAGAGGTGGTAACTGCATAGCTGATGCAGAAGTACTTCACACTACTTTCTGACAATGGGTGTCCTGGAGAAAGGAAAACTTAATTTGCAAATATGTTTCTGGCATTGACAACTAATTAGTGCTGTTTCCCACTGCAGAAGAATAGATGTGCAAGATGCATATTCAAATGCTGCTGCTGCTGTTTCTGGTGCCTAGAAAGAGGCCTAAGATGCTTAAACCAGGTATGTTATATCAGTTGTAGTTACTGTATGTATAGATACTTGATTTTTTTAGTGGGAAAAAATCAGAATGAAAATGGAGGTTCTTTACGAAAATACTTCAAAAGTTATTTAATTTTTACTTGCTCAGTTTAGCATTAGTTCAGAAATGCTAATTCTGTTGGTCACTATCACAGCTGTATACTGTGACTGGCATGTTTGTCACAAAAATAAGCATTATCTACTACTATCGTCTTTGAGGAGTAAACAATTGTGTGCTTGGTTGATGCTACCACATGAGATTTTTGTGCATGCTTCGCTATCCTTAGAGTCTGTTGGCTCTCAAAGCAGCTACAAGACAGATTAGTCCCAAGTTAGAGACAATTAGTTTATACTTATCAGCAATCTCTATCTTCATATATCCTTCTTGTTTTTTATTATGTTAAATCTTTGATGATATAAGTTATGAAAATGCATTTTTGAGCGGCTGTTTATAGGATAACTGGGTGGTTTTGCTACTTAAAATTATGCTTGAAATTATTATATAGAATGTTTTCTTAATGTTTCCTTGACACAATTATTTTATGGAGTTACGTAACTTCTCTTATCTATTTTGGGCTTTTTAAAAAAAAAAAGACATGTGAATAAATAATCTGTGTAAATGCAAAATTGTAATTTCATGAATTCAGTCTGCTAGTCATACTAAATATTTAGTATCATCCTATTTTTGATGGTTTTAAGAAAGAACAATTAAGTCTAATCAGAAACTTCTGTAGGAAGATGCATTTTCCCTTATAGTCAGTCTCCTAGTTTTCCTCTAATTATCCCATTTTTTCATACCTTGCTGTTGTGGATTTTTATTATTTAATTTAGATATTTTGCAGTAGTGATAAATTGAGGTTGTTAGGAATTGTAGTCTGGAGGATCTGGAGGCAGCATGCTGGTAAAAGCTGCACATGGATATGTGTCTCACTGAATAATTAAGTAAGCAATTAAGCAATTTTTATTCTCTCTCGCCTTCAGCAAAACTGGTCTCATGGTAGCTACTCACAACTCTGTGAGATAGGTTAGTTAGGCTGAGAGAGAGTGGCCACACTTTAAGCTCTGGAGTTTTCAGCCTAGGTCTTCCTAATCCTCACTGTGCTATTGATTAAAGTTCAGTAAGATGGCACACAGATTATAAATGATGTACCATGCTGGAGCTGTGGTGTATTGTCCTTGGATATAGGTAGACTACTTAAGACAGGTAGGCAGACTACGAATAGGAATAAAAGGGTGTCTGAATGAGCTGAACTATTATGTACCTGGGTTGGGACAATTCTGTATGTGGCATTGATTGAGACCAACCAGATTGTATGAGCAAACCAAAGAAGCTAAATACAATCACGTCTGACCAGCTTGTTTTTGGCTTCTTTTAAAAGAAGATTTTGTTGCTATGGCTCTCCTCTTTTCACTGAGCTCATTTTTAATAGAGTCCTAGAATGGAAGACTGAATTCAGCTGTTACACAAAGTTGCAATTATTCTTCAGAAGCAGGAAACTTTAGGGCTTGGACCTGTGCCACAGGGCTTTTCTCATGAAGCTAACAGGTCAGTTTTTCCAAGACCCTTGACATTCATTCTGTGTTGTGAAGTACAGAGGGATGTTTTTCCCCCCTAAGTACTTTTTTTTGTCTACTGTGCTATTTCAAAATATGTAAACAATCCCATTCCTTATTTATCTGTGAGAAATATAGTCTTTGGTTCCCAGGCACTGGAACATAGGGGCTGAATTTCTTCTAAAAGGGAGTTGTAGGATAGTAATTTATTTATTTATCACCTTCCAAACAGACCTCAAGGCGTTGTGCAAAATGCAATAAAAACAGCTGAATAACTAACACACACACACACACACACACACACACACACACACCAATAAAACCCCAACACAGGAAATAACAGCAGATATATCAGAGACCTATTCATCCAGCTAGGAAATCTTTTTAGAACAAAACTGTCTGTTTCCAGAAAGTTCAGATAGTGGGCGTCTGTTGTGTCTCGACAGGAGTGCTGCTCTGCAGAACAAGGCCCTGCTCTGAGTCTCGGTGGAGTGGGTTTCTGGTATCTTTAGAACTTGATGGAAAAGCTATATTGTAGACCACAGTGACTTACTGGGTATATAAAGGATTAAGTAGTCTCTCAAATGCTTTGGGTGTAAGTGTAACTGAATTGTCTGTGTTCCAGACTTTCTAGTTTGTACTGCCGTTGCAATTTTGGTCATCTTGGTCTATGGACTTGCGGTGAACATTATCTAGCAAAGGATTTAAGTCTTTAACAAAACATGTTAAAATTGTCAAAACGACAAAGAATCTTGTTAGTTTGTTTCGACTACGGCAGACCAACACGGCGACCTTCCTGTAAAAATCTTGTGTTATGTTAAGGACTAACAAATTGTTTTATTTGCTATGCTTGTTAGTTGCTTGTTACACAGAGGTGTCCAAGAGACTTAAAACATGTTTAAAAACATTATAATATTGACACATTCGTACTAAAATGCATGCAATTTATAGAAAACCTACAACAACATCCCTACTAGCAGCACAGTAAAAGCAAATACATCATCATAATAGTCCATCAACAGCCTGGTGGAGGAGGAGTGAGTTATGTTTTTACCAGGCACCGTAACGATGTCAGTGAAGGTACCAGGCAGATCTCAATAGGGAGAATGTTCCGCAGATGGGGGCTGCAACTGTAAAGGCATAAGTTTTCATGGATTTCATTTCATCTGATATAAGTCCATGGAAACATATTTCAAAATAAATGGTCGATCTTTAAAGTGCCACAAGGATCTTAGGTTTTTTTTGCTGCAACCAATGAACTCTGCCACCCCTTTAGAAATTGCTAAAGTAGTCAGCTACCAATAGAATTCATGTTTGCAAGTTACGTTTCGTTTGATTTTTCTTCCACCTCCACTGCTATATTAAGTGCAATGATGTATATTCATTAAATCAAAGCCCAAAACTTTCCTAATTATGAAAAGAAAATTCAAATTTGGGGCATAAATCTTAGTCTGAGCGACACTTTTCAGCAGATGCTGAGGAATTTTTCAGTTTCAAAAAATGTATTCAAATCCCAAATAAATATGGAAAACTATAAATTCTTTTGGCAGAATCACTTTGCTCTCTGCTAATCTCCGTTAAGAATGCCAATATGAGATGGCTTTTTTAAAAATAGTTCAAGAATGATGTAATTCTTTTTCTTTTTCTCTAAACAAAATACGACTGCTTTCAGATGGCTGAAAAGAATAATTGTACACAGTTTCACACATTCCTCTTTCATTTATATACCCACTTTGTACTTCAGTAACTAAATCCTTGAGGAATGCTGGGCATTGATCTTCAGAGATTTAAAGAAAACTGTTTAATTTGTGGTAAGAGGTTTAGCTTTTTTTTTTTTAACTTTGTTAACCATTTCAGTTAAGAAGAAGTTCTATGGTTTTTGAAAATTAGGTTCAAAGATTATGCAAGATATTTTTCATAGAATTATGGAATACTTTTGTCAAATCTGATTTTGAAGTAACTTTGGCTGGGTTAAGATTTCTACCTTCTACTGTACTTTTCATTCTCCTTCCTTCCTTTTTTAAAAAAACTAAACCAATTTACATTCTAATTACAGAATGCATACACAGCAACAGCCATAAATGGGACATACTTTTGGACCTCAGCAGAAGATGCTGCTGTTATTTTATCAAAAAGTTCAGCTAATGCCACAGCAATCAGCTGCTTCAGTGACTTTGTTATATTTCTAGGAAAGGTAAAACCTTATTATCACTGTGCCATTGATTATTAACTGAAAATACTGTCTTGTCAATATTTTGTGTAACAATGGAATTCAAAAATCTCAAAGCTCAGTTCTCTCATGGCAATTAATATTGCTCCTTACTTGAAATCTCCCCTAATCAGTACAGTATAATATATAGAAGTAAATAAGGATTCATGAGTGATGTTTATAGAGAAATAACAAAGTTTGAAATTTTTAAGTAAACAGGGAAGTCCTGTGAGTTGGGTTGGGCATTCTGCAATATTGTGACTTGGCATTATATGAGTTTGAGTTGCAGTGCCTTTCCTTTGCGCCCTCCCTGACTTCCTATTTTGTGTGAGTCAGAAGGACAAGCACTAGGAGAAAACTAATACCCTACCTGAAGACATCTTAAGAATACCTTACAGATAAGGTCCTTTTGTGCACACTGTAGTTTCTCCAGTCCTGTTGTAGTAGCAAGCTGGCGAATTGTTGTGATGTTATAACTCAGAGGGAATCGGGCTGCACAAGGAGAGGCAGGAGATAATCGCACAAGCATAAGGCTTGTTCATGTAATGCCAAACCATAATTTGCCATTACATCTGAAGCAAGCATTGGAAGATGGTGCTGCTTTCCTCAAGCAGTTAATAGTCTTAATTTAAGATAATATACAGATAAGAATTAAAAAGAACAAAGCAAACAATTTTGCAAGCAGAGGGAAGGTTTGAAATAAGACATTCCCTGTAATCTTTCAAATGCAATAATCTCTAAATGCTAAATACACTTAAATGTTTTGGTCATCTTTGGTGAGTGAAGTCTGCAATAGCTTCTTCTGAAATATAGTCTCTACATTTATTTTCATACAGGTGTTTGTGATATGTTTCACAGTTTTTGGAGGTTTGATGGCATTTAACTACAACCGTGAATTACACGTTTGGGTAGTTCCACTGCTGCTGGTTGCTTTTTTGGCTTATCTCATCGCCCACAACTTCTTATCAGTATTTCAGACAATAGTGGATGCCCTATTGCTTTGCTTTGCTGTTGACAGAGAAACAAATGATGGATCTGCAGAGAAGCCTTACTTCATGGACCAAGAATTAATAGTAAGCAGTTAGACAAAACTTTAGCTTGGGCAGGCACTTCTGTAGGTCTGTTCACACCGCGATAATCTTTGCCATGTCTTTGGCCACAGAGGTGGAGATGAGCCTGGTCTCAGTCACCTTCCTGGGGTTGGGGAGAGCTTCACTTAGAGGAGATGGAATTGAAGTTGTATCAGTGGTTCTGCCTCTGCCTTAAGGCTATGCAATAACAGTGAGGTGGGACTCTCTTCAGGCAATCCATTAGGTCCCTCCCCAGCATCTAGATCAGCTCCTTCTAGACAGGGTTCAACTCCACATTCTCACTCCCGTCCTTTGGAGTGAGAACAGCCCTGCCAAGAAGTCTCTACAGGGCTTATGACAGAATCAGATTGGGTTTACATCCAGATAAGTGTGTGTAGGATTACTGTCTTAATATGATGTGCAGTACAATCTGGTGCACGTTTACTCAGATAATCCCTATTATGCTCAGTGGGTTTTACTCCCAGGTGTTTGTAGGATTAAAGCCTTAAACAATTCCTTCTATTGTTGACCGCATCCTGTGATGTATGTATGATTCTTTTAGGGTGGTCTTTGGCTAAGGGGTTGGGCAATTTCAAAAGTCTTTAAAGGTTCCTGCATACTTGGTTCTTGGTCTCTCTTACCTCCGTGCAAGGGGAGGAGAGAACCCTGTTGCAACAGAAAAATGAAGATCTGCCTTGCTTTCACTTCATCCTGCCTCCGCCCATTCATCTATGACCGATCATGGACCTGGGGGACTCAGTCCCTTGGGGAGTTGGGCAGCAACAAGTCAACCCCCCCCCCCGTTTTTCTACAACACATCTTAAGCTATAAAAGGTAACAACATAATCCTAAACAGATTTAACAGGAAACCAGTCCCACTTATTTTCAGTGGGTCCTCCTGCTAATATCCTTAGCATTTCAGCCTTAAGTACCAATTCTATATGTTTATACAGATAAAATCGCATTCATTTTAATAGGAGTTCCTGATAATTGTGCTTAGGAGTATAGTTTTAATTATATATTTTAAATATATACCAACATTTCTTGGTGTGAGAGTATGCAAGTGTTTGAATAAAAAGTTGGTCCAGTAGAACATGAAATGCAAGGCCAACAGAACAGCACTGATATTTTCCTCAACTGTTCTTCTATCAAGAGGTCTAGAAAAGGACAACCAAATTGATCAAGGAGGTGGAGAAACTCCTTTATCGTAACATTTGGGGCTTTCTAGTGTAGAAAAAAGGTAAGTTAAGAGGAGACGCAATCGAGGTGTATAAATTTATGAAGAAAGTGAATGAAAAAACATCTTTCCTCCCTCATAACATTAAAACTCAGAAATATCCAATGAAGTTGAATATTGGAAAATTTAGGATGGGAAAAAGTACTACTACACACACTGCATATTTAAACCATGGAATTCACTTTGAGAATGTGAAAGGCCACCTGGGTGGCTTTAAAAGATTAGACAAATGCATGGACAGTAAAGCTATATTCTGCCTCCACTGTTGGAGATAGCATGCCTCTGAATGCCAGCTGCTGGGAATCACTAGTGGGGAAAGTGCTATTGTGCTGAAGTCCTACTTTCAGACTTCCCATAGGCATCTGGTTGGCCACTGTGACCACAGGATGCTAAAATAGTTGGGCCGTTAGCCTCATCCAACAGGTGATTCTTATGTTCTTAAGGGCACATATTTTCCTTTTGCAAATATCTGTATTACCGCAGAAAACATCAGCTTTGGCTAAAAAGAATCAGAAGTAGGTTGTCAATCAACTGGTTGTTTTGTTCTTTGTAGAACTTTTTGGATCAGAGCAGCAAGTTTGCAGAGAACACACACGGAAATAAAAATATCCTTCATAACAAGGAATATGGCACAGAACTTCAGCCTATGGTAAGAAACAAGTAAATGCCATAATATATGGACATCAAATAACAAGGTGTATTTTCTTTGCAGTACAAATGTATTTTATACTTTGTGTTTCCAGTACAGTACTTTTAGAGGGGGGAGGAGGATACTTTTGGAAGAATTATTCCTAATTTCAGAGTGGGATATTTTGCTCGTGTAAGCAGAACACGCTTTATCATCATCTTTCTGTTTGAAAGCCAAGCATAGTGGGTACATGAGCATAGCGCTACGTTCTGATATGTAATCTTCCCAGACCATATTAGGTATATACCAGAGGATTAGGCTGCCATGACCTGTTTCTTCAATGTCGCTACATTCTTCCATTCAATAATGTAATTTTCCTTAAGTATTCTACATATTTACCATAAAAAGGAGGGGTACTGTCTGCTTGTGTGTTAATGAGATCAAGTTTTAAAATCAGCAACAAAAACAGCACTAACCAATTGCTGTTTTCCCTGTGCCCCCTCTTTTACATGGGCATCTTTAAGGTAGTGGACAGATAAAGTATATAATATGTAGTTTCTCCTAAAAATAGTAGCAGCATCTTTAAAATGTTTCTGACATAATTTCACTCATGTCCACTTAAAAAAATAGAATTTTTGAAACAAACTAGTGTATCTGTAGCATAATTGACTTCAGTTTTTAAAAAATTGGGGGGTTTTCTGAGCATGGTTTTTACAGTAGCAGCCATCTTTTTTCTGCCAAAATAGTTTTTGCCAGGAAAGAAAAACTGCACGTAGTGCTCATGTTATAAGCCCTGACAGAGCTTAGGCTCTTGCATATTTTTTCTTTTCAGAACTTTCTGGTGCATGGAAATAAGCCAGTCAGGCAGTCTGGAAGTGTGGTTTTAAGTTTATTGTGTTTATGACTGGCTGTACTTGGCTTTCTCATTGTATGTGGGTCTTTGAGTATTTTTGCCAAAACAAAAGACACACGTACGCCAGCAGAATAATCTGAAGTATTATTTTTACACCAATCTTTCTCTTTTTATCTCTTCATTATGCTTTGTGTTGCTTTACAGACTTTGTCTTGCCATTATGACTAATCCGATGCATTTTTCATTTTTCCTAACTATAGGCCAGAACTTGAGATGGTTCTAAAAGTACACAGCAAAAACAGCAAAATTCAGATAAAAGTGAAGGTTACGAATATTTTGAGATAAATTATCTCCTAAATCAGTTTGTACCTCTTGCACTGGAAGAGATGATCAACTCACTCTATAACTCTGTGAAAAACTAAAAAAATCATTATGTATGGTTTTATTGAAATAGTATTTAAAGATGTTTTATACTAATTATCAAATCTGCTGTAAGTTTTTTGCACTTCGACATGATAAAACTGTCTTTTTGGTATAAAGCCCCTTAAGAAAGCACAATGAAATTGATTCAGCAACTTTTATATAAAAGTAACTCACAATTTACGTGCATTTAATTTGTGTGCATTCAGTTTTATGCACTAGGCAAAAAAACTGTAGGAAAAAATTAAATGGGGTTGGTGTCTGAGGAAAAGACTTTGGCAATCCCACCTGCCATTGAACCCAATGTGTTTTTATTACACTTGTTTTTGGCTTTGCATCCTGTCCCTGGAATGTAGGCACAGCGTAAGTTGGGAGTCACCTGTATACAATGCAGCCTGGATAACATCTAAACTGTGAATAATCATGTCATAGATTAAGAAGCAGTGCTAGTTAGAGGGTCCCCTATGGTAAGGAGTACGTTGTGGAATCATGTTATCTAGGAATTTTTGGCAATGTTCATATGATTAGGTTCCTTCCATTGCAGTCCTTTATGGAGAACATTGTGCATGTCCTAAATTAACAAAACCATTGATGTCCTGAAGAACAATTGTATCCTGCAAAGGAGAATCAGTGATCAGTCAAGAAGGAAGTCTTTAACAACAAAGATCAAGAGGTTGGGAATATGTGCTGTATGCATTCCTTTTATTTTGGCATCCTTCAAGGGACAAAGCCTCATTAAATTAGACATATCTATAGGCGCTATCTGGGTAAGTAATTGTACTATTTCTATACAAGAGTATTTTATGATAAACTTATGTTCCATTACATCAAATGATGATCCCCAACTACTAGTAGTCTGTTTGCTAAAAGAGTAGTCATTTTCTTTGTGTGCAGAGGGCAAGATGCAGCCTGACCCTCTACTGGTTTGCATATTAAGTTATGTGGCACACAACTCAGACAAGCCCTTATTTCCCAAAGAACATCTGCATAACAGGCCTCCCCCCCCCCTTTCTGAGCAAAACCACCTCTTTAAAGTCTCAAAAGCATACTGCTGGCTGCAAGTAAATTTTGCCTTGAATCTCTCTGGATTCTAAACTTTTGGCAATGAACTCTCTTTCACAAGTAAAAGTTATAAGCAGCAAGGTAGAATCAACATGAGTGCATTATTTCCAATCTCCAGTGAATTGTTTTGTTGAAAAGGAAAGAATACGTTTTGGATAAGTTATAAACAAAGGGACAGTTGTAAATGTTTTCTGTAATTTGAATTTTGTATTTAATAACACAAGTTATCACATGCCTGCAAGAAAACAACATTTATTTATAAAAAATACAACAAGATCGGTTTATGATGAGAAATGTGGCAATAAATACAATTCAAAGAAAAGGCAATTCTACATGGATACATTATGGCACAGGAAATAAAAGTCAACGCACCATCAAAACATGGAGACTTCTGTGGGCTCAGAATTTATACAAGCTCCCTTTTTAAGCAAGACAGCTCTTTTTCTATAAGCTTGGTCAATTTAGATATTGGAATGGAACACACACAATCACAAATGCACATTTATTATGTCTACTGTGAGTTTAGAGGTTAGCAAGCAAGTACTTATGAACAGACAGAAATCTTGCAGGTAATAAGCCACAACCTCAGTTTTTGTGGCATGGTCCACAATTAAGTCTTACAGTTTTCCACATAATGGAACTGTAAATAAAAACATTTTTAAAAAAGGAAAGGGCTGATATAGTATGTAAAATGCTCATTTCAGAACAAGGTTGTAAAAAAATGCATAGTTTTTATTATTAAAAGACTTGGCTGTATAAGAGAACTCCCCCTTTCACAGTATTCCTTTTTACTTCATATGCAGTTATTGTTATGCTGTAGACTGCAACTGTTACAGCACTAAAGGCAACTAGAGAAGGAAAGGGCAGAGAAAGGAAAAAGGAATGTTATGTAAGGCAATTATTTCCTTAGGTACATGAAGCATAATGTGTAAAGAAGACGGGTAACAATTCCACAAGGCTAGTTTCGTTCTTTACTGAATAAAATAATAAACTAATACTGAGCTTTTGAGGCAAATCTAATAATCAATGCCCTGGTCACTGTACTGACCGTGATAATCTCTCTGATATTCATCTTGGTATTCGCCGTGATAGTCATCTGGATATTCTGCCTGATAATCGCTATCGCTGATTTCTGACCCATTAGTTCCTGTTCCTTGACTTCCATTATGAATGACAGGTTCTGTTGGTGCAGCACAATACTTTGGATCATATACTTGCCGTCCAAGCCCATAAACGCTCATCCCTTTCTGGGAAGCCACTTTGTTGGTGCCCATTTGTAGTGAAATAGTGGTGTTGTCCATGGGTTGTAATGTGAGCTTCTGGTCATAAATGTCTCGTCTTGTACCTGGTGCAAGCATCCCTGCCTAAAAACAAAGGGTTTAAAGCAGTTTGAACAGCATTGGGACTTTTAAAATAATAATGAGTGATGGCAGGAATGCACGTGTGCATAACATTTTCCAGATACTAAGCTACTCAGCATGGAAGTCTTCTAAGTGAGATTCAGCAAGCAACAGACTCCTCATCCCATCACAGAAATCAGAATAAAGCACATTAGGAAGAAGCTATGGGTGCATGCTGAGGATCTTCACAATTTTGTATGTGTATTGCAAGGATGAAGAGCATCCTAAGTGATTATAAACTGGGTAAGGAATTTCACAGCCTCTTTGATTATTCTGAGCTGCAGGCTACATCTTACCCCAAAGCTACAGTGGTGCCTCGCAAGACGAAATTAATTCGTTCCGCAAGTCTCTTCGTCTTGCGAGTTTTTCGTCTTGCGATGCACGGTTTCCCATAGGAATGCATTGAAAATCAATTAATGCGTTCCTAGGGAAACCGCCTTCAGACCAGGTCCGGGGACAGTCTGTCCCCGGACCTCTTCTGAAGGCTTGGGGGGGGGACAAGGGCTTTTCTTCCCACCCCCAGCATTTTAAAAAACCCCGGGACAGCGGAGGACTTCTCCGCTGTCCGGGGCGATCTTAAAATGCTGGCGGGCGGAATTTTAAAATCGCCCCGGGACAGCGGAGGACTTCTCCGCTGTCCGGGGCGATTTAAAAGCCCCTGGGAAGGCAGGCAGGGGGGGGGAAAGACTTTCCAGGACCTCTTCTGAAGGCCGGCGGGGGGCGAAAGTCTTTGCTCCCCCCGCCTGCCTTCAAAAGCCGTCCGCAATAGCGGGAAGCGCTTCCTTGCTATGCCGGACTGCTTTTAAAATGCTGGCGGTGGGGAGCAAAGCCTTTCCGCCCCCGCCGGCCTTCCTGGACCTCTTCTGAAGGCCGGAGGGGGGGAAAGGCTTTGCTCCCCACCACCAGCATTTATAACAGGTCCCCGGAGATTTCCCTATGGGCTTTCGTCTTGCGAAGCAAGCCCATAGGGAAATTCGTCTTGCGAAGCGCCTCCAAAACAGAAAACCCTTCGTCTTGTGGGTTTTCCGTCTTGCGAGGCATTCGTCTTGCGGGGTACCACTGTATTTAACTTCTATATGAAGCTGTTAGGAGCAGTCATTAGGAATTTACAGCACAATGTCACCAGTATATGTTGATATCTATTGTGGGTTAGCAGGTCTCAAGTTCAGGAACTGGGTTATATTGCCTTTTCTGAATAGGGTTGCACTCCCCTTGAAGGAGCAAGTTTGTAGTTAGGAAGTACTCATTGAATTGTGTTTGTCAGCAACTGCAAAGCCCCCTTGCACAGCTTCTGTCCTATGTGTAAAGCAGACTGTGCTCCCACACATTAGCTGATGCACATCTTGACCAACCAGGATTTACCTCTGTGTGAGAGAGCTGGTTTCAGGGAACTCTCATGCACTGGAACCCAGTGCTAAACAGGGCTGACCTTGTACATCAGCTGATATGTGGGGTCCATCCAGTTTGATCTAGGTGTGAGAGAGCTCACTAGAAGAAACTCATGTACCTGAACCTGCCAAGCTTCAAAGAGGATTACATTGGACCAGCTGCCACAATGAAGAAAAGCTTCCTTTTAGCAGCACCTTGCTGCCATAGATGCTCTGAAGTCTCAACTTCCAAAGTTATACCCACCAATCATAATTGGCCCTTTAGGAAGATCCTGGTAAGAATCTGGCCCACGGATCAAAAAAGGTTATCCCCCCCCCATGCTACAGATTACATTATTCTAATGCACACAGAAATGGTGTGGAAGCTGCAGCTAGTGCAAAATGCTGGTCTAGAAATATTTTAAAATAAATAAAATACCAAACAATGAAAGATAAAGTTTAGGACTGCAGAAACAAATATCTTAAATATGAAAGTAACTTTTGCTTACCTGACTAGCCCCTTTGTTAGTACCCATCTGCAGGCTTATTGTTGTCTGGTCAAATGGTTTATCAGTTTGCATCTTTGGATCATAGAGATGTCTCCTAGTCCCATAGGCAGTCATGCCTGCCTGGCTGGCACATTTATTGGTTCCCATCTATAAAGAGAATGAGGATCACTTGAAGAAAGGAGTTCTGATTGAGAACTACCATAAGTAAATGTACTATACTAGGCCCGTGTAGTGAAGAATGTAACATATATAAGTTGTGGTGGTATGCTCAGTGCAGGGAGTTCCTGGTTCCCAGGGAATAAGTCCATTTCCTTCAGATAGCAGACCTTAGAAGGTAAGAGAAACAGAGAGGAGACCTTCAAATACAGTGGTGCCCCGCAAGACGAATGCCTCACAAGATGAAAAACTCGCTAGACGAAAGGGTTTTCCGTTTTTGCGTTGCTTCGCTAGACGAATTTCCCTATGGGCTTGCTTCGCAAGATGAAAACGTCTTGCGCTTTTTTAAAAAAGCCACTTGAAGAGGCGCAGTTGCGATGGACCTTGCTTCGCAAGACGAAAAACATCGCAAGACGAAAAGACTCGCGGAACGAATTCTTTTTGTCTTGTGAGGCACCACTGTACACGGTAGGAGCATCCTGCTCCTAGAGCTAACAGCTCTTCTGCAGAATGAAGTTCTTAGGGCAGGGCGTGGGAAATGATCCTTTAAGAGGGGACATGTTACTTAGTGACTTCCCTAACTTGTCTGAAGGTTGCAGACATCACATATTGTCTAAATAGTATGGGAGAGCAGTCATGGTACACATTGACACCAACAGCCTTGGGAAATGTTTGTTAGGCATGTTGTAATCCAAGATCTCTGAGGAAAGGAAAACAAAGGGTTTATTAGAGTAGTGTTCATCTATGTGTCAAAGCAGGCATAGAGTCAACTCAACTATATTAACTTCAAAGGAACAACAGAATGGGTGCCTTTATGCCCTGGTTTGGGCTCCTTGGAGGTGTATCCATTTGGTCCCTGTGGGAAGCAGAATGTGGCATTATATAAAACTTTGTTACCCTCATCTTATGTTCTTAAGATTTCAACTAAAAAGAAATATCTAATACAAAAAGTACTAAGATGATGTGTGACTGCAGCGAGGGTTATTCAAAGATTAGTTACAGAGAGCCAACCTGAAATCTTCACGGCTGTCTTCTACTCTACAAATTACATTGAGTGGTGTGGTAGAAATTGCCTCCATGTCCATGCCTACACCATACCAGTAACATGTGTAACTTCAGCTGTGTAATTGCAGTGCCAATCCACCTGATTACATGAACAGAAGATTCACATGTTACTGAGTAGCACAGGAATAGCAGAGGCAGTGTTAATCACGCTTTTCATGTTAACAGGTAAACCAGTTTAGTCTATGGACTAAAATAGAGCAGTTCTACTGTGACCTACCTTATTCTTCCTCATGTATATAGCTTCCTCATGTTGTTGCTACTTACCTGAAGGGACAAAGTGATGGCGAGGTTGGAGCTATGCAGATGCACCAGAGGAAATGCCAGATTGGCTCTGCCAGGGCTTTGCCCCTCCAAGTAAGCAGCAGCAAGTGCCTCTTCCAGCAGGCTATTGCTGTGGCTGAAAGCCACTCCTGCTGTTTACTAAGCATAAATAATTGTCCATTTACACCTTAAAAGGTTTTCCTGTGTATACTGATATACAGCACAATCCCATGGATTCAGAAAGCAGCCCCATTGAGTTCAGTGGGGCTTGCTCCCAGGTATGTGTGTACAGGATTGCAGCCTTAGTGAACTTTCAACTTTTCTGCTTACCTGCAAACCAATCACACTTTGTCCAGCCTTCAGTTTTCCTGCATCAAAACTTCTTGCTTGCTTTTCTGCGTATTTGACACCAATATCGATTGTAGTATGAAAGCCTTTGGTTTTTGCCTAGGAGGAGAATAAAATAACAGCATTTCTAATACACATTTTATACAGGAATACCATTCATATCACTTGCTTTTGGTTGTCCTTGATTTAACAATTCTGCGTTCAATTTTAAACCAATTAATGCAGGGGTCAGTGAACTTTTTCAGCAGGAGGCCAATTCACTGTCCCTCAATCCTTGTGGTGGGCTGGACTATATTTGGGGGGTGGGAATGAACAAATTCCTATGCCCCACAATTAACCCAGAGATGCATTTTAAATAAAAGGACACATTCTACTCATGTAAAAACACGCTGATTCCCAGACCGCCCGTGGGCTGGATTTAGAAGGCGATTGGGCCGGATCTGGCCCCCGGGCCTTAGTTTGCCTACCCATGAATTAATGGATCATTGATTGTATAGTTTCAAGAGCTACTTGGCAACAGAGGTGAAGACATGGATAACATCCCACAACTTCTGCAGGCCAAGCTTCATATTTGGTTTTACCAAGAGTAATACAATATAGCTGCTAGACAAGTAGATCAGTGTAATGCACTGGACTGCATATGTCATTATGTACATACCAGACCTGCTAGTGCCACCAGTGATGTCTGAACCTGGGTCATATTTCCGTTTTCAAAGAGATCATTTGCTTCAAATATATCATGTGGTTTCATGCCATATTGTTGTATGGCCTTTATAAAATTCCCAATGTTCTCCAGCTGAAATTAAATAAATGCATGATGTTAGTGCTTGATGATACTGTTACATAAGGCAGAACTAAATACTGTATGGGAAAGTATGTAATAAACTTGGAAGTTTTTTTTAAAATAAAGAAAGCCACTTTGTAATTGGTTTCAAACAATTTGGAGTGGGGGCGCGCACTGGGGTTGCTTAAACCTTTACCTGACCTGTTCTCCACTCTAGAATTCCCCCTTTCATTCCTACTTCTCTTTTTAAAGTGGCTGTCAGGATTTTCTTACACATGCTTGCATGTTTTTGGTTTTTGTTTTAATTCTATTCCCCCTGTTTCTCAAAGGAGACTCAAGATGGTTTAAACAATAATAACTGAATAAAACAATCTCTTTAAAAAATGCCAATACAGTGGTGCCTCGCAAGACAAAATTAATTGTTCCGCGATTTTTTTCGTCTTGCGGTTTTTTTCGTCTTGCGAAGCACGGTGTCGGGAAAGTTTCCGAAAAGCTTCAAAAATCACCAAAGTCTTTAAAAACCTCAAAAAGGCTACCACACCGCGTTCTATGAGTTGCTCCTCGAAGTCAAGTCGCAACTGTATTAACGGTGTTAAGAAAAAGGAAACAAACTTGCAAGACGTTTCCGTCTTGCGAAGCAAGCCCATAGAGAAAATCGTCTTGCGAAGCAACTCAAAAAACCAAAAACCCTTTCGTCTTGCGAGTTTTTTGTCTTGCGAGGCATTCGTCTTGCAAGGTACCACTGCACACATTCAAACATTAATAATACCCAGTCTGTTTTAACAAATTTCAGCAGCACAAAAGTGAAATGGAACTCGGCCAGCATAAATTACAAAATTAACCAAAAGTTTATTTAAAGAGTCAGAGCTTCAACAGCTACCAGAAACAGTATAGTGATAGGGCCTTACATTCATCATTCAGCAAGGCATTCAATATAGTAGGTGCCACAACATAAAATACCCTGTCCCTAGGTGACAGACACCAGCCCTGCTTCCTGAGGCTGAAGGATTTGGAGCAGAGCCCAGATGACGATAGGGAGTGTGCAGAGAGAAATGTGGAAGGAGGCGGTTCCTAAGGTGCCCAGGTACCAAGTGCCATTATGCACACGATGCGGAGATGGTTCAAGATTGTTTTAAGCACTTGAAGAAGCTTCCTGCCTTTGAGCTATAAATGAAATCAGCAAAGAATATAGGCCGATAAAGATCTGATGGTTACCACACACATTCTTAACTCCTTAATTTTGTTTTACTTTGTTCAGGTCTGCCAAACTGGCAGGTCTAGTTTTATTCTAGTTTTCCTACTGTATGCCAGCAGTTGTTTAAATCCAGTTTTCAGTGAGAGACAAAGTTTCTCAAGAAGGCAAGTGTTCTACTATGACCTTTCCTGTCTCAGTATCTATTTTCAATTTCATTTTGTATTGCCCATTTATTCTTTCCTGATTTGTGCAATATGGGTAATTACATTTGTTCCTGTAGTTCTATGGGTCATTTATTTGGAAAGCAAATACAATGGACCAGATTCCTTGGACAATTAATAATTTAAAAGTGTATATAGCTGTAACGGGGGGGGGGGGCAGAATAGAAGGGCATCTGCGAAGAGAAAAAGATTTCACCAAGCCTAACGAAGTTGTAATCAAACCTACCACTTCTCTAGTTTCTACAATAATTGTCTAGTTTTTTAATATTCTATTCCCATAATATTAAATTACCAGGTTTGGTACTTTCAATGGTATTCTAATAGTAAAAAGAGAAGCTTTATACTGTTTAATCATTAATGCTTGCAAGGTGAACAATTGCTGTTTCCTCAAAAATAAATCAGTAAAGGCGAAGGTGTTGAAGGCCTCACTGTGACAATAACTGTCATTAAGCTTTCATTCATGCATTTTCTCTCTCCTTCAGAGAGAGACACTATATTATTTGAATACAGTATTTAAATTAGTTTGTTTACCTGATGCCAGTTTAGTTTGGATTGATTGATTTTCTTTACTGATCCCGGGTGAAGTTTGTTGATAAGCCTGTAAAAAACAATCAAGTAAATAAACTGCCTTTCTTTTCGCATAGCCACCACCAATTTTAATCTCCATATTACAGCACTGCTAATGCACAGATAAAAACCAATATATAGTTGTACCTTGGAAGTTGAACGGAATCCATTCCAGAAGTCTGTTCAACTTCCAAAACGTTTGAAAACCAAATTACGACTTCTGATTGGCTGCAGGAGCTTCCTGCAGCCAATCAGAAGCCGCAGAAGCCCCGTCAGACATTGGGCTTCCAAAAGAGCATTCATATACAGGAACATTCACTTCTGGGTTTGGGAGCCAAAACGTCCGAATTCCAGGGCATTTGGGATCCAAGGTATGACTGTATATTTTATTTGTACGTAGAGCTTATTGGAAGGCATTTTGCATAATAGGCATGCTGGTATAGCCACTTTAGAAGGGACTTGAGCCACATATCTGAATGTCCTCCTTGGGGGGCGAGGAGGAAGAAAATGAGAATGTCAGGAAAAACATGCCATCCTGTGTGATGAATTTGTTACATTTTAAATTCCTATAAATTTTAAATACACTCATAAATGGAAATGAGTGATTCATGGGGGGAACAGTGTGAGTGAGCAAACCCATTCACCCTTTCTGCCCTATCTCATTGCAATCTGTTGCTTTAAGCAGCTTTCCCCTTGGCTCACTTCTGGAGTTTGAGCTAGGCTGGTGGAAAATTGCTTGAAGCAGCTGAGCACAATGAAGTAAGGGAAGAAGACAAAGAATGTTGTTTCTCGCTTCATGTGCTGCTTTTTGTATCAAGGGCAGATCTCTTTCTTAACATGTGAACAGGCCCTTAGAAACACGATTAGATAGGCTCAACAACTTTGGTTTCCATAAAAAGATCCAACAAGTTTGTGGGTGTCAAGAATTTTACTTTTTGAAATATGGCAACCCTAGCAACACTTAGTAATTTTACTGGAAACCACAGGATAGGAGTGTTATTCTGCTTGGATCCTACTTGCAGGTTTCCACAGACATCTGGTTGGCCACCATAAGAACAGAATGCTCCACTAAATGGACAACTGGCCTGATCTAGCTGGCTCTTATGCTGATTTTAATTGCTCTTTGGCAGGGAAGGTTCTGGTATATTATCCTATTCCCTTTTCAGTGTTGCTTAGAAGACACACTAGTGATACCAGTACTATTTATTATTTGTGTTTTGTTTTTTAAGAGGAAGAGAAAAGGCAGAGAGAAAGAGTTGCCAGTTATAACGGACAACAGTGTTCTTTTATTTTTAAAAGTCATGTAAAAAATATTTTGGTAGGTGTGCAACTTTTATTTATTTATGCAAGGGCAGCTGCATCTTCCAACATTACCTGTTCTATACACCTGTTAAAAGATAGCAGTCCTGCCCTCTTTTGTGTATTGTAATTCTAAAGAGGGGGAGAGAGAGAGAGAGAGAGAGAGAGAGAGAGAGAGAGAGAGGTGGGCATATCCAGGGAATGGCGAAACAGAACCCTGCCAGGGGTGCAAAATCACCCCCGAATGCTCCGACTTGAGGAAAGAGTTACTTGTGTGAGGTGAGAGGCACGACAGGCAAGTTGTTTGGATTACCATATTTTTCGCTCTATAACACGCACCCGACCATAACACGCACGTAGTTTCTAGAGGAGGAAAATCCGTAGGCATGCCACCCGTAGGCATTCCCTCCATAACACGCACAGACATTTCCCCTTACTTTTTAGGAGGAAAAAAGTGAGTGTTATGGTGCAAAAAATATGGTACAATTGCCTCAGAATAAACTGAGATTGGGCGGGGGTAGGGGTGACAGGATGACTAGTGTTGCCACTGCTGTTTTCATGCTCACTACTGGCAGGGGCTTTTAACTTCTCCCAACTTTTGTGTGGAGCCCTCAAAGCCCCCTCTTCCCCAGGGGACCCAACTAGACCCTGCCTGCCTGGCTCCCTGCTTGTTCGTTGAGATGGAGGGCTCAGCCAATGGCTATTGCAGTAAAGTGATGGGGGTGGGTGGTGCTGATACAGTTCTCTACAAAGGGTGCAAGGGACCCTAGTATGTCTTTGGGTATATCTGGTAAAATAATAATGGGGGGGGGGGAATCACACTGTGTCCTAGAATTAAATGTGGATCTTATTTCTGAAAAAGTTGGCTACTGGCCTAGAAACTAAAGAGCTCTGCCTGAAATAAAACATGATGTGGCTTACTCGCACAGTATGATGCCATCCTTTAAACCCAATTGAAAGTTGGCTCCAATGCTCATGCCAGTAACTTCTTCAATCCAGTTGCGGAGATCTTCCTCTATCTGTGGATCATATTTCAAAGCAATCTGCAATACAAAATAATGATCAATTCAACACTTTCTCTGATTTTAATAATGCAAAATTCATATTTGATTAGACAAGGATATTTTATAAAAGCATCTGAAAATGGATCCAATGCTATCCCAGAAATCAGCATCACTAATTAGCATAAAGTATTACAGTATTTATCATTCTAAACCCTCATGATAATTTTCAGCTGTTCAAATAAACCAAAGGGTTTTTTCTTTGGAAATCTCTTGTCTAATGTCTATTCTATTCATAAGCATACTCTGCTGATGCAAGTATTCACTGAAATTCTACATGACCCTCCTTGTATGTCATTCTGTTCACTTAGTAAACCACTTGCATCACAGCCAATTCATAACATATAAATTAACAGTTCAGCACTATAGCAACAGTAAACAGTAAAAAGAAAAAAAATACATTCCAATATCAAATTTTAAAACCACTTTTGCATTATATTACCCCATTCCCATTCATTTATCATTTGGAAAAGTATAATGTTAGACACAAGGAGGGAAAGAAAGAAAATCTGGAACAAATCTGAGTCAGAGAATATAGTTAGCAATGCAATCCAGTGTATGTTTATTTGGAAATAAATTCCATTCAGTTCAGCAGGGCTTGCTCCCAATTATGTGTGCACAGGATTGCAGCACAAGGGTAAAAGACTGTTCTTTCCACTTCCAGTTGTATATGTAGATACACCTCAAATTAAAGAAAAACCTAACATACCAAACTCAAATCACAGATTTGTTACTCTTTAACATACTTTTGGGCAGTTAATAAGCAGAGTTGCTGATGAATAGTAAAAGAAAATTGCCCCCTCTAGTCTTCACACTGATTATTTTAAGTTGGATTAGGAGAGACAATATTTTACTCTTTTACTGATATTCCTGCTTAACAAGGAGTAAGATATGTATGTTCTCCAAGTCTCTCAGAATCTGTAGGCTGTGTGCAGAGCCAATATTTCACAGTAATACACGGTGTACTATATGCTTGTGTGGTATTACTATGAAACACAGCAACATATGTGAAATGATGGATACAGCATCTAAGAAATGTGTTTACTCTTTGCATTCAGTTTTGAGACATCAATAAAAACAAATGTGGCTCTTGTTTCAATATCACCTTAATAAAGCAACAACATTACAGTACAATCCCTACAGCCTTCCAAAGGCCACTGAAGCACCACTCTACTGGCAGGATGACACACTATTGGAAACACCTTGGAGCGCCAGGAAAAACTTTTCTGGGTGTGGATGCCCCACCAGCAATGTTCCATTGGTGCAGAGGGTCAACGTGGGGCATTCTGGGAGCAGCTACGAATTCACAGGATGCTAAGCCTCCTTCCCTTGACGTGCCTCCTACAAAGGTCTGAAGCTACTGAGACTGGTATAGTAATTTCCCCTCACTGAGGTCAATGGGCAGGAAAAGCAATCTTGGGGGAGCTTTGCTGAGAAAGAGGGCCAATAACTATTTTAATTAATTAATTAATTATTTTTTAATGGAGGGTTCGTGCCTTAGGTGGAGCAAACCAACAGAGCTATGGATGTGGTGGTTCTTCTACATGGAAGCACAGATGCACTGCTTTTGCCAAGAACAACCTGCACATACAGAACTCAATATCTGCTTGGCACCTATAAGGAACTTTCCACAACCTGCTAACTACACATGCGCAGATATAGGGACACCACTGTTCTATCTACGGTATCTTTAATTGAATCCCAGACACAGTAATGCCTATTATCAAATGCAGTAATATTCACAATTGACACAGCATACAATCAGAAGGAACACATATTGTTCTTTAATTTTAATTCTAATGGTTTAAATCAATGTTGTTAATCATCCATTTGTCTCAAGAGACAATGGGGTGCGTCTCCAGGGGTGAAGCCAAACTGCTGTGTTAACAACACCAAAGTGACCTCCTCTGGGGTGCAAGCCTGGGCAGTGTGTCCTGGGCTGCTCAGATGACAAGACCCCAGCCCAACCCTTGTCCTTGCTGTTGTGGTCCAAAGGAAAGCAGAGGAATATGTTTGGCACCAGCCTGGCTGCAGGAGTTGCTGAAAGGAGGCATATAAGACACCATCCAACCATCTTAGGGACTCCACTCTGGATTTGTATAGGGTTTACTCCTTAGCCTTTTCTTCTTCCAAAGGTATCTCACAAAAGTAGTGGAGGTTTAGGATCAGAGTTTTCCTTTCTACATGGGCTACCTTCCCAGGTTGATGAGCCTCATCTGCCCAATCAATAAATAATACGATATGTGTTTATAATATACAGTTTGTTGCTTCTATGTTTGAGTTGAGACCCTTTTTAATAATTTAGAGATAGTTAAAAGAGCGTGTTATCACAAGAGGCTTTCAGAGAAAGGCATTCAGCTGTTGAGCTGGAGAGCACAAAGGGTGAGTAATGTTTCTATCCAGACCATTTATTACCAAGGAATGTCATCAATTTTGTTGTTTCTGCCAAGTCATCATTTTTCAATCTTCATTTCTCAACCTTCCTGAACATTTGAAACATGATATTTCCATAGTGAGACAAGGAGTAAAATACTCAGTACCTTGAAATGCTTCTTTCCTCACTATGCTCCAATAGCCCTGGACTAGCCACATGACACGTTACCAAGAACTCCAAAAAACGTTTACTACACACATGCAGACAATGCTGTGTTTGTATTCCCCTGCCCCACCATTTCCTTCACAATATCACTGAACTAGGTAGTTTTTGGACAGACCTGCAGTATTCATCTGTAAAGGCAAATAAGTCATTTGTAGCTCAAATAATAATTTCATCAGATTTTAATATTCTATCATGTCCAGTACTTGTGTAGTAATTGCTTCTGTGCTATAAGGTGTGTTGTTCACATGACATAAGGCTACTTGTACGATTCTGAAAGAACGCATAATTGCTATTCTCTGAAAGATTACAGCGTATTATATTATTTAAAATATAGGAAGTGTTCACAAACTATGTACCTATCCTAAAAATAAAAATCTTCCACTCACAATGTTATGGTTTCTAAAGCTCATGGCTGCACAGATGTGATTGACAAGCCAGTTTCAGACTTTCTTCACACATGAAGACCTAAAAAAGTAGGGCTTGAAAATCACTTTCCTTGGCCTGTCATTGCCACATTCTACAACACCAATCTATGACCTTTGTACTTTGGACCAAAGGTCTGAAAAGGAACAACAATGTACATAAAGCTAAACACATGTAGGAGCTAAAAGCAGTTTCTACTCCTGCAGTTAGGGTTTCCCATAACATGGATCACCAAAGCACATACAGCTGTATGTGCCCAGATGTTCCTTTTCAGATCTTAGAATCATAGATTCTAGTGCTATAAGGGACCCCAAGTGTCATCTAATCCAACCCCCTGCAATGCAAAAATTCTGCCCACAGCATTCCTGGGTAGACTTGCACCGCCAACCTTCTGGTTAATAGCCAGACACGCTGATCCACTGCATCACTGGAGGATGTCTTCCCCTTTATGAGTTAAATTCAAGGGCTGGGCCAGTAGGGTGAGCAAAACTGCAGGCAAGGCCAGAAGGAACAGTCCCACTCACTCCTCTTCCATGTATTCACTGTACACTGGGACAGTCTGAATAGGACTAAAGAATATAGGCAATTCTACTGGAATCTCAAGAATCCATTGGTCTGCCAGTAACTGGGAGCAAGAATTCAATGACCTGCATAGTTTACAATCTCCATTACCACCAAAGCCAAAAAAAATAAGTAAAAAAAAAGCAAAATAAGTTATGCATATAAGAAGTACAATATTTGTTCAATCTGTACAGTCTAGCTATTCTTCACATGGAAATTGTGCAGAATTTATTTTTAGCTCAGGCTACATGCAGCCCTGTTTATAGGACTGGGCTTCGAGAGAAAGCAGAGTTGGATGACTCTCTTCTGTTTCCTCCCGAAGCAAAGTTCTTAACCAAAGGTACTATTTCTGGGTTAACGGAGTCTGTAACTTGAAGCGTCTGTAACCCGAGGTACCACTGTACTTTGCACTTACAATCATTCACTCTAACAATGAGCAGGTGCTCAGGTCATAGCTGTCAACTTTTCCCTTTTTTTAAGGGAAATTCCCTTATTCTGAATAGGATTCCTCACAAGAAAAGAGAAAAGTTGACAGCTATGGCTCAGGTATAGAAGCGTAGAAGTTGCAAGACTGGAAATGGAGCCCTGAAACAGGTCTGCAAGTTGCAGAGCTGGAACTGTCATAGGCAGTGCTTTTATTTTTTCTTTAAAAAATGTTTAGGGGTACTCTCATTTTCCTACTCATATTGAAATACTGCCCCTCAATGAGGCCAAACTTAGATTCACAAAATGTTTAGGAGTATGCGTACCCCTGTGTCCCCCCAGAAAAAAGCACTGGGCATAGGAACTAATCATATGTGGGAAAGTGAGATTTAATAAACAAGAATAAAGAATAAATTAAAAGTGCCTGAGGCGGTAATCCTAAAGTGGTGGTAGGGAACTGAAGTCAGATGAACTACTATTTAGCCAAGGTCCTGTGGGTTTCTTGCTAGCATGGGAGAAATGCTCTGGTATGTTTCCATGAATTCTGCATTTCTTTTTCTTTCTTTTAAACATTATTTTCCTCCCATTTGGAAAAATGTTTTCCCATTGGGAATTTATTTATTTTTTTAAATGCCCAATTTGGGCAATTCTCCTTTTTTGGCCCAACTAAAGTTGGACCTCCTATGCCAATTGGGCCAGGGTCTCATAAGTTTGCAGTGTCAGGGAGGGGGAATAAAATATATCCTATGGCATATGGACATATAACTACAGCTGAAATGTAATTGAAGTCACTTCCTATTAATGTTATACATATAAAGACAAGCCTTTTGTTTTTCTAAACTCTTGCCAGCTCTTAAATTAGTTAATAGGAAAAATAGGTAGGTGATAAGGGTAATAACTGACATAACAATTAAACAGTTATAATTACATTTATATATATTAATATTTAAATTTATTTTAAGGGGTGTTGCTGTTTATTAACCATTCACTTTTTATAAAGTTTTCAAGAAGTATAGGTACAGACTTCATAAATTCAGGAACAGCTATGAGGTATTGTACAGAATCACTATAGTAAGACAAAACAACAAAACAACATTAACTGTATCCTGCTACATATCCAGAGGAAACTCAAACTGACTCAGGAAGAGGATGTACAGAAGCAGTTATTACAACGTCCAGTGTTCATTAGGAATAAGGTTAAGACCACAAATATTTTGAAAATACAAATAAAACCAAAGTTATTATTATTATTTTTTTGTCTCTGAAGGTTTCACATGATCTAGAAACGAAAGGATGTTTGGTTCAGACAAAATGCCAAACCAGTTAAAATAAGCCACAGTTTGTAAGCCAACAATTAGGTTGGCATGGTGCAAACTTACTGGTGGAGCCAAGCTGGTGCTCTTGCTGGTGGTCTGCACCACACTGACCTCCTCACCCCTCTCCCCCATTCATAAGCGGCAAGCAACCAACCTGCCAGGAAGTTAGATTAAAGGCTTCACACTCACAAGTGAGGTGCTTCTGCACCAGACTATTATTATTTGATTTAATTGTTTTTAATTGTTTTATGCTGGGACCAACCAGATAGAAGGACAAATAGAAATTTTCAACTGAATAAATAAAATAGACAGGTAATATTGCTCAGGCTTCTAGTAATTCATTACCTAGTACATCATGTAAAATTAATCTCTGTTTTGGCAATGAATTGATCATAATCCTTTCCCTTTTCTGCTCTCAGCCTTATAGGAGCCACATTTATTCTGATTAGTGCTACAGATTCTTTAAAAAGCTACTGAAACTTATATTTTAAAAGACAGAGAGGGATCACTGCTTTTTGCAGAAATATGTTGTGGTACAATGTTATGATCTTGCACACTGCACATAAACTAACCTTACTAGTCTGCAAAGAGCATCAGTTAGAAACACAAATTAAGCAGTACATGCATACCTCAGTTTAAGAACAGCCCTGTTTACAAATGATTCTGTTTACGAATTCCACAAAACCAGAAGTAGTGTTCTGGTTTGCGAACTTTGCCTCGGTCTAAGAACGGAATCCGAACAGTGGAAGGGCACTGGCAGTGGGAGGCCTCATTAAGGAAAGCGCGCCTCGGTTTAAGAACGTTTTCGGTTTAAGAACGGACTTCTAGAACGGATTAAGTTCGTAAACCGAGGTACCATTATATATAAATGTCTTAAATGAAGTAACAGTGAAGTACTATTTGAAAATTAACATGTAGCAAGTAGGACATGTACCATGTACTGTGCCAGCAACACAGGAATATAGGAAGCTGCCTTATACCACATCAGACATTGGGCTGTATCCAAATAAGTGCTATGTGAACATTCTGGCAGTACAGTGGAACCTTGGTTCTTGAACTTAATCCATTCCGGGAGTCTACTCAACTCCTGAAACTTCGAAAACCAAGCTGCGGCTTCCGATTGGCTGCAGGAGCTTCCTGCACTCAATTGGAAGCTGTGGAAGCAGCGCTGGACGTTCAGCTTCCAAAAGACATTCACAAACTGGAACACTCACTTGCGGGTTTGCGGCATTCGGGAGCTGAGTTGTTCGGGAGCCAAGCTGTTTGGGAACCAAGGTACCACTGTACAAGGATTTCTGCTTGTGTAACAAAATGTACTCCCCTCCCCCATATGTTCAAATTATTCCCCTAACTTCTGGGGCAGATTGGTGGTGGTGCAGGGTACACACAGGCAGCGGTAGAAAGAAGACCTTTTGTGCTGTTGAGACACAGTAGTTGAACACCGCTCAATATTTTCTACATCTCCTGTCAGTGGCTGTTTACGGTTTCAGACAGAGGATGTTCCTAGCTCTACCTAGAGATGCTGTGGATTGAACCTGGGATATTCTGCCTGTAAAGAAGATGTTCTACAGTACCATTAATACATAGCCCTTGTTCATCTTCCTTTTTAAACATAAAGTGTTCCTTGAAACTCAAAAGCTATTTTGCGATATCTTTTTAGCCCTTGACATCACCAGTTGATAACCCATCCTTTACTTCAAGCAGTTCAAGGTGGTGAACATGGTTCTCCCCCTCTTCATTTAATCTCCACAACAACTCTGTGAGATAGGTTAGGCTGAGAGGCAGTGACAGGCAAAAGTCATCCAGCGAGCTCCATAGCCATGTGGGGATTTGAACCCTGGTCTCCCAGGTCCTAATCCACTAGCTGCTACGCCACTCCAATCTGTTAAGTTTTTCAGGTAAATAAGTGTAAATTACTGTACTGGTTTTGCCATCTACCTTTCAATTTCTTAGCCATCATACTACATTACTTAAAACTATTCCCCAGTAAGGTACACAGGGACCTTCTCAAAAATTTGTTGGAACATAGTGCTGTAATTAAACCTTGTTTCTGCTAAGCCAAAAGCCAAAAAAATGGAGAAACGGGTCAGATTAACTACTGTGTTGTACACACAGTTGCAATTAAGTGTCTAGCGGTAGGTAATTAGTGTATTAACAGGTATCATAAATTACCTGATTTGTTTCAGATCTCATTACTCATTAATTGCTGTATTCTACATCCTACTCTAGCTGCTTATTCTTAAGAAGTTGGTCTGCCCTTATATAAGTAACAAATGCTAAGAAGTGATTATACTCCATGTTTTTCTTTTCCATACTTTATAGTCCCTATTTAAATGCCTGTACACTAAACCCAAATATCTATACCATCTGAATTAGTAATATATTCCAGATCGCATCATGAATAGTAGGGAGGGTCTGCACCATATCCTGGTCAAGTCTTTGTCTCTGTGCCAAGTTTTGCTCCAGGGAAAATGAAAGTCTTGTTACAAAGGTAGCAAGTATCCTGCAAAATCTATATAGGCCTCTATATCTATGTGCAATTACCCCTACATACATCAAACAACAGAACACATAAATTGTTTAACAGACGTCATGAGGCTGATACCCGGGAGGGGAAAACATTCATGCAATGTTGGGTTCCTGCTCTTTCCATAAATTTATTCAGAAGTAACATTGTACTGTGCTTTGATGTTATTGTCAATTGTTTGTTTTTTGCTGCCATGACATATATGTATTGCACATAGACAAAGAGCAGTTCAAAAACAATGAGATGATGGACAAAACCAAGTACAACAAATTGATAGTAGCACAATCAAAGTTCCACTTGAGCAAGCTTTGTATACTCTCTTTAATAACAACAAATGTTTCAGTAATATTCAGGTGAAGTAACACATAAACAATATTTTTTTGTAGCAAACATGAAAAGTCCCAGCAGATAACAGCTTCATACTTGCAATTTACTGATGTTTTTAATGTGCAGTGTAATTTTGGCTACATTCTTGAAACCACCCACTCAAGAGAAATCTCAGTGTCTATTATAGAGTAATGTTATTATGAAAAGTAATGTTATTTTATAGCAAAGACTGGTGATGTTCATTACATTTAATCAGAAATCTCCTACACATTCTGAAACCTTGAACAAATTAAATAAAAACTGGGGTGATACTTCTCCAATTTAACAACATTCCTCTGATTGACCTCTTAATTCCACCTGTCTGAATAATGAGAGAAGGAAAACTGTTGCAAGTTGCCTTCAAGACTTGGTGATACCACCGGCCCTCAAAGGGACCCCGTTAATAATTCATCATTTAATGAATATATTAGACCTTTAGAAGTGGTCATTGGGGGATTTGGTGCAAGGTGTCACAAGTACTCTGATCACACCCAGCTCTATTTCTCCTCTGCACTGGAATCAGTTGGAGCTGTGCAAGTGCTTAATCTGTGTTTGGAGGCAGTAAGGGGTTGGATTACCTTAAATGGCAGTGCTACAGATTAGTGCTTCCTGGGTCTGGGAATCAACAGTGTCTTCTGGATGAGGTTGGACTCTCCTTGAAGGATCAGGTACAGTCACAGGGCAGGGGCGGGGAAGAGAAATAGCTTGACTACAGTAATCCATACTCTCAAACCTTGTTGTTGTTGCTTAGTCATTTAGTCGTGTCTGACTCTTCGTGACCCCATGGAGCAGAGCATGCCAGACACTCCTGTCTTCCACTGCCTCCTGCAGTTTGGTCACTCATGCTGGTAGCTTCGAGAACCTTAGACTACTTTAATGTACTCTACATGGGATTGCCCTTGCAGGTAGATTGTACACCACAGCTAGGAAAAAATACAGCCATGAGGGTGTTGGCTAGGGTACCTTTGAGATACTATGTAACACCAGTCCTTGAAGAACTGCACTGGGGCCTGTTTGCTACTGAGTGCAATTCAAGGTGATAGTTCTGATGTAAAGGTAAAGGTAAAGGAACCCCTGACCATTAGGTCCAGTCGTGGACTCTGGGGTTGCGGCACTCATCTCGCTTTATTGGCCGAGGGAGCCGGGGTACAGCTTCCGGGTCATGTGGCCAGCATGACTAAGCCACTTCTGGCGAACCAGAGCAGCACATGAAAACACCATTTACCTTCCCACCAGAGTGGTACCTATTTATCTACTTGCACTTCGTGCTTTCAAACTGCTAGGTTGGCAGGAGCAGGGACCGAGCAATGGGAGCTCACCCTGTCGCGGGGATTTGAACCGCTGACCTTCTGAGCGGCAAGCCCTAGGCTCTGTGGTTTAACCCACAGCACCACTCGCATCCTAAGTTTTGATGTACAAAGCCCTAAATAGCTTAGAACCCAGCTATCTGAAGGAGCACCTTCCACTGTCCTGTCCACACCATCATCAAATAAGGACCCAGCTTCTGAAGCACGTAACAAAACCCCCTTGGTGGTGGAACAATCTTCCTGAGGTTAGACTGACACTAGCATAAACTAGTTTTTGGTGCTAGTTAAAAACATTTCATTTTCACTATGCGTTTCACTGTATCTGCCTATAGCTGGGGTGATGTGTACATTGAATTTTATATTGTAAACTGCTGGTGTTGGTTTAATTATGCTGTGGCCCATAGTGAAAGGCAGGATAAACATTTTACAAATAAAAAAACAGGACAGCCTCTTGGACAGAGCATGATGCACAGGCATGAGACAAAGACAGGAATGGTTCATTAATATGTTTCTGTGATAAAAGAAAGGAAATGGACTGCTAGGAAAAAGGTAGGATATCATTTATTTGTTAATCATTGTAACACCTCCACTTAATTGCTATTTCTATCACTAATAGCAATGTTTATTTCAGTTCTTGTAGACAAGCAAGACTGACTTTGTAAGTAGCATTTTATCTAAGAAGTGGCCTTACATCTCATTTTTTTGTGCATTTTGATGTCTGATTTCTTTACTCTCTTCATGTTAGTAAGGAAATACAAGGTTTTTTGAGGGATTTTTATTCAGTATTAATTGTGAAATTGTTCTGCAATCTTTTATAAGGAAAATGATGGATAGTTACATATTTATGTGTTGTATGAGTAATAATGTATTTGCATTTTTGTTTGTTTTCATAAGAACACTTTTTGTTGTGAACTGCTTTTGAGAGTAGTGTACACAGAAAAGCAGTATACAGATAAATTGACTTACTGACATTTGGCATTTGGTCCAATTTATAACAAAGAGGAAAACTTTAGTTATTAGCAGACAGATCTGTGAAAGTATCTACATAACAATTTGAGCTGATTCTCTATTACTCATCGTTTACTTCCAGGGTACTTAAACATATGTGTCCAGCTGCAATTTTGCACTCTCTTGGGATAGAAAGTAATTGAAGAAAACAGAGGTAGAAACTTTGGCAGGCAGTTAGCAAATGTTTAACTGCTTTTATCTGTCACCCCTATCATCAGCAGGCACCTTCTTTGACAAGTTTTAAACATCAGCTGAAAACTGTCCTATTCCGCCAGGCCTAAGCAGGCAATGAAGAGTACATCACCGACAATGGTCTATTGATGTTTGTTTTCATTTTTTTTATTTTTAACTTCTTTAAATCTATTTATCATTTTATTGTTTGGTTTATCAGATATTTTGTATTTCAGCAAACTTTGGGGCTCAGCTGAGCCTGTGGATTCCTCCTTCTTATGTATGGGTGATGTAATTTTAGCTACAGAAGACTTGACACAGAGCTTGAAGATCGGAAATAGAGGAAATAATGATGATAAATGCAGATGACTAAACAGATCTTAGAAGACTAGGCAGAGTGGAAAAGACCAAATAAAATATCAGGACTATCTCAATGAACTAATAACAGCATTGTATTAATATCACACAGAATTTAAGAGACTGCAACCCAGTTGTCCAAGAAGGTTCCTTATTAGTGGTCGGTCATTATACTTTGGGCCACACCAAAACACTTTTGACTAGGTTTTAACTCTAACGGTGGGAGAGAGAAAAAACTAGCCAGTGCCTAAAGCTTGTCAGATACAATGCGCTGGGCACTGCCCAAAGGAGATTCTCATTTTGTTTTTGTTTTATTACATACATTTTTGCTTAATTGCTTTTACAATATTCCCTTAATTTTAAGAGCAGTTTGCCATGTGGTAGTGTGGTTTTGTAAATTGAATACCTCTAATCTTTGCTGGGCTTAGAGAGCATATATTATAGTTCTCCAAATTGTAGCCATAACATAGAAGGAGCAGTTATCCCAAATAGTAAATAACCTACTCAGTACTAGTATGGCCCATGCCAGTCAGACACCTGGTAATCCTAACTTGTGTTCCCAGTTTATTTAACAAAACATTTGTAGTAGCTTAACAGCCTGACTCCATGCAGAGCTATGGGTGCCTAATATCCAACATTTCTCCAATGAAAATAGGGACATCCTAAGGAAAAGTGGAACATTCTGGGATCAATCAGAAACCGGGACGTCTTCTCTAAATCAGGGACAACCCTGGAAAATAGGGACACTTGGAGGGTCTGCTTTAGGCAAGCCTAAATCAACACAGGATTGTATTGTTAATAAGGGTCTTTCAAAATAATTTTTGGCTTTCAGTTCTGCACACTGCCCTAAATAATACTTTAACATGTAAATTGCCTAATATCTAAATTGTTGCTATGCCATAAGTTACCAATGCCTGTCAAGCTTCTCTTTTGTGTCAGTTAGTTCAGATGAGTAAATCCTGTATATGCTGTGCTCCTACTCAATCTGTGTGAATGCTAGGGCCAGTTATCAACCTTTTCAGACCCAGGGCCCATGTTTAACTCAAATATGCATTTGGGGAAGCATTTCTGAATCTTTTACTATATATTTATATGATGCTCCTGTTACGACAAACCTTGGATCAGGCTGTGACCCACTAGTGGGTCTCAACCCACCAGTTTAAGACAAGTGCTAGGAAAAAATTCTATTCTGATATAGACTTGCTCAACAATCATTGAAGAAGGGCAGGGATTGATTATATCTGAATTTCATTCTCTACTAAGGAGAATTGGAAAGGAAAACCTTCCTTACTCCCACTTATCTTCACTGTATTTTCCTGTTTTCTCAAGAATTTTTAGAACCCTACTATGGAGGAAATCCTTTTGTCTATTTTTAAATAGCATGTGTCAGTATGATTGGTTCTGTCACCCAGGGAGGCAGTAGCAAAGAATATTCTAATTTCCCACTGTTTCAAGGGATGGGGAAGGAGGACTTATTTTGACTTTTCTCACCTTCTTCTCATCCCCAGATTAGCATTATCATATGAACTACAAACCTTTATTGCCCTTATTTCTCAGGAACAGGATTACTACCAGATTCTAAGACAAATTTTGGAGCTAGGTGGTGGGAAATTTAGGCATATTTAAATAATAAAGAATAACCAAATGTGACAACCCATAGGGAATAAACAGTGTGGTGGTGTTGTTTTCATTTTGTGGTTTTATATTCTGATTTTATCCTGTGCACCGTCCTGAGACCTGCAGGAATAGGGCTGTGTATAAATTATTATTATTATTAAACATTGCCTAAAAAAGAAAGTGTGAATACTTGCCTCATTGAAGTATGAACAGTAAGATTGGAAAAAAGGAATCTAATTCTTACTCAGAGTAATGATCAGTAGAAAGAAACAGAACTTTTATAACTTTAAATGCACCCACATCCACTATAGCTAGTAAGCAAGAAAACTTCTGTTTAATACTTTGTCATCTTCTCTTCTATCTTACTGTTTTCTGTCTTTTTCCTTATTCCTCCTTTGGGAGCAGAAACAAGTTTATTGACATAGGCATAGCCAGATGGGGTGGGGGACAGCTGTCCCTCCCAATCAAGTAAATAAATAAAAATACTTAACTGACCAATTGCATCACAGGTAGCTTGGTTCTGCCCCCCCCATCTTGACTACATCAATGTTTCTTGATATTAGAAAAATATTTTAAATGAATCACAACTTTGTGATGTGATCAGACATATTACTTAACCAACATCAGCTCTGCAAGGTCCCAAAAATAAAAGTAAATAAAGCAGAAATAAGAAATAATTGAAGCATGTGCTGCCTCTCAACTGTGTTTGTTTAGTCCAAAGTAAATCCCAATATCTTAATTTTAACAGCTTTCCAGGTTAAGTGTGCACAGGAATTACAGCCTCAGTCTCTTATCTGTAAAAATGGGATCTATGAAGTTGTGAAAATCAACAGGATCAAATTCTGCAGCAGCTTAAAAATGCTGTGTAAATAGCTACATGCTCTTTTAGGAACAGTTTCTGTTAAGTCATTGCAACTTTGTTATTGAAAACTAACTATAAATGTAGACTGGACATTGGAAGGCTTGAGTTAAAAGAAAGGCAAATGTCACATAGACTATAAGACTCCTTCATAAAAATAAGTTCCATTTTAAAATACGAACCACAAAGTTGGAAAGGCACTCAAAGTTCATCTAGTCCAACCCCTGCTAATGCAGGAAATTAACTACTACATTATCCCTGTTAGATGATCACCTGCCTTAAAAATTCCAATACTGTAGAAAGTTCACCACCTTCCTAAGCAGCCTGCTCCAGTTTAGAACAGCTCATACTGTCAGGTCTTCCTAAATCTAAGTCATGAGTTACTTTCTTGTAAAAGAGTATATAGAAATGTTGTACTCACACTGCCAATTAAGATCCCTATTAAAAGCCACCTATCAAGAGGAATAGCTTCTTTTTACAAAGCATCTGACAAGTTACTTTAGTGATAGATTTATAGAGTGCCATAACTAGTTTGGTGTGTACAAAGAGGCTTTGGACATGTTTCTCCAACAGCAGTTCCTCATGGCATATAGCAAACCACTTTTTAATATGAAGAGGTATGGAGGTGAGCTGTACAAAGGGGGGAGAAGTCCAAAATTCTACTGAGCCTATCTTGTGCTCCAAGATTCTAGAAGATATTAATTATAATAGCATTGTAGTTAAAATTGTATAGAATTGTTTTAATTAAATAGCCTGCGGAAGAAACTAAGTTAGTAACAGAATAGCACAGAATATGCAGAATGAAAAGGAAAGGGGCTCTGGCCTGCCTAGCCCATGCCCTCTTAACCTTCATCACCTTAGCCAGTCACTCTGGAAGAGATGAGGGTGAGACGTATGCCATAAAAGTTTTATATTTATTTTGTTAGTTACCCTGCCTTTTTCTGTTGAAAAATAATTATGTGCCTCTCTGGAAAACACTTCTATAAGTTTACTTATAATAGACTAATACTTGCTATATTTCTGTAGTTCAAAACCTTTAAAACTCTTTAACAAAAACCTAAAATAGCACACCTTCTTGGATATGAGGAATCAGGTGTCTTTCATTGGTAACAAATGCCCTACAAAACTCCTGGTTTTCTTTCCAGTGGTTGCCAATAAGTAAATAAAATGGAGTTAAATTATTCCACAACAGTAAGTCAGTAACTCAGACTGTAATAAAATCTGAAATAGTTGCACTAATTGTTTAGTACAACTATTCTGGTTATGGCTGCATAAATCAGGCATATGAACGGCTATATTAAAAATTAACTGCTTTCTCCACTTATGCTGTCAAGGAGTGCAGTGTGCAAGAAATTATTGCTCAAATATATCCTGCTCACATCTATCAATATTGCAAAGTTTGATGTCTGTTCCAAATGACATCACAAAATTCAGCACAAACCTGTAGCACCCTATTTAATAAACCCTATTAAATCAATGGGACTTAGGCTGCAGTCCTATATCCACTTACCTAGGAGTAATAGTCACTGAACTCAATAGGACTTACTTCTGAGAAAAAAAAGATATAGAACTGGGCTGTTACTTACAATTAAACATGCATCAGATTAAGATACATGCGGACTGGGATGCATACCAGAGCAAACATTCAGCTAAAGTATGTGAAACTGTCTTGGAGCACAAAAATAAGTGCATAGGAGTCATTCAAAGCTGAAATATTCAGCTACTGCTACATTCAATTATTTCCATGTATGAAATGTTCCCTTATTACAGTGCTGTTTTAGTGTACAGATGAGGTGCCACTGTAACACATTTTCAAGATGAAGAGGAGTCTTGGAATATTTTATTTCCCAGGAGAGTTAATGGAAACTAAACCCCAAGCCGCAGTAGCTTCCTTTGTGTGTATCTTCCCCCACTCCTCCCCACCACTTTGGACTTGAGTGCAGCAGTGTGGAGACAATGAGCATTCTGTGCACAACGCCCACACGGATTGGCTGGGCTCCCCCCAATACCCCATGATGTAATGTGTTTGGAATGTGCCGGGACTTTGAGCTGGAGGGGGGGCAGGGGTGGCATTTCTCATCTGTTTCCCAGACCAAGTGGGTTCAGTAAATTAACATGGACCTGGTGTGCATTTGCAGAATCTCACTACCTTTCTCATACTTCTGTTTAGCATGGAATGGATTTTTTTTAAAGCCTGAGAACCAACGCTATTCCCATCTCAGTACATCACTGTGTTTGGGTAAATATGGCTGCATACAAGAGTGTACAGGAAATGTGTAGGTGAGGAGATAGTATCAAATATAGGTGCTGAGGGGTGCTAAAAGACTAGCCTAATAGAGGTGTGGATAGGAACACTATACATTGGGGGCAAACAAGGCAGAATTCAGAGAAAGCTGCAACTGTGTCCCATTCCCATTTTGTTTTAATCATCCTTTCTCCACAAACAACAAGTCCATATCTTCAACAGCAAACTTCATCCTTGGTGGCATTTTAATCTGACAACTGCCAGTGTTTTAAAAGTGACTTCCATTTCAGAAATCAATCTGCCTTCTGTCTTTGGTACTGGTCTTTTAAATGCTGTTATCGGGGGATTGGTTAAAAAAACAACAACCTAAAATCACAAACTTCCTCGCCCTAGCAGCCCAGTCCTGTTTTGAGAGGAGAGCTCTGCGTCCACATACTTGTTAAGAGGCAATCAGAAGTAGTAACCCAGGGAGGGAGGCAGGGAGACCAGGAGAGTGCGTGCACCAGCCATCCCCTTAGCACACCATCCTGCCTGGCGCTCGCTAGCTCTAGACTGGAGCCACGTAGGCTGGGATCACCTCGCGCTCCCCCTGCTGCTGCTGCCGCCATCTCCCGAGCCTGGGTGGGTCCCGCAAGCCGGGGCGTGCGGGCTCCTAGGGAAACGAGGAGGTGGAAATCTTTTAAGGCAGCAGGAGCAGCAGCAGTTCCACACTCGTGTCACCCCCCCACCACCGCACGTCAGAAGGCGCAGTCACGAGCGCAGAACTGCGCGTCCCGAAGCCGCAAACCAGCGTTCCTCTTTGTTTGTTTCGCCCCCCCCCCGCTCCCGCAACCCCTCCTCCTCCCTCCGCTTTTCTCTTCATTAGACCCGGGCTTGTCCCGCCGCAGTGATTTGCCAAGGAGGAGCGGCTGGGCTGGCTGGCTTTCGCCTCGGCCTCTGCAGCTGGGAGAGAAAGAAACAAAGTCTCTCTCTCTCCCTCTACTAAAGTCTCTCTCCCGCACACACCCCTTGGGCCTTCTTTCCTCTTAAGCGGGAGGAAGAAAGAAAGAAAAATTACACCCAAAACTTTCCCACACGCGAAAAGAAATAACCCTCCCCGCCTGCGCGCGAAGTTAAAGGGAGGGAGAGCGGGCCATCATCATTCCCCATCCAAGAAGGAGGCGAAGCCAGACACTTCTCCCCGCCACCGAAAGGAGCGAGGGATGAGGGGAAGCGGCGGCGGCGGCGCCTCACAGTCGGTGTCTCCACAGGCAGGAGGGGAGAGCGAAGCCTCCCTCTCGTCTCGTATCCCCACCCCACAAAACCCCAGGAAAATAAAATGGGGAGGGGGCCGTGTGGGTAAAGCCGAGGGACTCTGCCGTCAAGGAAGGGAGCTCAGGGTCCGCGGGGGCTTCGGCTTCACCGCCCCCCGCCCCGCCGCTTTTGTCTCTCTAGCGATTTCTTTCGCGATAAATGCGCGGTTGGAAGCGAAGGGCTTTGTTTGTGACCCATTAAAAATAAATAAATAAAATAAAATGAGGCAGATGGGGTGCGGTGCCGGGAGTGCCAGCCTGTGATTTACCTCACACGTACATCTGAGGACGACAAGGGGGTCACACGTCGTCTTCTGAGGGGAGAGGGGGGGAGAGAATGGTGGTCTCGGTGAGGGGGAAAGTGGGGGCTCCTTCCAGTCCTCCTGCCGAGAAGCAAGGGGGAGGGGGATCACTCGTCCTACACAGCCGGAGTTTGGGGTGGGGGCTTCGTTTCGCTCGTGCCCCACAGTAAAGGAACTCCCCCCTATTACACACACACACACGGTTTTAAAACCACACGGCTGGGGTAACCTTCGCCTTTCACGCGCCCCCCCACCCCACCTAATCCCGTGCATGGTGAGGTGATGACGGAGCAGGCAAGGGAAACGAAAAACGTCCGAAATAGGCAGTTGGGAGTTTGGTTTTTCTCCCTCCCCCCCCCCCTTCGCCCGAAAAGTTGTGCGTTGGGGGGGGCGTCTGTTCCCCTGACCCTGAGGAGAGCGGAACCATTCTCTCCCCTCAGGAAAAAATGGGGCTTGTCGCCCGCGCGTCCCTCCCGGTCCACGAACAAAAGCCGAAGGAGGCGCTGGGATAACCACCATCTTCTTCCCCGCGAGCCCTACCTTGTTCTTGACCTCGGCCGAGAGCCCGTACGAGGGGCCCTTGTTGAAGTGGGTCATGGCGGCGGGTGGGTGTCCGTGTGCCTCACGCCTTGTGGCGCCAGAGGTGGTAACGCTCTGGCTTGCCTATGCTGCTGGTGCTGGTGCTGCTGCCTGCCTTCCTGCGCTCGACTGGGCGGCTTTCTCGGCGCTGCCTGAGCTCCGAGAGAGCGAGGGCGGGCCGGGCTCGTAGGGGGAGAGGGAAGGAGGAAGGGAGGGACGTGGGCCAGGCTGCCTGACAGGGGAGCCCCGCCGCGGAGCTGCCGGCTGCAGAAAGTTCTAGTCCCTCCCTTGTCCGAAAGGGCGGCCTCCGCCGAAACATCCATTTCCCTTCACAGGAGCTGAGGCGGCGAAACGGCCTGGGGGGGATTATAACACCCCTCAGCTTCTCATCTGGGCTCGTACCACACAACAACACCCCAGGGCAAAATATTATCCCCTGGAAGACCAGACTCCAATAGAAACTACTCTGGTTTATACACGGAATAAACTCCATGCAGCTAAACCCATAAAATAAAACAAAAACAGTCACAGGCACACGACCTTGGATACAACCAAGACGGATTGTTTTCCCCAAACTTTGGTCCTTAAAGCTGATTTTTGGGACTACAATTCCCATCATCCCTGACTGCTGGTCCCACTAGCAAGGGATGATGGGAGTTGTAGTCCTCAAACAGCTTGAGGCTTCTAAGTTTGGGAAACGCTTGATTGCTGCAACGCCCTCCACTTCGGGCAGCTATCTTTGAAAAGTTAACTGGGATGCTTCAGCTGGCCCAGAATGCAGCTGTGAGGATGTTGGTGGGCCCAGGATCCCGCAGCAGCCGCACCAGTGTCATGAACTGGCTGGATGCAGGGGGTGGGAAGCACCTGCTGGGGGACCCCCCTAGGACAGGAGGGCTACATCAGTTGCATAGGGAACCCCCAGATTGAGAGAGGATAAGGTGTTCTCCTCTCCCCATTTGGTTGTTTTTTATGAAACTGTCATTTGAAATGTTGTAAGCCACCCTGAGTGGTGCTTTTGCATCAAAGGAGTGAGATATAAACATTTAAAATAAACAAATACCCCAGGGTAAAACTCTGGGCTTAATCATGGTGATAGTTGATCACACCTGAGTCCACTCAAAATGACAACTACTCTGGGATAAACTCTTCTCAAGGTAATATAATCATTTCAGCCACCTGCAGTGAGACCATGCTTATAATTCCTTTCAGGTGGTAATGAGAATTTTACCACATAGTAGGCACATATGATAAAACGGTTGTCGCTGTGCATCATCCTGCCAGGTAAGAAGAATTTTACCACACATCTGTTGGTAAAATAGCTTTATGGGCATCTGACCATGTGCAGGGTGCTTCTCCCCCCCTATTGAATAAGAACAGTGCACCCACCAATAAATTCCTACAAAAGCTGCATTCTTTCTTTTCCTTCATATAATTTAATAAACACTCTTAACCAATATACATTTAGCAGAGGGCATCTGGTGGATAAGAGGCTATTGGAAGTTCTGGGATTTAGGGAAGGTGCTATGAGAAGGAAGGCTCAAGTGAAGGAGAATATGTGGAAAAAGTTATTATGAAAACATATTGGGAACTGTGTACTAAGATCACGGAGCCAGGGGATAGCCAAAGGGAGAATTGGCAGTTATTAACTACTGGAGCGTAAACTGCTCATCATTTTTTGCCAAAAAGTGGAGAAACATCAAGATCAGTAAAGAATCCCTTGCCATTCAGAGCTTTGTAGCAACGTTATGGAAAAATAACATGCAGGAAACTTTGCCTTAGGAATCTGAAATAGCCACTAATTTCTAACACATGGTGCACGAGAGATACAGATGCTTGTTAAAAAAGAAAATAAGCCATTGCTGGACTAGATCAGTGGCTGTGCTGATTCTCTCCCTGCCTAAACATCACTTGAATCTAAACTCTACACACACACACACACACACACACACACACACACACACACATTCTTCCTGTAATTTAGTCTTCAATTATTTTATCCCTTGGCTCCATCACAGGGAATTGTGGATATGTGGGATGACTTCATAAGAGGAGTAGCTACATTTGCCCTGGCAGGGTTTATGTGCTTTTGAGAAAGAAAGAGCGAGAGTGAGAGAGATTCACAATGTCATTGCCTATTATTGCATATCTTTGGTACAATAAACACATTACCTGCTGAACTTCTGCCTGTCATAGGCAGAAGAGGCAGAATGTGCATGTGCACACATAACATATGACAACTCCTACAAATGTTTTGTAGATGAGTGGAACTTAGAGGCAGCGGACTGAAACATTAGCCTATCCAATCACTGGGACAAATGTGCTCCATTGCTAGAGTGTCTCCTCCCACCACTGGCCGGTGCAACAGCCACTATGGACAGTGTGAAACACATTGTATGAATATTGAAAGGACATCCTGAAACAGAGACTGGTCACAAGAAAGCACTGTATTTTAGAACATTTGGGGGAGGGGGAAGAGATGAGAGACTGTAAGGGGTTTGTGACTGTTGCATTTTTGCGTTTTTACATTGCTGTACACACCAGAGGATGGAGATGTTTTCACCCAGTGTGCATTACCAGGTTCCTTTTCCCATGCCTGCAACCCCCTCCTCAAACTCCAATTCAATGAAACTGTCATTTGCACATGCATTGCCTTCTGTCTGAAATGTACATACTTCGGCTTAACAGCAATATGTTTTCAAATCAGATGGATGTTGGTTTGAGGAGAAATGCATCAAACAGTGGTATTTCTTAAAAAACTGACTGCACTTTTAAAGAAAGTGTAGGATGCATATGAGTTGTGGCTAATGTCATGTGTACTCAGCTTCAAATACCAGAGGTGGGAGGGCATTGAAGATGGGTGTAATCGGTAATGTGTACAGGCTACATCTGCTCTTTCCTCCTTATGTAGGTGCAACAAATAGTGCCATAACACTACAAAAGACACCAGGCTCAGGCTTGCTAATTGAGTTGCTTTTAGGTTTGAGCTGTATTTTGCAGTTAAACATGAACAGAGGAAAAAAAAACTATTTACTTGTTTAAAACATGGGAACAGCAGTGTAAATTTGTGGTAGAAGAGTAACTGACAACAAGAGCATCCACCAATTTTAACAGTTTTTTTGGTTCTGTGGATATAGATATTAGAATTCATTAAAAAGCAAACAAAAACAAATTGGCATAGAACTCATAATGCCCAGGCCCTAATCTAGACATATTCCCGAAAGAAAATGGTTTGAAGAACATCCTGTGCACAGCAACATAGGCAATTTCAACCCACCAGTTCCAAATGGACAATATTTGGGATAGAATTCAACAGAAAAAGCAAGAGGAGCTCCCAACAGAGCAGGGCTGAATTACCACATTAATACTGTTAGCATCTAAAGAAGGGGCCCCAGAAAACCATCACTCCAAAGTCTAAAACAACTGCAGGGAACCTGTGACTCTCCAGATGTTGCTGGCCTACATCTCACATCATCCCTGGCCATTGCCCATGCTGGCTGAGGCTGATGCGTGTTGCAGTCCAACAACATCTGGAGGGCACCATGTTCCCCACCATGGCCTAAAATTTCCTAACTGCATCATAGTCTCAACTTCACGATAAAATGGGATGGGGGTGGAGCCATGTACACCATCTTGAACCCCCTGGAAGGAGGAAAGACGAAATGCCAAAGTGATCAATAACAGCAACAAAATAAAAGGTGCTATGTGAGGGCTGCTCAGCTGATGAAGGCTCAGATGTGCATATCCATCAGCATCATTTTAGATCATTAGGCAGCCCCCTAAGAGCCACTCAATAAGAGAGACTAGTTATCAACACTGGGTTGCCACTGGAACCCCTCTGGCATGCACAAAGCTTTGTACCTGCAGAAGAGGATCTGCAGATCTATACTTTCAATCTGAACTGGATTCCCTTCATTTTTGATTAACACACTGCTGGATTTTATGCATGCAGAAAGCAGAGCAGTGGGTGTTTCTCACTGCCCACCCACCCCCACCTGAAATCTGGAAAAGAGTTAAAAATCTGGTGAGGAGTTACCACGTCTCTACCACACATGGAGGGCTGTTGTACTGAGGCGTCAATTATTATTAATCTCACTGGAAAGACTCATATTCCCAGAATTGAGAGAACAGCCATGGCATTGTATGGCTAAGACTTTCTTTTCTTTTTCAAATAGAGAACCACAGCCCTGTCTTTCATATAGTTAATGGGCAGCATGCTGGTACAAACCCTTGGAGATAAATGTTTCTATACTCATGTAATTTCACTTTAAGTACTGTAGTGGACACAGTGTCTAGCAATAGCTACTCTCTTCTTTCTTTCCTTTTTGGTTTTTGTTACATTTGTTCTACTAGGTGCAGACTTTCCCAGCTCTCATTCTGCAAACTATGTTGACAGATTTCTCTTTTCATCATTTTGTCCCAAAAGGGTTTCATCTGCTTTTTGAATGACTGTGGGTGCTGCGAGGCACCTGTGTTTCTCTCATGCTTGCTTTGTAGCAAATAATAGATGATGACAGATTTTCTTGGCAGTCATCATTGGATCCTAAATTACGCTTATGGATATTTCAAAATCGATGTCTGGACAGACTTCTTCTGCTTCTTCTTCTTCTTCTTCTTCTTCTTCTTCTTCTTCTTCTTCTTCTTCTTCTTCAAAAGCTATGCTCACAAACTCCAGAATATAAATGTGAAGTTGGAAAGAAGCAAAACAAAAAACATAGGTTTTAATATAGATAAGAATTATAGTGGCTGATAATGGCTAAAATGAAATTTCATATTAAGGATCAGTTGCTTTCTGTATTGATAGCATCTGATCACAAATTCCCAATATTTAAAATGAATTTGGGCTGTGGGTGACTTACAGAAAAGAACTAGAAATTAGCACAGTCTAGGAGTGGTTCTCTATAATTATGAACACTAGTCTTCATTTAAAACAAAACGTTCCAGCACTAAAGGATGTCTCCTCCCTATGTGCCTTCTGCACACAGATGAGTACCGTCTTTTAATTTGGTAAAATACTGGTCTCTTTTTACAATTACAGTGTTCCATTAGAGTGGTAAGGTCACCATGCGTGCAATGGATGGTACAAAATTCAAATGTATATGCTTTGCACTTTTGTATCTTCTTTAACACTGAAATGCTTTGTAAAACATCAAGCACCAATCACATAACTGCCAAACATATGTTTCCTATTCCGCTTTATTCTATTACAGCCAGGTAGGTTTTGGATATCATTGCTGCTACAAGAGCAGTATTCTTTTGCACATGCAAGCTGCTAAAAGGTCATTTACCCTTCACTTTCTCCCCCTTCCTTCAGAATACTCCTCTTCTCTCACTTCTTCTTTGCTCTGGTCATTCTCATTTCACTTTCAGGAAGCTCTCTTCAACATTATACTGAAAAACTTAATCGAACATCGCCCCACCCAAATACTGTATCTGTACTGAGATCCAGTAACTGAAAACTTCCAAATCTAGTCCAGCTCGAAAATATGCTTAAGTGTTGTACTCATTTTGTGCCACAAAGTATGGGTTTTGTGATGCAACCCGTAAGTGTTTATTTACAGCTCATCGGGGTTTGTAGTTAATGCCCCACCCTCACCCCCAAAATAACATTGTCTGATTTCCTCCAGACCTGTACCAAAGTTTTGTGTGGCTTTGTGTCTTACTGGGAAGCTGGAAAAACACTTCTGACTAATGCCAGTCCCAGCACGGTTTGCCAAATTTTAAAGGTGAGAAATTCAAGTTCCACTTGCCAAGGGACAGTCAGCAGTGGACTTTTAGGGTCCCAACTGTGGCCTCAGACTTAACTGCTCCACACCTGGGCAGGTCGGCATGCCTCGGAGAAAATGACCTGAAAAGGAAAGTACGGTACCTTTTTTCATATGTGGTGGGCACGTAAGATAGCAAAAGTGTTCTGGTAAATGATTTATAATGAACTGGAAAAAAACATTGGAAACAACTTTTGTTAAAAAGACAGAAGCTTTTCTTTTAACCTGGGGCTATGGTGGAATGCCCATGATGCCTTGCCTTTCCCCTCTTTTTCCCAGGCTTAAATTTATTTATTTTACTTTGCTTTTAGGATGACTGGGCACACTGAAAAACACCAGTGCTGATGAGGTCCCAGCCACCCACCATTTTAATTTAAAACTGAGGCATACACAAATTGTCTGCAAATCTCTGTCATGGGTCTGTATCCTGAGTTCTTTAATCACCTAGCAATGCTCCTGTCTGCCACCGACTACTGAAGAGCTGCCATCACTGAATAATCCGTTTTAGTGGCACACACTTCATGGCACATACATAGCGACACATACATAGTCGATGCTCATCCCACTTCTCTGAGCGATGAGAAGTTCAAGGACACAACACTCACTTGGGGTTGGCTCCCTTTAAAAGGAGGTGACGTTGATTTGATATATTTTTTTTTTAATACCTGGTTTTAAATTCTCCTTCCCTCCCTCCCTCGGCTTGAACATAGAGGGAGACACAGCTTAAACACTAAAACTGACACCAAAGCCCACTGCTCCCATATCGTATCTCCAGGGTGATAGCCAGAGCCCCATGATGCATATGGAGCCCAAATTCAGCTTTCTGTGTGTGTCCCCGCCCCACCTGTCCATGACTTAAAGCTACATCCTGTCCTTTGCACACAAACATTTGGATTACCGTATTTTTCGCTCTATAACACGCACCCGACCATAACACGCACGTAGTTTTTAGAGGAGGAAAATCCGTAGGCATGCCACCTGTAGGCATTCCCTCCATAACACGCACAGACATTTCCCCTTACTTTTTAGGTGGAAAAAAGTGAGTGTTATGGTGCAAAAAATACGGTACCTCATCCTTAGCTGGGGAGGGGGGGGAGGTTTGTCCCCTTCTATAATCAGTTTTCCATACTCAGAACATTCCCAGAATCGTCCTGCATCAAAAAGCAAACGTGTAACTATTTAGTTCCCATAGCTCTGTGTATCACCTTCAGTTTCCACCCACCAAAAGGATGTACCTGGCCAGAGTGTTCCAAAAACTTTAAGCAGTTTATTTCCCCATTAACCTTCCCCTATCTAACCCCCAATATTACAATATTTCTTCCTTTCTAATCCAGTGGTTTTTCTTACTATACTCTGTAACAAGATATGTGGAGAAAAATGCATTTTTTAAAAAAAGCTTTGTATGTTTAAGGTTCAAGTCATATTTCAATGCTTTCCCCCATTAACCATGAGACCAAGACATTTCCTTTTATAGGCAATGAAATCTGAGATTAGTATATTTTCTGTGCTGAGGCCCTGACCAAAAAAGAAAAAAGTACTGAATGTTACAAAGCTAGTGATAATATCAAGAGAATTGGCACCAGTAAGAAAAGCAGGCATCCCACTGGTGATGTTTTGTCACTGGTAATAAATGTGAACGGAACACATTTTGTTCATTAGATCTAATCTGCTCCTGCTGGTTTTTACTAATGAATGAAACAATACGTTAAGAGAATGAAGGTCAAATGTGAGCTGTATAACATTTTCTACAAGCTAGACAGAAGAGATAGTTTCCTATCTAAAAGTCACAAGGCAGGGGAGCCGTTCGCAGAAATTATTTGTGGCCGGGAAATGTGATGCAGCTAGGTGATTTTGGACACAGAACTTAATGGCCTTATGGGGATCCCCTTAAGAAAATCCACGTGTATTGCTTTAGTTACAAAGCACACAGTTGACATTATGCACCCACCCACCCAGAGTTGTGATTCCATGCTCTACAACTGTGTGTCTGCATTTCTGAAACATGGGGGGGGGGGTGCGGTGAGGTGGATAAAGTTAAAAACACGATTATAAACAAAATCCATACTTTGAGAATGTGCACATTCAGATTTTAAACTCACTTAAATCTTAGCGCCATCATGACTTTGAGAATAAAACAGACTTTGGTTTATTGGGGGGTTAGGGGAGCACCATTTTCTGGTACAGAAGATTGTTCTAAGTTTGTCAGGTGCCTGGATTCCCCTTCTAATTCTGAACCCCCCTCTTCTAATTCTGGAGAGCCGGACATTGAAGTTAGCATGTAAAAATATAAGCCAGGCTGGCTTCCTGATGAAGTAATTGCCAGGAGTGATGGATTAATAGAGCACAAAGAAATGGGTGATGTCCCATTTTGTTGTTGTTTAGTCGTTTAGTCGTGTCCGACTCTTCGTGACCCCATGGACCAGAGCATGTCCCATTAAAATGGGACCCCATGTCCCATCAAAAAGGCCATTAACAGAGACTTTCTGGGTTGGACAGCAAATGGCAAAAGCCCTTCTCTAAGGAGATAGTTAGCAGAGACAAAAGGTCAGAGTTTTAGGAGGGAGGGACAGAACTGCAGTGGGCAATAAGGTAAATAAAAAGGAAAGTAGTGTCAGTTTTGCAAGGTGGAAGGAGGCAGAGCACAAAGTGCGCTGTCTGTTTTATGCTGCGGAGAGGGCCAGACACAATGTTTGGGGTCTCTTGGAATCTGAGGCTGCAGCAATGGAAGGAACAGGACCCTCTTGGAATGTGAATTGTCTGCACTCCCTCCATCTAGGCTCTGGTTGTATATATATGTAAATAAACCATATATCCTAAAGACACCACAGTCTCTGCTGTGCCCCATTGTCCGAATTAAACCATATATCCTGGAAAACGCATCTGGCATCCCTGGAACTGCTCACCGCTCGGAGATTGTGATTGCATGTAATAATATATTTAAAATAAAAACAATATGATAAGTCTCTGTAACAACATACATGCCTGTCTGGCCACCCCAACTCTATAATGTTTTTAAGAAGGAGGAAGCATGCTTCCTTCAGGGGCCCTGGCTTGAACATCCTGGCCCAGGTGGTGATGCGGGGACTGTTTTCCATAGTTGCCACTCTCTGAGTGGTCATGGGGTGGGGACTGGGTTGCAGGGTCCCGGACTGTGCCCTTAAGGCCCATTCCTGGCTGCACCACTGACTAGGAACCAAAAAAGTCCTCCAGAATGGAAGGGTATGATTTACCCTGGCATAATGACACTAGCTTACTGCATTTTGGATTGCTCTGTGAGTCACACTTTGAAATCAATGGAACTTAAGTAAACCATAACTAGATTCCTGCATTGCAGAGGGTTGGACTATATGACTTGGGGTCCCTTCCAACTCTACAGTTCTATGATTCTAACTGAAACCTCATGGTCCGAGTTCAGTGGGTCTACTCTAAGCATGATGATGTCTGGATCCAACCCTTAAATCAGTTTTGTTGCTTTCTGAGCTCTGCAAATTTGAGCTCCGTTTCCTGTTATTCTATGCAATCTAGAATCCTGTGTAATCAAATTACTGGTAATCATTTTAAATATTTAATGTCAAGTAGTTTTTTTCTTTGTGAACCTGTGATAGCCAGGCTCTTGGGGAATCTTTCAACCATGTAGGGATCAATAAAGAAATTTCAAGGGAATTGTGTTTCTCCAGAGGATTAGTCAACATTTGATATTAAAATTGTACAAAGACCTAAGAAATCCATCCCTCATGACACAACAACATTGATACCAGCTGAATTTATTTACTTACGGTTGATTGGGGGGGGGGACATCTATTGTGAACTTTGTATCCCTGATATTAAATTACCTGGTAATGGAACAGATTTGGGGCATTTCATTTTAGGGAGGATTTATAACAAAATATAATGGATGCTCACCTCTCATTTGCCAATTCACATTTAGCCCAGGCAGCTGGAAACCACATCACCCAAATCTCCAAGCAGTGTGAGACTCCGGGGTTACCATGCTCTACCAGTGTGGTGTAGTGGTTAAGAGTGGTGGACTTGTAATCTGGTGAACCGGGTTCGCTTCCCCGCTCCTCCATATGCAGCTGCTGGGCAACCTTGGGCTACGCACACTTCTCTGAAGTCTCTCAGCCCCACTCACCTCACAGAGTGTTTGTTGTGGGGGAGGAAGGGAAAAGAGATTGTTAGCCACTTTGAGACTCCTTAGGGTAGTGAGAAAGTGGGGTATCAAATCCAAACTCTTCTCTTCTTCTCTCTCTTATCCAGGGTTTGGTTTCCTTGGAATGAGGAACAGCAGAGATTGTGGTGTCTTTATGGTGTATGGTTTATTTATACCTATATACAACCTGAGCCTACAGTGGAGAGGCTCACAGCATTAACACCCCACTAGGGTCTTGCTTCTCCCATAGCCACAGCCTTGGGTTCAAGCAGAAATCAGGCGTGGCTCTGTCTCTCAGCTGCTCAGTCTGCAGGCAGCTTCCAGCTTCTGGCTCACACACCTCAACTCTTGCCTTTGTCTTTCTATTTAACAGACAGTTGAGGGAGGGGGTCCACCCATTTGTCCTCTGGCACAGAGTCACTTCCTTTGTTACCTTAACGACAGTAAGGTAACAAAAGGGTGGTACGGTTTCAACTGGGCCTCTCTCTTAGCTTCCCCCCATTTGCAGTAATTCTGACCTACCTTGTAGGGTTGTAATGAGAGAATGCATATATGAAGTGCTCTGAAAACTCTAAAAAGCACTATATACTGTATTTCACGCCCCATAGGACGCACCGCCCCATAGGACGCACCTAGTTTTTTTGGGGGGTGGGGGAAATAAAGGGAAAAATTTTATTCCACCCCCCAGGTGTGGGGGCTGGCGCGGGGGAAGCCTGAGCTTCCCCCGACCCCAGCCCCCAGAACAGGCTGCCGCCCCAAGCCTTGCGCGCCTGGCGGGACCTCCCGCTGGGCGTGCGAGTCTTGCGGACATCTGCCCGAAGCAGGGGGCGGGCTCCCCAGCTCGCCCCCTGCTTCGGGCTGCAGGCTGCTGCCCCAAGCCTTGCGTGCCCGGTGGGAACTCCCGCCGGGCACGTGAGGCTTGCGGATAGCTTCCTGAAGCCTGGAGAGTGAGAGGGGTCGGTGCGCACCGACGCTTCTCGCTCTCCAGGCTTCAGCGAAAGCCTGCATTTGCCCCATAGGATGCACACACATTTCCCCTTCATTTTTGGAGGGGAAAAAGTGCATCCTATAGGGCGAAAAATACGGTAAACCCCAAGTATATTAAACGTGAAAAATAGCCACTTTTTATTATATGGCTTGTTCTAAGCTCTGTGTCCTCACCGTGTGTCACAGTGAAGTTCTGATCATCAACCACTATCGCTAACGCATTCCAAAAGGAGAGATAGATTTGTCTTCAAACAAGAGTCTGTTGAAGTCAGGGGCTTCAACAGCTAGTGATGAATGTGATCCAAAACACCTGAATAGCTGCCACACACCCTCTTTTACACTCCAGCTGCAGTGAATCATTTCCTTTTCCCATATCCCAACAGATAATTTAATTCTGCAGCACAGAATGCAGGCACGATTAGGACATTCGCCCAGTTTAATTGCCAGCTAGATTTGCAAGCAAGGTCACAATTCACAGTGCCAGACTTTAGTTGGACAGTGTTATGACAGAGCAGGAAACATTAATCACCGTAGCCAGCAGAAAATTACAGTTTAAAGCAATACTCATTAATCCTGTTTGCAAGGATTGCCCCTTTCCTTGTTTTTTTTGTTTAAAGAAAAGGTATATTCAGCTGTACTGTCAGGTGAGGCATAGCTAGGAGGTGGCCGCAGACAGTAGACATTAGTGACTGACACGGAAGGATTACATCCTTAATTAAATTATTTTGTTTTCATCCGCTTTCCTTCAGCATGCAACTGGTTTGCTACAGGAGGAAATGTGAAACTCTTTGTGGTACACCACAATAACCTCACTATACTGATGCCCTCCACCACCACCCCCTACAGTGAAAATCACCCATGTCCTCTGTTCCCCTTGTTGCAGCAGCTGATTGGCTGTGAAAACCAAAACGGTGTGGTGGCTTTTCTTAACATTTAACATACCTTCTTTGTGCATTGCTAATGGAAGAACAAAGTCAGAGACAGATCTCTTAGGACAACAGAACTGCAACCCTGTTCCAGTTCTTTCCCCTGCGCCTCTGGAAGAGAATGAGGAGTCGGGGAATATCTGAACAAAATTTTGGTTGTAATCTAATGGGCCAGGAGAAGCAGGAACTTCCCATTCTGAATCCCATTATCAGGTTTGAGCCCATTGTGCATCTTGTTTGAGGTGGTGGCCCGAGGATTGTCATGACACCAGGAATCATCAGAGACTGAGTCCTCTGATGACAGCAGCCCCTGGGGGGTGGGGAGATGCATTAATTCCCTCATCCATCCCATGTGGAGATGCTGTCACTGGAACCAACATCTTCTCTCCTAAGCTTCAAGGAGACACTGTAGATCTGTGGAGGAGCTATCCCTGCAGTTTCAAACGCTAAAGTCTAGAATAAGTCAACAGCTGCAGATGAAGGCACTGCCCCTTTGATTGGCTACATTCAGAGTTCAGGGGGTGGAGCCTCTAGTCAATGAGCAGCTAAGTCCAGGCTAGAAAGATCTGACAGCTGAGCCAGGACTCTGCTGAGACAACTTGCATCTCGTACCCCAGCTGCTGGATCACTGACCGTGGTCCTGAAACCCACACCTAGGTCCCTTTACTGAGGTGCCCTGCCTTACTTTCTTCTCTGCCTGGAAACCTGGGACTACTGACCTTTCCCTTGCTTGGGCCATCAACCAACTGTCAAGATGGTCACTTCCATGGCTCAGGACAAGGGAGTCCTGCAAAGGAGTCAGCCTTTGTGCCAGCACACAATCCTGGCCAAAGAAGGAAACTGTTAGGAGACCTGCTCTTGCTGTCTGCAGATCACTTTTGCTTCTTCCCCTTTGCCTTGGCATCTATCCTCAGTTCCCTGGGAGAAGGAAGCAACTCCTCTGGTCACCATTGGGAATATCGGTGACTACAGTCTAATTATGTAATCAGCACAGTACTAAGCATGGTTATTCTGAACTAAGTCCTACTGAATTCAGTGGCGTTTGCCCCCAAGTAAATGTGCAAATGATCACAACTGCAATCACTTATCCCTACACTAATCTTTTATCTCCCTGGCTTAATTTTAATCTAAACCTACAACACATTTGGTGTTCATGGGCCAGAATAAGATAAAATATTACCGTGTTCCATGCAGCAAAGCATCACAATTTCTAATTCAGTTTTTAACCCACACTTCTTCCAAGGAGCTCATAGTGTCAGTACCCAATTCCTCTTTTAACTTCCACAACAACCCTGTGAGGGGTCAGTTAGGCTGCGAGAGAAAGGTTGGTCCAATGACATCCAGTGAGCTTTATGGCTTCGGAGTGTATGACATTGTTTTGACAGCTATAATATTTTTTCCTTTTATGTTTCTTAAAATTTAATAAAGGTTAATTTAAAACAGTTTTTGAAAAAGAAATAAATCAACTCAAGGATCCAGAATTATAGAGTACCTGTGACTGGGGAGTATTGTGTCAATTCAAAAACAGAAGGTAGGAGCCAAGAAAGGAGGACCTCAGGATTCTTCTTACTCAAGCCTTATTCCATACAAAAAAGGTCCATAAGCATTTAAGAAAATTACCGGGCTAATGCTAATTCAGCTAAAGGCCATCATTATTATACCCACATTGCAGGGGTGGGGCTGTGGCTGTGGCTGAGACAGCTTGGGTTACATCAGCTCTGCAAAGGAACCCAGTGTTGCTATCCCCATTTTGGATGGGGTACTGAGGAGTTAAGAGTATCATATTACAACCATGAAATACAGCCCACTGTTGTTAAGTTGTTATGCTGGGCTGGGCATATTGTGAAGTGGATTGTAGCAACTGTGCAATTAGTTAAAGGTGGGAAGGGATGAAGGAAGCTAGGGAAAGGATTTGGGTTCCAGCGGCGAGTGGGAAGACAATGGCTGGATTCCAGGTCTGCCTTTAGATAAGAGAGCAGATTTACGAACTGTGAAACAACTGAAGGGTAGACCCGGAAGACAAGTTTCTCAGAGGCCTTGGCAGTGCTTAGTTATAAAATCTACCAGCTATGATGGTCATGTTTGTTTGTAGTATTTACTTTGCTTCCCCTAGAAAAACACCTGAGGACACCTATGATGCTTCCCACCCTCTGGGAAGTCCACCTGGCACCAACATTGCCATCCTTTTGATGCTAGGCCAAAATTTTCTGTCATTTGCAGGCATTTGATAGTTAACCTTTTCTTCTTCTGTTTGGCTTTTGTAAGTTCACTGTTTTAATGGTGAACAGATTAATGCAGCTGGAAAAAAGGGAGTTTCAATTGTGGGAAATTAGTAGAGGACCACTTTTGGCTTTATCTTGCATGCACTTCTAAATTTGCTTTGAGACCTTTGTGGTATAAGGCAACAAACAAACGAACAAACAAAAATAATAATGGCAAAGCTGGATTCCTTTGGAATCCCCCCCCCATATACCCCTTTAGTTAAAATTTCAAGTGTTATGTATGAAGGTTCGACTCTCAGTCCTTGGTCTATTTCCCCCATCATACTGTTTATGAACTTTAATTTAGAATGAGAAATATCTATCTATATATACACACCACCCGAACAATACACAAAGCATCTTTGCTGAAATTCCTGTCCTTCAGTTTACTTGACAGTTTAATTAGAGACTGACGGTGTTTCACAAGTTGGTAGAATGCATGTTGCTATAGTTCAGCTATCGTGTTTGTTTCTGTTGTTTTCATTTTAAAGGTTGATCCTTGCCAAAACCGGATAATCCAGTGATTAACTTTGATTTATCTCACATACCAGCGTCAGCCACTAAGTGTATATCATCATTCCCTCTTAATTTATAGCAGAATGCAAATTCTGCTGTGTCGGCTTCTCTAAAAAAAATATCCATTAACTAAAATAGAATCCGGCAATTTATCGTTACCAGTTCTCTAGGATGAAAGCGAAGATGCTTGTCAAGGACAACTCCTGAACAGCATGTTTGTGGGTAGGCGACAACAAAAGAGGCACTACAGAAGGGACTTTGGTTTCCCCTTAAAAACCCCAAAAGGAGCACAATCTCTTCTCAGACTTGCCATACTTGCTTATGATGAACAGCTGCTTTAGACTCGACAAAATACGGAAAGCATCTGTCTCATATGGTAACAGCTAAGATTATTTTTTTCACACCACTGGCAACTTATATGGAACAACATTGGTTTTGGAACAACTTCAGGCTATTCCTCCGGCCTATGAGCTTTTAACCACACTTCTTTGCTTATTCTTTAATGCATATAGAAACAAAATATGGTTATGTACAAAGTAGAATGTGAACACTATTCCAATTAAAGAACTGTCAAAGCGGAGTCTTTTTCCCCGCTATCCCCCATGGGGGATAAATTAAATTAGGTTGCAGCTTATGGGTATAGAGAAATGGCTCTGCTGGGGAAAGGAATAAGCGCCTGAAATTGATTAAATGGGTTAATGATTGAACTAAATCAAGCTGCTGAAATGTTTCTTTAAAAATGCCCCTTCCAGCCGTCATTTAATCAATTGATTCTCTTAAGTGTCAGAAGCACAAAGCTAGCAATGGGTGCCTATGATACTGCCACAGGAATGCATCTATCACCTAGAAGGCATGCACTCCCTTCACAATTTTATTAGGACATTTAGAGCAGAGCAGGGAGGGGTGGTAGTTCACTCAGAATGTGTCAAAGGCAGTGTGAGAGGCAAGTGGGTCCAATATGCTACAATTCTCAAGCTTTTCCTGCCCTAGCCCTAGTTTTGCTTCACTTGCAGTCCCACTGTCTACAGAAAGACTCCAGGCGCTTGTTTATCACACGCCCATCATTTAAGACTCCATTTTATGCCATGTAGATGCAGCAGCTGACATGAAGAAGTTAGATAAAGAGACCTGGGTTCAAATTCTTACTTTTAGATCACTGGGTTATTTTGAGGCAGTCACTATTTCTCAGCCTAACCTACCCCATGGGGTTATCGGAGAGTAAAATGCGAAAATTCTATATTCACTGCCTGAAACTTGACAGGCCAGCTTCTTCTGTGCTGACTGAGATGGTCTGCATTTAAGAACGGCAGATCTTTCTAATGGTTATGATCAATGAACCAGTCTAACCTATAGGTTTTTATAGGGGTCAGGCAGCACCTTCGATTCTGCTTTCACCTGTTGATGAAAATAGTTTTGCTTGACTCACTTTCTGTAATTCTTCACTTTGGTCAAATTTGATGGGGAATAAGCTATTTCTCCACCTAATAACCTTCAGATTACCATTTCAATACTTTTTAAAAAACACCTTCTGAAATCAGGTTTCAGCCAGTGTAAATTGTTAGTTTTAACCGAAATTTCAGGCATTGTCAGATCTGTAAACTCATAATTGTGTACATTGTTTTCATAATGTGAAGAGTCTTGGCATGTTACATAGACAGATACTTGCAATTCAGGTAGGTAGCCATGTTAGTCTGATGCAGTCGAAATAAAAAAATTAAAAAATTGTCCAATAGCACCTTAGAGACCAACTAAGTTTGTTCTGAGTATAAGCTTTCGTGTGCATGCACACTTCTTCAGATACTTGCAAGTAAGAGTCATATTTGTGAAGAACTAAATTCAGTCCTTGGATGCAAATATTCTTTGCATTTATATTCCTCATTGACATGTTTTCAGTTTTTTATTTCATTAAATCCAGCAGCTAATTTGTTTCATCATATTTTTTGGAAGCTTCAAAGGGGGGATATGGAAGAATGAATCTTGCATAAAGGAGAAATGTAAAAGAAAGAATGATTGTGCAAAGACTCGTGGCTAGTCCTGAATGAACAGACTAAAACAAAATATCTAAAACTTCTGGCATTTGTTGCATTAAGATGCCTTTACCAAACCATACTTACTCTCTGAAACAACTTTTCAAGTTAGCAGAGGATTGGGGTGGGGGAATCCAATCTTGTTGGCACTTTTTGCTGGAACCTGCTCTATTACTTAGCTACGAACACAACAGGAATATCCTGAAGACAGAAGAATTGGTTTGAGATGACATTTCATGATCCATTACTTTGAAGCATCTTTTCTCTATGGGGCTCTGAAGGAGCTATTATGGAAGACGAGAGATCTTTGCACATGTGAAGTTTCCATTAAGGAAAAGAAGAAGAGGCCCAGAATAAGCAACCTGTGTCCGCTGCATCATCAAAGCTTCTTTCAGTGCCTGCAAGTGAGGTCTCCTGGCGGTATCACTTCCTGAGTGCAGCTGCAAACAAGACCAGAACTGAGCAGCAGGTTCACGGGAGTGAGCATCCTGCTGGGAAAGCTTCTTTCTTTTGCAAGTTGTTGCTGACGCTACATATCCTCTTTGATGAGCATGGCAAAGAAGAAAACTCCACAGTCAGGCCAGGTGGCATTTCCTGACTTGATCTGTAATCCCAAGGAGTGTTGCCTGTTGTGGGAGGTAAAGTGGGAGCCATACAGAGATCTAGGTGGGAAAACGCTGCACATTTACATTCCAAACGTCTTGGCAGAAGGACAAAGCACTGTAACACCCAGCTGGTCTGTTTGGTAGACCTATGGTTCCCAATTTTTTGTAGCAATTGTATTGCGCTGTGATGGACACTGTATGATTTTTTTAAATTGCATTTTCATTGCTCCCCCCGCACTTACGTTGCATTTTATTGTACTACAATTTGCATTCCATTTGCACTCATTGTAATACAATGAAATGCAATGCAAGAGATGAAAGAAGCAATAAATGAAATTTAAAATCAATATATTTCTTCTAATGTGCCAAGGCCTGAAACCGACCTGTGCTTTGTTATGCAGGCAGCAACTGGGCTGTAACAGTTTAGCGTTAGGTTAAGATCTTTCCTCTCTCAAGGTTATGGTCGATCAAGGCATTTGCACCAGATTTGACTTCAAAATGTGCTTTGGCCTTGGCTTTTGGTTGCTGAACGAAACAGCCTGTTCCACTAATGGATCTTCCTTGTTCCACTGGCGATGAGATGTTTTCCCAACTTTAGGCGAGATCCATCTGTTCCAGAGTCTGCTAATGTGTTGACACCAGATCACTTTTGAAAACAAGCTAAACAAGTCTAAACAAGCCAGGAGTGGCTTCCAAAAAACCCTGCAAAAAGGTTGCAGGCAGGGCAGCAGGGATGACACCTGCCTATGAAACTGCAGTACAGATCAAAGTAAAGACTTTGACTTTGCAAATTAAAAAACTCAACAGAAACATGCATCTTGCCCTGGGCAGCCCTACTAGGGTTGCCTTTTAATATGCCCAGACTGTCAGAACACCATTAAAGAAATTGCAAAACATATGCTGTAGCATTCTTTGTTGCTGCCCTACCCTAACTAAGGCACCTGACACCTATATCAGCTTTATCTACCACCCTGCCTCAAAGTTGCTAAGGTTGGCCTACGTGAGTTTTTAATGTCATGTCCCTCCCCACTTTGGAAAAACAACAACAACTATGTTATGCATTGAAAACTGATAGGGATTCCCAACTGATTGTTTGCTGACAATGAGGCACCAATGTGCAAAGCAGGGTGGGAAGCAGGGGAGTGGCATTTGCAGGGGGAAAGCTTTCATAGGTCCCAGGTTCTCCTCTGCAACCTCTCCACCTGGCCGCCTCCCTTTCCTCCCTTCCTGCCCTGCAAATGGAGAGAAAATAGAGGGCTGGAGAAGGGTGGAGTTGAAGAGGAAAAGCACCAGGCAAGGGAAGGGTTAACTACCCAGCTCCTATTTTCTTGCCCACAAATGCTTCTGTACCACAGCCATTTCTCGCATTTTTAGGAGAAGACCCCACTGGCTATACTATGGCCCCATTAATTGTCCTCTGGAAACATTGTGGAAATGGGCTTTTTCAGTTTTTGCACCAACCCTCTGGAAACCCTCGAGAGATTCAGGAAACTTCATTGCTTGGATGTTTTAAATGCTTGTTAAAAACCTAGGCCTGCTTACTTAGGCCATTAGGTCCAGTCATGGCCGACTCTGCGGTTGCAGCACTCATCTCGCTTTATTGGCCGAGAGAGCTGGCGTACAGCTTCTGGGTCATGTGGCCAGCATGACTAAGCCGCTTCTGGCGAAACCAGAGCAGCACACGGAAACGCTGTTTACCTTACCTTCCCTATTTATCTACTTGCACTCTGACGTGCTTTCAAACTGCTAGGTTGGCAGGAGCAGGGACTGAGCAACAGGAGCTCACCCCGTCGCGGGGATTTGAACCGCCGACCTTCTGATCGGCAAGTCCTAGGCTCTGTGGTATAACCCACAGCGCCACCTGCGTCCACTTAGGCCTTTACTGATGTTTAAAAGGCTTATCCTGTTTAGCAGCTGATATTATTCTTAACTGATGGATTTTTAAAAATCTAGTTAGTTAGTTAGGATACTTGAAAATCAATTAACTGATTTTTCCCCTTAAAAGGTGAGGATATAAATTATATGATGATGATAATCTGCTTTAGTTGTATCTAGCATTAATGGACCAAATGGTCTGGTTTAGTATATAGGTCTTTACTGTTAGTTTGAGCAAGTGTGTCTCTCCACTGTCTTGCTGAAATCCTTCAACTCAGGGATAGAGAATCTTTGGCCCTCCAGATGTTGTCAGCTTACAACTCTCATCATCAGCTGGTTGGGGCTGATGGGAATTAAGAGTCCAACAACATCTGGAGGACCACAGCTTCCCCATCCCTGCTTCAACTGGAAATGTGGGGGACCCAACCAGAGTCCTCCAACCACCTATGTTTTCTATTAACACTGAGCTATGGGAGTTGTTCCACATGTAAGCAAATGCAGTGCAGCAGCATCTTTTAGACTACAGAACAAATTGAGTGACACAAAAATCCATAAGGACCGTGCAATAAATATTCCCAGGGAACGCAAAGAGTTTTAGCCATAACAGGCAGTAAGTACATCTTCCTTTATTTACCGAAACAATTTGCAAGGCTGCAGGAAGTCCTGATAATATAACCCCCATTTGAGTTACTAGGCCAAAAGCTAGCACACATAAGTCGAAGCCAGGGTCAGGTCATTCCCAAGGATATTAAGTGCTGAGCCATACATTTTGCACAGAATTCTTCCCAAGAAAGCGTTTTATCCCTTTAGGTTCCATGGAGAAGCCATTAAACACATTAATGGCTCTGCGGCAGCTAAACACAATGTTACTTTTGAGTATTTGATTTATTTTACACCTAAGCCAAAGGATAAAAATGCACTAGAAACCAAACACTGTTTTCCACAGTAAGGAAAGCTGAGGTCTATGTATTCACACTGGATGGGAATATTTGTTAATTTCTTTTAAAATATATATTTCACATTTTTGTATCCTGCCTTTCATCCTACAATGGAGCACAGAGTGGCTAACAGCATAAAACAACGCATTCTTCACAAAACCATTAAATGAACTAACAGGTTCTCATCTATAAAAACAGCAGCAGCCAAGAGCTCCATAACACCAGTTAAACCTCCAAGGCCTAGACAAATAGGTGAGCTTCCAAATTCTGCCTAGAGTGGAAGACAACCTGATTTCACCCAGGAGGAGGTTCATAGAATCATAGAATTGTAGAGTTGGGAGGGATTCCAAGGGTCATCTAGTCCAACCCCCTGCAATGGAGGAATCTCAGCTAAAGCATTCATGACTGATGGCCATCCAACCTCTGCTTAAAAACCTCCAAGGAAGGAGAGTCCACAACCTTCCAAGGGAGACTGCTCCACTGTCAGAAAGTTCTTGATGTTTACTGAGAATCTCCTTTCTTGTAACTTGAAGCCACTGGTTCGAGTCCTACCCTCCAGAGCAGGAAAAAACCAGCTTGTTCCATAGGCAAGGTGCTGCCCCGAGAATGCTGTCTTGTGTGACCATCTTCCTTGCTGCCAACACTGATGGACCCATGAGCAGGGCCTCTCCCACTGATCATAAAGTCCAGATTAGAAAGTACAGTGGTACCTCGGGTTAAGAACTTAATTCGTTATGGAGGTCTGTTCTTAACCTGAGGTACCACTTTAGCTAATGGGGCCTCCCGCTGTTGTCGTGCGATTTCTGTTCTCACCCTGAAGCAAAGTTCTTAACCCAAGGTACTGTTTCTGGGTTAGCGGAGTCTGTAACCTGAAGCGTCTGTAACCCGAGGTACCACTGTACTGAGAAAGGCGCTCCTTCGATTACTTGGGTGACAAGTTGTTCATGTTTCGTACACTAGCACTTTGAACTGTGTGTGGTAGTTCACTGGCAGCCAATGCAGTGAAGATCAGGCGATAAGATTCCTTCTCACTGCTCTTTCAGTGGGATTTTGCATCAGCTGCAGCTTCTGGACTATTTTCAAGGATATCTGTAGTAGCCTGTACAGGTTATTAGAACATAGATATTCAAGGTTAGACTATCTTGGTTCAGGAACAGTGGTAGCTGGTGAAACATCCAGAGCTGGGCATCAGCACTCCTTATCACCGTAGTCACTTTGGGCCCCAGTGACAGCTTGGAATTGATGAGAATTGCCAAGTTACATAGCTACTCTTTCTGTGGGAGTTTTACCCAACCCAGGGCAGGCCATCTTCCTAACTCCTGAACTTGGGAATGGCTGACCCATAACATCTCACTCTTCTCAGAATTCAACATCAGTTTACTGGTCCTCATCTAGTCCATCAGACTCCAGACACAGGTCCAGCACCTGCACAGCCTTTCCGATGGAATGGAGATACGGAGCTGGGTGGAACCAGCATATTGGTGGTGCCATGCTCCAAATCACCAGATGATGTCTCCCAGTAGCTTCATGTAGATGCCAGTTCCTCTGCCGAAATGAAAACAGAGTGTTCCCAAAATGTGAACCAGGCTTCATGGGATATTAATTGAAGCATACCTTTTGGCCAAACTGAAGAGCACCTTCTGATAAAGGTTACTTATCAACCCATGTATCAACATGGCAGCATCAAGATGAATACTTATAGAGAAGCAGGCTTTTAATTTTTTAAAAAAAACCCTACTCATCCGAACAGTTTGCAAACCACAGGCACCTTCGCTTCTTCGTATCAAAGCTATCCCTCTCCATATTTTAACATCCCTCTAGAAAAAATGATCAAAAGTCACAGTTACTATAGAAAGTAAAAACTATCACTCTCTTGCAGTGATGTATAGGATTATTGTTTGGCTTCCTCGTGTTTCGTTTGTGCATCATGTGGACCTTTCCCACTTTTCTGTTACTCTCTTCAATGTATATGTTTCTCCAGCCAAAATTTGTTCATCGATGTGACTCAGTATATGCAGATGACAGATGTGTTTACATTGCTCTATATACAGAACAACATATATAGTTATGATTTGCCAGATGGGTGAAAAAAGGCTGCAACAGACTTAGAAAATAGATATTATGGGAGACTGGATTTTGCTAACAGTGTTTGATATTAAATGCCATTTCCCATTTAAGGGAGGGAATGGCTTCACACGCTAACTAAACATGTCTTGAACTTTTAAACATACAAAACCTACATATACTTAAGTTCACTGAGAAAGTGACATTTTACCTTTTTTTGGCATCATTAACGCTCATTATACACACATGGGACTGCAAAGTGGGCTAAAGAGTCTCACTGCTTCCTAATGACAGTTTCCTCCCTGTAATTCAACACTGTTAAAAGATTTAACGCTCGGCTTGGAAAAAATCTGTCTCCCTCGTGCACATGCGGTTCATCTGCTTGTGACATCCGCTACCTCTTTATTTATCTTAACAATTAAACACAATGCTTTAGAAAGCTTACTTTAGAACACAGGGCCAACTTTTGAGAGGCCAAAAGGAAAAATGATACTGGATTTAATGCTATGGGGTTTCTTTTTTGGAAAGGCTGCAGAACGAAAACTGTCCTCAGGCCAAGTTAATACGACCATTTCCTTTATGCTCAAAATATTCACTAGGGATTTTGCTGCTTGCATACAGGAAACAAGGGCTGTGGTACCAGAACAAGATTCTGTTTCTTATAATTTAAGGGGCATGTTTAAGCAACCGCTCGGTGCAGCTATGGCTCTAAAGCCACTGCCCCGAATGGCCTTTAAGGAGAGACCTCAGGATCCCAACACACCACATAGTCTTACACCAGAAGGCAGGTAACGGGTAGAGTGAACAGGTCAGGGAGAAACTGCGTGCAGACAAATGCAGCCCATTCCAGTTCTGACTTGTTCCACATGGAAAAGAGGGCAGAAGGAAACGTGGAATGTCAACATCTGACCAAGGCCAGTATCTTATCAGTTGGAATTCTCCATATAAAATCTCAACGGGATCTCATTGCAATAGACTAGAGCACCAGCCAACATCCTCGCCTTTAGTGATTGGGGAAAAACTTGTGACAGTAGGTGAATAAAACATTATTATGTGATTGGGAATGAGATGATTGCGGGGGACCAGCCCTACTTCCATGATTCCTAGGTGGTACCTTAGGGATAAGCCAACATCAAACGTCAGTTTCATGTTTTATACGGATATGAAGTGTGTGTGTGTGTGTATGTGTGTGCATACAAAACATAAAGGAAAAAAGGAAAATCAACACAAATAAAATAAATACTTATATCCAATGAAAGCTGGGGAGGGGGGAGGCTTTTTTTCCTTGCTGTTTTTTAAAGTGCCATGAACCTTGATGGACACCGCATAAATAATCCACTCCGCTGTGCGATTTCATCACAAACTAATATTCTTCCCCCCCCTGCCATATTACTCCATTTACCTTATTCCCTGACTCATGAGAAAGGGACTTTTTAAAGAGATGAGGATGAAGGACAGCAGTCCTGGAAACCAAAGTGATGAAATAGAGGTAGAGTTGAGCTCCTGACGGCAACTGGAAAGAGAAGCATAATCTTGTAGTGTCCAGCTATGCGATACTGGGCGGTACGCACATACGGTCCACTTTGGTTTTTAGAAATACAGTAACGAGTCTCGCTCGACTTGTGTAAACCTATGAAGGACCGGTTGGAAAAAAACATCAGCGTTGGTACTAAAACACATTGAGCTTGTCCTTTCGTGTCACACGATTCGCCCAAGATAGAGAGACTTGGGATACTTTTCTTTGAGTGCAGGCCACTGGACGATGAAATAATCTGAAAAGTGGTAAAGGATCTTCCCGGACAGAGAAAGGTTTTCCACACGGCAGATGCTCTCAACGTATACAATGGTTACGCTTTTTATCCCCAGCATCCTGAGCAGGAGGGCAGATGCGCATATGGGAACGCAAGTTCCTGGGCCATTGCACAAAACCTAAGAAGAAGAAAAAAATGCCAGACAGAAAATTAAATTTCAAAACCCCACCATTAATGGATAAATCCCATCAGTCATACAGGACAGTAAAAAACAAAAGTGAAAGGCTAATGCAATTTCAGTTCAAGACAAAATAAAAAATGATTATTGGAAAAAAACAAAATCATTGCCTTCTCCACTGTCAAAATTTGGGGTTTTAAGGTGCAGAGAATCTAGTATTTGCTTGTATTATTCTGTAAACTGCAATCTATGGTGACAAATAAATGAAGATGGCTTCCACTGAGTCAAAACAGGGTTTAGATATCAATTCGCAGCAGTTCTCTGGGAAGAGGGCTTTCTGATCCCAGCCATCTGACATCCATTTTTATATAACAACAAAATGCCTTGTGGCACCTTAAAGGCTAACACATTTATTATGGCTTAGTTTTCATGAACCAGAGTCCTGCTTCATCAGATGCAGCTGATGTTGTTTTTGCTGCAACAGGCTAACACAGCTCCCCTTCTGGAAATGGTTATGTTTTGCTATTTGTCCAGGCTTTTGGCAGGGGATAGGTGCGTTTAGGAGTTTTAGGGCATTTTAATTATTGCATACTGGATGTTGTTTTATTTCGGGTTTTGTGCTGCTGACTGCCCTGGGTACCCTTCAGAGAGAAAGGGGCAGGATACAAATTGAACAAATGAACACAAAACTTTTCTACAGATACTGAGGACTGAATCTTGACCCAAAAGTGTAACTTCCCCACCTATGGCCTTTGAGAGTGAGACCACGTCTGCACCATACAATTAAAGAACTACTAAGCTGTTTTTAACTGTTGTGGTCCGGTCCCCCCCAAAAAAATAATCCTGGGAAACTGTAGTTTGTTAAGGGGGCCAAGAGTTGTTGGGAGACCCCCGATTCTCACAATTTCCAGAGTAGTTTAACAATCCATCTCTCCTCCCACGGAACTTGGGAATTGTAGTTATGTGAGGGGAATAGGGGTCTCCTAAAAACTCTCCACACCCTTAACTAACTATAGAATTCCCAGGATTCTTTTTTGGGGGGAGTCATTATTGTTAAAGGGATTCAACAGCGCTGTAAAAATATGGTGTGGATGCAGCCTGAGAGAATGCATATTGCACACAGGGATGTAGAAATTCTCAAATAAATTCCCAGGGCATGGGTGTCACTGGACCATTCCTTCCTTTGTTACTACCCTTCTTTTACTTCACTCAGGCAACAATCCCAATTCCACTCCTATCCTTGTGATGATCCTTTCAGTAACAAAGGGGCAAACCAATCTGGCGCTGAAATGCTCAGGGGGCACCCAATCTTTTTGTCTCTACCGTCCTTTCTAGGGCTAGGTGATTGGAATCCAACTGTGGAAATTAATTTGACTCCCCCCCCCTTCATGGCTGCTGGCCTGACTTTTTTGGGGGGGCTCTTCCACCTGAGGTTCTGTTATACATGTACCCTGCCTTGTTCACTGATATTTTTTCAGAGTTCTTAAATTGCTCCTGTTTTTAAACCCTGTCATGCTTTGAATCGGGTTTTTCCAAACTTGGGCCTCCAGCTGTTTCGGGACTACAATTCCCATCATCCCTCACCACTGGTCTTTCTAGCTAGAGATGATGGGAGTTGTAGTCCCAAAACAGCTGGAGAACCCAAGTTTGGGAAACACTGCTTTAGATAGAGGCTGTCATTGTCACAAATTAAAAAGACAACCCCCCCCCCAAAAATAGGGTGGAGGAGACAGCAGAGGTAAAGCACAGCTCACGGGTGGCTGGGTACCCATTTGCCCCAGCTTGGCTACAGATCTGGGTGGGAAAGTGCCGAAAAATTCCCCTACAATGGAAAAGTAGCTTGGGGGAGGGAATTGTTGGAGGGGACAGGAATGATGTGAGCATGTCTGTGGGAAGGTACATAAGAATCAACTACTTCAAAAGTGCTAAGAGTAACTGGGGCCCCCTGCCTTGAGGCCTACAATCTGTTAACAGCACCATGGCATAATTACAAATGGCGTGTGCTACCACATACTAGATTGAGGAGAAAGAGCTAAACATGGGAATGCCGTTTCTGCTAGTACCCTATTTCCCCTCACATGTAGTCCTGTTTGGCGCATTGGATATTTGATGGGTTTTGGTTTTTTCGTCCTGCTTTTACTGCTAGCTGCCTAAAACTTCTAAATCAGATGGGGTTCTACAGAAATATTAAATCAAAATGTGTGCCTTAACGTGCGCCAAGGAAGCTTGCAGTTCTGAGAAAATTATCAGGGAAAATAATAATGTGCTGTGGGACTATCCAAGATTTCTGTGGGGAGAAGAGGAATTGCGAATGTGGTCAGCATGAGTCATCCATGAATTTATTATAATTAGGCTTTGGAGAACTCTTTTCGTAGGCTATTGTGGGGATGAACAGCTAATAAGAGAAAAAAATAAACTGCAGGAGTCTGCTTTAAGAATTTCCTCCCCTCCTCCTTGTCTTATTCTCCCATTGAAATAAATAGTAACTGGTTCCCTCATTAGGGTAGAAAGGCATCTTAAAATCTGCAATAGCAATTTGGGCATAGTTGTTCTACAGTTCTTATTAACTGTTCAACAGTTTTAATTCAAGAGAGAATCACCTCACAAATTCTGTGTCGGCAGAACTGTAATGTGTCCCTTACCATGTTCCATTTTCACCCAGATACAACTTTCCATGAGATTAGTTCACAGCATTTTGACCACCTCTGTTTGACGGTATTCTTGAGGTGTCAACAACTGGCCACATCCAGCCCCCCCCCCGAGTACTAATTATCCACACACTTCCAACTGCCAGCCCACAAGGGAAAGAAAATATGGAAGAAGCAGAGGCTGTAGCCAATTGTTTTGCCAGAAATCCACTATGGTGTGTGGAACCGGTCTGCTCCCCTCTTTCACCTCCAGTAAGAGAATGTGTTGACCAGAGCTCTGTTCTTTTAAGTAGGACTGTAACCTTTAATTAATTAATCAGTTAGTTCAAAAAACCTTTTGACTCAGTGCGGAGAACACGTGGCCTTCCAGATATTGTTGGTGTCTAACTCACATCAAACTGAGCTAGCATGGTGAATAGTCAGGGATGCTAGAAAATTATAGGTCAGCAACATCTGGGGGGCTATAAGTTCCCTGCCCCAGTTTTAAATCAACTGAAAATACTTCCCCAACACATTTTAATGTACACACAGGCCCCACTATCCAAATGTTCATTATATGAAAATTCACTTATCCAAACAAGAGGAGTTAGTACCCAAACCTCGCTATACACACTGCAGATTCAGATATCCAAATAGCCAGACCTGCTTGTAGTACTGTAAACAAATAAGCAACCTTAAACAAATCTGACTTTTTTGTGTTTTGCCGGTGTGTGCAGCCGTTTTACCAGAAATCATTGGGGAGAGAGGGAGTGAGACACTGGACATTCCTTTATTCCCTTCTGCAAGGTTTCAGAGGGTTTTCTTGAGTTTCTTCATCACTTTGGGGTCAAAATTCCATGGTCGGGAACACAGTAGAATTTTTACCATAGAAATTAATGGAAATTGTTGACTCATTCTGCGAACGCTTACCTAACAAACGATTTCCTGATAATGCATTGTGTTCAGATAGCGAAACCTGAGTCTACTCCCCTAAAATTGGCTAGGTCCACATTGGAAGAGGTACTCTCCCTTCACTTTCACAGAGAAGGGAACATCTAGCCTAAGATGGTGCCTCCAAAACCAAGGATGTTACCCCCCCCATAAAACAAGCTGATAAACAAGTTTAAATCTTTCAAACAAATTGCCTGAGCAAATTTATACATTATTCAATTTGTTGAATCAATTGATTTCTTTAATTGGGCAGTAATTGTACTTTCATAGAACCTTTACGATCCAGTGTTCGCGTAGCAGAAGGTTTCCCTGTGCTAAAAAGATTTCCTCTGGGCTTTGTCTATATTACTTTCTTTCTCTATTCCATTGCAGGGATTTCACTTGCCTTCCCCTTCACAGTACAAAGAGTAACAGGCTGTTGTAACAAAAACTGCAGGTCTGCATTGAGCTTTTCTACCCTCCCTCACTCCCACAACTAGCTTAACCTACCCTGAGCCCTTCCATCATTTCAATGTGCTTTTAATGGGCTGCTGCTGGTGAAATGATTGAAATAGCATCAGGATACAGAAAAAGTTAAACTAGACCCTACCAATGGAAAGAGCCTGACACAGGACTCCTGTTTTCTGCGATACTTATGTTCTTTGCAATCTGCAGAGCTAACCACAGAACATAACACTGAAAGTCCTAAATACCTGAGAGCATGCACTATGCAACAGAGTGGGATTTCCTTCAGAATTAATATGCATAGGGACTGCACTGTATAAACACTCCCAGGTTAACTGCAAATAGCAACCCACAAGCAGGACCGAAATGCACAACTGTATACAGCAGCACATAAACACACGCACCCTTTCCCTGTGAGCAAAGGAGAAAACAGATCCAGTTGATGTAGGCAAAATGTATGAAGACAGCAGAAGCCATTCCTCGTCCCCCTCCCCCCAGACTTGGCATCCATTGAACTTTGACACTTTGCAGATGAAAGCTGCCTCAGTCTACTGAATGTGTAAATCTGTGCGAATGACATTTACTAGTTTCCAATGCAGAAACCAAGCTCCCAGCCTTGCATGGATTAAATGTCAGCCAAACTGTCCATAGAAGGGAGAATGACACTTTTAGGCCACTTGTTGAAACAAATGAACTCCTATGTGTATTTTAATTCCACTTTGGAGATCTCGGGATGTTCCCAAGCTAAAAGAAACGAAATAGGACAATGATTCCAGACTCTTGGTGCAAACCCACACACTTTGGGCATGCAGCCGTTCTGCTGAAGAAAGGCTTAAGGACCTTATCAGAGCGGAAAGCTGCCGTAGACACTGGCCTTTGTAAGTCCAGCAGTGGTAGTGTAACACACTGTATTTCCATGTTCCTTGCCAAAGCCTGCTTTGTGGCCAAATAACCGCCTGAACTTTGGCAGTGATTCGCGAAGGCACCTAACAGCATCTTTGTCCTCCCTCATTTGCCAGTGCCTTACAAAACAAAAAGCAATTATAAGGGCCTTTCCCACATGGAACAGTTGGCATGGCAGAACAGCTATGATGTTAAATTAGTATGTGTTTGAAATCCCTGCTTGGACACTTAAGCTGTAATCCTGCCATGTTGTTCACACACTGTTTTAATGGGGCTTATACATGAGTGGCCCCTTTACAGAGTTCCAGCCAAGCGTTTCTAGGAAGCCTTAGGCAACCCACTATACATGTGTGTGTGCCTGTTTAATTAATTAACAGCAGGGGAAGACTGCTCTTGCGCTCAAATCCTGCAACTTGGTTATACTGAACTTTTGATGTGACTAAGTAACAAGAGGGTTAGCTCTAGCTAGCCAGACCTCGGCCTAAACTGCCTCTGCTGCAGCCACTGAGAAGCTTTTGAGAGCCCTGGCAGCTTTGTAGAGCAGGGTGAGAGAGAAGATGAGTTGCTTCCATTGCCTAGTGACTGTAGAGATAAGGAAGCCTCACCTCATTTGCCATTCCTACTCTCCATACACCCTTTGCTAGGTGGGGCATGGAGGTGGAGTAGGTTTAGACTGCAGAATTAACTGGTTTTTCCAGATGCGTGATGCAAGGATGCTTTGGAATCACAAAAATAGAGAGACACCCCCCCACACACTTTTAAGATTCATGAAGGCAAAATGATTGACGGCCAAGACTGATAAAAGGCTTATACTGTGGCATCCTTACACTGGAGACAAATAAAGAAGTGAAGGCAAGTTTTATATGTTTTACTGTGGTTTTATAATTGTTAGAAGCCACCCAGAGTGGCTGGGGCGACCCAGTCAGATGGGCGGCATATGAATAATAAAAGTGCTGCTTTATTACTGTTGCTATTACTACCACCACCACCACCACCACCACTACTACTACTATTAACCTGGGCTATATAAAGTGATTGCATGAGCAATTACTTCTTGATACACCCCATTCTACCTCTACACTTACAAGGAAATGGCGCAGGCAGAGCTTTACTTACTGGTTTTGCTAGAGGCACAGGAGAGCTGTCTTATGTTACACAGCCACCCATTTTGTGCTCTTCTGTGGGGTACTTTATAGCCTCGTGGATATCCAATGGCCCCATATTACTCCAAAGTTTTGGGGCAGGTGTTGTGGTGTGGGGATAGATGTGGCAAAACTGAGGAAGCGATCCACTGCTACATGAAATCCTAAAGCTTCAAAAGAGTATTTGCACGCTAGAGACCAGGAGACCACCACAGGACCTCTTTACTGCTCAGTGCTACATGGAGTCTTTCATGCTTTTTGATGGTCCACGATTCCGTGTGCCTGCTTCCCAACTTTTGTTTTCCTCTTAAGCTACTTGACGGGCCATGCAAACACCAATTAAGGAGTGGACCATTAGTAGATGTATTTCCCTAACCAAGGTGGAGCACAAGAACCTAAGAAGCTGCCTTACACTGAGTCAGATCATTGGGCCATTTAGCTCGGGACCAACTACACTAGGAATGGGCAGCTGGATTCTTATCTCCCTCACCCACTGCAGACCAACTGATGGGTGGGAGGAGCCACCCACTTGTTGGTCACAGGCTGTCATGGCATCAGGTGACTGACAAGAGGCAAAGTTCAAAGGAGGTTGCTGCAGATGCTGATTTGTCTGCTAGAGCAACCACCTTGGAAGATAAGGATTTAGTGTGCCTTCAAAGAGGCTCCCTTTTAATGGACCATCAGCTGAAGGTGTTTCTAAAACTGGAGCATTTGTCCCTCTGCAGAGAAAGCAGCAGCTTGTATTCAAAGTGCTTGGGGAAGCACTCTGAATACAACCTGCTTCCTTCGGAGAGAGGAGTGCGCCACATAAAACACAGAACTTTTTTTTCTTTCCGAAGGAAGCTTGCACAGCCCCTTGTGCTGTGCTTCCCAAGAGCCTGACAACCAGCTGACTGTTGGGTGCTTGGGAAGCACTGCCCCAGAGGTTTTGGGTTTGCTGGGCACAGCACTTCAGCCAGCCGATTGTGCATGCAAAGCCCCTTGCAACAAAGCCCCACCTTTACCTGCCCCTCACCTGACATCAGGTGTAGGGCAGGTGGCATGCATGGACAAAACAGCCTGGCAGGATAAATGGAGGTGCCTGATTTAGTTACTGAACAAGCAAGAAAGGATTTAAAGAAGAAATGTTCTGGCTTAGAACTGTGGTTTCACCACTGGATGACTCCGAACTGTTATTTTACTTTTCTTCTCAGGCAGGGAACTTTGAGGACAGAAGAGAGCATTGGGAAGCTGTCAGACGGATCAGACTCCTTTTGTCTGAGCTGCCACTTTTCCTCCTCAGAGGCATTTACAAGGGGTGCCGAAATTATCCTATCAGGACTGAAGCACATTCCCTTACTAACTTCATGGCCCATGTTGTGGGTCCCTAAATCCCTAGGGAGTTAGGGACCCTTCCGATCATAGGTGCTTCCCATTCTGTGAACCAAGCTTTCTTGGCTCACCATATGACAGTGACCCCCCCTTCTTCCCTCTACTGCTCAATATTTTCTTAATTTCCTCAACTTTCACTGTTCTGTTTTCTTTTGCTTACTTTTTTGTTTCGGCTGCCTTTCCACTTATACCTGAAGCTCACAGAGACAATTTGACCTCCTGGAGCATTTCCTCTGCTGTGCCTTCACTGTCAAAACAGTCACAAGGTTTTGGGGTCTAGCCACATTAATGCATTCTATGCATTTGCAAGTTACTTTTCAGCTAAGGCAGCTCCCAATGTGACTTAGGTCACATGTACACTATACCTTTCAAGTGTTGCTACACCATTTTAACATTCACGGAGAATCCTAAGAAATATAGCTTGTAAAGGGTGCCGGGAACTGTAGCTCTGTGAAATAAGCACCCTTAACAAACTACAGATCCCAGGATCAGCTGTGTTTTCTTCCGCAGCCTCAGGTGGAACGGCTGGCTGTTACATCCATCTGGCTTCCCAAGAAGATTGCACAGCAATTATTTCTGGTCCAGCCTTGCAAGCAAGCCCGCAACAATTACCAACCCACAATTTCAAACAGCCTGTCTGCTTGCTCATATAGGTTTTTAAAATTAAATACAGCCCCTTACAAATTAAAACAAATCCTTTAATTTCATACCCTTACAAGTTGTTGGCAAAAGAACAGTTGCTCTGGGACTGCTGAGGAACGAGACGTCTAGCACCTCTGCTTTGAGGTAACTTCAAATAAGAAATTCTCCCCCTACTTTCCTTTACAGCCTGAATGTAAAGCACACACCCCTTTTTACCCAAACTGACACAGGCGGCTCAATCCTAAACATGCTGACTTGAAAGACAGGTCCAGCTGTGCTCAGCGAGGCTTGTCCCAGGCCTTTGGTTTACAGTGGAATAAGCCCTGTTCAACACAGCGGGGCTTATTTCAGAATAAACATGCATAGAGATAACACTGAAATTCTAATCACGTTTACTCAGAAATGAGCTCCACTGAACTCAGTGAGACTTACTTCCATGCAAACATGCTTAGGTTTGGGCAGCAATTCACATTCTACTCCAAAGGACTGTTCGCAGCTGGGCATTGCGGTGGAAGGTGGTCTTCTCTGTTCTCCATGCCTTCTTAATTTGGCAATGCTTGCTAAGCTCAGATCCGGAAGCCACTTTCAATTAATGGGGCCAAACCAGAGTAACCACAACACGTCTTGGAACAGGGAGCCTGGGAATAAACTTCTCCCTCCAGCATTTTTCAGTCTGCTTCCTCCTATAGCTCCTCCAACCTTTCAAATTCCAAGAAGAGGAGTTAAAACCAGAAAGCTGCTTTTCGTGATTATGGGGGAAGTATCTCAGCTGTGGAAAATAATTCAATGGCAGCTTCTGCAAGTATGAAGGTAAAAGTATTAACAGACTGATTCAACACTAAATGATCATAAGAGAACTGGATAGAATATGTGAAATGGATTTCTTGTATTTTAAAAAGGTTTATGCTGTAGAAAAGCTGCATGGATGTTTTAAAGAAAAGACTCTGGATTAACATTTGGTTGCCTAAGGAGAAATTCATACTTGGCACAGGTAAATGCCTATTTGCAGGTCTGTTTTAAGCACTTCCTGAGGCTTGTGGTTTCCCATTGTAGGCCTGTAACCTCCTGTTTGCTAGAAACCTCCTCAGGTGGGTGAGAGTTGTCAGAATCACATAAATTACGTGCAAGTAGACTGTTCAGATCAACAGTTGATTCAAGTGCTTAGTACTGGCCCTCTTTGACTGTGCTGTTTCAGTAGGGTGGTTGCCCCAAATATTTGCACCAGCATGGTGGGAGGCTGTGCCACAAGACCCTATATTTTCTTTATGTTAAGATGCAAGAAAAGCCAAGGAGACTGCCTTTGGGAAAGAACGTCATGTCTTAACAATAAGGACAAAAGAGCTCTGTAAAAAAGTTAATTCTAAAATATGATAATTCACCAACAAAAAGGGGAGGGTCTGTTTGAAAAAATGCACATAACCAAACATGTATTAGAAGCAACTCCAGAACTGGCCCTATTAAATATTTTCCAAGCATATATATGAATGCAAGCAGCTGCTTTATAGTGAGTAAGACGACTGGTCCGTCAAACCCAACATGGGCTTTTCTGACTGGTGATTGATTGAACCTAGGGCCTTATCAGCTGCACCACTGAGTTATAGCCCTGCAAAACCAAGTTTGTTTGTTTTGGTTTTTTTAAAGATGGTGTGGAAAATAAATAAGTGGAGGATGCCAGATCCAAAAATCAAAACACAATGATGGAAAGACTGAAGGAGCTCAATTAAACACACACTTTCCCAGGAACAGTCTTCAGGTTCCTCAAGCACATATCTGAAATTGCAACCTGGAATCCTTCAGTCTTCAAAGAAGGCTTACCTAGGTACCAAATTCTGGAACAATGTTTAAAAGGGCAGGAGAGGAGGCAAATAATATTGTGTGTGTGTGTGTGTGTGTGTGTGTGTGTGTGAGAGAGAGAGAGAGAGAGAGAGAGAGAGAGAGAGAGAGCTGTCAACTTTTCCCTTTTCTTGCGAAGAATCCTATTCGGAATAAGGGAATTTCCCTTAAAAAAGGGAAAAGTTGACAGCTATGGTGTGTGTATGTGTGTGTGTGTTGCCTTTCCTAAGTGGATTGTATTACTTGTTTTCACTATTGCTCAAAAAAGATGCCCTAATCCTATGCCACTAGGAACTTTACACGAATGCTTACATACATAAAAGAGGGGGCAGGGCGATCACATCCATTGCTAAAGCTACAATATGCAGTGCTAACAGAAACCAGTGTTAAATTTTCTTCTGGAGTGTTCATGCTCCAACTGTGAACTTTTTAGCAGAAGTAGGTTGCAAATAAATGGAATTCCCCATTGCATAAATACAGATATTGAATACAGGCCAAAGAACATTGGTCTGGCACCAGCAAGACCACACTCGGAATGCTACGTTTATCCATTCATGTCATCCCCATTGTCAGGAGAACCAAGGAACAAGGGCAGGGGTAGTAGAGAGGAACCAGAGAGATACAGGAATTCATGGGGTTTAAGGACTTTAAAATGGGGGCATTGCTGATCCGAATGCCCATTTGCAATCCAGACAAATATGGAGCAAGGGTCACTTAACTCTGAGGTCAGAATTCACATTACACATATGGAAAGAAGGACCCAGAGTGTCTCCTCAGAGGATTTTTGCCTCTAAGAACTCCTAGCAAATAAGCTGCAGAGGGAGGGTCATGTCTGTGGTTGCTCCTCCAGTGCTTTTTTTTTCAGCACGAGGTGAAGAACATTTCATTTCCCCAGACCTTCCCATCATAAAAAAACCCCTTTCAGTGTTTTTCAGTTGCTTTGTACTGATGTCATTCTCTGTTGTTTTTTGTTTTTTTTTAATTCCATGGTTGGTTTAATTCTGTTTTAGATTTCATGTTTACAAGTTAATTTTTTGTATCTTATGGTTTTAATTATTATTATTATTTTACTTCTAAACCACCTAGAGAACCTTTGCTACTGGTTGGTATAGAAATACTGCAAGTGAGTAGCCAGACTGTTCCTTCTTGGTCATGCATGTGGCAATGCAGCTTTTTGAAGCCAAGGTCCCCCTGCGCATCACATCATGGAGTCCCACATGTACTTTGGCTTGGTGATGTCCATTGGGACTGACAGGGTGGAAGGCAGAGATGAGAATGGCAGGTGGAGCCAGAACCAATGACAGGCAGGAGTCAGTCCCCCATCTCCCTCCCTGCCGAATTCTGCAAAGGCTCCTCCTTCAACTAAGGTGGAGGAAACTGACAGACAGGGCCACCTCCTAGACTGGATGCAAGTTAAGAGGGCAGGGAGTTAGGGGCTGGCTGAGAGGGTCCCCATCCTATTATCTACAGCTGCTCTGCATCCTGCCCTCCATGTGCATTGCGGGTGGGGAGGCAGATTGCAGGACTGTGACTAATGTGTGCACTTAAAGCCATGCTTAGGCAGTTTAAACTCAACTCTCTCTCTCCCCGCCCCCACCTCCAATTTCTGTAGCCAAAAAGGAGGCCTGACAGCTTGGATATTTCCAAAGCAGATATCCAAAGGAATGCAACCTCCGTTATTGATGAAACAAAGAACACTCAGACCTCTCTCATGCTATCAGATATTATTGCTTAGGTAATTATCAGCCACACTGTGTTCTTTCTAAATACTGGAGATCGTATCGCAGCTTCCTCTCCTCTCCCCCTCCAGTACTCAGGAGGGCACTGAATAGAACCAGTTGAAACTGCATGTTCAACGCTATTAGAAGGTAATGGTCTGAAACCATACACAGAACTGCTGTACGCCGCATTTATTTCTGATGTCCTTAGTGCTGGAGGTGCGTTAACTGGTTTCAGGAGAGCTTCCCCGTTAACAGTAACAAAAGCAACCCTGGCTGCAGGCCTCCTTCCTAAAATACTAAAGCTGCACAAAAAATAATAGGGAATGGTGGTCCCAATCCAGAGCAAGTTAGTCCAAGTCCCATTTAAATCAGTGGGACAACTAAAGTTGTGCTGAACTTTTAAGTTCCCTTGAAATGGATGGGATTTAAGAATGACTGCCTCTGAACTGGGGTTTCATTTTTCTGCCTCTAATGTAGGAGCTTTGCCTTGTAGGTATGGATGACTTATGTTTATATTTTCCTATATTGGCTGTTGTTGTTTAGTCGTTTAGTTGTGTCCGACTCTTCGTGACCCCATCGACCAGAGCACGCCAGGCACTCCTGTCTTCCACTGCCTCCCGCAGTTTAGTCAAACTCATGCTGGTAGCTTCGAGAACACTGTCCAGCCATCTAGTCTTCTGTCGTTCCCCTTGTGCCCTCCATCTTTCCCAACATCAGGGTCTTTTCCAGGGAGTCTTCTCTTCTCATGAGGTGGCCAAAGTATTGGAGCCTCAGCTTCACGATCTGTCCTTCCAGTGAGCACTCAGGGCTGATTTCCTTAAGAATGGAGAGGTTTGATCTTCTTGCAGTCCAAGGGACTCTCAAGAGTCTCCTCCAGCACCATAAATCAAAAGCATCAATTCTTCGGCGATCAGCCTTCTTTATGGTCCAGCTCTCACTTCCATACATCACTACTGGGAAAACCATAGCTTTCACCATACGGACCTTTGTCGGCAAGGTGATGTCTCTGCTTTTTAAGATGCTGTCTAGGTTTGTCATCGCTTTTCTCCCAAGAAGCAGGCGTCTTTTAATTTCGTGACCGCTGTCACCATCTGCAGTGATCATGGAGCCCAATTAAGTAAAATCTCTCACTGCCTCCATTTCTTCCCCTTCTATTTGCCAGGAGGTGATGGGACCAGTGGCAAGGATCTTAGTTGGCCATTATATTTTCCAATTAAGTTTCTGACTTGGTTGCTTTGCAGCACTGGATTGTATATATAGGCCAGGGGTTGCTAACCTGTGGCCTTCCAGATGTTTCTGAATGGCACTTTCCACCAACTCCAACTATGGCCAGTGGTCAGGGAGGATGAGGACTATAGTTCAGAAACATCTGGAGGGTCACATCTTAGCCAGCCCTGATATTGACTGAAATTAATATGGGCTGTATAAAGAATTCAAATTGTTGCTTTTTGGTTGTTGTTCAGAACAATTGTTATGATCCTGCCAACTTTAGATATGTTTAAGTTTAATTGATTTCAGCAGGCAAATTGAACATGTTCTTAACTCTCTCATACTGAAACCAATGGGATTAAAAGTGCGCTCAGCTTAAGTTCTGTCATGCTCAATATTAACAAAATGAACATTACACAGATGCATCCACTGCAGCTTATAGGAATGTCTCATGTTAGCAATTTGCAATTCTTATTATTGGCACAAATATATTTCTAGTCGACTTGAAGGCATCTCTCCCCCTTGAAATTATACGTGAAGGGCAAGAGACCAAACGTTTCACACTGGGTGTTCTGCTCTGGCCTTGCAAAGGAGCCCTGGGGTGACGTGGCAAGGGAAGGTCAGTTGTTGCAGGACCAAGGACAGCTCCTAGTCATTAAGAGTTCTGGGGCAAACTGATGGATGACCAGCTCTATTTCTCTGTAATATCCAGATTGCAGAGGCTATGCAAGCCCTGGAGCAGTGCCTGAACTTGCTGGTGGGCTGGATGAGGACCAACAAACTGACTCTGAATCCTGGTAAGCCAGAGGCACTCTGGGTGAGTGGTTCCCAAGTCTGGATAATTGATCAGTTGACTGTTTTGGACGGGGTTGCACTCTCCCTGAAAAAGCTGGTTCATAGTCTGGGGAGTGCTCCGGCTTTGGCTGATATGAGAGTTGCAGCTGTTTCTTAACCGAGACAGCCCGACTGCTGTTGCCCATGCGCTGTAACTTCCAGATTGGATTGCTGCATTGTGCTTTATGTGAGGCTGCCCTTGAGAATGGCAGGTATGGTCTTCTCAGGAGGTCTAATCCATCCAATGTCAGAATCAGGTCTTTAGTGTGGCAGCACCTATCTTTACATATCGGACAAAGTGTCATCGCTATTGTCTTTCTGGCAGGCCTGTCTGGGATAGCTCAGTCAGTACAGGACGAGGCTCTTAATTTCAGGGTCATGGATACGAGCCCCAAGTTGGCCTTCTTGCCTGCCGAGGACACCATATCCAGCTGTACCCATCTTTAGGTAGGTCTTCAAAGAACAGAGGTTGAGAACATAAGAGGAGCAAGACATCTAGCCCAGAATTCTGTTCTCACAGTGGCCAACTCTATGAGAAATACTGACCTGCCCACATTAGGACTTTACACACTGGAGAGCCAGTAGTGGTTAAGAGCAGTAGTCACGTATTCTGGGGAACCGAGTTCGCGTCTCCGCTCCTCCACATGCAGCTGCTGGATGACCTTGGGCCAGTCACACTTCTTTGAAGTCTCTCAGCCCCACTCACCTCACAGAGTGTTTGTTGGGGAGGAAGGGAAAGGAGAATGTTAGCCGCTTTGAGACTCCTTAAAGGGAGTGAAAGGCGGGATATCAAATCCAAACTCTTCTTCTTCTTTCTCTACACATCAAGGGTGATATCCAATGCCTTTGTTGTGTTAGCACAAGGATCTATGGTATCCTCCCCCCCCCTTGCACACCCTACATCTGTTCCAGAGGGTTGGGGAAAACCCTACAGTTTTAGGAAGTGCATGGAGGGGACAGCAGGGAAAGAAGATTCCATTGTGCAAGCAGAAATCCTTTTGCAACATTCACCTAGCACTACTTTAGATACAACCCCAATATGTTTATTCTCCAATTTAAAAAAGCACATGAGACAATACACACACGCACACCCGTGCGCACGCACACAGAGCAGTATTTTCTCAGACAAGTTATGGATGGAAAACCCCCACAAAGCAACTTAGCAAATTCTCTCTAGCAGAAGAAATCTACTTTTTAATCATCATCATCATCATCCATTTTTCTATGTTCTCTGTAAACTTCAGGACAGAAGAAACCAATAATATACTGGAAAGTAATCTAGGTTTGTACTCTCTCCTCTTATAAAAAGTGGGGGGGGGGGGAAATCCCTAATGCAAATCATGCTACAAAGGAACAATACCTTATTATCCATTCTAGCATGCTACAGAAGCGCTATGAACTTAAGACATTTTGAGAGCTGCGGAGAGAATGGAAAGTCTTAGCTAAGTGAAATAAAGATCGCCTTTCATCACTGTGTGAGCGTTTCTATAACAATTATATCTGTTTGCTATGGTGGAACTTAGCAAGACTGTGAATCCAGCACCTTACACTGCTTGCTCATTTCCATACAGTGGTGCCCCGCAAGACGAATGCCTCGCAAGACGAAAAACCCGCTAGACGAAAGGGTTTTTTCGGTTTTGCGTTGCTTCGCTAGACGAATTTCCCTATGGGCTTGCTTTGCAAGACGAAAATGCGCTTTTTTAAAAAAGCCGCTTGAAGAGGCGCAGTTGCGACCGACCGTGCTTTGCAAGACGAAAAGACTCGCGGAACGAATTCTTTTCGTCTTGCGAGGCACCACTGTAATGCTATATGTATGCACTGAGGGCACTCCCTACCCAATCCCACCTTAGCGTGCCTAGCTTGGCACCTTTGGGAGATATGGTAACCAAATGGTGTTGTAGTCAGCCTTAAGCGAGACAGCTGCCTCCAGCCTATCCAGCTGTGAAGAAGCATGAAATCCATTAAGGTTAAGGAAGCCAGATGGAATCCTTGCCTCGTCACTCTCTCACACAGAGCAGGAAGGGAAACATTGGAGTGCCTTAGGTCAGTTGGTAGAATCAAGAGGCAAAGCTTTTTCCTGGGCTTCGTCACTTCAGGCAATAGGATGCAGGGTTTGTGCATGTACAAGAATGCTGTCTTGGTGGAGAAAGGACTCTGTGCATATAGAAAAAAACAGCCTGTCATAGAGAAGGCTTTATCTAAATGGATAGATTCTTGCAGTGCTATTTTTTATAGAAAAAGAGGTGCCGGAACGCACTATGAATGCCTCCCTTGTTCTCTTAGAATGGCAATGGCACCCACCTGAGAGGTGCCGGAATTGAGTTCCGGTCAGTTCTGGCTAAAAAAAAAAGGGGGAAAAAAGCCCTGGAATATTGCTTTTTTCCTTTGAATTTATAAACATTTATGCATAGGAAGAGTGTCCCCCCCCCCCAGTTCAGATCTCAACTATGCCAAGCAGCCTTAAGCACGGTATCATACCTCAGGCATTAACACTTCCTTTACATCTCCCTACTGCAATTTAGGGATTACAACCCTAGGTAGGTTTCAGGGCTCCCATCCAGGTAATTTAGTCAATACATACGAAACTCAAATGGTGCTAAATGCTGGATATAAATATCACCGTTGTGCAGTTTCCGCACACATTTATGTCCATCTCCTCCTCGTGTGAGGCAGGGAGTTGGGAAGTACTGGAGAGAAGGGAAGGGAACAACAGGAGGAATTGCTTATAAATGTAACATAAACACGAGAGGTTACCATGGGATTGCTGCAGAACAAAACTTTTAAGCACATAACCTTTCTAGGGCGAAGGGATGGAGATGGAGGACTTCAGACACAGGAGCACAATATGATGCTCCAGACATTTTTACCTGACCCCTTGGGACTCGGCCTAAGCCACACCTCCTCCCCAGGCCCCGCCCCTTCACTCTGGCCCAACTCCACCCCCTCCTTGTCCACCCCGAATGTTGTATTGAATGTGTGCTGAGTGGGGATAAATTCACTTTCCCAATATGCCACCCGACGCCTAGGTTAGAAAATGTGATGAAAACCCTTTAAAAGAGAGGGGAGGATAACACCTGAGGAAAATACCCTGCTCTGAAAAGGGATTGGAAGTTTGTCACTGGGAGAATACACAAAAGCAGTGATCAGATGGAGGGGCCCATTAAAAAGGAAATGAAAGAAGCACTGAGGTAGCACGTCATCTGTCTTTAACACCCTCATGGCTAAATGCGGTTATACTGGGAGAGCGCAGGTTGGTAAGAATCTTCCTGTGGACTAGCAACTTGGGTAGACTTATTTGGCCAGTTGCTTTGCCGGCGCAACAACAAACTGCTACGCACAGGCAAACGACAGAATGGTAGAGCGGCGAGGATGTCAGACTGATCCCCACTCAACCCTGAAACTCACTGGATAACCTTGGGCCAGTTACTATCTCTGTGCCTAACCTACCTCACAGAGTTGTTGTGAAGGGAAAAACGCAAGAGGCACATATGCTACTTTGACCTCCTTGGAGGAAAAAGCAAGCTTTAAATGTAATAAACAAACCTCTGCGTGTGATCTACTCGGAATGCTGTCTTCCAGAGCCTGCTGTGCTGTGCTGTGTCTACAACCTTGTGCCACAGCCAATTGCTCTCGCCGCATGTTACCACCAAAGCCCTACTTGCGGGCAAGGCTGCTTGACTGCCACTTATTCCCACAAAGTAATGTTGAGGGCAGCGCTTGCTGTATTTGCTTAATCTCGCATTCCTTGAGCTCCTCGGATTTCTTCTTGCCGCCGAGAGGAGTTTGGGAGGGCACAAGAATCTGCACAATCAGGTCTTGCTAGGCGCAAGTGACTTTTTGAAAGCATTCCGAAATCCCACTGCTTCCCCATTAGAAGTACAGTAGAAACAGAAGAACGACAGCAACAACAACAACCTGCCTACACTGATTAACGCCTAGTGTGTCCACAGATTCCAGCACGGCAACCGTGTCATTTGGGCCTCATTTGGCGCTTTTCTTGGTGTTTCCTATTTTTAACACTTTTGAAGTTGAGCTCCGTGGCAGATGCCTTTGACAGATGCTGTCAACTCGGAACGCCAACTTTTTGTTCCACCCCCTCTGAAGACTTCTTTAACCTTTGGGACCTGGTAGTCTGCCAAGGATGTGGTGCTCTGCGGCTCAGTAAACGCAGTCTCACCCAAGCAGAGTTAAATATATGTTGCTGTTGAGGCGGCTTTCAAGCTCAAAGCTAGATGCTCTGCCTGATAAATGTCCGTGTAATAATATATTAAGCCAAGCTGTACGATAAAGGGGTTTTGCGCTGTTGCTCTTAAAAAAAGATGCAACACCTCAAAGTGTTCAGGGAGAACGTTATCAAACAATACACAGCTCTCCCTTTCCATTGTTATCAGATCCTCTTTGCCAAGACACTTTAAAAGAGGCGGCAGTTAACATCTCTAACGTCGGGTTTACGACAGAAAGCTGTTGGCGCCGCCTCCCTTACGAATGGATTACTTTTTCTCCAGCTATTTACATTAGCTGGTTTTCACCTTCAAAGCCTTGGGTGATCAGAGTCAGAGTTATCTGAAGGACAACTTACACCTGTATCCACCTGCCCACACATAATGATTAAGAATGGAGGTCCTCTTGGTTTGCCTACCACTGCAGTCGGTGAAATACGTCACAGGGCCTTCTCTGTGGTAGCCCCACGACTCTGAAATTTGTTGCCAGCTGACCTCTGGAAAGCGACCATACTCCAGACTTTCAGAAGTACTTTGAATATGTATTTGTTTTGGGTGGACGATGTATCCTTTGGTGCTTTTCTATTGGTGCCCCTTCTAGCTGAACTACAGTGGTGGTAGTGAACCTATGACCCTTGTTGAACACCAGTTCCCATCACTCAGTAGGACCAATGGTCAGGGATAATGGGGTTTGTAGTTCAGCAACTACAACTGCAGGTTCCCCACCACTAAACGAGATGATTTGACTCTGCATAAGGCAGCTGCATGTGTTCAGATGAGCGCTCAAAAGCATTTCGTATACATTATTTCAGCAATCCTAACCAAAACAGTATTGCAAGCCCTATACCACAGGCATTAGGACCGGAGTGGGAGGAGAGAAAGAGCCGATTGCTTACAGCCACCTATAGAAAATCACGGATGAGGAGAGATTTGAACCGGGGACTTGTGGCCACACCCTTAGCCACAATGCACACCACTTCACAAGCCAGTCTACAAGTCACTCTAAATCAAAGCACCTGAGTGATGCTGCTGCGGCTGAGAACAGAGTGTATTCAGTTTCACTATGCACTGGCAAAACTCCTTTCTCTTGCAACGAGAGTCCCTTTTTTTAAAACACACACAGAGGAGATTTCAGTGCAAAGTCCATGAGGCCCTCTGGCATCAGCTCTGTATTTTTTGGCACTGCCAAAGCGAAAAAGCTATACAGAAGTTAAACTATCGCTAAGTTACCCGCCGATACCCTTTCTCCTTTGACTTTTTCCACATCATCTCCTCCAGCAATGTAATGGTCTGTTTGATTTTCCAGACAATTTCCCTTATGATGGAAACTCAATACAATTGATGCTAATTAAACGGAGCCATCGCTGTAACAAGGCAATGTCCTAATGTACTCGTCGCATAAAGACGGTCTGTTTCATTTGAATTAAGGCATTTTGCTTCCTCTTTAATGAAAAGCAAAAATCAATGTATGGGGAAGAAACGGGGAACAGGGATGGGCTCACTAAGGTCTCTCCTTTGTTTTCTTTCATACTCTGGTTAGCAACTAGCTTTACGGGAGAATCACTTTGAAGTCAGGAGAGTGTTCCACCCCCTATGACTTTGCAATGGACAGTCAACAAGCCCCACTCTGTTCCCACATTGCTCTTCTGAGGGTGGGGGCGGTGCCAGATAAGAAAGAAAAGTTAGAAAGAAAAGTTAGACAGAAAGAAAAGTTACCTTGAAACTAACTTTTTAAAACGTTGTTATTATAACATGGCACAAGCTTCTCCTAGCAGACTATCAAACCTCATCTGAGGTCCGATTTAGCACTGTCTATAAGGAAGCTTGGGACGCGGGTGGCGATGTGGGTTAAACCACAGAGCCTAGGACTTGCTGATCAGAAGGTTGGCGGTTTGAATCCCCGTGATGGGGTGAGCTCCTGTTGCTCGGTCCCTGCTCCTGCCAACCTAGCAGTTCAAAAGAACGTCAAAGCGCAAGTAGATAAATAGGTATCGCTCCGGCGGGAAGGTAAACGACATTTCTGTGTGCTGCTCTGGTTTGCCAGAAGTGGTTTAGTCATGCTGGCCACACAACCCGGAAGATGTATGCTGGCTCCCTCGGCCAATAAAGCGAGATGAGCGCCGCAACCCCAGAGTTGGCCACAACCGGACCTAATGGTCAGGGGTCCCTTTACCTTTACCTATAAGGAAGCTTTGCCATGTTACACACACACAAAAAAAAAAGCTTCTAAAGATTTAGGGCAACAATCCCAAGGAAGCAGACTTCTGCTTGTGTGAGAGGAGTTTCCCTTCATCTTCTTTCCCCTACAGGTCCTGTGGCCTTCCAAATCTGCACTGCCTGATCCCCCAGCTGCCCAGAGCGGATTTGTGGGGTACCTTGAAGAGAGGTAATCCATTCTAAATAGGGTGCCTGCTCTGCTGGCAGGTGGGCATTGTTGGATTTCACTTTTAGTCTCAAGGTACCATCAGACACACTTCTTTCTCTTTATTACAGATGAATAGAAGACAATAAGAGTTTTCATACTGTATAAACAGGAATGTTGAGTCTACTTTGTTGTTCACTAGAACCCCGTGATTCTACCAAGCAAGGCACAAAGGACACCTATTTAGAATGAAAGAATGGGGTGCCTCTGAGCACATGGGCCAAAGGAATTTGTTTTTAGTAGAAAAACTGAGGTGAGTTCACAGTCCTTTCAAAAGCTTCACTCCTGGTTAGCCTTCTTATTGCAGCAGCCTAATAAAAAGTCACTTTGTTGTTGCTGTTGTTAAACAATTTGGAACCGGAAATCCTTGTTATCTGGCCGCAAATCACTGCAATATCTTCCACTAGATCCTGATCTAACTTCTGCCACCTTTGATATAAATCAGCTAGACAGACCAATAATACCCTGTTTTATGAGTACCCACTGCCACATTGAAACTTGCCTGAAAATGCTGCATTGCACAAGAGAGTTGCTTAAAGGTTGGAGGACTCAATCGAGGGAAGTAAACCCTGCAGGAACCAGTCCTAAATTTGTATGCATATTTAGAGGTTTGTTATCTCCAGATAGTTATTTCCTCTTGGAACAGACAAGGCATTTCTTCACTATTTGTCTGCAACAGTTGTTTTACATACCAAATCCGGCTTGAGTCTGAAGGTCAAAGGGAGAGAGTAAAACATGGAACGCAGAGTCGTCAGCACAGAGGAGCTCCACAACTGACGGACCTCCCGGCTTCTGGGAATGCGGTGGAGGGTGAACTTGGAAAAGAAGGGAATAAATGGACAGATTTACGCAAGATGACTCGTGACCGTTTGCACATAGTTCCATAAGGCGGCTGCTATCTTTGCTTGCTGCACACCTCCCATTCACAAAAAAAAGGAACAGATACCAGAGATGGGGCTCTTGGGTTGGGCTCGTGGCTGTGGCCTACAGATTGAAACCTATTTCCCTGTTCCAAAGGAGCGAGTTCTCCATTTGCAAAAGAGAGCACACAGATGCCCTGACCTTTCACAGGATTTTCACCTCTCCCATGCAAGCAGCATCCGGCACATGCTTTTAAACACATGATGAATATGAGTGCAAGACCCGGACATGGCAGCACAGATGCATAAAATCACTTGGAAAATGCAAGCAAATGTCTTCTCTCCTTACTTTTCAAACAGTGCTCAAAATGTGCAGCTTAGGCAGCACAACAACAATTGGCTTATTGCTCCACCTAGTGGACAGTAAGATGAATTGCTAGCAACAGATGCTGTTGAACTGAAATCTTCTGAGCTTCCTATTAAAAGCTCTAATCTTACCTTGCAAAGCATCCTCCCAATTTCCACATCACTTTGTATCATAAGTTAGGACACAGGTTCATACGCCTTTTTGTCAAAGTTAGTACAAAACTAATCCCCACCAATGTATGCTTGACTTCACAATGATTACTACGGTGAAACAACAACGGAAGTTGCAGCTCAGACGTAATGCTAGCCATAATTTAGTGTTGCAGAAATGAGCCTCAGGAACCCTCATGCTTGCACACGCCTCCTTACACCCAACAAGGAAGACTTTAGAAGCTTTTGCTTAGTGTGTCTATCAAACTCTAACCTATAGTTACTGTTTTCTATAGTTGGCAGAAAAAAGCCAGCCTAAACTATGGTCTGAGCTGGTTTGCTTCAGCTAACCACAGCTAAGATTAACCAGTTTGTCCAGGCTTAAAAATTTCTATGCCAAATGAAGAAAAACACAGGGCACAGAAAAAAGTAATAACAAAACTGCATCCATAAACAAATACATCGCAAATGGGTAGATTAAATTAATACAGGAATGTACAGTGGTGCCTCGCAAGACAAAAATAATCCATTCTGTGATTCTCTTCGTCTAGCGGTTTTTTCGTCTTGCGAAGCAAGCCCATTGATGGATTAGCGGATTAGCGCTATTAGCGGCTTATCGGATCAGCTGATAAGCGGATTAACGGCTTAGAAAAAGGGGGGGGAGGGGAAAAACCCGCAGGAACTCGCAAGACATTTTCGTCTTGCGAAGCAAGCCCATAGGAGATTCGTTTTGCGAAGCACCTCCAAAACGGAAAACTCTTTCGTCTAGCGAGTTTTCCGTCTTGCGAGGCATTCGTCTTGCGGGGCACCACTGTAGCTGTGTGACCCCGTCAAGGAAGGCCTGGACAAACAGGTGAGATTTCAGCTGCCTCTTAAATGCCAATACTGTAGGTGCTGGCCTGATGTTCACCGGAGGAAGACTGCAAAGGGCAGGTCCTGCCACACTAAAGGCTGTGGTCTTAGTGGACGTAAGACCAACCCTGGAAGCATATGGCACTACTTAGGGGTATCTCCCTTGAGCTTCAAAGTGACCAAGCAGGACTGTAACAAGCAGGCGTTCCCAAAGGTCCCAAGTCATTCAGGGCTTGACATGTGAATAGCAAAACTTTAGAATTAAGTCTTGTAGCATACTGGCACCCAGGGCAACTATTTCAGCACAGGATTTATGTGCTGTTGATAGGGCGCATCCTCCAACAGCCCGGCTGTAGCATTCTGCACTACCTGTAGCTTCCCAGACCAACCTTAAGGGGAGTCCTACATAGAGCGCACTGCCATAATCCAATCAGGGGGTTGCTAATGCCTAGACTACTATAGCTAAGGTATTTTGATCCAGGAATGGCTGCAGCTGTCACACCAGTTGATCTGGCAGAAGGTAGTGTGGCACACTGGTTAGGGTGCTGGACTAGGACCTGGGAGGCCAGGGTTCAAACTCCCCCTTGGCCATGAAGCTCTCAGGGTGACCTTGGGCCGGTCACTGCCTCGTGGCCTAAGCTACCTCACAGGTAGGTTCCATCTTCAAAGAAACTGCCTTTTTCTTTTAAGTCATCAAAAAATGGAAGATGCCTTGGCTGCTAGTGCTCATTCGCACCCAAAGCTGTTTTGTTGTTTTCATCTTGCATGTGCTAAGAATGTTGAATCCTTCATCTTTGGAATGTCTTGTCCAAACAGAAAACACGAGCAGGAATTTTTAGTGACGTTGGTGAGAAAAATGCTGTGAAGCCCACAGCCATAAGGAGGCCATCCCAACCTGTTTTATGTGGGTGAGATGTGGTGGTGCGATTTACCCCAGTGGGTTTATTTTAGCTCATTTTTACATTTTTGTAAATATAATTTTTTAATCTGTTGCCCACAACAGTTCCTTAAGAGAAGCAGCAGACCACATGCAAGGATCCACTCCCTGCCCTCAACAAATTACCAGCTCTATAGCTTTGTGTCAGCAATGGCCGGATTTGTGTGTAGCTCCCCCTCGTTGTGAACCTCTCCAGGAGGCAGCTTCTCAGCCTTGGGGATCCTGCCACTCCTGCTGACTACACGATTCCCCTGGAAAGGGTATAGGTAGGCATCTTGTTCCACTTAAGCCTTGTTCACGCAACAAGGCTTGCCTATGCTCCAATGCCTTCCTGTATTCTTGGATTCCTCAGAGAACCTCTCCTGGTGCCGACTTAAATAAATAACTTTATTTGAACTGAATTTTTATGCAGCTTAATCTTAAAAACCTCTAAGTAGACTTTGTCAGCTTTTTGGCACCAGGCTGAATGTTTCTATTCTCCCAGGCTATGGACAGAACTAATGTTCTGGCTGTTTGTTTGTTTGTATGTTTGTTTTATGGTGCTCATTCTCATGTTAGGCTAAGTGGTTATAGACGCTTCTATTTTGTATGTTCTTGTTTTTGCAAATCGCTTTGGAACTTCTTTTTGGTTGTGTGAAGCAATGTGTAAATCAAACTGAAGAAACTAGAGTTCATTCTTAATAATAATAATAATAAGAAGAAGAAGAAGAAGAAGAAGAGTTTGGATTTGATATCCTACTTTATCACTACCCTAAGGAATTTCAAAGTGGTTAACAACCTCCTTTCCCTTCCTCCCCCACAACAAACACTCTGTGAGGTGAGTGGGGCTGAGAGACTTCAAAGAAGTGTGACAGGCCCAAGGTCACCCAGCAGCTGCATGTGGAGGAGCGGGGACGCAAACCCGGTTCCCCAGATTACGAGTCCACTGCTCTTAACCACTACACCACACATGTGTAGGGTTGCAGTCTTACAGGGCAAGCCTATATATGTCTACTCAGATGAAAGTCCTATTGAGTTCAATGAGACTTACTCCCACAGGAGTGTAATAGGACTGCATCCTTCACTGGTTGGTGCTGCAGTCCTGTACCTGCTTCCCTGGGAACAAAACCCACTGAACTCAATAGGACTTAACTTCAGTGTAGATGTGCACAGAAGTGCACCATAAACCTCACAGAAGTGTTGGAAGGGACCACAAGGGTCATCTAGCCCAACCCCCTGCAATGCAAGAATCTTTTGCCCAATGTGGAACTGAAACCCACGGCCCTGAGATCGAGAGTCTTCTGCTCTACCAACTGAGCTACCAGGGCAGATATGACTAACCCACTATGATTTCTTTAATCAAGTGGCAGACCTTATATAAATTCAGATAAACAACATATTGAAATCTACTTTTTTATTCCATTTCATCTTTTCGCCTGATAACATTGCTTGTTCTACAGGGGTGTGGGGGGCTAAATTCCTTCTTCTAGTTTCATGGAGGAGAGTACAAGCGCTCAAACGAAAAAGAAAGAAAGAAAGAAAGAAAGAAAGAAAGAAAGAAAGAAAGAAAGAAAGAAAGAAAGAAATGTATGCCCTCCAAGTAGGAACAAAAATTCCGCCTCAGAGATCTGAGAAAGAACAGTGATGTGGTTCAGAGAGTTGAGTTCTCAGCGGAGTCATAACCCTTATAACTTGATAGGTACTAGATCGGACGACAACATCCCCCCTGCAAAAAAAGCAATCTCATATTGTAATAAATGTTACAAAGTAAAAGACACTTTAGTGGAGATAAGCCCAAGCCTGAAACCTCAACCCAAAACAAAACAAAACACGGCATAGAAGCATGTTAACAATAACAAAATTTAAAAGCTTCAGAAGCAGGTCCAACTGAAACAAAGCTTTCGTTTTCCTGAGTTTGGGTTACACAGAACTTGTTAAGATACTTAAAAGGAAACAGATGTATGTTGACATGCATTTATAAAAGATCCTATCAGATGCCACCCTTCTTTCTGGTACTTTTGTTAATAATTGCATGTAGCAAGAGATTAAAGAGAAATATTTCTTTGTGTTGTTTCCCCCGCCCCTCCCCCCGCCCGCAGTTTGTCTTCATTGTGCAAGATGCGCTGGGAATTGGCTATTTTCCATGCTGAACTGATTATAACAGAGTTGCTGGCTAAGCTGTAGTGAGGAAAAGCTTGACCATGTTTCATACATGTGCTGAAGTCACATACAGAGCTAGGAAAGGGCATGTAACATCCCGAGCATCTTAAAAAGCATCTTAAAAAGCAGAGACATCACCTTGCCAACAAAGGTCCGTATAGTTAAAGCTGTGGTTTTCCCAGTAGTGATGTATGGAAGTGAGACCTGGACCATAAAGAAGGCTGATCGCCAAAGAATTGATGCTTTTGAATTATGGTGTTGGAGGAGACTCTTGAGAGTCCCACGGAGTGCAAGAAGATCAAACCGATCCATTCTTAATGAAATCAGCCCTGAGTGCTCACTGGAAGGACAGATTGTGAAGCTGAGGCTCCAATACTTTGGCCACCTTATGAGAAGAGAAGACTCCCTGGAAAAGACCCTGATGTTGGGAAAGATGGAGGGCACAAGGAGAAGGGGACGACAGAGGACGAGATGGTTGGACAGTGTTCTTGAAGCTACCAGCATGAGTTTGACCAAACTGTGGGAGGCAGTGGAAGACAGTAGTGACTGGCGTGCTCTGGTCCATGGGTCACAAAGAGTTGGACACGACTAAACGACTAAACAACAACAAACATCCCGAGCCTACTAGGGCTTGCTAGGCAAGCACACCTAGGGTTTAGGATGCGGCTACCAGCAGCTATGCCAACACAAAGCATGGCCTTGTCTGGTGCTGCAACCGCATTGTAGTGGAACTGCAGGCAGATGTGCTTGTGCAAATGGCATTGGCAGATGTGCCACATTTTTCACTCTACTCAATGGACAGAAGACCCTTATTGATATGAAATCCTCCTCAGGTACAGGGAAACAGAGCTCATACGTTTAGATCACTTTTACCACTGGTTCTTAAACCTGCAGTCCATTGATGACCAATGATCCCTCATGCATTTTCAGGCAGCTCCTAAACTGTCAATGGAAAGAGAAGGAAAGGCTGGAGGTCTCTTTGAACTTTCTGCCACATCCTGAAGATAAGCAAGCCCTTTCTATTGGGAAAAGTACAAACTGAAAAATGAAAAGCAACTTGTCTTTTCAAGCAGACATTTTAAAAAGAAACCTCTGGCTGTGTGCACATTTCTCCCTTGTGTACAGAATTATTATTGTTATGAATGAGAACAAACAGTAATTGATTATAATCCCCAATTCTATACATGCTTATTTGAAAATGCCTTGCTGATTTCAGCGAGGGCTTATGTTAAAAGCAGGGGTGGCTAATCTTTTTTGGCCTGAGTGAAAGCCACATTCACCCTTGGCTAACTTTTGGGTTTGTGAGTAGAAGGTAAGATTCAATAAAGATAAAGGCATAAAGAAGCAATTCAGCAGAATAAATTGAGAAGCAAAGTGCTTGGAGCTACAGATATGGAACCCAATGCTGATAAGCAATTTAAGTCACCATTTCGGCACGTGAAATATAAACAAACAGTTATCAATAAAGATGCCACAACTTACCAAGGAATTGGAGGCGGTTTCAGCTCTTTGTTGTTCGAAAGAACGGATTTTTTCTTCACTCATTTTGTCTGAATCAGCCAAAACATAATGTCTAGGAGAGTATGTCTGGGACAGGCTACTAAGTAACCTCAAGATTTCTGTAGTGTGTCCTCCTGAAAAACACAAAAGCGAAGGTGGCTTGTGAGAGATCAGCGAACTGCAAGACTCTGATGATTGCAGCATCAACTGGAGACTGATGTGTGTTGATGACTGAGCCGGTATAGATCAAACCCCACAGAGATAACTTTCATGTCATATCAAAGCACAATGCTTTTCATTTCAGACATTTCACATTTCCCCCTCTCAGTCAACTAATGTCTGAACTGCCAAATGTTTTCCATATGTATGTACTCCAACTCTAGTTCATTTCTGTTTTTTTAAAAGTTACGCTTACATGGCTTGGGCCTTCCCAAAAGAAAATTCATATATACAACATACTAGAAAATTGTTTTGAGGTTTGCAAACTTCTTTTTCCTACTACTACTAATAATAATTTTATTATTTGTACCCCACCCGACTGGGTTTCCTGTGGCAAATTTACATTCTTTGTCTATATTTGCAAGAAGCATTCTACTAAAGCGATGCTGCTGTCTGTTTTAGAAGGGGACCAATTATTGGGAATATATGAGGAACCTAAGAAGCTCCTTCATACCAAGTCAGAGAAACTTGGGACGCCTTTAATGGGGGTTGGACAAATTAATGAAGGAAGAGGCTGCCCATGCCTACTAGTTATGATGGTTGTGTACTTTCTCCAGTATCAGAGGTGTTTTGCTTCTGAACATTAGTTCAGAGTGGGGAGAGTCCTCTTGCACTCATGTCCAACATCTGGGCTTTCATAGCCATGTGGTTATGGCCACTGTGAGTACAGGATTCGGTACTAAATGAGCCTTTTGTGTGATCCAGCAGGGCTTTCCTTATGCTCTTATGATCGATCCCACTCAGTATTCTCTATGCTGATTGACAGCTGCTCTTGGAGGGTTTCAAAAAGGTCTCTCCCGGTTGTGTCTGGAGGACACTGAGGATTAAATGTGGGACCTTCTGCATGTAGAACACTGAGAAATACCCTTTACACAGATGATGCTGCATTTAATAGTATATTCATACTGTGCCACACTATTGAGACTAACCAATAGCTTACCCTGCTGCTACGCTGACTCCCTCCACAGAGCCAGCGCTGGGTGGTGGTGGTTAGGGTGTCAGACTAGGACCTGGGAGACCAGGCTTCAAATCCTCACTCAGCCATGAAGCTCCCTGGGTGACCTAGGGCCAGTCAACGCCTCTCAGCCTAACCTACCTCACAGGGTCGTTGTGGGGATTAAATGAGGAGGAGGAGAACCCTTGTATGCTGTCTTGAGCTCCTTACGAGAAAAAGGTGGGGTGTAAACGCAACAAACAAACAAACAAACAAACAAACAAACAAGCATTCTGTGAATAGATAAATGAAGCAGGATTCTCATGCTATTCGTAGTTATCTTGAAGGGAGAATTTCAGTAAGGTGCAGCTTTCCCATCCAAGCCCCACAACAGCAGGAGACGCAAGTGGAAAAATATCCACCTATATAGCAATTAGATGAACCGCTGTGCAAGGGTCTGGCTACCCAATTTACATCCTTTAAACTCTAGACTCTGTAGTCACACGGCCCCTTCATTCTCTGGCACAGAGTAAGCCATGCCATGAGTTCACCTGCCTTGGTGTAGGCTTGGCCCAGGAGATTTTGCTGCCTGAGATGATGGGCAAGGTGACACCTCCCCACCCCCACTCGATGAACAGAAGCCATTCAGTTGGCTGTTACCACAGTATCCTCCGCACCAGGCTAATTTGGGGGGCACAGGGCAAACTCCATGGTATATACAAATAAGAAGCTGCCTCATACACTTATTGGCAGCCAGACTCCAGGATTTTAGACTGGGTCTCTACCAGCCCTACCTGGAGATTCCAGGGATAGAACCTAGGACATGGATAGGCAAACTAAGGCCTGGGGGCTGGATCCGTCCCAAGCGCCTTCTAAATCCGGCCCGCAGACGGTCCAGGAATCAGCGTGTTTTTACATGAGTAGAATGTGTCCTTTTATTTAAAAGGCATCTCTGGGTTATTTGTGGGGCATAGGAATTCATTCACACACACCCCCATATAGTCCAGCCCCCCACAAGGTCTGAGGGACAGTGGACCGGCCCCCTGCTGAAAAATTTTGTTGACCCCGATCTAGGACCTTCTTCATATAAAGCAGATGCTCTACCATCGAGCTGTGACCCTTCCCAAAAGCTATCCTCTCACACCTTGCTGCTGCACACTCACAATTCATTCATTTATTTCATAAAATATATACATTGCTTGTTTTTTGTTTTAAAAACCCACAAACAAACCTGAAAGTGATTTTTTTAAATAAAAAGCTGCTTCCTGATGTGGTCATCTCACCTGACATTTTGATTTGTAAATTAATTAGCTTGTTATTGGTGCATTTTAATTTTCTGTCACGGGCAACTATGTGCTTTGGACCATCTCTGTAGCACCTACTCTTTATATAAGGAACAGCACATACAACTCCCATGTTACAACAGCTAAGCTGGCTATTGGTCTGTTTCTGTGCACCGTTCAAAGTGCTGGTTATGACTTACAAAATCCTATATGGCTTAGGTCCAACTTAACTGAGACTGCATTTCCTCGTACAAATCTGCCCGAGTTCTGAGATATTCCGGGGAGGCCTTTCTCTTAGTCCCGCCACTCTCACAGGTGTGCTTGGTAGGGGTGTGGTATATGGCCTTCTCTGTGCCTGCTCCGGGACAACTTTGGAACTCACTGTCTAGAGAAGCTAGACTAGCTCCCTCCTTGTTATCCTTCTCCCAGCAGCTGAAGACCTTCTTATCCCAACAGGTTTTGGGGGACAGACTGTTTTGAATTAAAGGGCTGGGGCTGTGCTGTTTTCACGGTAATTATCTGTATGTTCTTAGTAAATTATATTTTATTAATATAATATAATATAATATAATATAATATAATATAATATAATATAATATAAATGTTTGGTTGTTGTTTTTAATGTTTATTTCCGCTGTTCTTATTTTATCTGTAAGCTGCCTTGAGTCTGTCTGGGGAAAAGGCGGAATAAATAATAATAATATAGCCGCAATGCACGTGGCATTTGCTCTCAACAGCAGCGAGAACGGTTCTGTAAGATGCTTTCCGGCTTTGCATCCCCCTCAGCTAAAACTACAGTCATTTTAGCTGAGCGACTTATAAATTGATTCGAGGCTCCTCAAGGTGGTTTTCCCGAAACCAAATGCACGAACCTCCGATCCGTGCAAACCTCTGCCCACTGTATGAACTACAGATCCCATGATGCCTCGCGCCAAAGAACGCTGTGGGGGGGAGAAGCTTGCCGCTGTGCTTGCTGGGTATTGTAGTCCGGGTGGACTAGGCCACGCATAGCTATACAAAGCGCGGAGCGGGCAAACTCCGCCGTCTTTTTCTTACCAGAACCGGCCACCACCAGGAGGCTGACGGCGGCGTTACGCGGGACGTGCGGGCGCCTCGTTTGGAAGAACCGCGCGGCGAAGAGAAAAGGCAAGAGGAAAAGGAAAGCTGCGATGCCCAGAGTCACCCAGGAGGACTCCATGGGGAAGACAGTAGCTAGGGCGGCGGACTACGGGAGCCGAAGCAGCTCAAAAATATTTAATCGTCGCCTTGCCACCCATCACTTGCGAGTCGTCTACACCGCCGCCTGTTTTCTTTTGGGTTTTTTTCCAGGCAGCGCCTGTAGGTAGATGCAGATGGTGTTTATTTCAAAAGGGGAACATTTCCTGGAACTAGCATGCTTTTCCATTTTCGAAACAATAATGTTTAGAAATGTGTAGGGTGAGAATTGTACTGTCCATAGTTATGCTGATAGTATGTGTTTTAATCAGTGCTTTTTTCCTGGGGGGACGCATACACCTAAACTTTTTGTGAATCTTTGTTCTTTTGTCCCGATTTGAACTATAAAATGGTGGAAACAAAAAACAACAAAAAAAATAAATAAAAGAATCCTTCCAGTAGCACCTTAGAGACCATCTAAGTTAGTTATTGGTATGAGCTTTCGTGTGCATGCACACATCTTCATGCACACGAAAGCTCATACCAATAACTAACTTAGTTGGTCTCTAAGGTGCTACTGGAAGGAATTTTTAAAAATTTAATTTATTTTATTTCGTTTCAACTACGGCAGACCAACACGGCTACCTACCTGTAACTATAAAATGGTGGTTTTCTTGAGTCAAAATGAGAGTACCCCTGAACATTTTTAAAGGAAAAAAGCACTGGTTTTAATGCACAAAATTTGTTCCTAAGTCCTTAAATCTGGAGAGGAAGTTTTGAGTCCAGCAAAAGATATTCTTATCTTTGTGGAAGGAAATTCAGTAATGAGGACTAGAGAACCTGTGGCCCTCCAGCTGTTTATTTATTTTATTTTATTTATCTCCTGTCTCACCTCTTTCTCACTTTTTGTCCTACCTTTTCCCCTCTAAGGTTCTGTGCATGGTTCTCTTCCTCAAGGTTCTGTGCATGGTTCTCTTCCTCCTCATTTAATCCTCACAAAAAATCCCGTGAGGCTGAGAGGCAATGACTGGCCCAAGACCACCCAGTGAGCTTCATGGCCAAGTGGGGATTTGAACTGTGCTCCTCCCGGTCCTAGTCTGAAACTCTAACCACTGTTGGACTCCAACTCCCATCAGCCCCAGCCAACATGGCAAATTACTGGGGATGATGGAAGTGTGGTTCATCATAGGTTCCCCACAATTGACAAACACTGCTGCCTATCAATACACGTCTTTACTGTCTCACAGACCTGGTTAAAGTTTAACCTGTGCCCCTTTGCTGTCCTGCATCCCTAATGTGTTTCTTTGCTATAGCCCTGTTCACCTTGAATAACAATAATTTCCTACCCTGCTTCTGTCCAAAGACAACAGCCTTATTGCCAGCATGATCTTCCACCTTAGGAGTTTCCTTCCCTAGAGTTGGTTTCATGCATCTGGTGAATTAAGCTCTTGTCCCCCAAATTTCATGCCACAATAAAGCTCCAGTCCTAAACATACTATCTAGGAAGGGAGTAAAGGGAGCAAAGTCCTACAGTACAGTGGATCTTACTCCATACTAAATATAAACAGCTTTGGAATTGGGCTGCACAGTGTCTTAAGATGCCACAAAATTCACTGTTTTTGTGATATCAGGTGATCACAGCTGTTTTCATCAATTTATGTTTCCATATTGCTCACCTTTAGATTGTGGGAGAAGAAGCTCTATTGCCTGCCAGGAATGCAAGTCTGAAAACCGGCCAGGTGACATGTGATATGATTTTCACAGTCATGGTATTACAAAAGCCAGGAGGTATCATGTTGCAGAATGCAAGCTGTACTTATTAATAATTATGTCAGTGTGCTGTACCTTGATGAAACCAAAGCATATAGTTAGTCTGGTCCTGGCTCCAGAAATTACCTTTTCACCTTAATGTGGACTCTCAAGACAATTTTTTGTACCTTAATTTGTTTTGGGCGAGGGCCCTAAAAACTTGGTTTGAACCTGAGGCTCTCCCTTGTCACCATCTGACAAAAATCATACACTGCCAAAGCAGTAGCAGGAAGTTGCCTTTGAAGTGCTTTTTCATGGCAAAAGAAACCACATTTTTGCATTATGGAACTTTTCAAAAGAAAGCAAAACTTTATATATTAAGTTCATTTTAGCTGTAGCATCCAGATTGGAAGAAAAGCTCTCCTAGAGTCAGTGCTGGATTTACGTATAAACTAAACAAGCTATAGCTTAGGGCCCCACACTCTTGGGGCCCCCCAAAAAAATTAAAGGAAAAAACCTGGATGTACATTTCTAAAATATAAGATAAAAAACAAATAAAATAAAACCTACATACAGCAACAGTGGCAACTGACTTTAGATATCTTTTAGGTCCATAAATTACCATATAACATATATTCAATTCAAGTGACAATTTGTTGTTGACAAAGGACAGCTGGACATATAAAGGGCCCCATTACCTTCAGTAGCTTAGGGCCTCATCAAACCTAAATCTAGCCCTGCCTGGAGTGCATTAAATCAGGTGGAGAACCTTTTTCCTATGAAGGACCACTGAAGAGGAAACAGGGATTAGTGAGCTGGGAGAGTTGGTGGCAGAGAGAAGTTCAGAATCGGAGGCAGAGGCTGGAGCAGGAGAGTGGGAGGAGGGGGGGCCAAGAGGCAGAGATGAGTCAGGCTGGTGAAGAGTCATGGGTGTCTCCCCCTCCAGCTGCGACAAGCTCCCTTGCCCGCTGGTCTCCCAGAACCACAAAAGGCATGGAGAGTGCGGAGGATAAGTTAGCTTCACATAGGCACAGTCTCAGAGTGCTTGGGGGAAACCCTGGAGAAGAGGGAACTTAGGTAGCTGTGGGGAGACAGGGACATTCAGTCTCAGCAACCACTTCATGGGGACAAGACCGTTTGGAGATGAGTTGCAGATCCTGTTTTTTCTAATAAAGAATCCAACTTGCTCAGTGTGATTTATAGCTGGCTCACTACTGTTGGGTAAAGTGGTTATATTGCTTAACTAGGATAGGGATGAGGTTTTTCTATCTGGCTCTGGAGACTCTCCTCAGGCCATACCCTGTCCTAGTACTGCTTTGTCCTAGTACTCTTTGAGTGTTTTTGTATTCCAGGAACATACCACTGAAGTCTGATAACGCCTCTTGCTTCCTTGGATGGAGAACAAAGAAAAGTGTCTGAATGTGTTTGGAAACTAGCCCAACGTACAAAGATACCTTTCGCATCCATTGCTCAGCCTGATTTTGCTTCTAGCCCTGCCTGCCATGTGCTGCTTAGAAGCCTTACCCAGAAGGGAATGGCTGAAAAAGATTCCCTATCTCTCAACTAAGACTTTGGAATCCAGAATTCAAATCCTGTTTCAGCCATGAAGCTTGCTCGATGACCTTGGGCCAGTCATTATTTCACCCTAACCTATGTCACAGGATAAAAAGATGTTGAGCTATGTACGCCACCTTGCAGTACTTGGAGAAAAGGTAAAGGGACCCCTGAGCGTTAGATCCTGTCGCTGACGACTCTGGGGTTGCAGCACTCGTCTCGCTTTACTGGCCAAGGTAGCCGACGTACAGCTTCCAGGTCATGTGGCCAGGATGACTAAGCTGCTTCTGGCGAACCAGAGCAGCGCACGGAAATGCCGTTTACCTTCCCACCGGAGAGGTACCTATTTATCTACTTGCACTTTGACATGCTTTTGAACTGCTAGGTTGGCAGGAGCAGGGACTGAACAACGGGAGCTCACCCCATCGCGGGGATTCGAACCGCCAACCTCCTGATCGGCAAGCCCTAGGCTCTGTGGTTTAGACCACAGTGCCACCTGCGTCCCACTTGGCGGTGCCCATTGGGGTGGTCCAAAGACCAGGGATGGAATCATAACATCCAGCTGAACGATACAGAGGATCTTATGAAACAAGGTAGAAGGCCACATGTTTCCCAACTCAGGATTAAATTAATACCCTTTGGAGGCCATGGTTTTAGAGTGGGGGAAATGGAAGAAACTCCTTGGGATAATGATTCTAGTACAGTGGTACCCCGCAAGACGAATGCCTCGCAAGACGGAAAACCCGCAAGACGAAAGGGTTTTCTGTTTTGGAGGCGCTTCGCAAGACGAATTTCCCTATGGGCTTGCTTCGCAAGACGAAAGCCCATAGGTAAATCTCCGGGGACCTCTTTTAAATGCTGGTGGTGGGGAGCAAAGCCTTTCCCCCCCTCCGGCCTTCAGAAGAGGTCCAGGAAGGCCGGCGGGGGCCGAAAGGCTTTGCTCCCCACCGCCAGCATTTTAAAAGCAGTCCGGGATAGCAGGGAAGAGCTTCCCGCTATCACGGACGGCTTTTGAAGGCAGGCGGGAGGGAGCAAAGACTTTCGCCCCCCGCCCTCCTTCAGAAGAGGTCCAGGACCTCTTCTGAAAGCGGGCGGGGGGCAAAAGTCTTTGTCCCCCCTGCCTGCCTTCCCAGGGGCTTTTACATCGCCCCGGACAGCGGAGAAGTCCTCCGCTGTCCCGGGCGATTTTAAAATGCCGCCCGCCAGCATTTTAAGATCGCCCCGGACAGCGGAGAAGTCCTCCGCTGTCCCGGGGTTTTTTAAAATGCTGGGGGTGGGAAGAAAAGCCCTTGTCCCCCCCCCCAGCCTTCAGAAGAGGTCGGGGGACAGACTGTCCCTGGACCTGGTCTGAAGGCGGTTTCCATAGGAACACATTAATTGATTTTCAATGCATTCCTATGGGAAACCGTGCATCGCAAGACGAAAAACTCGCAAGAAGAAAAAACTTGCGGAACGAATTAATTTCGTCTTGCGAGGCACCACTGTACGCACTTACTAATAGCCTTTTTGGAAACTGGCATCAAGTGAGATCAGTTCAGCTGTTTCATTGCCAAATGCCTATGGATCTGACCGAGAAAAACTAGAAATAGAATGTGCTGAAAGAGCTTTCCATAACAGACAAGCTGAGTGGCACTGTCTATAGAAGAAAATGCTGCATATGTAGTAATTGAGAGGATTTGCTCATGAAAAAAATCTTTTGTTAGCAATCTGTAGAGTTTGCAAAATTCCATGGAAAAACAATTCTCAATTGCTTTTTAAAGCAGCCAAGAGTAGGAGAGAATCTAGCAGTACCTTTTTAAAAAAAATATGGAAAGTTCTTTTCTAAGGACTTCCCTCACAAATCTTACAAATGCAATTTCTTAACAACAACAAGCCCCCAGCTTTTTTCTAAAAAAACCCCTTGTAGTAAATAAAATAAGTTTTTGTCTTAACTCACATTTTGAAAGCTTGCAATAAAATAGATAATAGATAATAATCTTTATATTCCTTTTTCTAAACTCTAATAAAATTTATTTAAAAACAGAAAGAGTGTGTGTGTGGGGGGGGGGAGAAAGCTTACAATAAAATAATGGGAACCAACTTCGTGCCCTCCATATTTTGTTAAGATTCCGAATACCATCCACCACAGCCATTATGGCCAGTGGTCAGATATTACGGGAGTTGTTGAAAACATGAAAAGCACCACATTGGAGAAGGTGGGAGTACTGATTTACTTTAGTAGAGCTAAACCTATAATCCATGCTGCCTAGCTCAAAGTATTCACATTTATTTTAATCTTGCCTGAAGTGCTGGGAGGGATCCTGTTCTTTCCCCCACTGGATATTCCTGAAAAACAGGGTCTAGAAAACTACCGCTGAGTGTCTGACTTGGCTTGGAGTTCATTATGTTGTTACCTGTGCAGCATGCATTGGGTAGTGACCTGAGAAGGGAATACTTTTGCTTCCCGAAGTGGTCCTTACCTCACCTACTAGAAAGCAAAGGCCAATCGATTTAATATACAAAGTTAATAGCAGATAACAGTTAATTATTTGAAAATGTAATGGTATTTTAATTTAGTAAACAGTTTGTGGAGTGTGTGTATTGTGTTTGTGGAGTGTGTGTATTGTGGTCCCCAGGTGACCTGATCCTCCCTGACCATCAGCCATCCAGGCTGGGGTTGCAGGGGGTTGGGAGTTCAACAGCATTTGGTGGGCCACACGTTTCTCACTCCTGATTTAATAGGATGAGGATGGTCCTAGATAAGCCTTGGGCTTGCGCCTCACTCCTCCCCTGGTTCAGCCATTAGGAGGTTGGAAGCTTTTGCTTTTGTTCATTAACCGCAGCTTGCTGTGTCATCTGTATCTGAACAAACTCTGGCAGAAAGACACTAACTTCAAGGTATAGTTTAAGAAGCTGGCTTGTTTCAACATACTGTAGTTTAGTTAAGATTAATCATAGTTTTGTTGTTGTTTAGTCGTTTAGTCGTGTCCGACTCTTCGTGACCCCATGGACCAGAGCACGCCAGGCACTTCTGTCTTCCACTGCCTCCCGCAGTTTGATCAAACTCATGCTGGTAGCTTCAAGAACACCATCCAACCATCTCATCCTCTGTCGTCCCCTTCTCCTTGTGCCCTCCATCTTTCCCAACATCAGGGTCTTTTCCAGGGAGTCTTCTCTTCTCATGAGGTGGCCAAAGTATTGGAGCCTCAGCTTCACGATCTGTCCTTCCAGTGAGCATTCAGGGCTGATTTCCTTAAGAATGGATACGTTTGATCTTCTTGCAGTCCATGGGACTCTCAAGAGTCTCCTCCAGCACCATAATTCAAAAGCATCCATTCTTCGGCGATCAGCCTTCTTTATGGTCCAGCTCTCACTTCCATACATCACTACTGGGAAAACCATAGCTTTTACTATACGGACCTTTGTTGGCAAATTCATAGCTTAGGGTTAATGTAATGTTAAACTGTAGTTAATGCAGAAACTCTCCCAGGAGGAGAGGCACAGCTTGTCCTCATTACATTAAATCATTGTTTTAACGTTATGTGCAAACTGGGCCAATGGATAGAGACAATATTTTTCTCTATCTTATAATACTATTTGGTAACACTGCTTTAAGTTAGTTAGTAGTAGGTTCAGGGTAGAGAAAAGGAAGTGCATCTTCTCACAGTGGAAATTCTGTAGCACAATATGCGGGGGACTACTAGCTTAAATGACTTTTGACGGAGAATTTGATAAATTGATGGATAGCTAATTAACATCTTTTAGCCATGGTAGTTAAGTGAAGACTCCATGTGCAGGCCAGACAGGATAGCTCGTCAGAAGGAAGTCCCAGACCTATTAAAGTAAAGGTAAGGGGACCCCTGACCATTGGGTCCAGTCGTGGCCAACTCTGGGGTTGAGGCACTCATCTTGCTTTATTGGCCAAGGGAGCCGGTGTACAGCTTCTGGGTCATGTGGCCAGCATGACTAAGCCGCTTCTGGCAAACCAAAGCAGCGCATGGAAATGCTGTTTACCTTCCCGCCGGAGCGGTACCTATTTATCTACTTGCACTTTGAGGTGCTTTCGAACTGCTAGGTTGACAGGAGCAGGGACTGAGCAACAGGAGCTCACCCCGTCGCGGGGATTCGAACCACTGACCTTCTGATCAGCAAGTCCTAGGCTCTGTGGTTTAACCCACAGCGCCACCCGCGTCCCCCCAGACCTATTACCCTGCTGCTAATATTGAGCACTATACAGCCTCAGAATTAAGAAGTTAAAGTTACATCAACGCTAGGCCATTTTTAACGAATCTTCATTATAATCATGTGAAGTACAACAATTTAGGGCTTGATCACACTTCTGCTTGTCCAGTGCCTAGAAAGCATGGGTCCAATCAATTTTCCACTGGTCCAGTGCATTCTAGGCACAAGTCTGAGCAGTTTTGCCTTTACCCCACTACTTTCCCCTTGAAAAGCTGCTCTTTAGTGCTAAATCAGAACAAATGGCAATCCACAGAAAGCCCAATTGCTGTTTGTTCCAATTCAGCTCTACAGATTGGGTTTCCCGGAGGGAAAGCAGCAGGGGAAATGGAGGTGTGAATAAGCCCTTAAGTAAAATAGGTAAAGGTAAAGGAACCCTGGACAGTTAAATCCAGTCCAAGGTGACTATGGGGTGTGGCACTCATCTCGCTTCCAGGCTGAGGGAGCCGGTGTTTGTCCACAGACAGCTTTCCGGGTCATGTGGTTGGCATGACTAAACTGCTTCTGGCACAACAGGACACCGTGACGAGTGCCAGAGTGCACGGAAATGCCATTTACCTTCACGGGTCCTAGCCCCCAAAACAGGAGAAAACAAGCTTGATCCATCTTGCATGTGGCGGCCCTTTGAAGATGGCTGTCATAAAGAACAAAGAAATGGAGGAACAATTACTACAAAACTCCAACATGGGGGGAAAAGGAAAATGTGTCAATTGCCAATCTAATCTGTATGTTTACACCAACTTTTTTTTTTAAAAAACCCAACTTTTCGTAACATACTTGTGAAAACAAGTTAATGAATGAATCAATTTATTTCGGTCATTGACGAGAATGGAAAACAATTAAAGAACTCACTCACCTGTTCCTAAACTAAAAAGGAAATTGCACTGGGCCCTGCGATATCAGGTCAATGCATGTCGTGGGTGGACCAAGCCTCATATCCAACTCCTGGTTCCAAAATCGGATTCACACTGTGTCCTTACATAGAGAAGATACTGTACTACATACTCAACTGATAAGAACAGATACTTTGATTTTAGCCAGAAGGCTGAGAAGCAATTATAAATTGCTATTTGATGTGGCATGAATTTTAATGTCTGTTTGCTTGCGGAGTTTAAAAAGTGGTATGGATTTCTTGCACCATGTCTGGGACGGTGAGAGTAAAGCACCGGATGTTATGATAGCCTGGAAGCAGGTTGGGTGTGGCAGTTGAACAAAATACAAACAAAACATGTAAGGGTTTGTTAAATCCTCAGATTATGGCTATGTGATTATATATTATAGTGTGATGTAATTGCTAGGTTTCTGGGCCTGGCATGTTCTCTCTTGAGTAAAGTAACCTGACCTTATTTTTATTAGGAAGCAAGCAGAAGTGGCAGTGTTGCATTCTGAGAAGTACAGAATAACCACATATTCACAGCAAGGCTTCTGGGAGATTTTGGATACTCTTCAGACTGGAAAATCAGCCCATTATTGAGGTGAGTAGTCATAACTTGGGTTCTTGATGTTCAATTACATAGTTTTAAGCTGAAGTCTGCAAAAAACTATGTACTTGGGAAGCACAATGTAAAGCTAGTCCATAAAATGCTTGGGCAGAGATCGCTTTTGGTATCTACCATATCTGTAGGATTTTCTGACTTCTCTGATGGAGAAACATAATGCAAAAGAAAAGACAATGCAAATGTGTCATCAATTACCTATCCCTATTATTTGCAGACTGAAAACAACACAGTGAATACCAGTTGAATTCACTGGATTGATTTCCTTTCCAGACATGAGATGAATATGTGGGCACTGGCAATTTCCACTGCCATTTCTGCTGGAATTCTCTGACATCTCTTTATATCATTGGCTGCCTTGATATTTATCCACTTCACTATCAGGTGGGGTGTGTGTCTGAGCACCTGCCCATTATTGCATGCTCCTGTACAAAGCTGTTTATAAATGTATCAGTTGTGGAATTACCCAGGAGGGTGGGAATGAGGAAAAGGTTGAGATTTCTTTTCAGTTTAGTGCCTTATTGTGTCTGTTCCCTGATTTTTGTTTTGTTTTAAACCATTGCAAATATATCTCGATTTCGCTTTTATCTAACCTATTTGTTATCTGATGCCACTTGAATATGCAGAGGGTGCTGAGGCTTATAAAAAATGCACAAAGGCTTCACTCATCAATCGCCTTCCTGACCATAGCCTTCAAGAATAATTTATTTATCTAGGCTAGTCTATACCAAAAATGGTCATAGTGTGGTTTACAAAAGAAGCAGAAAACCAGCCACCCTGCTTCCAGTAAAAATGCAAACAATTCTAGCATATTATCAGCATTAATATACATATAATACTATATGTGTATGATACACCCCAGGTTCTCCAAAGTAACCAGCAAATATAAAGATACAACAGTGCTTATAAATGTACAAAAATACTTATTTATACTTTTGTATGTTTTAAGTTTTTAATTTTTCTTGACTTCATTGCTCCATCTTTTTGTAAATTGTGGTGTGCATCATGGTGTATAAATTTTATTTTATACACACACACACACACACACACAACACACACAGAGTGGAACCTTGGTTTTCAAGCCTCTCAGAAGCCGAACAATTCGGAAGCCAAATGGCAAAAACATGGAATTGCTTCCGTTTTCAAACGTGCCTCAGAAGTCGAACGGCTTTCTCAATTTCCCCCATAGAACTTGCTGACAGCCCATTGCGCCTCGGTTGTTGGAAGTTAAACAGTCTTTCGGAATGGATTGCGTTCGACAACCGAGGTTCCACTGTAAATATACTATATATAGGTACAGACCATGAGCTGTGTTATTGATAAGAATTATATGGCGATGTAAGCAGGTTGACTTAATAAAATGTTTTCTTTATTGGTATGTTTGGTGTTTTTTGTATTTACCAACACAAGGATTTTCTAATTGATGTAATTCTAAACTTCATGATTGTGTAGAGTGCCAGAATACAGATGATTGGTGTATTGAGTCCAGATCAATAAAGCTTTGGTTTGTATTGTTTTCCTTCTACCATTTATTTATTCAGACAAACTCTTCAGGATAGATGATAAGATATATTAAACATAAAATCATATAAAAGTTACATTAAAAAAAACCAAAATACCTCCTAAGAACTAATCAGTAGAAACATTGCTACATTAATCAGAAACATAAAAATTAGATATTAAGGGCAACTCAAAAGCTCTCCAGAAGATGGCCATCTTAGCATGGTGTCCAGAAACCTGGGAGGGAGTTGAACTCTCCTTAAGGCTACGGGATGTAGGCTTGAATAAACATAGTTTCAGTGAAGTTTCGCCAAAGTTTCTTGTGCAAGGTTACCCTTTCCATTTAATAATTTTATACAGTTTTCATTACCGAGAAAGTAATGCTGTCAGTATAGGTTATCTGTTTTTTAAAAAATTAATTTGCTTTGTGTCTGTGTGTGTGTGCATGTTCATGCACCTAGAAACAAATTAAAATTATTCACTATAGTGACACATTTCGAGTCTGAGAATATTCAAGGCAGGCAGATGCCCCTGTCTGAATCAAAAGGCAAACATCTTGTATGCTGCATTATTTCTAAAAGAGGATGGGGAGACAGCAGTTGTGCATGGAGTGAAAAGTCACTCCAGTTCAGCAAAGGTAACTCATAGTTAACAGTACAGTATTCAGCTATGATTGTGCAAAGTAGTGTATCTGCCGGGGGCAGGGCAGGGCAGGAAGCAGCAAATCTAGATCAGGCCATGTTTTCATTTGGAATTAAGTTATTTGAGTGTATAAACATTTAAAACTTGCCCTGCTAATTCCAATGCAGTTCATTTCCCATATGTTACAGAAATGGACATATATGTAGATAGATAGATAGATAGGAATGGACATACACCTATATATGTAGATAGATAGATAGACAGACAGACAGACAGACAGGCAGACAGACATAGATGTATAAACAGGTATTATGCTCCATTTATTTTCATGCAGATATGTTGCATATATTTTGAATTAAAATTACTTTAAAAAAACAAAAAAGACCTAAACTGCAAGATCTCAGATCTTCGTTACTATTGTTTGTATTTGGGCAATAATATAGACAAATAAAAGGTAAAGGGATCCCTGACTGTTAGGTACAGTCGCGGACGACTCTGGGGTTGCGGTGCTCACCTCGCTTTACTGGCCGAGGGAGCCAGCATACAGTTTCTGGGTCGTGGCCAGCATGAGAGCATGAGTAAGCCGCTTCTGGCGAACCAGAGCAGTGCACGGAAATGCCGTTTACCTTCCCGCCGGAGCGGTACCACCTATTTATCTACTTGCACTTTGACATGCACTGTGGTCTAAACCACAGAGCCTAGGGCTTGCCGATCAGAAGCTCGGCGGTTCAAATCCCAGCTACGGGGTGAGCTCCCGTTGCTCGGTCCCTGCTCCTGCCAATATAGACAAATACACCATCCAAATTACAGTTATGCTAAAATCTTGGTTTCTCCGCTATTTGCTACATGCAGCACACACTTCAGCCCCTAAACCAGAAGTTGCAGTTAAGCTCTGTGTGTGAATCTAGCTATTAAGGCTGTAATCCTGTACACACATCCTGATAAATGAACTTAACGGAAATTTCTTCCAAGCAAGGGATGCCTAGGGTTGTGCTACAAATCAATGTTAATAAAAGAGGTAGATCTTCCCCTCTCAACAAACTTACAAAATAGCAGATAGTGATCTTTAAAATTGCCAAAATAGTTGCCCTAAGCAACATTCTTTACATATTTCACAGAGCTGGAGTTCCCAACATGGTGCCCACAGGCACAGTGGCACTCCAGACACCCTACTTGTTTCCTGTTGAAGTTCCTTCTTCTCCCAATGTTTAATTTGTTCTGGAATTTTACAAGTATTTCTTCTTGGTGGTGCTGCATTGGCTGGAAAACTAAGTACGGCCTCCAGCCACCCCGCCCTCTTCCTTTCTTCAGAATTCCTTTTCTCAGCAAAGGCAAAGAGAGCAGGGTAGGTGGATGCTAATGCCTAACTATCCACCTGCTTGGCAATTTATTTATTAAAAAGGAAAGGAGACCCCCATTGCTGTTTGGTAAGCAATGGAAGGAGTGTTTTGTCTCTTTGGTGGAAGGTGTCTGCTTGCTTTTTGATATGTGCATGCTCACACATACTTGTTTGTGTAATGCCTGTTTTGCCTTTTGGGGGTGTTTTGCTTCTTTCTTTCTGTGTGGCTAGCATTTTGGGGTGGATTTTGCCTGTTATTTGTAATTTTCTGTGGTGGAATTTGCCTCTCTTTTGCAAGGGGGGCATTGTTGGTGGCTGGATTTTGCGTTTCTGGTGTGGTTTGAGGGAGTGTGTGGTTGAGTTATTCCTGTCCGTTTCTTTTGTGACGGAGTTTGTATGGTTTTTGGACTGGATATCTTTCTCTGAGCATCATCACATTTCCTTTTGTTTTGTTGTCTTTTGCGTGGCAAATATGTGGCTTGGGATTGGGATTCAGTTCATAATTTTGTCTTGCACTTTGTTTCTTGGGAAGTCATTTGTGACAAGGCAGGTCTCCTTGGCAGCCATTTTGTGACTAGGCAACCCCCCCTCCCAGCCATTTATTGGTGGTGCCTATGGCAGTTTCTCAAGATTTCTAAATGTGCCCCTGATGCTGGATCCAATTAATTTTGACCATATATTTGTATGAGATGTACTGCAGGTAAGGCTTCCAACCTACCAGTTGGCAACCAGTTCTTTTGGCCAAATCCACACCATACATTAAAACCACTCTTATTCATGGCTCCCCTCCTCACTAAAGCATCCTGGGAAATGTAGCTTCAGGGTCTCCGAACAACTTAGTTCCCTTAACAATCTATAATTCCCAGGATTCTTGGTGATGGTAGGGAAGCCATGACTCTTAAAAAAGGAATAAGTGTGCTTTAAATGTGTGGTGTGGAAGTGACTTTAGTTTAGGTATGGGAACTTGTGGCCTTCCAGATGTTGTTTGACTACAACTACCACCATCCCTGTCCATTTTACCGAATGTCTTGTTTCAGCAGCGATATAATAAAAGCCAATTTTTGTAAGGTTGCGAATTTAAGCCGCACTTTAACTTTTCACGGTCGGAATTTGGAAAAAAAGTGAGGCTTATATTCAGGCCAATACGGTATATAACCTTTAGATGACATCTGAAGGCAGCTCTGTATGGGGAAGCCTTTTAATGTGTAATGTTTTATTATATGTTGGAAGCCGCCCAGAGTGGCTGAGTTTTAATTATTTATTATTATTATTATTATTAATTCTGTCAGACTAGGACTGGTGAGGCTGAGAGTTCAGCCTAAACTACCTCACAAGATGGTTGTGAAGATAAAATGGCAGGTGGTTGAAGGGAATACCATATACTTCAGGGGTGGTTGATGTGATGCCCTTCCGCCAGTGCTGGAATACAACTCCCATCAGCTCCAGATGGTCGGGGTGATGGGAATTGTAGTCCAGCAAAATGTGAAGGGTCCCAAGTTAGCCAACCCTGATGCACATGGCCTTGTGGAGGAAATATGGGAATCTACCGTGTGGTGACAAACTGGCTTTGCCAAATGGGCATAAAATCCCGCCTATGAATCCCAGTTGGCTCTCAAACAACAGGGGCGATAAGGTTTTTTGTAAGGGTGGGAAACAAGCAGTGAAATTTGGGGTTGGGGCGCACGCATCCTCGACAGTATGGGGAGAGGGAAGCAAAAGTGTCGCCTTCTTCATAATACCTGTGAGAAATTTCCAGGCCCTCCCGGTCAATCCATAAGATGAAATATTTGGGAGGCGGCGGGGGTGTGTGTGGATTTTTCTGAGTCCGTCTCCAACTCCCGCCTCCTGCCCCGTCTGCAAAAGGGGGGGGGCGCTTCCCACATCAACAACCCGCAAGCAAGTGCCCTCCGGTGGGAGGCAGGTGGCCGGCTCTGCCGCCTGCCTGCTTGCCTTTTGGAGCCGGCCGGCCGGCGAGGCGGGCTTGCTTCTTGCTTCTCGCCGCGGGCACTCGGCGGGCGGCCAGGAGGCGGCGGTGAGAGCGGCTGGCTGGCCGGCTTCCCCCTTCCCGCCCTGCGGCAACTGGGAACGTCGAGGCGGCGGCGGCGGATCGGCGGCCCCTTTAAGGCTGAGGCCGGCGTAACGCGATCCCGCAGTGGGCGCCTGTCGCGGCTGCCGCAGTAGCAGCAGCAGCAACAGCAGCAGCGGAGGCCGTTTCCGCCGGAGAAGCCGCGCCGCGTGGGCGTGTGAGGGGCTTTCCCCCCCGCTGCAGGGACCCGCCAGGAGGGATGGCAGGGCCGCCCGGCCGGCCGCGGTGAGACTTCAGGTGAGCAGCGGGGGAGGGGGGGACTGCTTCTCCCATCGAGAAACGGGAGAAGACGTGTCTGGGCAGCGGGTCGTGTGTCGGGCGCGTAGGCCCCTTGCGCGGCGTGTCCGGGGATGCCGCCTTTCTCTTGGCGCGGCTGCAGACACTGGTGCGCGGCGCGCTTCTGGGCGAGTGCTATAGGGCTTATTAAAGGCAGAGGGGAGCCAGCGGGGCGCAGGTGAGGATGCGCGCAAGTCGCGCAGCGCCGCCGGAGAGGGAGGTGAAATGCCGTAGCAACCTTTCCTTTCCGCGCACGACACACACACGCATACACACCGCCCCGCTCCCCAATGCGTTGCGTGGCTAAGGGAAGGAGGAGAACCTGCAATTGATGGATCGGGGGCGCGCGGGTGAAAAGGTGAGGGAGTCTCGGGGTGGGTGGGGGAGCGGGGAGTCTGCAAGGAGATCCCTCTTCTTCAGGCCCCTCTTTTCTTTCCTATTCCCAGCACCATGCCTGACTTTGGTTTCCTCCCTTTCTTCTGGGGACTGAAAATGGGGCGCTGCTGGAGAAGAAACGAGAAAAGGGGAGGACCAGGAATCTGGTTGAATTAATAAGGACAAAGATAACTGACGCATAGGAGCCAGTGCTTAGGGGACAAAGGTCCCTTCTGCAGCCCCAATAAAATATTTGAGGGGGCTGCCCCCCTCAAAAAAGGTGATGGACATTGCCATTCAAATGGGTTGGGTGGGTGCCATGTCATGTGAATAATTGTGTGTGGTGGGGCTTACTTGCCCCTCCCCCATATTTTATTAAAGTTGGCACCCCTGTAAACAAGGAGAGAGGGCCCAGGTACCAACCTCAAATTGAGTGTTAACTGTAGCTTAGGCTGTGCTGCTGTTTCGCTGTTGTGAAAGTGGCCTGTCCGCTTTGAAACAATGCACCAAAGATTCAGCCCAGACTTCTTACACTTTTGGACTTCAATGCTTTTAAGTACCGCACAGATTTATTTACATCAGGGGATACCGCTTCCTGGGCACTCCAAGTAGTAGTGGATAATGCTGATTACTTGGATCCATTCCAGCCGGATTTCTGACCTGATAGGGGGACAGAAACAGCCTCGTCACACTGGTGGATGATGCTAGGAACGGACCAGGTTTGCATGCAATGCTGTTAGTTCTCCTGGATCGCTCAATAGCCTTGGATTCCATTGACTATGGTTTCCTTCTGGAATTGGGAGCCATTTCTAGAGGGGCAAGCCCAGAAGGTAGGGCTGAGAGACACCTGCTCCACCCTGTGGCCTTTTGGGTGCTTCAGGATTCCATCTTATTTCCCGTGCTTTTCAGGGTCTAAATGAAGCCGTTGACAGAACTGATCCAGAGGTTTGAACTTGTTTATATCATGCCTTTCCTCTGAGGAACTCATGGTTATCCCACTCGCATTTTGTACTTGCAGTGTAAAGTAGTTGCTGAGAGTTGATGGCTGGCCTGAGGTCATTCACCTGTTCCTCACTGAATGGGGATTTGAACCTCAGCCCTCACTAGTCTTCATCCAGCACTACGACTACTACGCTACACGTTAAAAATGAGAGAAGGCACATCCTCCCACTTCCTGCTGGTGTTGCTCAAACTACTATTTACTGCTTCCCAAGTTTGTGCCAAAGGCTGCTGTGTCATCACCTGCTTGTCCCAGGGAAGCTGCGGAAGTCTTGAACAGTGTCTGGAGGTAGCATGAGATGGCTGAGGGCAAACAAGCTGGCATTTAGATCAGATAAGACAGGTGTAATGTGGGCGGAGAAATGTGATCTGGGTGAAGGTGTGTGTCACTGGTGTTGTATTGGGTTGCACTTCTTTTGAAGGGCCAGGTGCATACCTTGAGAGTGTGACAAGAGGTGTGAAGGCCATGGGATAAGAGCCTGCAACACCAATTCTGCACCAGCTGCACTGGCTCCTAATGCACTTCCAAGCTCAATTTCGAATGCTAGATGTTACCTTTTTAAAAGCCTAAACAGCTTGGGGACAGGTTATTTAAAGGACTATCTGCAGCAGCCTTTAAGATTGGCTGTGGAGGCCCTGCTCTTGGATTTACCCATAAGGTTTGTCAGGTTGTCAAGCCTTGCGGCTCCACAGGAACTGTTTCTGTTTCCCTCATTACCTGCTTTTAAGTACAGTGGTACCTTGGGTTACAGACACTTCAGGTTACAGACTCCGCTAACCCAGAAATAGTACCTCGGGTTAAGAACTTTGCTTCAGGATGAGAACAGAAATCGTGTGGTGGTGGCACGGCAGCAGCGGGACGCCCCATTAGCTAAAGTGGTACCTCAGGTTAAGAACAGTTTCAGGTTAAGAACAGACCTCCAGAACGAATTAAGTTCTTAACCCGAGGTACCACTGTACACTTTAATAATCTGGCTGTTTACACCAACTTTTTACTGATTTATAATGCCCTTGTAATTTTAATCTCTGCTATCATTTGATTTCTGGTTTTCATGTGGTTATTACTATGCATTTTATTTTTGAATCTGTTTTATGAGTGTTATTTTGAACTGCCTCGAGAGAATGCCATAGTTCTCAAAGGCAGTATTTAAATCCTTATCTATTACTGTGTGTGGTATAATTTAGTGGCGCTGTAGAATACTTAGTGTCTGGTCAGTCAAGCCACACTAGTATTATTGTAGCCTATATACTTTTCTGTGTCAAGCCTGTTACTGAAGTGCTGCCTTCAAGTTTCAGTTTTCCAAGTGAGAAAATATTTTCTATCACTGCTGCCATAATTGAGTATTTCCTTGCTGCTTTCTATATACTAATTCCACATGGGTCTTTTGGTGCTAATCTCTTACTAGTTTTATATATGTTTGAATCAATGCACGTGGGGGGGGGGACCCTTCTATTTCTGTTTCTTTGTTAACATCATTCTCCTTTGCTCTTCATATGTAAAAGTCCAGTACAGCTATCTATGTCTATATATGGTTACTTAGGAATAATGCCTACTGGGGCTTACTCTCAGGTAAGTGTGTGCATAGGCTGCTTTAAGGTTTAAAATATATGTGAATTTCTTCAGGAATTATATTGCTTCTAATCCGCAGTGCATATGGAGTTCCCCATAATTAAGGCATCATTGGGAACCTGAAATGCTGGCGATAAGCAGGTGCTAGGAGATAATTTAAACAAAATGAATGCAGTGATTATAAGGCAAAATGTCTTTTGAATATGGACAGTTTTGGATTGGAGCTGTTGGGATGAATGCCTTTATTTAATTCCTTTGCATGAGACATAATTATGTTTGGAGAGGAGATGATGGTGCAAAGAAATGATATTTGGGTAGTTTCCTATTTTCTTTGAAACCTGTTTGGTAGGGTACTTCCATTTGACTGGGCAGCGTGTCATGGAATTTTTTCTTGTCCTTTGAACTTTTCGCTCTTGTAATTTTATCTATAGGATATTGCTTCTCTTGATCACATTATCAGTCTGTATTGATGTCTTTGGCTTGGTCATAGCTTATTTGGTTGCCTTTTTCTTAAAAGCTGTGGTATCTCAGAGGGCCTTAGCAGTTTTGGACCAGCCAGCTGCGTTCTAAGGGAGATTTGGAATTCAGGTTCTAAGGTCCATGAGTAAGACTTGTTATTATTATTTTTTATTTCACCAAATTTCTATATTGCAGTAGCTGGGCAGTACTTCAGGGTGATTTACACAAAAAATAGTAGAAAGATGTCCCCGCCCCCCCCGCCCCCGTTAAAGGGCAACACTGATTGACTGCACCAGAAATTGAAGCTGTATCTCTTCTTGGTGAAGAGATACAGCTTCAATTGCCATTAAAAAGTGTATAGTAGCATTTTGAATGGGAGGGGAGTTCCATCACTGGGGTGCCACCACAGAGAAGGAGTCTCTGATATAGCTGATATATAGCTGATATAGCATATCAACTATGATGGGCCCCCGGAAGTATCGTTCCTATAGATCTCTGGGCCCAGACAGGTTGATGCTGGGAGAGGAGTTCCTTCAAGTATTTTGTTCAGGGTTTTGATATGTCAACAGCAGCACCTTGAGTTGGGCATAGCAGCAGTAGCAACCAGTGCTACTCTCATAAAACTACTGTTGTATGGTTACAATAAGCCACCCCACTTGGCTCTTGGGCTGCCACATTCTGTACTAGTTGTAGCTTCTGAACAGTCTTCAAGAGTAGCCCCATGTAGATCATAGGATAATAATCGAAACTGGAGATGATCAGAGGGTAAGTTACTTTGGTGAAGCTGTGTCAGTCGAGAAATGGCCACAGCTGGTGAACCAGCAGTAGCTGGGCAGGAAATAACTTAATGCTACTCATGCTTTCTGGGCATCAAGTGGCAGTCCTGTTTCTAGGAGTATCCCCAGACTATGAACCTGCTCTTTCACACGTAGTGCAGCCCTGTCTAAAACAGGTTGTTTACCACCTACTCATAGCATAGTTCTGCCTTACCAGGATTCATTCTCAGTTTATGTATACACTTAACAGTTTATGTATGTATAATCTATGCAAGGGCCTTGGGATGGAAACACCTGATTATTAATTATCATTGAATTAGGGTCTGTACAGAAGATGTGTGTATGAGAGATGTTGTATCTATAACTACGAAAAGCAGTGGCAAAACTTGAAACGGTATTTTGAAATGACTGAGTTTTATAATTTCCTATTATGTTTGTGTTTTGTTGCCCCAGAAGAAGTGCATGTTGAGAGGCCCAGAAATCATTTAGAGAAGAATGGCCATGGACTATTTTCAGTACATAAGTCAGGAGTGACAACCTTTACCCACCTAATACTTAATGACAATTCTGAGGCCTTGTCAGTTGGTGAAAATGTACCAACCAGAATCAGATTTGTATCTCTGTATTGAGCTGTTTCAGTCTTAGAAGATACGTGACATGGTTCCTTGTTGCCAAGACCCGTTTCTTGAGTTACATTATGGTGTTGAAATGCATGCACAAATGTTCAGCTAGATGGCTGTTTTGTAAAAACTTAGTAGCAAAGCTTGGCCAATTGTTAGCTGTTCGGGTTGCATGAAAGTAGCTCAAAATAATTGTACGATGATATGGAGTTGGAATATTAGGTATAGGTTTAACATTGCCTTTGATTTTTGTGTAACTTTTACAGCCTAATTCTACTCATATTTATTTGGAAGTAAATTTGTCCACCGCTACTGGACTCTTTGAAACTTAAGTGCAATCCTATACATATCAACTCAGACGTAAGCCCCAGTAAATTCAATAGGACATGCACTCAGGTATATATATGACTGCTGCCTAATTATGCATAGGGTTACAGTGTAACAGTCATTCATAAGCACTCTGGAACAAAAAAATGGCTGCTTTTGGTAGATAGTTAAAAATCTGTGCTTACTAGAGATTCTAAGTGTTAATAATATTTAAAGGCATTACTGTAGTCTATAGTTTAAAAATGGTACATGTCTAATGTTATTGGTGTAGTGTTGCTCAATAGGATTGGAAATAAGCATTTGTTGAAACAAACAGAACTGGTGCACGGTAAAGGTGCACAGGGCACTAACAAAATAAACTGCCTGTATAGCATCATTTTGCATTTGGGAGAAACAATTCAGAAGGGAAAAAATGTACAGAAGGCTGCTTCTGCACATATATTTCAGCTTCTGGTTTTATGGATCAACAGGAAGCCATTAGCTTAGGGAGAATATTGGTGGCATTAATAAATTAATTGGGAATATTGGGACACGGGTGGTGCTGTGGGTTAAACCACAGAGCCTAGGACTTGCCAATCAGAAGGTCGGTGGTTCGAATCCCCACGACGGGGTGAGCTCCCGTTGCTCGGTCCCTGCTCCTGCCAACCTAGCAGTTCGAAAGCACGTCAAAGTGCAAGTAGATAAATAGGTACTGCTCCGGCAGGAAGGTAAACGGTGTTTCCGTGTGCTGCTCTGGTTCGCCAGAAGCAGCTTAGCCATGCTGGCCCCATGACCCGGAAGCTGTACCCTCGGCCAATAAAGCGAGATGAGCGCCGCAACCCCAGAGTTGGCCACGACTGGACCTAATGGTCAGGGTCCCTTTACCTTTTACTGATTATAGTTGGATAGACCATGACTTTATAATTACTAAATTAGCCCTTAGTTTTAAAAAGCAGACTGGATCCACTCAGTGACAATTCATGCTAGATCTATTAATTATTTTCAGTTCAATCATGCCATCAGGTTTGCATGGGGAATAGGCAAAATGGTAAAAACAGAGATAGCTAAAAAGTGGTGCTCTTAGCACAGAATTGATAAGCATACGTCCCATATAAGGATATGTGCTCCAAACTTTCTTTTGTGGTTTTGAATCATATACTTTGAACACAAGCTAAACACAATCATGTGTGTTCCAGATTTTGTTTGCTTTGCTTAGCCGATTAAATCAATGCACCTTGAAAAAACATTATCTCATTTGTCAACACTCTTTGGAAATTGTTTCTTAATAAGGTCTGTAAATTCCCCCCCAAAGAACCTCATTTGATTTCCTGCTGAAATTAGAAATTGTCTACAGGGCTGTGATCTAGTCTCTCAGGGTTATGGCTAATTGATACAACACTGTTTTGGTAGGCTCCACAAATCATGTCTGTTAAACATATTTAATGTAAAGCATAGATACTCTTCCAAGTTATAGACTGTTTTTATAGGTCTAAGTCTGGTTCTTATGAAGTGCTTTTAATCTGCACCAGGAATTTAAATGTTATAGGGAACCTTGGGCTTTTCTGGAGGTTTATTAAGCTTCACCAATAAGATCAGTAATGGAGGTTCCTTCACATCACTATTGATCTTAACCTGTAATTTACAACCACTTGAGAGTGTTGGGTGTATCCTAGGATGCACTTTCGGTTCATGCAGGACAACATTTAGCTTTATGAAATGCAGTTAACACTCTGTACCTCTAGAACAAATAGGCTTAGAAACTCAGATATATAAGTTGGACACCAAATGGCGCCTTAAACCTAGGTTACGGTCGTCACAACGGAATGTCTACTCACCAGGGAGTTGGACTCGCTGACCCTTGGGGTCCCTTCCAACACTACAGTTCTATGATTCTATGATCTCAACAACATCGCTTGCTCTTACAGCAATTCACTTGTCCTAGCATGCAAGGAGGAGGAAAAACACATAGTGGAAATGGAAAATGGTATTAACAATGGACTACGGCAGAGGTTTTTTAAACCATGGCTGCCAACCTGTTGTCCAGTAATCTCCACATAGTCGCAATTGGACCTGCGCCAGTAGTAAAACGTGCCTGACACTTGGGGAATTTCGAACACTGAGTCAAACAATGTGTCTCACTTCTCTTTGTTTTACTCAGTGTGCCTTGCTTCATATTCTGCAAGGAAAAACGAGTTATGAGTGTGAGGTGGTCACCAATGACATTTGGGGAACTCCACTTGTATTTTCTTTGTCCAAACTACATGGGGACAGAGTGATGTGGCTGCAGGCTGCAGGTCTTGGTTTGTGAGCTCTGCTTCTCTCATAGTTTATGTTCTTGGGAAAGTCTTGTGATTGGCTACTGAGCTAGTATTCTGTCTTCTGTGGCTTTGGGGTTTGTTGCCTTGAATCAGTGATGGCCAAACTTGGCCCTCCAGCTGTTTTTGGGACTACAATTCCCATCATCCCTGACCACTGGTCCTGTTAGCTAGGAATGATGGAGTTGTAGTCCCCAAACAGCTGGAGGGCCAGGTTTGGCCATCACTGCCTTGAATTCTTCTTGTGTGAGTATTTTGCTGCTGTTAATTCACATCAGTGTTGTGGGGAGACTGGACCTAGCCCTGGAGAAGGACAAGTTTCCAACTAGGGTTGCCATATTTTGAAAAGCAAAAGAGAGGACGCTATGGCGGCCATTGAAAGCAAATAAATGCAATTTGTCCCAAATTTTACCCCCGGAAAAGAGGGTGTGTTCTGGGAAAAAGAGGACACATGCCAACCCTAGTTCTGACTTACCTGGGCACTCCTCTTCAACTCCCTTCCTTTCCCTCCCTTATGCTGTCACAGTTACAACCATGTAGCTGGCTGACTTGAAGTTATGATGGCACAATGATGACACTGCACTGTCATAACTATTACTTTTGAGTTATCCTGGTGTTGAGGATGTAGTGAAAATCATATCCCTTGCCCAGCTGGCATAACTTGAGAGGTCAGGGCCAATCTATTTAGTGTGTGTGTTGGTATTAGAAAGGTTTTAAAACTATAATTGCAATTCAAGAAAGCTGGACTGTGAGCAGGGGACAAACGTGTATGCAGCAAAAGGTGTTTTTCTTTAGGTACAGCCCAATCACCCTGCTGGACACCTCCAGGTTTATGCATGCTTGCTTCTCTTCTACCCATGGCTGTTGAGAGAGTTGTAGCTTCTGTGTTTCTTGTTGTTATTTAAATTGACATGATTGTTGCTTTGCTTATACTCCATTGACAATCCATACCTGAATTAAGGAACTCTCCCCCCCACCGCTTCTTCCCTTAACAGGCTGAAGAATGATGTCTGCCTTCAGTAAACTCAATTTGGGTGTTGCTGTTAGCAGTTTTGCTATATCTCAACTTCTTTTCCACGTGCTAAGTTCTTGGATTTCTGCACGTGTAACTTCTGGTTTTAGCAGTCTTGACCAAAAGAAGAAGATCGAATGGAATTCAAGGTAAAGTTTATAAACAATGGGATACAACTATTAATAGATTTTCAAAAACTTGTAACAATTCAGTTGTGCTTCCTAGCACACTTGCCAAAAGAACATACTGGTACCTCGAAAAATCAATTGATCTTGGTTACTTTTTTTGGGTACCGTAAAAATATTTGTTTTCTTTACACAAAAGCTGCTTTAGATGTTATATGTTGAAAAGTGAGATATAAATTGAAATAATAAATAAGTATCGATAAATAAATGTGAAATTAAAGTGACTTGAGTTAGAATTTAAAATTATTAATGAACCTTGGTTGCCATTTTGACAGTGTATTTAACTTTGTTTACATAGTGTGCATATTACTGAGTTGCAGAAAAATATATGTGGTTACGTAGGGGTGCCATCTAATTTACTGGCCCTGCTTCTGTGCTTTTAAGAGCAGTCAGGTTGCATATAAACTAATGTAAGCTTTCTCTGTTACTTCAGCTCCGTACTAGAAAACTCCATCTGCTGAATGTTTACTGTTAAATGCACAAAAATGGGCAAAGCGGAAGCAGTGTTGTCTTGTCCTAACTAAACTGATAAGAGCACAAGAAGTACTTTTTATGGAATTTAGTAGGAGACTTATAAGAAAATATTGGATGGTATCCTGTTTGCTGATTGCTTGCCTTCCATGAATTGACCACTGAGATGTAGTATACTTTTGTTCTTAAATATGAAAATATACACAAAAACTGATTTGTGATATGCACATCTTGTCTGCGATCCTCCTGTCCCCCACTGCAGATATCCTTTGCATTTGTTGCCTAAGTGATATTTTGCAGTACTCTTGTGGGAGAAACCATTAATCTCATACAAAAATATAGCTTTATCAGTTCGCACAGCACTTTACAGAGTTCAAGAGGACAGGTCCCTGCTCTGAGGAATTTCCGTTTTAAAATTTGACACGGGGAAAACGAACTACTTAGCAATTTATAAAATAGTGCTCTAAATGCATCTTTCACGTTGCAAGTATTGCAGTTGAATGTGAGATCTACCTGTGGTGTAAGGAAAAATACCACTCCATATTTCTAAGAGAATATACTTAGTGGTGCGCATCTTTCTCTGTTGGAGTGGTGCCAAATAAATGTATATTTGAAGACTGTTTACCAACTGCCGTTAAAGGAGTGGCATTACGACAGGCAAAGTTTCTGTTAGGCTTTTCTTAACTGAAGCCCCAAAGTGAGTGGAAGATAATGTTTGTTCAGTGTTTTATCTCTGAAAACACCAGCAAACAGATGTGTGGTGAACCAACAAAAGATTCACTTTCTTTCTGTAAATTTCTCTCTCTGACCAGGGTTCTTCTAGATGACTGTTCAATGCACTGAAATGTATGGCTCCATTCCAAAGATTTGCTGGACCTCTGTATTTTCAAGGCTTCTCCTTTGCTTTAGTTTTGGGGATGTGGTCACAGAGCTGCTACTGGTGCCACCAATGGCCTGAATGAAAAAGCACGCATAGTTTATGTATTAGTGTTAGAGTCATGCGTCATGGTGTTGGAGTTCCTGTATGTGCTAGCTGTCATTCTTAAGTGAAGCTTCAACAACACTAATTCAAGTTTCTGATACCTGATGTGTTAAGCTGGCACAGTTATCTGCAGAGTATATGAAGCACTTTGAACCTTGGGACACAAATGACAATGGTCAGAGATGGACTTCAGTCTTTCAAATTTCAGCAGCACCCTGTGAGGCCAAAATTTGTGCCTCCCACCTCTGGTCTTCCGTTCTGCTCAATTCTCTACGGTAATAGTTGTGGCGCCCTGTGGTACACCCTAGACTTGGTGCCCAGTATGGTAGAACTATAGCTCTGCCCTAAATCTGCTTCTGCAATGGCCTTTTGAAAATGAATAGTACAGTGGCACCTCGGATTACAGATGCTTCAGGTTACAGACGCTTCAGGTTACAGACTCCGCTAACCCAGAAATATTACCCCGGGTTAAGAACTTTGCTTCAGGATGAGAACAGAAATGGTGCAGCGGCGGCACAGCAGCAGCGGGAGGCCCCATTAGCTGAAGTGGTGCTTGAGGTTAAGAACAGTTTCAGATTAAGAACAGACCTCCAGAACGAATTAAGTTCTTAACCCGAGGTACCACTGTATATAATAACAGGGAACCCCCTTTTTGGTGTTATCCTACTCTTGTTTGTGGGGAGCCTGGTAGCTGAGGTCTCCCTCTCTCACTATGAAGTAAACTAGATAATGGCCTGCAATGGGTGAGTTCTTTGAAACTCATATCTGCCCAGCTTTTGGATGGCATTGCCATATAATAATAATACAGTTTCCTACATGCAGAACAAGCACTTTGAAACATTCTAGTGTAGGTGACTCCCAACTAAAACTACTTTCCATGACTACTATTTTGCAATCTGTATTAATGGCAGGCTTTTCTGACTGAGGTTTAAATATTTTGAGAATTTCTAGAAGCATATAATTGTTGCACCCATCTCCCCCAAATTTAAATCCAGTTCATTCCTAATTGGGTTGTGTTTTTTCTTTTCTTTTTAGGACGGTATCATCATTCCATGCCTTGTTGGTTGGAGTATTTTGTTTGTATATTTTATTGTACGATGAAGCTGTAAATGCTGACCATGTTTGGTAAGGCACACTCTTGCTTGTAAATCTCCTCTCCCCTTTTCCTTGCCCCACTCGACTGTTCCATTGCTCTTCACTCTGCTAGTCAAATTATTTCCAAGCTTAATTTAAAGCATAAGACATTTACCTCTACCAATTGTACAAAAGTTCTAAAGTGTTGTTTCTTATTTGTATTGGCTATAATGTTGAGAAGAATTCTGAGGCTCTGGATTATTAGAGTTGCTTATTGAAGTTGCCTTTACAGTGATAAAATTCCTGTAAGCTTCCTCACTGATACCATCATCACCACCTTCTGTCTAAATAAATACTGTTTACCGCTATGACCATTGTTTACCCAGGTATTTGATGGCTGAAGGATGCTTCTCCTGGCAACCATGAGACCACTGGATAAGAGAATGTTACAAGGCCTTTTTTGTGTGTTTTGCTTGTGGATGTGTTTGCTGCCCTGGGCTCCTTCGAGAGGAAGGATATAAATTTAATAAGTAAATAATAATAACATGAGATACTACAAATAAAACGTGTGGATGAGAACTCTGTGGCAGCATTAAGAATTAGACAGCCAATACTGTGCATACGTTTCCGAGCACAATTCAAAGTGTTGGTGCTGACCTTTAAAGCCCTAAACGGCCTCGGTCCAGTATATCTGAAGGAGCGTCTCCTCCCCCATCATTCTGCCCGGACACTGAGGTCCAGCTCCGAGGGCCTTCTGGTGGTTCCCTCACTGCGAGAGGCCAAGTTACAGGGAACCAGGCAGAGGGCCTTCTCGGTAGTGGCGCCCGCCCTGTGGAACACCCTCCCATCAGATGTCAAAGCGATAAACAACTACCTGACATTCAGAAGACATCTGAAGGCAGCCCTGTTCAGGGAGGTTTTTAATATGTGACATTTTAGTGTATTTTTCATCTTTGTTGGAAGCCGCCCAGAGTGGCTGGGGAAACCCAGCCAGATGGGCGGGGTACAAATAATAAATTATTATTATTATTATTATTATTATTATTATTATTATTATACTTTTTCTGATGCACAGGTGCTGATGCAGGTAGCTGAGGTTCAGCATGGTTTGCTGGTATAAACTTCGCATGAAATTATAGATCCCTTTTCCAGAATCTCTGTTTGAGGCCACTTTGCTTCCTAAAACGTTTTGTAAAGATGACACAAAGCATTGCAAAACGAGGGTGGTCTTTCTAGAAAATGAATGTTGGTATTGATCTTGCATTTCCACTGAAAAGCAGCACAAGAGAAATGTGGCTAGTTGCTATTGGAAGCAATTCATTGGAATGTGTGCTTTGTGTTCCCCTTACCTGCTCTTAATTCCACCTGGGGAGCATTACAATAATAATGGGTTAGATTTCCGTACAGGGGACAGGGGGAGGACTTACCAGATTTTAAATCTATTGAGTAAGAAACTGACATAATTCTACTGACATAAATCTACTGACATAAACTTTCTTAAATGCCTGATTATTCAGGGAGAGAACTAGTTTCCTTTGTTAGAATAGGAGTTCTTTGGATGAGCTTTGAAATAGTTTCAATCTTCAGTTGGCTGTGATTTAGCTAGCATGTTGGGGAATAAGAAGAAGGTTTAAAGGCTATATTAAGTGCTTCTTTCAGCAGCATCTACTTGTCTAATGCAGTAAAAAGTGCCTGATTCTTTCTCCGCCACCGCTACTAAGTTTTTAATAGCAAATAAAATGTAGGATTCCACTTCCATTGCTGAAGATCAAATTGGAGCTTCTCATTAATTTTGAAGCTTCAAGTTTTTGTTGCTGGTTTTGAGGCGTACAGTGGTGTGTACAGAAATAATTCCCTTCTGGATTCATATTTTCAGCTAATTTGTGGAGTGGGACAGTAGTTCTTGGCACTGCAGTTTGTATGCCTTATCTGCATATGTCTGCTAAGTTTCAGTTTGTTCTCATACTTTCCTTTTTAAAAAAATAATCAAGCAACAATTGCCAGAAATCTGTGCAAACATCTTCACAAGAAAATTCAGCTACAACTTGCTGTTGGCTCGCTATCATGAGAATCAAGGTGAAATGTAATTCATGATGGGCAGAGCAATCTAAGCCCTCCCTCCTTATGCTGGGCTTGGGGGAGAGAGTTGAAATGAATGGAGGTATCCCTCTGTCCAGCTTTCCCAGGTAAGCTGGTTACTGCTGGAGTAACACTAGCGTCACTTTGTGCTCACTTCCCCCTTCTCCACATTTTGTGTGTGTGTGTGTTGGGGGAAGACTGCCTGTAAGATCCATGCTGGCAGCAGCCTGTAGAAAATGAGGTGTTGTGAAAGTGATGAGGGAATCAACCACCCTGTATATTTTGGTTCCCAGTCCAGGCCTATTTGTTGCTCTCAGTTGTGCACAGCAGTCTGCTTGCTCCCTTCCATCCTGGCTGCAGATGCTGTGATGGCCCCACAGCTCTGTACATCCCTGCTGAGGGTGTTGGATTGCAACTGAAACCTAGGATCGCTTTTTTTTAAAGTGAGCACATTGTTTTAAGTGGAAACAAACTTGTTTCTACTTATTAGGCCTAAATAGTTTTATACAATTTACATTGATGCAATGTTTATACACTTTATAGAACCTGGACGCATGTGGTCTATCTACGATTGGAATTCCTTTGCACACTCCTTTTGATGTTTAGTACAGCAAGAGTTTGCTTTCCATTTTTTGATTAGTCCACCATGGTTTGATTTTAGTTGACTTTATGACTGATGATAAACACTGAAAGAAACACTGATGAAATTGAAACGATGTTGTATGATCATGGTTTAAAATTTGCCTTCTCCCTAGAGAAGGCAGAGTTAAGCTCCAAAGTCAGTTTATGAAAGATTTTCTTTTTTAATTAGGAACTCTTTCTTGCCATTTGAGAATTGGAACAATTAGAGGCAAATATAATTAAGTCTGGGAAATTGCAATTTAAATGTAGGTGAAAATTATAGGGGAATGACAAGCATGCCACAGCCACTTTTCTTCCTTTTATGTTGGCTACATTCTTCAGCTAAAAGGTTGCATTGAAGATTCACGAAACTTAGATTTATTTAAGGCTCAAATATAGGTCTTACATTAATTTGAAGCCTAATCCTCTGTCTTGTCTATCAAGTTCATATGTTGCATCACTGGGGATCATTGTGTACATGTGAGATATATCTGCAGTGGGTCTCTCCTCATAAACTCCTCATCATTCTCAATTGCTTTTGCCTGGCTAGAATGTGTCCTTGAAGTGTGATAATGCCTTTTGCTTGCCAGGATGAAGGATGGAGAGATTTGCAGGATCTCTCCATCCTAAAAGGGTACTAAAAGGGTATTGGAACTGATCCAAGAATTTGGACAGGTAGCAGGTTTTAAGTTGAACAAGATGAAAACTAAGGTCTTAGAGAAAAACTTAACTGTGAATGAGAGAGAGAAGTTTCAGGAGGAGACAGGACTAATATTGGTTAAGAAAGTGAAATACTTAGGGGTTAACATGACTGCCAAAAGTGTGAATTTATTTAAGGATAATTATGAAAAATGTTGGATGGAAGTGAAAAAGGATTTAGAAATATGGACAAATTTGAAGTTACCATTGTTAGGTCGAATTGCTGTGATAAAAATGAATGTATTGCCAAGGATGTTGTTTTTATTCCAAACATTGCAAATTTTGGATAAGATGGATTGTTTCAAGAAGTGGCAGAAAGATATTTCCAGATTTGTTTGGCAGGGCAAGAAGCCTAGAATAAAATTTAAGATATTAACTGATGCTAAAGAAAGAGGTGTATTTGCCCTGCCAGACCTTAAACTTTATTATGAATCAGCTGCTTTTTGCTGGCTGAGAGAATGGCTGCTTCTTGAAAACACTGACGTGTTGGATTTAGAAGGTTTCAATAATGCATTTGGCTGGCATGCTTATTTGTGGTACGATAAGGTAAAAGCACATAAAGCGTTTAAAAATCATATTGTTAGAAAAGCATTGTTTAATGTGTGGATAAGATATAAGGATTTGTTAGAAAAAAAAAACCCAAGATGGTTGTCACCAATGGAAGCGAAGGCACAGAAAAAACTCAATATGGAGGCCAAATGGCCGAAATATTGGGAAATTTTGGAACAAGATGGAGACAGAATAAAATTGCAGAGCTTTGAAAAATTGAAAAACAGAGTGCGAGATTGGCTCCATTATTACCAAATAATGGAGGCATACAATTTGGACAAAAAAGTTGGTTTCTAGGTGGAAAAATCAAAATTGGAAACAGAATTATTAGACCCCAAAATTAAGAATTTGTCAAGAATGTATAACTTGCTGTTGAAATGGAATACTCAGGATGAAATGGTGAAATCAGCGATGATTAAATGGGCACAAGATGTTGGAAATAACATAATGATGGCTGACTGGGAACAGTTATGGACCACAGATATGAAATTCATGGCATGTAATGCCTTAAGAGAAAACTTAATGAAAATGATTTATAGGTGGTACATGACACCAGTCAAGCTTGCAAAAATCTACCATTTGCCCGAGAATAAATGTTGGAAATGTAATGAGACTGAAGGTACATTCTTTCACCTATGGTGGACATGCCCAAGGATTAAGACATTCTGGGAGATGATTTATAACAAAATGAAAAAGGTATTCAAATATACCTTCCTGAAGAAACCAGAGGCCTTTCTCCTGGGCATGGTCGGCCAATTGGTGTTAAAGAAGGATAGAATTTTGCAACAACAGCAGCAAGAATACTTATTGCGAAGTATTGGAAGACACAAGATTTACCCGCCCAGGAAGAATGGCAGATGATGGACTATATGGAATTGGCGGAAATGACTGGCAGAATCCGAGACCAGGGAGAAGAGTCGGTAGAAGAAGATTGGAAAAAGTTTAAAGACTATTTACAGAAATACTGCAAAATTAATGAATGTTAGAAGAATGTTGGAATGAAGTTATATGGCTTTAGTAGAAATGTTATAAGGAATTAAGTATAAATAGATTAATAGAATATTAAAGGGAAAAAATAAGGTCAGAATGTTAAGATAATTTTAGGATAGAAAACAGAGGAAGATGGAAAGGAATTGCTGAAATAATTAACAGAAGTGGAATACAAAAAGGGAGGTGTGAGGAGGTCGCTGAAATAAGTGAATGAAAGATAAGATATTGAAATTATTTGATGTGTTTTAAATTGCTTTTGTTTTGTCTTGTTAGTTTTATGTGTTAGTGTTAGTGTTATGTAGTGTTTTTGCATTGTATTGTATTGTCTATTTTTTGTTGTTTTTTTTGTAGTGTTTAAATTGTTGGAAAAGCAATAAATATTATTTTTTTAAAAACAGGATGAAGGATGGAGAGATTTGCAGGAGGGTGTATGTCCAGCCTCAGACTTTTGTGAGGCTGGAATGTGACTCTTTCTGCATCTGTTGCTCCACCCATTTTTACGTCTGCCCCCTATTCCTGGCATGTAGTCCCTAGAATGGTAGCCCATTTGTTGCAGATTTGTGTTTTATTGTTTATGCAAGTGAAGATAAACTACAAAGACAGGATAAAATAGCTTTTGACTCCCTGTGTCTCTTCTATGAGACAAGCAGAAGATTGTTTTGTACTATCAAACTGTATTAACAAAAAATGTTTCAAAATTTAGGGGAAAAAACAAAAAAAATCCAAATGTTTGCCCATGCATGCAGATAAATGACTCTTGGGCTGAAAAAGCTTTTCCATCTCCATTTTCATGTATACATCTAGCCTAATCAGCGAAGGTTAGGAAGCAGAAGACAGAGGACAATCTACCATTTCCTGCGCACAGAGTCACAACCCATCCCACACGCATAAAGGGTGAAGGTGATGGCAGAAAGATTAACAAACTGGTTTGGCCATCAGTCAGTAATAGATTAGCATGTTGCTTGTCGGCCCCATAAAAACTAGCAAAGCAGCAGAAAGGAAGAGAAAAAATGTCACAGAATGGCTCTGAAAACCATTGGTATAATGAACAAGACTAGAGAGGCCCAAGTAGTTTTACTTTTTCAGTGAAGAGTGAAGAGTTTCTCAATCTTCCATAGTCCATACTCTTAATAAGCTATTTGTTGAAGAGCTGCTACTATACCTTTTTGTCGTATGTCACGGTTAGTTAAATGTTTCTTATTCCCTACACCATCCCAAATTGTGTGGGAGGATAGAAAAGTGGGCATGAGGGCAGGCAGGGTGTTTTTCTGGGGCAAGGAGGCAAATATTTCCATATGTGTTAACTAATATACATATATGTAGTTGTCATGCACGTGTTATAACTTTTGCATCCTTTGTGTCATTGTTTATAGGGGTGAGCCTTCTACAGTGCAACTAAACCTTGCTATTACTTCAGGCTACCTCATTTCTGGTAAAGTATACAATGTTATTTGTAAAGTCTGTTGTAATTTGCACCATGCACAACTTAACTTTTTACAATAAAAATATTTACCAAGGTATTAGCCTTTAGGAAACCCTGTTTCTTAGAAAGCAGAATTTACCTACCTTCCTTTTGTGTTGGGGGGTGGGGAAACATGCTGGTGGGAAATATGATTATATGCTTACCGACAATATTGTAATGTTGTAAGCTTATAGTTCCTCTGCCAGCTTCTAATACTCCAAGGCTGAATACAGCCAGTCATTCCTCCGAAGCAACAGGAATTACCCTCCCCTCCCCCCTGCCTCACTGCAGTAACCCTGATCTGGCACCAGTAATTTGATAACTGTAGCAATGCAACGAAGGGGAAGAAAAGCTAACTAAACCAGATGGCAAGCATCTTCTGGTCGGTTCAGTTTTGTTCCTGTGAAAGTTGAACCTCTCCCCCCCCCCCCAGCCCCCATCTTAAAGGGCTGCAAAAAATGCATACGTGAATATGCATCTTTTCTTTTGGGCCCTAAAACATATGGCAAAACCAAAAATAATTTTCAAAAGTGTTTTCGGCATTCTGGGGTGGAATTTATTATAAACTGTGGATGCTGTGCAGGGGTAATGGATAGCAAAATCCAAACAACCATATGGAATTTGAAACAACTTTAAAATTGGCTTGATTATTTATACCTGAGGTTCATATTAGTGGGAAGCAGCACAGTCATATGATTAGGTGCCACAATCCAGGCTTGGGGCTCTATTTCCTGATGATATGCTGGAAACTATAACCCTTAATACCATGAAAAAGGGTTGCTATCTATTTTATAGCTGCCCTTTGCCAATCCTTCACTCTTCTCATTGTCAGTAGTTTGACTGGTGTGCCCTCTCTCTGGAGGTGCCACTGCAGTGGGATGTTTGGACTTGGTTTTTTTAATAGATTGCATTAAAGATATCCCCAATGGAACTGGCAAGTAGACTATTATTATTTTATCATTTTAATTGATTTATACCAATATCTATCTTTGCTGGGTGCTTTCAGTTTTATTCTGTGAAAGGAAGAAAGCTCAGCATGTTCACTAAAAATGTCAGCAGCACATGAAACATTTTCCTCAGCATAAGATTGAAACCCCCTGTACACTTTATATTGCGAGTCCTCAGTTTCAGTGCTATGACCTCCTAAGATTTCTTAAGGGAAACTACTATTGTATTCAATCTCTGCAACAAAATTATTCAACTCTCTGGTGCAGAAGTGCTAAACTTGAACAGCCTACCCGATAATTGGCATGTGTGTGTTTTGAGACAAAATGGTGAACAACATTAATGCCTTCCAAGGCTGGTCCTATCCACACATACACAAAATCTACCTAAAACAATGGACACCTGCATTCAAGTCAGCACATGGCAGCAACATGGGAGTCATGGGAAAGCTTTGACAGGCTAAGTATCATATAATGGTGACTCATGCAGAAAGGGTTTTATATAGCGTTGCTGTGCCAGTGTGTAATTTCTTAGGATAAGATGCCTCACCATGCTATAGCCTGGCACTGGCTGGTGTGTATTACAGACAGATACACCAAACACTGTATTTATATTTCTGCTCTCAGCTTTCACTTCAGGAATTATTACAGATGGTTTGTAGCATAGATTAGGAGAAGCATTGTCACTTGCTGAGTATTTGCATGATTTGATACCTATTTTAATTCTTCTTCCTTGCCCCCAAATGATTGTCTATTAAATGCTTTAAGATGAAATACAGTGATTGAAGAAAATTACTGAGCCTTTCATTTTTCTCTCTTTCTTTTAGATTTGTTGCTTATTATTTTCTACTGGAATGCGATTGGGGATATATATTTTGTAATTCACCATTTAGTAGCTCTGTATGCTTACTACTTTGTACTGGTGAGTGCTGTATTGTTTTTGTAATAGCAGAGCAAGGAGCCATGTGGGATTCATAATTTGAACGTTATTAGTCATTTATAGAGCACCATCCATGTTCATAGTGCTTTCTAAAGAATGAAAGGAGAGGTCCCTGCCCTAATGACAGAAGAAAGGGATGACAATGGGGGTGGAGTAAAAAGGTGAGGGATATTAAAATATTTGGGCTACACATACCTAGTTATAGGAAAGTTTGGGGTCTAGGGGATCATAGCAATGTCTTCACAGAAATATAATTTTAAACAAATTTAAAACTTGCACATTACATAGCGTCTAACTGTTCCAGCAGCCAGTGCAAATATTTGAGCAGAGTTGTAATATGCTGATGGAACCTCACTCCTGTCAGCAGTTGTGTTGCAGCTTCCTATTTTTCAGGTGGCACCAGGGACCCAGTTACTTGGATTGGTTCCTCTTTGGTTCAAATGCAGTCTTATTTGGGACGATGTGCTGACAGTTTTAAAAAATTATGAGCAACCGGAATGTTTGTAAGCATTACATAAGAGCTTAGCAGCAGAGCCAATGGCAAAGGAAGGCTCATCTCCATTAGCCAAAGCCAGAGCTCTTGCAAACAAGGCTACAGAGGTCTCTGATAATGCAACTTGTTTCTGTTGAGTATGTGGTTTTGTGGGTTAATGGGTAAAACTACAATTTTGTCAGCAGATCTTAATTTCATATCTCATCTGATCTTTCTTGAACCATTTCAAGTACGCTAAAAGGTCACCAACCTGGGTTTGACCTTGCTAGAAGATATAATTCAGTTTTGAACATTATACAATTTTAACAACAGAATGCAAGGTGCATTAAGTACTTGATGTACATAGGTGGTGTGGGAACCAAACTGAGGGAGTTTAAGCACTTTTCTAAAGTGTATTCTGTTTAATTATGTACATTTAATTTGGCATTTTGTATACAGTATATTTCAATTTGTATATTTCATTTTGTATAATATTTTTTTTTACAGCTTTTCTGAGACTTTCTCTCTCTCTCTCTTTCTGATTGTGATAATGCTTATTTTATCTAGGAAAGAGGACTGTTGGCATACTTTGCTAATTTTCGTCTGCTTGCAGAAATATCTACCCCTTTTGTGAATCAGCGGTAAGTGACATTTTCTTACATTAATAAGCTGTTCTTAACTTGCCTGTTGCCAAGAGTATGTATTTCAGGGACTACACAGCAAGACCTGTTGTCAGGTCTTTGCTCCGATGCGGTTCATTCAGTAGGCAGTATTCCAATCCATATCAAAGTATATTAGAAATGGCAGTAGTCCACTTCAAAGGGTTGTTGTGAAGGCAGGCATGTTAAAGACTGTAAAAGAAAAGAAACTTTGGGGAGGCGTCCAAGTAAGTTATACTCAGAGTATGTCCATTGAAATAAATATAATTATTTAGGCTATTGGTTTTATTCAATATTGTCTTACTAGTTTCCAAACACAAATGTTAATGGTAGGAGCCATTTTATATAATTCTAGCATTCCTAAGTTTATTTTATATTTATTCCACCTTTCCTCCCAAAGTTGCACAGGGAGGAAAACAACAAAACAGCAAAACTACACCCACAATGTTTTAAAAACATGTAAAAACATTTTAAAACAGTCCCATATCCTCACAATTAATAATTTCAAGGTACAGTATATTTCAGCCATCAAATGCTGGGGTGAACAGGTATGTTTTTAAATTCTTCCTGAATTTTGATAATAAAGAGAGCCAGCCACAAGGACAAGCATTTCATAAAAGGGAACTACTTCCAATAAGACCCTGTCATGGCACCACTAACAGGGCCTCTGCAGCTGCTTGTAGGGCTGAAGATGGTTGATAGTGGGAGAGACACTCTTTTACATACATATAAATTACACTGGTCAACAACAAATTTGTTGTCTGCATTTTTTCAGCTGATTTAGGATGAATCTGATGCGCTGAATCAAAAAATCACATTGGTTTTGCTCAATCAGGTCAAGTTTTTGAGCTATGGCCACATGTCTTTTTTTACGTTTTTTTCCACATGTACACTTGTGTGGAGCATTTTAGAAGAAGTTGGTGGGGGTAAAATGCCTTGTCAAATAATTGTTTTGATTGGAAATGATTATTTTAATGACAAGAAATATTCAGGTCCGATAGTTCTGGGTGATTATGTCGAAAAGGGATCAGTTTGAAGTCATAAAACCTCGAAATCTTCCATAAATTGGTCCAGCAAAGCATAAAGTTGGGGGATCAAAACTAAGTTAATGGGGCAGCCGCCCCACGAAGTATCCTGATCTTCAATCAGCACGTCGTCCTGTAGCTCATTGTGATGAAATTCCAGTGCCTATCTTCGGAGAACTTGCTGATATTAGTGACGAAGATGCCTCCAGTGTTGAAGGACATGAAGAAGAAGTGGTTCTTGAAGATGATGCTCCACATCCATTTTCCCAAAAGAAGTTGAATGATCTAGTTCGCGACCTCAGCTTGTCAAAGGACTCTGCCGAACTGTTGGCATCCAGATTGAAGGAAAAAAATCTCCTCTCTGACAGTGCTCGCATCAGCTTCTTGCGCAACAGGTATCAAGAGTACCTCCGTTTTTTCTCGGAAGAGAAGGACTTGGTGTACTGTGCAGATATTGCGCAGCTTCTGCTCAAGCTTGGAGTGCCACAGTACGAACCCAAAGATTGGAGACTGTTGGTTGACAGCAGCAAGTGGTCACTGAAATGTGTTCTGCTACACAACGGCAACCAGTTTGCCTCTATACCCCTGGCTCACTGGAGTACACTGAAGGAGAACTATGAAGCGGTGAAGTATGTGCTGGAGAAAATTGGTTAAGTGGTTTATTTCTGTTGACCTGAAGATGGTGAACTTTTTGTTGGGACAACAGTCTGGCTTCACCAAGTACCCATGTTTTCTGTGCATGTGGGATAGTAGGGACCGTGCTCAGCATTACACGAAGAAGGACTGGCCTGTGCGGGAGGAATTGGTGCCTTGCAAAGAAAGGAACGTCATCAACGACCCTCTGGTGGACAGAGACAGAATACTCTTCCTACCGCTGCACATCAAGCTCGGCTTTATCAAGCAGTTCACCAAGGCTCTGGACAAGGATAGTGACTGCTTCATTTACTTGTGCCAGGCTTTTCCAGGATTGACCATGGAGAAGTTGAAAGCTGTCATCTTTGACGTTCCTCAGATCCGTCAGCTCATCAGAGATCCAGAGTTCGGAAACTCTATGAACGAAGTGGAACTGGAAGCGTGGAAGGCATTTGTTCTGGTAGTGAAGAAGTTTCTTGGCAACAATAAGGCCAGAAACTACGCAGAACTTGTCAACAACATGCTGACTGCTTTCAGAAACCTGGGCTGCAACATGAGCGTCAAGATGCACTACCTATTTTCACATATGGACCGGTTTCCTGAGAACCTGGGTTCAACGAGTGACGAGCAGGGGGAGAGATTCCATCAGGACATGAAAGAGATGGAGACCAGGTATCAGGGTCGCTGGGACGCAGTCATGATGACTGACTACTGTTGGACTCTGAAGAGAGACCTCCGTGCTGCTGAGCATTCCAGGAGTTCCAAGAAACAGAAGTTCAAGCCCTGAAGTTTGAAAAATGGTGAAGCAACATGCAATTTACGTGTACTTACCTTTATCAATGCCCACCATTCAGTTTACAGAAAACCTGACCTGATGGAGAGAAACGGATGCCATTTCCTGATTCAGCAGTGCAAAAATACCCTAAATCAGTTGTAGAAATCTAGACAACATTCAAAAAGTAAAAAATTGATGCCCAGTGTTATTTTTGTTAGCCTATCAGAGCAATGAGGAACATTTTTAAATATTGGAGTATTAACTTTCTTAATAAAATTTTGCTTTGTATCATTAAATTTCCCTCTTTTGTAACTGGCATAAATCCTCTCAAAGCTGCTATGTAAAATAATGTTAGCAATTACCAATTTTCAGCCAGTCTTCATTTCTAAGGAAGGCTACTTTTAGTCACATAAACTGAGGAATCTTTACATACAAGATTGGAATTCTCTAATACAAGGATACTTGAAATCTACTCAGTAAACTGATGCAATTTTGGCACTTGTGTTCATTGTCAGGTATTGTGTATGTGCATCCTAATCTTTTGCAAGGTATAGCCTAATTTTTTCTCTCCTGGTGGTGCTTTTTGTTAAACCGCCACTTTAATAAACTTTGGCATACATCAAAGGTTTCAGTCAAAATCCATCACAAAACATGAGCAGCCTGAGCATTAACATGGCTCCATTTACACATTCCTGGTTAGCCGTAGTTTGGCTTACTGTGTCAATGTAAAGAGTGTATTCCTCACCACCATACTTTGCTGTCACAGCATTAATCAACTAACTAGTGTTCTATTTAATACTATTCCTGTACTTAAACAGGCAGCTTTATACATTTAAAAAAAAAATCAAGATTCAGCCTTACTGCTTAGAATTTGTAGGTGCCAATTCATTATATTGTATTAGTCATGCCGTCACCCTCATTTGCTTCTCTGGGTATTTTTAGGTACAGTACAGCAGCCCTTGTGTTTCTTTCTAAGTCTTTTAAAATCTGGTTCTTGTAGTATTCCCTGATGCTATTGTCTTCCCACAGTCTGTGGCTTAGACAGCAAACTGTGCAGTGTCTTTGCTTCCTCTGGAATGAAGGGCAAATAGGTTTCCCCTTTCTGCTATGTTAGAACTGTGCCAAAACATTTTTTCTAGCTTTCTCTGCCATGTCCTTAAGAGATAATGGGCTCAAATAATTTAATTGTTTCTATTAGAAGGCTGCTGAGGCTCTCTGCAGACAATTGAGGGCCCCTTCTGTCATTACCATTGCACTGTAAGGAGGAATCATGTGACAGTTACTCCCATGCCACAATGTAATGTCTGAATCCTCAAACTGTACTTGATGAACTATCACCATGGCTACTTCCCATGCTGCTCCCAGATGTGGGGGGCAACACTGGTGTGGGAAGAAGCTGTGGAGCTGACATTTCTCATGTGGTGCTGATGGTGGCGTTTTGTAACTAATACAGTGCTTGAAGAAGTGAAAGCTCCCATGCAGAGAACTTAATGTCAGAAGGGGGCCTTATTATAGGCTAAACTTAAAATTTAATGCAACAGCTAACCGGATAAATACTGCACCCTGTTGGCAGTTGCTTCTTTGAAATGAGGAATTGCTATATTTATCAATATAAAAGAACCTCCAGGACTTCCACTTAAGTACAAGAACAGTCAACGAATGCACAGCCTTTTGTACGAAAAGATCTTGAAAGGAAAGTTCAGCTGTGATCTTGCTAATGTACTGAATACAAAATGCCTATCTGCCTGAGAGAGCCATACTGAGACTTTTGAGACTGAAGCCTTATCAGTGAAAAAGGACATATTCCTCTTTTGAAGCAGTGTTCTAAAAATAAAACTAACTTGCTACTTCATTTGATGTTTGCAGAAGGTGACGAGAGAGAGTGAAGCATTTGCTATTCCATCAGCATTCATATATAGATTTATTAAATTTGAGAAGAACCAGATGGTAAATAATGTAAATTGTTGACACTAGCTCAGATATACATGTTTGTATCATTAACAAAAATGAAGTAGTCAAGTAATGCTACTCTGTCATATTTTTAACTTTTGAACTCAGTGACCTTTGCAAACAACCCAAGTATCCTTCTAAAATTGTCAACAAAAAGTTTTAAAAGCCTGATATGTCAAGCTAGTGTGTACAGTATTAACCAGATACTGTTCTGAAATTAGAAGCAACATATTTGATTAATGTGTTGGAGAATATTTCTCAGCCAAACCAAATCCAAGCTTCCTTCCTTCCTTTCCTATTTGGTAGTTCTAGCTTGTGGATCATTTTGCAGGAGCCTTTGTGGTTTGAACAAATGACATGCTTATGTGCATAAAAAATAGAATCATAGGTCTTTCCCACTTGCACTTTGCGAACCCTGACCATCTGTAAGTCAGGCTTTGTTTAAATAAACTTGTGGCAAAGATCAAGAGCCTGCTAGAAACCCTGGTACCATCCTGCTTATGTTTGGGCCAATATGTAACTCTGTGGGATAGCTCAGTCAATAGAGCATGAGACTCTTAATTTCAGGGTTGTGGGTTCAAGCCCCATGTTGAGCCAAAGATTCCTGCATTGCAGGGGGTTGGAGTTGATGACCCTCGTGGTCCCTTCCAACTCTACAATTCTATGATTCTATGTACACTGTGGAGTAGCATCTTTCGTACTCCCATGTCATGTAGCTCTTGTTAAGGAAAAATGCAAAAACTATTTGGGAGCATGGGATAGTTTAGGGAAAAGTATGCCATTGTAAGAAAACTAGATTGGGGAGAGGTATTGGCAGAGAAATATAAACCTACTTTAACAGAGTGATGTGAAAATCAGCCAGTGGAGTATAGTAACAATGCTAACTGCTGTAACATAAGCATCTGCCCTAAATATGTTTTCTCACACTGCTCACATGTGGAGAGGGAGAGGCAAAGCTTTGATATTGTCTAGGATTTGGCAAGATGTGACTTTCACTTTTCCAGCACATGCCCTTTCTTGCAAGCCAAAATGGAGTAGTGCTGAACTCTTTGTACTCTGTTTCTAGAGCTTTCATGGTACTTTCATTTCAGTACCAAGGTTCCATTCGTTTGGATCTGTCAGGAAGATAAAGGACATTGTGTTACAATAATGAAGGAACCACTTAGATCTGGAACAGAGTATTTCACAAAACGCAGCACGTAGGAAAAAATATCAAAGGACACTAACATTGTATCTGTTTACAATTTGGTATATAAAAAAAAATTCATAACGTTAGCAATTCTGAATATCTTTATAGATATCTTTACAGCTTTCTAGCTGCATGAAAGTGATGAGAAATGAAACTATGATAAAAGTCAGGAATTCTGAATGCTTGTAGAGCTGATGGAATCTTTATATCCAAATCTGAGTCTGTATTCAGAGGTTGCACTCACTAAATTTGATTTAATTTCTGTTAATATTTTTTCTCTTGCAGATGGTTCTATGAAGTACTGGGGTATTCCAAGGCATCAAAATCCAACATCATCAATGGACTACTAATGACAATCACATTTTTCCTGGGGAGGATCATAGTCATCCCAATTTATTATGCCAAGGTTGCTGCTGAGGTAGGAACAGAAGCTTTCGACAGATTAGGACTTGCAGCTCAAAGCGCCTGGTTTATCTCCAGCATTATCTTGGACATCATGAACTTAAAGTGGATGGTCAGAATCACAAAGGGATGTTACAAAGTTATTTGCCTTATTGGACATGGAGAAGCCAAAGCTAATAAGAATGGCAAATATAACTAGAAGATTTTTAATGCAACAACCATCTATAACGGGAACTTTGGGTTCTTTGAAAGAACAATGCACACTTTTGCCATAAAAAAACTCCTGTTAAGGGAAAAAAAGGTATTACCTCTGTTCAATGTAGCCTTCCTCTTGGCGCACTGCCTGGGCACCCAGGGCCACTTCATTTGAAGACTTGTATTACATGGAATGGGAAACAGTAACATGCTGCATATACAACCTTGGTAGTGTGTTCTAAGCACTTAATAGACAAACGAACCTGTAAAGGAACAAACTTTTCTAGCAGTACGTTCCTATGAATTCTCACTCAGGTTTCTTAGACTAATGTGTTTTTAATGCCTGTGAATGTCAGGATCTTTGGTTTACATTCTGCTAATATGGCAACTTTCCTGGCATGTTTCTCTGCTTTCTTAATGTATGGTGTTCATAACTGAGGTTTCATCTTTTGACAACTTTTTTACATTTTTGCGAGAATTTTGCTTTGAATCTATAATCTTTTACTACGTTTTCTGCTGCCTTGTATGCATGCACATGATCTTTTCTAATTTATAGAACAGTTTTACATAAACACATACCATAGAGTTTAGGGGTTCTTTTTCTTTTAAATCAATTACTTGTATTGATTCTTTCTGTACATAAAGGAAATCTGCAGGCCCCCACCCCCCAGGTTTTTGTTTTTTTAAAATATATGTGAATTCTAGTACATGCTTGCATGGTAAACAGTATGGACATTAGCAAATTCTTGCGCCAGTGTTCCTTCTCTATCATGGCTGTTGGAACCTATCTATGTTTTTAGTGTAGTGTCATATAACAAAAGGATTTTTGTGGGGTGTGAACTACAGCACTGAAGCAGGAAAAAACTAACGAGTCTAGAACATGTGAATCTGTCACAAGAACTACTGTGCTTGTTAAGTTTAAATTGTAGCTAATGCATTCATTTTCACTGACATTCTTATCACTCTCTTTTTTCTTTAAAGCAAGTTAAAAAAACATTGCTTTACTAAGTTGGAAAACCCTATTTAAAAATATATATTCAGTAAATGCATTTTATTATTTTCAACTTCGGAGCAGTTCTACAAAACTGATAGGTTGATAGTTTCTCTCTAATGATAGAAACTTCTTTCTTCAAGTGGCTTAGCTCTCAACATAATTGCAAGAGCATGTTGCTGATGAATACTATGTAAAAAGGAAACACAAGAACAGATAATGGTAATCTATTTGTTTGCATTAATTTTACAAATGTTCTCTGCTATAGTGGCCTCCACTTTTATGGTGTATTATATTCTTGTGTTGATCAACTAGTCAGTTGACAGGTCTTTGTCTGATTGTTATGAATACCATGTGTCATAATTTGCTAATAAGGTTGTGTTCATTTTCATGTTTGTGATGCAAATATGCAGGAGTATTGTAGAGAACAAGCTGTTTTCCTGTCCCTTTGTTTGTCCCTTTCATGGTCCCTAAAGTGTTAGTTCTTCCAATATTTATTTGTTAACAAAGCCTGGTGCAAAAGGTTATTTGTCTTACATAACAAATAATAGCCTGTGGTTACTAGTTAGTATAGGTTTTTAAAAGTGAGTTATTACAACATGCAAATCCCCCTTTTCTTAGAGTGCTTCTAACTCCTTATAGCTTGCTAAATGTTGTTGGATTCATAAGATTATGACTGGTCTCAAAGGTCTTTTAAATTGCATTTTAAGTGTCATGACAATCAAGACAGTTTGGATCTGTTCTTCATATTAGTGTTATAATATTTTGTATATTTAATATAAACACAGAGGCCCTGTTCAGATACTCATGTTCATCCCTTGATAACTGTAACTTAAGTGTTGACTTGCATTTGTGAAAGATCATTGTAGACACCGTGAATAAGAGGGATAGAAATTTCCTGTCACCTCAAATGTAATGTTTGTCCATGGTGGCACTTTATACATTCAGCCTAGGCTCCAAATTATGAGAGATCAAGTGATATCTGTGCATGTGTCATTCTCTTTCCTGGAGGCTTTTTTGAGTGTCTGGATAAGAAGCCTAGAAATTCAAATCATAAATATATTCAATTTTTCCTGGTAGAAACAGAAAGTTGCTAACAAAACATATTTTTATAGTTTAGACTCATCTTTTATGAAAAGACAGCTGTTGGGTGCAAGCAGTAACAATATTGGGTGCTGTTTAATCCTTCTAATTTGATTTGCCTCTTTTGATTGTAAACTGCCTTCTTTTAACACATTTGTTAACCATTACTTAGCTACTTTGGGTTATCCCTGAAACAAAATTGAACACATTTTAACTTTCTAAATTAAAAACTTTTGAAATAGCAATCCAATATTATGTGTTAGAAGAAATCATCCACTTATGCAGAATAATGGAAGTAGCTTTGAAAGCTCTTCTTGCTTGTAGACAAACTTATCCTCAGATTGCTGGTTCAGTGAAGTGTTACCCACTAAGCTTTTCAAGGAACTACACATACTGTTCTTACTCATTTCAAATGTAGCTATTAAGCAGGACCCAGCAACTTCTTAAGCCAGGTTAGTATGCTTTCCATCCCCCACCCAGCAGCCATAGCAGAGTGGTATCTCCACAGTGCTACAGTCACCTGGAAATAGTGAAGGTGCTCGTCTTCATGTTCTTATCCCACATTTCTCTGGGATTGCGAAAATAACCCAGTTACAAATTGAAGCACAGTTGCTTATAGGGAAGTAGCAGGATCCTACTGAACTGCAAAGATCCATGTCCTTGAACTTGGCAGCTGGCTGACCACTGTCCCTTAACCAGACTCAGGATTTTTAAATATATCTATTCTTGCCCAATGAGTAGGCCAGCCCTAATTTGCTGTTGATTTTTCTGGGTTATAGATACAGGTAGGTAGCCGTGTTGGTCTGCCGTAGTCGAAACAAAACTAAAAAAAATCCTTCCAGTAGCACCTTAGAGACCAACTAAGTTTGTTATTGGTATGAGCTTTCGTGTGCATGCACACTTCTTCAGATTTTTCTGGGGGTAGAGGAAGGAACTTCAGTAGTTGCCCAAACAGTGTCATGTAGCAGATTGTGCTTGCAGAAGACCACTATTTATATATGTTGCAAATCACTTCAAAGAACACTTGCTTTGGGCTGGAAAAGTACCCTTCAAAATATTTTATCAGTATTGTTTGCAATTACTCTGTAATAGTGAATCACAATTGTGCTTATGCATAGTTTCTTTTCCATTAAAGTTGCAATCCTGTATTTACATATACAGTAGGTTCCACTGAACTAAGTGGCCCTTGCTTCTAAGTAGACATACATAGAATTGCACTTTAATATATTTTGGCTGTGTTGTGCTTTACATATTTTGGAATTTAAAATAACTTAATTTTTCTGGGCAGATGTGGTATTGTGGTATCTTATCAGAAAGTACAAGATGCATAATTGGAGAGTCCTCTTAATTTCACTACTTATTTATTACAGTTATACATAAATCTTTTAAGCTGCTTTTTGATCCAGATATGCAATCATTGTGTAGTCTTATTTCTTTGTTTGGATTTAAGTTTCCTTATACAGTATATGCTATAGCATGAAGGAGTTGGAAAACTGAGGCATTGAGCAGCTTCTGTCATTATCCATTATTGTATATAGATCACTCTATAATGCCATCTTCCTTTCCTAATGCTAAAATATGTATCTTGGATCAAATGGGTTGGATCCAGAATAAATCGGTTGCTACTGATTTAACTGAGACTGAAGTTTAACTCACTTAACCTGGATTCAACTCGATTGTGTTTTACAACACTGTCATGTAGAGCTGGGAAACTTTTACACTCTCAGAAAAGGAGTGGGGGGGAGTGGGGGAGTAATACCGTAGATCAGGGCCAAATAATGATTATTGAGTTGTATTTGTCCTTCAACATTATTTATTTTTCTCCAACATTATATGATAATTCTTATGGAGAAAGTTGGTTTTCCTGACTGCACATATATTTGATGTCTGCAAAAGAGAAAGATGGCATGAGGACATAAGAGGATGGTGAAGCCAGGTTCAGTGGAAGCAAGTGCTTCCTTTATTACTTTTCCATCTACTCTAAGCCTGGTGGCTTGCATCTATGTACTTAGGACATTTCTTTATCCTCTGAGATAACAGCCAGGAATATTCCAGCAACTCCGTATGTGTTGCTTGATGGATGGTGAGAGTGGGGGTACGGCTTTCCAAACTTAGAAAGCTGACTTTCCCTGCTGTGGGTAAAGGTAAAAAATACCCTATTGCCTCTTTTAAAATATGCTCGCATTTATAAATCACATTTTAAAGTCTAGCAAGTAACTTACTCAAACATTGATGTGGCCTAATGTGTTGTAACTTAAAGGTTGTTGGTTTTTTAAGTCATTATTTCCTCATTTAAAATATGGCTTAGAAGTTAAACCCAATTTCTTTAAGGTTAACATCTCCATTTATCTTGGGAGACATATGAGTAGAAAAGGGCATCTATACACCCTATAGCTGCTCTGAGAGAAGAATTACTAGCAGGAAGCCAAGATCACAGCACCCTCTTATGTGAGGGTCCTCCTATTAAATAAGCTTTGGATTCAAGCCCTTTTTATCTACTACAGATTCCTTTGAGCTTTACTATTAATGCATTCTGATACTGTCCCCCAAAATATTTGGAGAAATAATACTGTGAGAGTTAATGCACCGTGTAATGAAAATAGTAGTTCAGTATGCAGAAATAATGAAAGGTAATGTTACAGAAGCAGGGGAAGATTTTTTTGCTACACAGCAGAAACTGTTAATCAAGGCCAGTTGATTAAACATCCGAAGAACATGTGTGGGGTAGGGGCTTTGCATTTGTTTCTGGGACTGGGGACCCCATGCCACATTGCTGCTTTTAAAACTCAGATGAGTTTTTAAAAAGTTATTTGTGAACATTTTGCTTGCCATTTTGAAAAAAGAAAAATGAAACTTCATACATGTGTGCAAATCCTAAAGTAAATTGTTTGGATCTTGGTGAATTAGGCTGCAATCCTATACTCACTTACTTTGGGATAAGTTCCATTGAAAACAATGGGACTTGCCTTTGAGCAGGCATGTATAGGGTTGTGCTGCTAACTGCTTTGAAAATCCTTTGAAATGCTTACTTAAAATATGCCCTGCTTGAACAATTTTAAACCCCAAGATGGAGTAATAAATATATTCTCTCATACCTGGTTGAAGGTGAGTTTTGTTATTTTGTACTATAATTAAAATCATGTATGCTAGCAGCACCATCTTCTTTAACCCTGCAAGGCAAATGAGCCTGATGGGAAAACAGAGATCATTTTATATTCATACTACTAATCCAGTAATAGCCTACAAATCATGCCTGGGGTAACACTGGCATTATGAAGTAGACCCTTATGCTAGTGAATTCCAAAATACAGAAAGTGAGAATATATGTAATGTATACCTATGCTTTTGACTGTCTAATATTGTGGTTCCCCCCTTTTATTAGACATATCTCTGAGTAATCAAACTGTGGGTCAAATTAGGCATAATATGAAAGCTCCGTGACTTTAATTCCTGACATTTTCTTTTTTAAAAAAAGGCAGAAGCAGAAACACTGATCTGGATTGAGCAAGGCAGGGGAGTTAACCTGTTTTGCCTGTCCAAATTTCTGCTGAATATGATCTCACACATGCCCCACAACTGTTTGCCCCAGTATATGGAAAAAACCACATGGGGTGATGTTTCTGAAAGTTCTTTATTGTTAAGTTGCAGCAAATATGTTCAGAGCCAGTGATTTCCAGCAGGGAAATACCATGAGGGCAGGTTATAACACCAGCACCAGCACCACTGTCTATTTTGGATCACCCCCCCCCCCCGATTTTTTTTAAGAAACAGGTTTTTGAAGTTCTAGCCATAGAACTCCAGCATCTCACCTAGTTTGACGCTCTTCCTGACAAGAACATGTTTGTGGGATTGTGTCTGTCAGTTATGAAATCATAAGAGTTGTATCAAATTGTGTCTTGGAACAGTCTTTGATCCAGCAAAGTTTCTTTGAGAACAAAAAGTGGTGGAGGAGAGGTGATTTTTGCAAATGACATTCTCCTGCGGCTCAGCTTTAGGGACTGCAGCAGGGAACTCCAAGAGGAAATGGGAAAATTGCCCCACCCCTTTTCTGATCCTGGAAGCATCGTCTGGATCAAAGAGCCTTCTTGCAGCAGAGGGACACAATCTGATACAATCTGTAAATATTTACTACAAACTGAAGCAGATGTATAGTTAATGTAGTGTGTCCTGCAGAATATATTTTTTAAAAAGCAGTTGCTACTGGTGCCCAAATTCTGAAGGAAATTCTGTTCAGAAATCTGGTTCAAATAAATAGGTCACATTATTTTTAAGTTCACTTAAATGCTTTTTAAAAATACAAGAACCAAATTTCTGTATTAGTTTTCACAGATTTTTTTTCCAATTACACTACTGAAATAAGTATAATGAGATGCATTGCTGAGTTGTAAATCCATGCTGGAAAAGGGGTGCAATAGAATCTATGATATGGGGCCTTATTAAATCATAGCACAATGTTTGATAAAGGCAGCACTGAAAAGTCCCTTACAGGGATGGAATAAAGATGATGGGCTATGAATCCTATTGCACTACATTGAAAGCCTGCAATATTCTTGATTTGATAGCCCCATAATGATAATGGCACAAAAGAGTGAGATAGCACTATTGACTTTATAGGGTGGTCAAACAATTTGTGAACTTTAACATTTGCTTGAATATTTTTAAATGTTGCTTGTGATAGGCGTATGAGTTTGCTCTTCAGTGGTATTTGAAAGCCTTGCTGTTTGTGTAAATTTGTGTAGGATGCTCATGTTTGAGGTATATGCAATAATGTCTAAGCAATAAGTTGCATGTGTATTCAAGGCACTGGTAAATAAGAATAAAGGAAGAGAATGCAGTATTTCTTGGAATTTCTTCATTCAAATTGTGTGTACTATGTTAACTAAAACGGCCTACTCCTGTTATGACGAACAGGAATGACTTGGCACTCATTGCCAGCTTCTGAATATAGCTACTTTATAAAAAGGCTTATTTCCTGTGGGAAAGGAGTAGCCAGAATTTTCTTCTGCGAACAATTTTTAAAATTATTGTATATACAAGCCTAACACACTGTGAGGTAGAATGAGATGGCTGCCTCGTGTGGCAGAAATAAGACACTATAAAAAAGTAATAGCGATCAGCTAAGTAGATTTTTTATAGTGAAGTGTGAAAAGTTATCTTCTGTATTGTTATATGCTCTTACAACCAAATATACGGTAATACATTTGGTTACATAAACATGATCATTGTGGACCCACAACATCAATGCCCCTCCAACAAATCTGGAACAGGAATCTTGTAGTGCTGCTTGGAACATGGGGGTGGGGGGTGAGGGGTGAGGAAAGGGTGAAATGGGTCATTTTCTGTATATTTCTCCTGAAATGTTTTTCTGTTGTGCTATAGCACTAAAGTGGTCGGGTTTGCTGTATAGTGGTAATGAGAAGATTTCTGAAAAGTGAAAATGATTTCCGTTCCCATTCCTTTCCTGTGAAACCTCACTATACCGTGTGAGACCTTTTTCCTTATAGCAGTGATTAAGTGTGTCATCAGATATCCTTTCTTCTTGCTGATTTTGTGAAAAATGAGAGGTCTGGGATGTGTGTCCAAAGGCTCTGGAAAGAAGATCTTTAATATCAAACAAGTTGTTTTGGGGTTTGTTTGTTTTTTAATGTGATGTTATGCCCATAGTGTGCACAACCTCAGAATTGCACATGTATGGTACTTTTTTGTCTTAATAAGTCTGCCAATTTGATTTTGTGTATTTGCCATTTTGAGTTGAAAGTCAGAATACAGAAAGTCAGAATATATATAAAATTGTATGTGAAGCATTTTTATCCTTTTCAGGATAGTTTCCATTGCATCTAACAATAAAGAATATAACAGCAACAATAAATTAAAATCCATTCACGGAACTAAAATAATTTACAACAAAACAGCAACACTGAAAGCAGAGAACTTTAGTAAGGGCATTGAAGTTATAAGCAGAAATCCAGGTTAAAACTTCATTCATTAAAAGTGCTTGCAAAAAACGAAGCAGAGTCATCCAGGTGTCCTTTAGGAACTAATTATACAACTAAGAAAGTTGTATCTGTTGACTTAGAAGCCAGGACACCTTGTGCAGGCCTGACCTAAGTGGTTGTTCCCTCAGTGTGCAGTGTTCATAATTTTTATATCATTTCTGGTTGTTGTGCCACTCCATTATTCTACATCTGTAGATTTCAAATGTTTGCAGAACCTTCTTCCACATTTACTTATTTGTTGATGAATTGTTGTGTGACACACAACCCCTGTGCCTCTTGCAATCAGTTCCTGGGACTGTTTGAGCCACATACATTGTTCATGTGGGATGCTAGTCAAGCCTGTTGAGCAGTGTTTCCCAACCTTTTTTGGGCAAAGGCACACTTGTTTCATGAAAAAAATCTCGAGGCACACCACCATTACAGCCCCGTGACGTCAGCGCGCAGCGTCACGCCGGGGGGGACATGAATTGCTAGCAAATTACATAATCACCTCCTTGAGGGCTGGCTCATCTTCTCCGAAGGCAGAACCCCATTAATTAACAGCACAGACTCACACCATAGCCAAGACGAGGGGGGAAAACCTCAGTCATGCACAGTCATGCACATGTGGGGGCTAAATGAGGACGAAGACCGGGCAGAGAGCAGGGTTCAAATCACCCCACCCGGCCAGGACAATCCCTGGGTGCTCCCTTGGGCCACTCGCCTGACCCACCTCGCAGGGCTGTTGTTGCGAGGATAACACGGGGAGAACTACGTGCGCCCCCGGGAGCTCCTTGGAGGAGAAAGCGGGCGATGAATGCAATGCACGAAATATATGAGAGGCGACCAGGTTTTGCAGGTGAGGGGCCCCCGCCAGCCTCCACTTCCAACACCCGGCGCAACGACGCCGAAGTTTCCCTCCGGGCTCGGCTCGGGGAGCAGCGCTGCTCCCCCCCGGCTCCCCTTCGCCCTCCCGGCTCTCTCTGCCGCCCACTGGGGACCCCCCTCACCTGCCAAGTCCGGAGCGCCAGTGGAAGTTGCATGCATGCATGCAGGGCGCCGCGTTGCCATTGCATTGCACTGCACTCCATGCAACGCCTGCACGCATGCATTGCCTTGCACGCCTGCCAAGGGGTCTCCCCGCGGTCCGATGCGTCCCCTCCGGCGCGGATGCAGCATTGCAAAAATAACCCCCCCGACGCAGCCCTACCTGGGGGGCAGCCTCCGCCTCCGCCGCTCCGCCTCCGCGGGGATCCCCGGGCTCCATCCTGCCGCCCGATCTCCGCGGGGGCGCAGGCAGGCTGCGCGGGGTCTGCACGGAAGAGCCCCTGCCCGCCCGGCCGCCGCCGCACTCATTCCATGGCCGGGAGAAGAGCGCTTCAAACAAAACACCCGGCCCGCCAGGCCACGCTGGGAAACGTAGTTCGCGCACCCCGCGCGGGCGCGGAGCCCAAGGGAGAGGGGACTACAGATCCCGGCAGCCCCCGCACCGGGGACGGAGGGGGAGAGGCCGGGTGCAGGGATGGAGGGACGGGTGGGCGAGCGAGCGAGTGGCAGCCGCCAAGCCTTGGCCGAGAGCCAGGAAGGGCCTCCCCGGAGGAGGAGGAGGAGGGAGGCGCAGAGCGGGAGGGAGGGAGGGAACCCCAGGGGTCATCTAGTGACGGCGCCCCAATCGAAAATTTGACTTTTTTTAAAAAAAAAATCTTTCGAATTTTTTAATTTTTCCTGCGGCACACCAGGCAACATCTCGCGGCACACTAGTGTGCCGCGGAACAGTGGTTGGGAAACACTGCTGTTGAGTATCATTAACATACCTTGCATGAACTGAGGATGTAATTCAGTAGGCAGAGCCATTATTCCCTCTGCAGCTGCTTCTACTTGCAAAGTTAGTAGCGGTAGGCAATCTTGTCATTTTGTCTACTCATTTGAACAGTCTTAATAGCAGCACTATAGTTCCATGTGGACATAATAAAGCAATACAATAATATGACTGTGTAACTACTGGCATTTGTTTTTCTATGAGCCACTTAGTTCATTCTTTTTCTGTTCTCACTTGCTATTCTAGAATTTAGATCTGTATAGCAGCATTGAATAAACAGATAATTCTTTTTCATAGTCTCCAATTGTAGAAACATTAGGAGAAATGGATAAACGATTTCTACAGATGTTTAAAGCTACTGGACTATAAAGCTTAATTGTTTTGTGAATCCGAAAACTTAACGTGCCAAAGCAATAAGAGATGTGATACAATTAAATATTGCTTTACTGTAGAAAGCAACATTGTAAGTGCTTTTGTAAACAATATTATTGATTATACATATACAGACTAATTCTGTGTGCTTAATGAAATTCACTGCAGTCTACACAAGCTAATGACAGTTTTATTACCTGCCATAGTATTAAACTTGCTGCTGCTGCTGCAAACTAACAGAGCACTATTTTACAATGAATAAAGGACACACACACAATAATAAATAAAATGCTAGTAACATTCTGAATTAAGTAGCTGAATTTTTCAGGGTTGTCAGATAGTTACATTTTTTAATAGTTGGAAAAATAATGTGTTGGGTACCCTATCTGTTCACCAATTCATTCAGTGCCACTTGTAAAGCTAAGTTCCGATTAAAGGCCTGAGGTGGTGTTTTTTTCTTTACCTGCCAGAATGGTGGTTCTTCCAAAACGGATCATGGTTTTAATTGATCTGTCCACAGCACCGGTGCTGAACCGCTAGTGAAATATTTGACAGCAATATGTATTTTTGTCCGTTCAGTTTTGCTTTCCTTTAAAAAAAAAGAAGTTAATTTGGTGCAAGGTTTTGCATACTTTAGGACAGGCTTCCTCAACCTCTGCCCTCCTGATGTTTTTGGCCTACAACTCCCATGATCCCTAGCTAGCAGGACCAGTAGTAAGGGATGATGGGAATTGTAGTCTCAAAACATCTGGAGGGTGGAGGTTGAGGAAGCCTGCTTTAGAATTTCACAGCCTTTCCATTACTGGTGGAAAAACCTCATAGGTGGGCAACCTGTGAGCACCTGCAAACGACCTGTTGTTGCAAGGGGGATCTGTTCTTCCTGCCTTCCGCTGGGCAGGGAGGGAGAAAGGGAGTGGCAACAGAAAGAGGGCAAAAGGAAGGAAGGAGGTTTTGGAGGGAGAAGGGTGACCTCACCTACTCTCTGTTCTGTCCTTAGCCATCACGGGACCGGAATGCTGTGGTCGAACAGGCCCTGGCCGCTTCAGCAGCAACAGGTGTCACACTGGAACAAATAAAATAGCCACTCTTTTAGGTTTTGCATTTCTTAGGATTCAGCAGAGCTAAAGCGCAATTTGTTCCACCAGGGATGCGCTGCTGTTTAGATTTCAGCCACGTCTTGGGAAATCTGAATAAAAGGCGGGGGGGTCGCATGTGGGGATCCAATAAATCCAAGATGTGTGTGCTTGTGATCCAGTATAAATAGGGGACGGCGTGGTTATCTATCCACAGTCAGCTTCTACTAGTAAATGAAGAGGACCCGATGGATTAAATGACTGACACGATAAAGCACCCTTTGCCCCATTGGTCACCACCAAGCCTTAATTTCCTCACGTGAAAAGGGACAATAATCGAGCTTACTCGCCTTGAACCCTCTTTGACATGGGAAGCTAAGCGCCATTGGCTAAGCTGTGAGGTTTATAGTTACTCCATGGAGAAGGAAAGGCACTCTTAGCATGCTCTGTGCTATTATTTACACTTTCCCCCCTTTCAAAACGAAGCCTGAAGGCGGGAAGAGAAACTTCTCCTCACGCCCGGAGCTCGCGACGGGAGAGAAGCGACCTCTGCGGTTACCGTGGAAACGAAGAACCTAACGTCTCTCGCATTCCCCCCACCCTCGCGCCCTCACCTTTTTGAATTCGCGGAGCGCTGCGTTCCAGGCCCCGCCCCCTTCCTCACCTCCCGCACGCGCGCACAAACCATTCTCCCCACTCGCTGCTTAGTTCAGTCCCGTTGGCCCTTTGAGCTCCGCCCTGATCTCGCAGCGTCGGCTCTCGCGAGAAGTGGGCCGCATCTCGTGACTGGGGCCCCCGAGGAGGTCGAGGAAACAGGTAAGCGGCAGTTGTCCTCCCCCCGCCACCGGTGAAATTCGGGTGGGTGTGTAGTGGCGTGTCACGCGCCTTGCGTGACAGGCATCCGGGCTCCGCTGCGTGTTGTGGGCGGCGAGGCCTTCCCTCTGAGGGAGAAGCGCCCTTCAGGCTTTCCCCACTGAACGTATGAGCTGGTTTTGGTGACCAAGTAGACACACGCCCTCGACAAGTCCAGCTCCCCAGCTCATGGCCTCGGCCTGCTCACGCCGCCCTGATCTGCCCGTGTTGTTGTGTGAAGGCTCGTATGTGGCTGGTGATGTGTGTGCTGCCCCACCTCCCTGCGCATGCATTGCATTGGTCTTATAACCGTCAAGGACCCCTGCAAGGTGACCCTGGGCAGATCTTCCTAAAAGCCGGAAATCCAGGTTCTCGTTCTGCGCTTTCCCGCCTCCCATCTCCTTTCCTACTAAAATATAGTGGTACCTCGGGTTACATACGCTTCAGGTTACAGACTCCGCTAACCCAGAAATAGTACCTTGGGTTAAGAACTTTGCTTCAGGATGAGAACAGAAATCGTGCAGCGGTGGTGCAGTGGCAGCAGGAGGCCCCATTAGCTAAAGTGGTGCTTCAGGTTAAGAACAGTTTCAGGTTAAGAACAGAACGAATTAAGTACTTAACCTGAGGTACCACTGTACTAAAATTAGCTAAATCATTGATCCTTTGCCTGCCTTCACATGGCATCTCCAAATGCCGTCAGGCTGCCTCATCTTGGAAGCAGCAGGATAGAAAAAAGTCACAGAATCACACAATTGTAGAGTCGGAAGGGACCACGAGGGCCATCCAGTCCAACCCCCTGCAGTTCAGGGATCTTGTGCCCAACGTGGGGCTCGAACCCATGGCCCTGAGATTCAGAGTCTCATGCTCTACTGACTCTGGTATCCCAGGTATCCAGTAGTTGTATTCTGGTTTTGACCTTTTAAACTGCCATGTGCTGGACTGGATCAAGAACCTTGTTATTTTTTCAGCTCCCGTTCTCTGTTTAGAATGAGAAAAAGAAATCCCCTAAGAGTTGTCCTGTTTCTCCCCTCCTTTTTGAGGCCTTCAAGTCTGTGGGCTGGATAGCGCCCACAGGAGATGGAAGCTTGAAAGGCAGGGAGAACAATGGTAAGTGGAGCTAGAGCCAATGACAAGCGGAACCAACCAGTTCTAGTTTTGTTCCCATCCTCCTTGATAAGTTCAAGGGCAACACAGACTAAGGCGCAGGAAGCTGACAGTCACTGTCACCCATAAGACTGGCTGTAAGAAGGCAGGCAGGTGGGGGCAGGCTGAAGCTGGTGGAACAGTGCCCCTTTTGCCTTAATCGACCAGTCTCCACTGCTTCAATAACTATAGTTCATGTACTTCAGGTAGCTTCCTCTGTTTCTGTACGTTTGACGCACAGAAAATTCTCACCATCCAGGTGAATGGTGGCTGTGACTACCTGAAAGCGCTTGGACATGGACAGGCGTGCATGTTACCAAATTCCTTTCTGATGTGGAAAATCCAGTCTATGCAGTCACTGCATGAAATGCTCTGAGGGTGTCTTGCCATTGAATCCTTTGGCGAAGCCTGCCTCCGAGTAGGAATATTAGTAAGACTTGAAGTACCCCAGACATTTCCCTCCCTGTAAATTTCAAAGATACATGTGGAAAGTAGGTGGAAGTGCAGTTGATAGTTCCTGGTTTATATTTACAAGCATCCCCCGACTTACTCCGGGGTTATGTTCCAGCCCCCCATGTGCATAACTGAAATCACATAAAATGGGGAGCACCCCACTTTAATAGGGAGCATGTGGTGAGGAGGAGGAGAGAGAGACCCATGTGTGCTGCCAAGGCTGCTGCCCAGTGCACCTTCCCTTGTTCGGAGCTGCTGCCTGGAAGTCACTCAGGGTCTCTGTCTGTCCTATTCTGAGCCTTCTCTCACTTGGGGCCACTGTCCCGAGTCTTCCCTCTAGTACTTAATAACCCTCATGGCCATGCTTCATACCTGACCATAACTACTCACTTCCAATCTCTGAAATTATTATTCTTAGCAAGTCACCTTTCTGGTTTTATTTCTTCATTTTTCTGTATTAATATGCTTGACTTTGCATTTCAGATGCCCTGTCAAATCTGGTTTTAAGGACAAGGTTGTCATGGGTTCATCTGCATCTTCCCCATCAATTGCACTCCAAGCAAATGTATCAGAACAGCCTCAGGCTGTGCCTTCACAATGTCCAATGCACCAGAAGAACATGGAAGGTAATTGCTCACTCAACTAAACAAGCTAAGCATGTGAAAAATGATTCTAAAATCGCTTCAAAGAGGCTTATTTAACAATAAGAATAGGTTTCCACATTTTTGTTGGCCTGGTAAATATGAGAACTCCCAGCAGCCTTGCCGCTACAGAGGTGGGTGAAGGTTGCAAAGTTTCTATGTAGTTCTCCCCTTCTCCTACACAAAGGTTAGTAGAGTGAAGGGTGGTGATTGTTAAGCCTCTGAGGTGGCTGAAATGCCTCAGCTATACCAGGCCAAATCAGCAAGGCTCTGCCAGTCTTTTCAGCTTGAGTAAGAAAAGGTGGGGTGGACAAGGGTAGTGTCTTTGGAGTCAAGGTCTCTGGACCATGCTAGAATGTAGGACCAAACCAACAAGCTTGGAGCTGGAAAGGGAAGCAGTGGGGTATTTCTTCCCTCGTATGAGGTTTGTGACAAAGGGAAATGGGGTCCCAGCAATCACAACCATTTGGCTTGGCTTCCAAGGCCAGCCAGTATTTGTGGACCCAGAGCTAATATGGCTGGTTCTTTAAGCCCTAAATGTGTGGATGTTAAAGCAAGAGAGTTTTTTGCATTGGGATTTATTTTTCTCATTAAGAAGTTTCTGAATTCAGGCTAGACACTCTTATTATCCAACATTAGAATTCTTATTCGATCTTCTCATTATGATAACTTATTTATTTATAAGGTTGCCTTCCCACCTCTTCATCTTAAGTTTACAGCATTACAATATGCAATTATAAAACATGTAACACTGTTTCAGATGAAGAGAATGATATAAATTCAACAAAAGAGGCAGGTCCCGTAAAACAAAGGTCCTAATATCCAAAGTAAAGAGATGCCTCTTCAGCATGCCTTGAAAGCTGCATAATGAAGATGCTAGACACACTTTGTGGGGAGAGAGTTCCACAATTTAGGGGAGAAAGCTCTCTCTTGCCATTCCTCACAATTCTGAGGGTGAGGCAATTACCAAGAGAGCCCACTCCTAACACCCAAGAATAGTGATGGAAATGATCCTTCAGATATTTTGGGCCCAATCATTAGGACATTAAACATGTTGCCTGGCAACTAGTGCAGCTGTTGTAAAACAGAAGTTATATGAATTCTAAATGGAACCCTAGCTAGTAATCTAATGAGAAAAAACAATCTTCATGAATGACTTTTCCATTGCAGCTACAGAAGAGAAATACAGGACATTTATTTTCATAAATCAAAATGTGAACCGAGGTCCCAGTCCTAACTCTGGCTGGGCTTCAGCAGGGCTTAACAGAATAGTGAAACAGCCGAATAGGTCTGGGACCTAAATTGTGCTCGCTGAGCCCGTATTTTATACAGTCTGTATATGATGTTTGTTTGTTAATGTGTGGTGTGCTATGCCTAATAAAGGATTTTGAACTGAATTGAATTGAAACAGCCAACACAACCCTACCACTTGTGCTTGATAGGAAAAGGAGGTTGTTTTGGTATAACAGTGGCAGGGGATGTGCAGAAACGAGGGCTGGATCTTACAGCTTGTTGAACTGGCTTAGGAACTATTTTGATCCTTCTTCTTCTCTGGCGATCACTCATTGCCGAGTAAGATTGTCTTCCATGGGTTCCCTAGCTCTGGAACACCCTGTTACAGGACTTTACATTGGCTGCTGCCAGTGGCAACTTCCACCTATTCATGCTTTCAGTAGGTTGGGACCTCTGGCAGAAAAGCCTTCCTGCCAGTGAAGCCTGGCATAGCCAGGCAAAGCTGTGCAGAGAGACATGCTTGCTTTATTCACCTGTCCCCAAGCCTCAGGGTATATTGTGCTGCAATATAAATATTGACTTACAAAATACATTTCCAGTGATACTACATCAAACAGTATAAATAGAAGCATGAATAAAGTTCAAATTAAGGGCACAGTGAACTAGATCATTTGCCATTAAATTCATATTCTGCTGCACAAAATTATGGTTTGTTTTGTTTCAGGTTGTCCAATGAATATGCAGTCAGCTGGCAGTCTTAGTGAGAACCAGAGCTATCCTGTTCCTGCGCATCAAGAAAGAGCATACGAATATGTGGAGTGCCCTGTGAAATCTCAAATGCATGAGAAGATTGATCCTAGCAATATGGTAGCCTCAAAGTCCCCCCCCCCCCTAGTGTGCAGCTATCAAATATAAAAGTGATATTTTAACATTATTACGAGGCCAACAAGAATTCTGATATGTTTCTGCTGCAACTTTTAAGAGTAATGCCTAAAAACTTGGTATTTCATGTTGCAGACATCTGTTAATGTAACTGAACTGAGATTACTTTGAGCTGTTTACCCTGTAGTGCAGAGTATCACCCTGTCTTCAGACTGAAAAGGCAGTCATCCTGAATATTGCTTTTTAATATTGCAGTATTGCATTTGGCTGCTCTCAACAATAGACAGTAGCCATCAAAATATAATTTTCTCTATATCTGCTGTTTATGAAATTGTCAGGCTGATAGCGTTACTTCTGTTCAATTTATCATTTTTGCAAGCAAGTTAGAACATTTGTGACAGGCATAGTATTGTCTCTGTATTAATTTAAGGCCATTCTGACTGTAAATATAGTAATCTTGACTAACACCTGTAGAAAGTGAAAGCTTCAGCCTTTCAGATCCTGCCTTCCTTTGTTCTTCTTCCAGTAATACTTATTAAAACGAATACCATCTCTTCTGTTATCATTCCCCTTTGGACACCCTTTCCTTTCCTACCAGGGACATGTCTGTCAATATCCTTAGAGATTTGATGAGTTGTTTTTAAAATGCTAATCATCTGCTCAGTTTACTTACGTGCATTAACTTAGTTCCGTTTTAGCTTGAAACATCATACGAATTGAATGCAGGGTGGTATAGAAATGTTTAAAATAATTTTTTAAAATTAGTAAAGGGCATCCACCCTCCTGGTTTCAGAGCCTTTGAATCTCTGCATCCTAAGGCTCAAAAAAGAAGGTAATGTGAAAAGCCAACCTCAGACGTATAAAGCATCAATAAAATAATTTATTTATAAATAAATGTATAGGGTGGAATTTGCTCTGTCTGCGCAACTGTTCCAGACAGAACAACCTGCCCCTTCCCCTTCTCTCCTTTTAGGACAGCAGGTTCGGAAGAGGAAGGAAGCCTGTTGTGCAAGTGGAAGTCCTTGCACAGGGCTTCTGCTGTCAGGGCTGGTTTACTGAATCTTTCCCATAAAGTCTGTTTTTTAACAGTGCAGAATTCTTGCTTCCAAATGTTAAGTAACTCCTGAGTTGAACAGCAAGTAACCAATGTGTTGGGTCATTCAGAGTACTCTGGACAAAACAATCTTCTTTGAAATGTTTGACTAAATGAAACTTGCTCTTGTTAAAGGATGTCTTAAGTAGAGTAGGTGAGAAGCATACCTCGGGGGAAGTTATCACTGAAGATACGGTTCTTTACCACAGAATATTCACTGTTCTTATTTCCTGCTCCTTATTTAGATGCCAGCACCTAATCAGCTACCAGCCCCCGATCAACCATTTCCATTGTCTACAGTGAGAGAAGAGTCTACTATTCCTAGAGCATCTTCTGAACAAAAATGGGTTTATCCCTCAGAGCAGATGTTTTGGAATGCAATGCTTAGAAAAGGGTAAGTGAATTATAAATTAAGTACAGCATCAGTTTGCTGACTAGCTTGCTGGTGCAGGTACAACAAAAAGTGCATTGAAATCACCCTGCTCGTGCTTCTCATCCTCTCAGATTAACTGTAACCTGTCTCAGCACACCTGGGATTTAAGGTGGATTTATAAACATCCAGGTGTTCATCCATTGCCTCTCCCATTGCTTTCTTCATTTTATTCCCCATCCCCCACCCCCTGAAATATATTTGAGGCTGTGCCTGTGCTGGCTCATTTATTTATTTGAGTAACCACTTGATGTGCTTTCATTAAATATTAACATACAGGTGTGAACAGGGCCTAGTTAAGTTTACAAAGTCCTGTGTACACTTACTTGTGAGTAACCCTGTTGAACACAGGGACATAAGTCTGAGTAAATATACATAGGATTATGCTGTCAATCAGTCTGCCTGGAAGCTATGCTTAAGCTCTCAACTTGCCTTTTTTTAACCATGGTGTATGAGCATTTGATTCTAGACAAGACTATAATGCAGACTTTCTAAACTACTGGCAGTTGTGTGATTGAGCAAAAATGTCTTCAAGCTTTTTAGAAGTTAGACAACTATGGTAAAGGACTAAAATGTGTAGGTGGTATAGCATGCATCTTTCAGCCCCCTGAAAATCTGCTCTGGCGGGTTTTGGGTACCCTTGGGAGCAGTGTGAGTTGGGGCTATAGGGGAAATCAACCTTCTGCCTGTGGGGATGATGTCCATTTAGCAGAGCAGGAGGTTCCTCTGAATTAGAGTCTGCAAACAGAAGGAGTTGATGGAACCAACCCATTAAACTTATGCTTTTTGACTGTGCTTTGAAGAAAAGGCCCACAATCTGTTATGCAGACACCCAGTTTAGCTGAAAAATGAAGAAGCCTACAAAGATTTACCATCACAGCAAGAAACAGGCAAGTAGTATATTACTGAAACTTAGTGCTGTTCGCATATTTGAGTTTTGTGCCAGCTTGGTAAATAATATCTCTACTTAGTTATTTCTTTGTTCAGTGGAGGAAGGGCAGAGATGGGGAACTTGATTTCAGTCAAGTAGTTCCCCCTCCCACAATAAAATAAAGACTTGGAACTCCACAGTTCCCCTCTGATACCTCCTTTTTCAATATTGCTTTCTGTAGATGGAGATGGAAAGATGATGACATAAAACCTGAAGATATGAATAATATAATCAAGATTCATAATCAGAATAATGAACAGGCATGGAAGGAAATTTTAAAATGGGAAGCACTTCATGCAAGGCAAGTACAGCAACAATTTATATTCACAGTTTGATACGGTATCTTGTAATAAAAGATATACAGGTGAGTTTTTGTTTTCTCATAGCAATTCTAGGTTTTGTGCATTTTCGTGTTGAAAGGAAATACATATGGAAATGAGAAGTTGGTGCAGGTCTTTCACTAACATGATTAGGCTTTTTTTTTTACTTTCAGAACTAATTTGTTCCTCTTTAACTTTCTGAACCATAGAGGTCAAATAACTCACAGAGACTGTTGAAAGATGCTTTGGGGTTCTGCAATTAGCATCTAAAGGTCACACTAGACGAGGTAGTTTTGTGAGTTCAATTAACGTGACATTTTTTTTGTTACATAAATAGTAGCCATGCAAAGCCTGCCACAGCCCTGACAAAAATTGCTTCTCTGAAGCTGTTTACAATTAAAGGGAGAGGTGTGTGTGTGTATGAAATAAAAAGGGGGGCGGGATCTGCTGCCTTTGACACAGGAAGGTGTGATCTCCACAGAATAAATATCATTTTATAATTTCATTTTGCTGTTGTGAAATTGAAGTTAAGAAATGTATCTATAGTTGTATGGTGGACACATTTAAGTCACGAACAAATACTTCTTAGTCCTTTTGACTGCAATTGTTTAGCCTCGATTGCTGATTATGTGTTTCTGAAATTGCCTTTAGGGAGTGTCCATGTGGACCAGCACTTATTCGGTTTGGTGGTAAAGCGAAGGAGTACTCGCCAAGAGCCAGAATAAGGTCTTGGATGGGGTAAGCTGTATAGAGCAGATTGCTTTCTATTTTAAAAACAAAAAGTCTTAAAATTTGGAATCTTTGTGTTTAACAGAATGGGACTTGAACGAGGCAGGTCTTTGTTAGGTCCCTTAACTTTAATGTTTGCTACATGTGGCATACGTAATGATTGATATAAAGTTGGACTACTTTTTAAAATTCAACAGCATTAAGACTTTTATTTCTTTCTAGCTATGAACTACCTTTTGATAGACACGATTGGATTGTTGATCGCTGTGGAAAGGAAGTTCGATATGTAATTGACTATTATGATGGAGGAGAAGTAGATAAGAACTATCAGTTCACCATTTTGGATGTCCGTCCGGCTTTTGATTCCCTAACTGCAGTATGGGACAGGATGAAAGTGGCTTGGTGGCGCTGGACTTCATAACTAAATTTGCACAGTATGAACAGTTACACTATTTGGGCAAAGTGGTGCTGCCCTGACTTTGGACTTTAATAAAAGTTTATGGTGACTTAAGTCAACAGCATTCTACTTTCCATTGGAGGAGAAATTACATTTATTTAAACAAGCCTCTCATTAAATAATACAGTGTGTGTGTTGTCCAACGGTGTTAACCTTTCAGAAAAACTCTATGGAAACATGCTCAATAAGGAATACGGAAGGCACTCAACTAGTGAATGTAGTATATCAGTGCTATGCAATGGGAGTAGCTGTAATCTTAGTGGACGAGCAATTACAACCTTTTAACAGCGATAACATAAAACCTGAAAGATGAGTGCATAAACTGTTTTGAAATTATACCTTCTGCTGTAAAAAATAAAATGACATTTAGTCTTTTAAAATCCACAAAATCCTTTTTGAGTGACTTACATACTAAAATGTCCATAGATTTTATATTACACTGAGTGTATACATTCTCAAGGTAACCATGATTCATGCACAACCATATGTGTAACTGACTCAGTTTAAAAGCAATCAGAAGTCATCTGAATCAACAGCATTCATATCCTGCCTTTTATATTAAGCTGAAATTAAGGTGGCGCTTGGCTAATTAAGTTGCTCTTCTGAAAAAAAAAAAGCACTTACGTTGGAGTGTGGTTCTGTATTTGCCCTTTTAAGAAGAAAGGTGTCTTAAAACATCAATGCCAAAGTTAGTTATGCAGTGCAAAAATGTATTGTTAATGGAACCGCCTTTAAAACATTTCATTTAGTTTGATTAATGTAGGCAAAAATATTGCTTCCCAGAGATGACAGCGTTTACCACTAAATCCAAACTTACACATAAATAAGTCTTTCAGCTTGTGTTGGAAATGTAACAACTGCCTCCAAGTTAAAACCTGAGTGTACCATTTCCCTGTTCAGATGGCTGCAGACAAGTCACTTGGCCAATTGTAGGTTCAGTTGAGTTGATAAGTCTATACCAGCGCTGCTGGTTGTATCTAGGAAAACACAATAAAAGTTATGAGGATTGCACACTCAGTTTGTCCTTCTCACCTCCACTCCTTTTGGCTTTAAAAGGACAGAGCACAAGGACAAGCAAGGTGAGTGAAGACAGAGTTGGGTGATTCACTCTTGTATAATTGTTTGCAAGGCTGTTGTACATATCCCTTGCAAGAATATTCTTCAAGAGCCTTTGAATAAAGAAGGAATTATTCGCACAAAAAAATAAAGATATAATAACAACAACATTTGCAAAGAGGAATTTGGGGGAGGGGATGCTGCTAGGGAGAAAACCATTGACAGAATATTATTATTATTATTATTATTATTATTATTATTAGAATTTATATACTGCCTTATACATGGGGTCTCAGGGTGGTTCACAGAATAAAATCAAGATATAAAACCACAACACACACACACACACACACTGATTATTAGGATATCAAATAATGTTTTTGTTGAAGGATCTATATACTCAACATTATTCACAATTGATTTGCTAAATTAAATAATCTTGGAATTGTGTTTGAAAAAGCATACAGGGTAGGTATAAAACAGCAAGGAGTATCTATATAGATATGTAGATGCAATAATTCTACCTCTTGACATGCTGAATGTTGCATCTTAATTGATGTTGTTCAAGGAATATTGGCATGTCTACAAGATGCACTTGCTGTCCAATTATCCATTGTTCTAGTGTGTGTACATTTATTTTCATTGTATATAGATGAATTCAGTTACACGTCAACTACTTCATTGGTGTGTCTTTGGTTTTAATAAACTATTTTTTACTTTATTGCTTGTCTGATTTTCTTTTCTTGGGGTAAACACTTCAGTGATTTGGTGATACCTTAGCAATGCGCAAAGCATTCAAAGCCTTGGAGTTTCTTAAATGTTTCCATGCCTGTGGGCTTTTTGACTAAGTCAGTAAGGCTGGAACAAAGCATGATACATGTGTGCAGAAGCCTGCTTTAATTGCACATTGCTCTTGCTGTGTTGGGGAGATTTTGTGCAGCCTGAAAAGTCCCCTCCAGGATTGCCAGGGTACAAAACCAAACTGCCCTCAAGGTTATGTGGCTTCCCCCATCATCTGTATGGTAGGCGTGGATGTCTTTGAGGACAACAACCTATATAGGTTCCAGTATGAAATATATTGGGCCAAATGCACAGACACTTTGAAACTGAAAATACATGCATCTGAATTCATCAGTATGGGCCATTTAAACACAGAAATGTAACATCAAAATTTCCAGGAATGCTTACTCTATACAGAATATGTATTCACTGAGTACCCATTTGGCAGAGTTCATAAAAAATGCATTAAGCCAAACTTTCGGATTTGCTTCCTTTGCATTTTGTGAGGAGAAGCTGTTTCATGGCATGAATATTACCAGGAAAGACATTCTTTCAAATGAAAATAAGTTTCTTAAATTGCATTTTGTTTTGTTTTTAATTCATCATTTTACTCAGAATTTTCTGTGCCTTTTCTGTTCCTTTAAAAAGAGACACATGGTTCATACTTTGCTTGCTTGTATTGGAACAAAAAAAAATGCAGTGTTCTTGTTTTGGGCCTCTAGTCAGGTGTTTTTTTAACACGTTTAAGTTCATTCAGGAATATGTTAGCACCTGTGAGCCATTTGCTCAGATCTAAATGATTAACTCTACCTTGCAAAAATAAGGGACTTGATTTCCCCCCTCTGAAAATGACAGCTATGTTTCCTTTTGTGATGAAATAAAACCTGTAGTTAAGAATTTATGAAGATGCAGATGGTCTCCACTTAATCTGACCTTTCTCAAATTGTAGGTATGAATTAATTGCACAGGATGATGCTATTGTGACTGCATTAACACCACAAATGTCATGGTAGGCCATCAGATACTTGCAAAGTTGAGGAGTCATAAGAAAAAGATTAAAACTCTGTTTACAACATTTAAATCTGCTCTGACCTTTATAAAGTACAGTTTACTTTCCAAAGAAATATGCTGCCTGACTGTATAATAGCAATTAAGCATTCAAATAAAACTTTTTCTTTAACGGTTTGTCTAACAGACTTTTGCATAGTTTTTAAATTTCTCAGACAAAACCCTCACAGTTTCAAGTTTCTGTGAAATGCAGAATTTTGTGGTTTAAAAATGCCTGTCTCATTTATTTTACATCATGCAGGTTAGGGTATACATATTTCAAAAACACCATGTAGGTCATGACTTCTGGGCATACAATATTGAGCTCTTCTTAGTAGCATCTCAGTACTACTGCCTGTCTGTTCTTGTTGCAAATAAACCTACCCCTCTGATCCTTTTGATTTCACAAGCAGTTTGGGTTGTTTGAGCAGTTAGATAAAGGTCATTTAAAAAGAAAAAAGTCACTCAAAAGAAAATGTTCGAAAGGAACTGAAATTCTGGAGGTGTGAAAGTTTCTGCGTGTGGAAAGTCTGAGTGATACATTCCCCAGGTGGGAAGGATTAAGTAACAAGTGTGTTATCCTTGCAGCTAAAGTTACGAGCACATTATATCTTTACCATATGGTCCCTGACATTGCCCCTGCAGACCCACATTAACATTTTACATTACATGGTGGTAAAAAGTGAATGTATTAAGTACCCTTCTGCTAAAATTGCTGCCTATGACACAACTATAAACAGTATTATAAAACAGTGGTTCCCCGATTCCACCCAACTGCAAGGCAACTTGAGGGTCTTGCCAGACTACTTAATTTTTTCCCCTGCCTGCTGTAGCAAATGTGATGCACTGGTGCTAGATGCACTCCCTGCTTTTTAATTGTGCTGTTATTTCTTCTTTTACTTCTTACTGAATTTATTGTACAGAACTCAAATTATATTGTATTTTATGGTAAGAATTCAAATAATCCATAGAATTCAAATTGCAAGACAACAAAATACAATATAAGAAATAAAAGAAGCAATTCAAATGCAATTAAAAATTAAGAACATTTAATGTGATGGATGGGCCGTCGCCCGTCTTCAACCACCAGTCCATACACACACCACAGACCACCTGAATGAAGCTCAGTTCGCAGACCAGTTTAGGAAGCCCTGCTCTAAAACACAGCCATGTTTGGCAGAAAGTGTTATTCTCTCAGTCTGCAGATGAACTTAATGGCTGCATTTTTATACGCAATGAGTGCAGTGCATTAAATGACTTTGTTCAATCCTCTCAGAAGTATGGCATCTATAGCTGAGTTGGATACCAGTTAAATACTTTGAAAAGGATGGATTTTTCTCCATCACATACATATAATGATTGAACAACCAAAGCAGACAATATACATAAAGAGAACAATTACCATACAACATAATAATATAGGTTCTACACAAAATGAGCTTTGTAATAAAGTAAAAAAAATCAGGAGTGAATGAAATGGTTACAATTATTTTAAATGAGGTGTAAAAGCACACGTTGCATGCTTCAGTAGGGAAGACCGTTTTCTTTCCCCCCCCTATTGCTGTAATATTAATTTCTGAACCTTGTATTATTCACTAATACGTCTTTAATCAGTCATTCTGACTACTGGGGATTAATATTGTTTCTGTTTGGGTCCTGAGACCTTGCCAACATTGGTGAGTTTTAAAGTGATAAAATTTCTGTAGAAGAAAGCGGAAAAGATAATATAATATAAATCTATGCTTGAATAGTGCAACTGTGGATGTGCAAATATACTCTCCTCCCTAGCTGCGGGACATGCGTGTTTACTGCACCTTTTCAATTAAGCATCAGTACATCCCAACAGTATGGCTAAAACAAGCCATATTCTGATGGCAGTTCCATTTATCAACACTTATCTTTTATATGTGAATTAAATCTGCAAAGGGCTAAGTTACAAGTGTTCGCATACCAGGAATTGGTAGGCCACACTAATTAGCTGGTATGCTAATAATAAGAACAGCTAATAATATTAGTTTTTTGTGAGCCACACAACTGGATTTTTTTTTAAATAGAAAAGAGTTCCTACACAGTAATAATGTAACAGAAGGCCAAGAATAGACATTCATCTTGAATTTAAATATTTAGCATTTTCACAAGCCTGTGACTACAAGAGAATGTATTACGTTTAGATGGGATTTAGATCTTTGACATGAAGCGGATATTTGCATAGTGTGACAAATATCAAACTGACATTATGCTGTCTCATTTGATGACTTCCAAATGTCAGAGTGCAAGAACTTGTGTGTGGGGACCTCAGTGACTTTAGATAGTGTCAGTTTAAAAGACATTTACATTGACTTATTATTTTTTAAAAATTATTTAAATGTATAAAATGTATTAAACAAAGCATTGTTAAGAAAGGAAGATGGTTGCTGGGGGAGTGCGAAGGGAGGAAAAGATTGTCATAAAAGAAGAAGGTGGTAAGTTTCAGCTAATTTTCATAGACGCCTTCCTGACAGGAGCAAGCAATACTTTGCTGCACTTTTGACAGCCTCTCTTCAACTGTTTCTGTCACCTGCCGCTCATTCCCCTATTAGTTTGTAAATATTTCATACTTACAGGTATGAAATATGTAGACTGCTGAAACATGGCCACACTGCTGTTTTTAATTGTGGGGGGGTTTTTTGCCTTAGTATTTGTAAGTGAATTTTTTGTGGGCCTGCTGCTTTATGTGCAATTATCTTTGCACAGCAGCAGCAGCAAGGAAACTGTGGTTTTGTTAAGCACCCTTTCACTTGGGCAGCTGCGGCCATGGTACCTTGGAAAATGCTTGTTCGGATATATTTCCCACCTGACCCTAAGGGCTCATGGCCCGCCATGATACCTTGGAAAATGCTTGTTCGGATATATTTCCCACCTGACTCTAAGGGCTCATGGCCCGCCACAGCAACTATGAAGGCGACATTTTAAGCACCCACAATAAAATACATATACGTTTTTAGGGAGCCTTGGGAGAAGGTGCTGCTGATGGTTCCCTCCTCTGCCAGTGGACCCTGGCCGTGAGCTTATTCTGGCAGGTGGCTGTGTATAACCACCCATTTATTTTCCCACAATGCTCCAGGATGACACTAGCTGAAAGCAGCGGTGGTCGTGAGGGTTTTGCGCTGCCTTCAACCTGACTGCCGTACAAACAGAAAGTGTGTCCTTGATTTCTTCCTGCCCACACTCTTGCCAATAAGGCACAAGCCTGGGCCCTACCCTGCCCACATACAAATAACGGGCGCAGCATATCTTGGAGCACCTAATTCCCCATAAACTCTCCTAGTTATTAATATCATCACAGGAAGCCTTGTCTCTATTTAGCTGACAGAGGCTTTTGGTGGAGACTTTTGAGATACTTCCCATATAATCCTTCTTAATTGTAGGTAATTGGAGCCACCTCACATGATAATACTACATGGGTTGGGTTGTGCTGTCTATTTTTGCCATGGGTTGTGTTATGTACTGAGTTGAATAGGATCCAAATGCAGCAGTCTGATTGGTCCTAGAACAATAGGATTCAGAATGCAGCAGTCTGATTGGTCCTAGAACAATGCAGCAATATGATTGGTCCGCAGGAGCCACCCAATCCAGCTCCAGGTGGAAGTGAATCCACAACCTGATTGGCCTACAGGAGAATCCAGGAATTAGCCAATCACGTGCGGCCCATTGTGTAATATTGTGTAAATAATGTATATAAAGCAGATATTTTGGGGAAACTTGCATTCCTCACTACTATGAGCTAAATAAAGAGCATGAAATCCACACTTGCCTCTGAGTATATTTCAGGTTGCTTTTTTTTTTTTAGTTGCCACCTTTTATTTCTCTCACCCCCCTCTCTCCACCACCTGCAATATTTCTCTTCTTTTTATCCAGCCTTTTGTCAAAGGAGCTCAAGCAGCTCTTTTCACAACAACCCTGTGAGATAGCTTAGGCTGACACAAGATGACTGGGCCCCAACACCACACCGTTTGAACTCTGTGATGGAGGTGGGGGCAGGATTGGGACTCGGGTCTCACCCTGTTTTACGTGCAGAGCTCTAACCACTATGCCATGTTTAGGACTGAACTACTTTTAGCATTTCTTGGAATTGTTCAAGATTACTTATCTGTGAATTAAAGATTGCCTATTCAACGGAATTCAGTGCCGACAGCGGGCCAGGAAGGTTTCAGATACCTGAGAAGAGTTACAAAGGACCATATAACCATAATTTTCCAATTTGCACACTTTCAGTTTATGTTGTTTCCCATGCACAAGTTTATTTAAAGGTCCTTTGTTTAAAAAAACAATTCTGAAAGCAATCAAACTTCACACTTTAGGAATGCAGAGCCTCTGACTGTTCTTATTGTTAAATTTACAGTGCTTTGTCCCGAAGGAACGGGTTTCTTTTCACCACAAAGTACACAACCTTGGTTATTGAGGCAACCAGAGGTAACCACGAATCAGCTGTCAGCGGCAGAAGCCGCATCCTTTGCCTTTGCCTTAATGAGCGGAGGAGGCGGAGCGCCCCCTTGTGGACACGGGACTCCTTTTCAAGCCCGTCCCCGTTTTCAATCCGGGCGGAAGGGGCGGCGCGTCTCTCTGCCATGTCGGACTTGGCTTTAGAGGAGCTCTCTGCGATTGCCGCGATTTACTGCGGGGAAGATGAATGCGAAGTGCTGGAGGTGTCAGGTGACTGTTTCCCAATCCTAGCACCGCTGGCTTAGTGACCCATAACCGGGAGTTTTTGCTGAGAACCTCCTAATCACGACAGATAGGAGCAGCTATTAGCACACCTGCTTTCAAAACAACACCACGGGGAGGGAAAAAGACCCGTTTGAAAAGCAGGGGTTCCCATAAAAATGAGGAGGGGGAAATTCTGTGCGGCTCCTGGAGGGCAGAGAAGAAGATATGAAGGCCACAGAAGCAGCAAGCGGTAGATGAATTTCAGCTTTATCAGCCCATCAAAATCAGAATTACTTTTGATTCTCATTAGCGAAGATGAACCTCCCCCTTTCAGCAACCCCCTAGTTTCCCCTCCCCTTTGAAATCGTTGCACAGTTTTTAAATAATAATAATAATAATAATAATAATAAGAATGCTTAATCTGTTGTCCAGGTCCCCGTGGTGGCTGCTTCATCAGTTTTTATCCCTATGCTTTCCCTTAAAGAGTATCTTTAAGCATGTGCAGAGTACCATTGTCTGGTTACTGATTTTTCCTGCTGTTTTGTACGCAGCCATGGATAAAGGGGGAACGGGTTGCATTTGAGAAGGGTGTGAGCATAATTGAGAGAAAACCCTGGCTGAAGCCCTGGAGAGCAGCTGCCTGTTGATGTAGACCATACCGAGCTTAATGGATCCACTGGTGGTACTTAGTATATGGTAGCTTCCTATGTTCGGACAAGTGGGAGACGCAGGCTAGCTTGAGACTTCCTGGCCCATGGTCATCCTGTGAGTTTCATGGCTGAGCCCTGGTCTCCCAGGTCCAAATTCGATAAGTCAAGCTACTGCATTATGCGGCCTAAGTTCTTGAGTGCATGGTGGTTTTTAATGGCATAAATAAGCACCAATGCAAAAATAATAATAATCCAGGAGTAGATACACTAGGTAACTCTTGTTCCTGCTTGCTTACGGTTCTTCTTTTTTAAAAGTAGATATATATTTTTTAAAAGGATAAAATCAGTGGTTTGATTTCAGCCAGGGCAGCTGAGACATTGCAAGAACTTTTTTTTCCCTGATGCACTGCCACATTCCTGAATAGGCCCACAAACAAGATGTAATGTGAAGCTGAGGTTCAAAAACAGGCAGAACTAAGTTTGTTGTGTGTGTTATGTGTGTGCAGGTGCTGCCCCTTTTCTTCAAGTTATGCAGTGTTTCTAAAAACATTTTAAGCAATGTGCTGAGACATTCCCTTGCCTTTCTCTCCCCCCATGTAAGTTCCTATTCCTTCCCAGAGATACCCCTTTAAATAACAGACAGCAGCTGCAGAGGAGCAGCAAGTGGTCTGACTGCTCATGTAGGCAACATACCGTATTTTTCGCTCTATAACACGCACCCGACCATAACACGCAAGTAGTTTTTAGAGGAGGAAAACAAGAAAAAAAATTCTAAACGAAACAGTGGATGTATGATTTTTGTGGTTCATGCTGTGGCCACAGACATGTGATCTGACAGTGAGTTTGAAGTAGCCCAATGCAAAAATCCTGAGGATCCATGTGGATCCATGCTTTGTAACCACTTTTTTGCACCACTGTGGCCCCAGGCAACAGTGGGTGCGTGATTTTTTTGGTGCAAGATGTAGCCATGGACATGCTATGTGATCTGATGGTGAATTTGGGGTGATCCAGTGCAAAAATCCTGAGGATCCATGTGAATCTGTGCTTTGTAACCATGTTTTAAGTGGGGAGGGAAGGAAAAGCACTCAAGGGACAAGGAGCACGCGTGGGATGGGTGGAGAAGGATGCTGCTAATAATGAAGAAGAGGGGGAGAAGGCTCCTTTCCTCTCCCGCTTTGCTCCTTTAAAGCAAGCAGGCTCTGCTTTTCTCCCTCCTCCCCGCTCATCCCCGGCTTAGCGAGCTGAAAAACTTTGCTGCTATGTAGCGGGAGGAGAGAGGGACAGAGAGCCTGCTTCTTTAAAGGAACCAACCGGACAGGAGCCGCTTACACTCGTGTAAGCGGCTCCTCTCCCGCTTTGCTCCTTAAAAGAAGCAGGCTCTCTGTCCCTCTCTCCTCCCCACTCAGCGGCTCTTCTCCCGCTTTCCTGTTTCAAAGCGAGCCACGGAGGAGGGAAGGAAGGGGTACCATGGATCCTCTGCTCACAACTGCAGCAGATCCCCCCCCCCGCCACCCGTAGGCATTCCCTCCATAACACGCACAGACATTTCCTCTTACTTTCTAGGAGGAAAAAAGTGAGTGTTATGGTGCAAAAAATACGGTACATGATCCCAGAACTCCAGTTTTCAGAGCCAAGCGGATGTTGCCTTCCTGTGTGTTTTATTGACAGAGAGTGGCTTGATGGTGATATATTTTGGCTTAGATGCGTGCAGTGAGATGTAAGCTGATGCCCACATCCAAAATAAAATACCCGTGAGACTTCTCTTGCATTCCTTTATCTGTACTTTATTGTAAAAAAGGGTGATTGTCTGGGATCAATCAGGTGTTCAGGAAAGATCAAGCGCTTATTGAGTGAGCCCATTAAAAAATGGCCCTGAGCAGCTAACTAACTTGAGCTGTGTACACACCATACATTTAAAACACCTCCCCCCAAAATCCCGAGAGCTGCAGTTCTCAGCACCTTTAAACTACAACTCCCAGGATTGTTGTTTTTTTTGCCAGGAGACGGGGAATGTGCTTTACATGTACGGTGGATACACAGCTCTGTTGATGATATTTGAGAGTCCCTTTCCTCTCTGTCAGCCTTTTCCCCCTCTCCATCAACTGATACCTACTTCCTTTTGTGTCAAGCGGGGGCGGTGGAAGGAAATCCCAATTTCCTACTGGATATGTTTTCTCTCAGGCGTTTTTTGAATCTTAGCATGGGGGGGGGGGAGTTAAAATGATGTAAGTTTTATTTATTTTATTTTTCTCCTCCCAGCTCAAATGTCTGTAAACATGCAAAGTGTTCCCATTCTGTTCCCAACTCTCTTGTAAGCATTGCCCTTGTACCCTGCTTTTCTGTCAACACCTGCTGGCAAGCTGAACCAAACGTTCTCCGTTGCTGCCAGTCGCCTCCGAAGACCCCAAGGCTGCTTTGCACGAGTTTACTGTCGGACTGCTAAACATCACCAATGCACATTAAATATGCATCTGAGTATGTTCCAAAAACAGTTCAGCTGCTTCCCCCACTGCGGTGTGCTACAAATGTGTGGCAATTTCTCTGTTAAAACTCAGCGTCCCCTGCCCGCCCCCCGCAGCATTGTAGCTTTTCAAACAGTGTTCCGGGGGACGTTGCGTTCTTCTGAAACCTACGAGGCATTTTTGAATGAGATCAGTAATGGTAGGCAGACTTTTCCTTTAAAAAAGAGCTGGCCCATCTTTGCCACCTCCAGTGTGCAGCCATAGTGTGGTGGGTGCATTCTGTCCTGGTCTGTGCTTTGCATGAACTGAGCTTAGAAACCTCTGCAACAGACAGAGTGTTCCTTGGGAGAAAAGCGCATGTGAAGGAAGGGATCCCCGGAGATCGAAAATTTGAAAACCACTGCTCTGAGATATTGAGTCAGATTGGATGATCATGCCTCAAACGGTCATTGGATCAATCCACTCAGAACACTTTCACCCCTCCCTTCACTCAAACTGTGGTTAAGCCAGGAATCTCCTGATTAACCATAGTTTCCCATTACATCCAGTTTGAGAAACTATGGTTAACTAGAGACTTCCTGGTTTGTTTACTTACACCAAGAAATGGCTGCATATGCCCTCTAAAGAAGTTGTTCATATTTTGACTTAATAAGCCACTGTATCACCATCTGAATGTGGCCCATTGTGACAGTTTATTTTTCCTTGCTTCTGCATTACATGCATACCTAAAAGTTACCCTAAATAATTAATCCCAGACTCTCTTATAATTAATGGTAGCAAATCCAGCTTGGCTTCTTTTTTTCTCCTTGTCAATTTTTTGATATAAAAAAGTTACACATCTTTACTGTTTCTAACTTTTGACATAGCAGAGAGTCTAATGGGTGTCAATTTTCTGTCACAATTTTTTTTATATATATAACAAATTGTGATGAGTAAATGAATGACACTAGCCAGAATTTGCTTGACTTGCTAAAGGGAATTGTAGAAACTGGAGATTTGTGTTCTGTTTTCCAAGAGTAAGTTCTCCAGGTTTAAAGAGGGGATGGGGAGCTGCCTTTGGCTGGCTAGATCCTTATCTCTCCTTATCTCCTTATCTTTCCTCGTGAGCCATTTTGACAGGTGATCTGGGCCGCAGTGTAGCCATCTCTGCTCAAAGAACAGGAGAAGCTTGCTGTCTTTCTCAAAACGATTGTCATAGGCTGCAAACAAATGCACATTTGATTTATTAACGCATTAATCAGCGAAGGTTTTGTTAATCAGGTGTCAAACCCTATCTTTGGTCTGGTAAGAATATATATTTTTAAAACACAATCAATAACTGTCAAAAGAGGATTATAAAAATTGGACGATAATATGCTATGGGAATGCAGGCAAGACATTTTATTTCCAGCATCAAGCTGGAGATCTTTTGTGCCTCCCAGTCCTGCAAAATGTTCCAGTATGAGATATGTATCAGTTTTGCAAAACAAAACTAGTTTTGCTGCTGTGGATCCCAGGAGTGTCTTTGTAGCATCCAAATTAGATTGAATAATTTATGAAAATGCTTGCTGTTAAAATACAAATCGGCTGTAATGTTGCTTACCCATGTTTAGGGTTGGAAAAAATCCCATATGCCTGATCACTGAGGCACTAGGCCTGGGTGATATATCAATATATCTCCCAGGACCGGTATGAGGAGCGGACCGCGATCACTCAGCAGTATATCACTGGTGAAACCGCCACCGCTCCTGAGTCCCTCTGCTAGTGACTTTCTATAGTGAGTGCGGCACGAGCATCTAATAATTGTTTGCTAACAGGCATATCTTTCTATCTAGGTTTTCTCTGACTCATAAGATTGGACCTTGCTATTGCTTGATTGTTGCTTTTATCTCCATTTTGTATTTTGCACACTGCCTAGATGTTTCAAATATATTCAGCTGTTTGGAAATGCTAATCAACTGAAAACAGATTAGGCCCGTTATTAGAGATGGTTGCGTTAAAATCAAGGGACGTGAATGGGTCAGAGTAGAGATTTCTTGAGGGTTGGTGGGTATGGGGTGCTCTCCCTCCACTCAGTCTGTAAAAACATCCGAGTTTTCTGAAGCTTAGGAGTGACCCGCTCAACATGCAGCAGGCGTTTTATTGAAAATGATGTGTGAATGAATTTAAATCAGCTAATTAACAAAGGTCTGCTTTACTTTTTCTTGTCTGGCCTCAAAGATTAGTGTTGCCGATAGACCGACATAATTTACTTGTTAATCCACTCTCTCGTCCTCCTCTATGGTTTGCTCAGCTATCTTGCCATAAAACATATATTTGTTCATCAAAATTTGGATTTCTGCAGGTAATGCTCAGAAATGCACAATGAGTGGGTGACACAGAAAGCCAGCAAAAGGAAAAAAAGGAGGGGTAGAGAGGGAGCCCTTTCTAGCTGACACCAAACACAGAAAACAATTTGAAGTATGCCAGCACTAAATTTACTGATGATAAGCATGCAGCTAGGGGAAATGAGTGAGAATGTGCTGGGTTTCCAACTTATTAGCACAATAAATGTCAACAGAATGGTAATTTACTGCGCTCTATTTCAGATAGCGCCTCTTGTGAAAGAGTCAGGCAAATAGAAGGTTCTATTACAGGTAGGTAGGGAGACTTCTTGTAATCCGCCAACTTCAGCTGCCAGCGCCCCTTCTGAGTCAGGGCTGTTATCATGTTCAGCCTGATATGTCAGTATTATTTTGAAATGTGCAAGAAAAATAACCCCAAAGCAAACTCGAGGCACAAAGGTGGCCGGCTGGTTTTGCATTGCAGGCCGGATAAGGAAGATAATAAGATACAGGACATTGGTATTGGGTTAAAATAGGCCTCAGCTTTATAGATTGCAGGTGTAAGTAGGCTTTGGCGAAGGCATTGGGTATGTATCTCCTTCCTTTTTTTATTTATTTGCATTTTATTTATTTGTTAACATTCTTATATTACATCAGTAAACGTTGTCATATTACATTACAGGACTTACTATAATATAATTTCTAACATGTATACAAAAATTATATACAAATTTTATATACCTAGAAAGAAAATGAAACAAACAAACAAACAAAAGAACAAAGAGAAGAAACAAAAACAAAGTCATCTCCTCCTAATGGATTAATTGGCCTGCTCGACCCTGGATTTTGGCGTACATTGAATCAGTCCTACCAGGAGTGTCATATTGGAAGGTTGCTGTAGCCTCACAGCCCCTGTGTGGGCTTCTGGACAGAGACACCCCCTCGCAGACCCCTTTAGCGGGGTACCCAAAAGGCTAAGGATCCAGCCCAATGCCTTATCCACCATCAAGTTATGATTGCTGGCAAAAACCTCCCAACTGGCCCAATTTGTCTGCAGGAAAAAAATATCCTTCCCTGGCTTCCAATACAGCAACTCTACAATTCTGTGCTTCAGTGTGTATTCCATGTGGACTGACCCGCTCTCCTTCGGGCAGGACCAAATCTGATTCTCAGGGCGAAGGATCCAATGCCAAACCCAAATGGATGGGTCAGGCGTGGCCTCTTTATATAAGAAATAGGTGGACCTTACCTGGAACCTGGGTCAGTCAGGTCCACTGCTGCTGCCATGCTTTCCCCTAGCCAACTTGAAACTGGTCTGTTCAAATGGGGGATGCCCTGTCAGTTTGTATTTCTTAGTACAGAAAGTATTGATCTGATGAGTGGAGATCTTTCCTATTCTACTTAGTTCAAGAATGTTCTGGAGGGTTTCTTTCTGTGTGAAAGAAGCAGGCAGAAGGTTTCTGATGTTTGGGTTATTCCTTCTGGGAAGCTGAGTACAGCTGGTTTAAACTGGTTCTGTTATCCTTTCTGTCAAGGTCATGCTGACTATAACAGTCAGGCCAGGAGGAGCCTGGGTTTCACACTTTCTCTTTCTGTCTCTTTGTTCTGGTGTGGTGTTCTGTTCTGTATGCTATAGTGTTAAGGTTCAGTCTTATTATAAGTTATAAGTAAGTTTAAGTTAAGTCTGCTGCAACTAGATTGCTTATGGACTGTGCCTATCCTGAATGTATTGGATTTGTGACCATTATGCTCATTTGCCTTCAGTAGCAGTAAAGCTCTGCTGGGTGAAGTACAATTACCTCTGGTCTTTTTTTGGGGGAACTCTGCAACGTGTTTAAGTTTTTTCCTCCTCACATGATGTGCCCGGCATTCTGTGCGGCCATGCGGGGAGGCGCTGACATCTCCCAGTGGCTGCATGTGGTTGGAAAATGGCATCAGCAAGTGAAACGGAAGACTAGGGTTGCAGTTTGATATGCTGTAGGCCAGGGTTGGGAGATCTCTTGACAGCAGTCCAGATCATGAGACCTTGAGGCCTCATGATTTAGACAATGGTAGTCTCTCCAAGATCAAACCGATCCATTCTGAAGGAAATCAGCCCTGAGTGCTCACTGGAAGGACAAATCCTGAAGCTGAGACTCCAATACTTTGGCCACCTCATGAGAAGAGAAGACTCCCTGGGAAAGACCCTGATGCTGGGAAAGATTGAGGGCACAAGGAGAAGGGGACGACAGAGGACGAGATGATTGGACAGTGTTTTCAAAGCTACCAGCTTGAGTTTGACCAAACTGCGGGAGGCAGTGGGAGACAGGAGTGCCTGGTGTGCTCTGGTCCATGGGCTCATGAAGAATCGGACACGACTAAACAACAACAACAAAAGTCTCTCCAAGCTGTTTCCCCTTCCTGATGCTGCTCTGTGGTTGGCTTTTCTGTATTTGCCTATCAGTCAGTGCCTGTGTCCCTCTTGTTTCCTTGAAAGTGCCCATGGAAGAGAGGTGCAATGTCTTTCTCTTAGGGCAACGCAGTCTACTGAGAAGGAGACTCCATTTCTCGGCATGCTGTTCATAGTGCTCAGGGTTGTCTGAACCATTTCAGCTCATGTCACTCACTAAACCGTCTTCGTCTGTTGTTTGGCAGAGGGCACTGAAGCTTGCGAAGCCGTGTCAGCCGTGAGGAAGGGGCGGGAGGCAGGAATCAGACATAGCTCCATTGCCCATCCCATGAAGCTGAGGTAGATCTTGGGAGGTAGGGAAGAGACAAGCCACTTCAAAAGAACTCATCTGAAACTTGGGACTGCTTCGCTGCGTCTTTCAGATCTGTCTCTCCCAACCCCTTCAGAATGAATCAAGTTGACATTTTAGCAACTTTTTGAAGGAATGGGGTGAAGTGGTTGGAACACATCAAAGAAACGATGTAGTGAAGATCTGAAAAAAGAGCACCTTTCATCTTACACCCTAACTTTTTTCTGTTTTAGTAGAAGCAGATGAGATCCTTGTCCCCTCTTAATTTAGCAAAAGCACCGCTATTGTTTCACGCTGGCTGCATTGCTGTTGGAAAACAGCACAGTACAAAAAAAAACACATGCCGTTCTTCTCCTTTTTTCCATTGCCTTTGATTCAGGCGATTAGTCTGATGACAATAATGAAACTCAGCATTTTTATAGCACGTTCCGAGTGTTCAAAGTCTTTTGTGTTGCAGTAATTCTTTCAGCAGCTCTCTAGAATATAGGGCTGTAATGGCAGCGTTGCCAGTTTAGTGGCTATGGCTGAGGGAAGATTTCAACTGGGAGCTTCCCGGCTCACAGTTTTAGTCACACAGTACCATATACACTGGGATGCGGGTGGCGCTGTGGGTTAAACCACAGAGTCTAGAACTTGCCGATCAGAAGGTCGGCGGTTCGAATCCCCGTGACAGGGTGAGCTCCCATTCCTCGGTCCCTGCTCCTGCCAACCTAGCATTCGAAAGCACGTCAAAGTGCAAGTAGATAAATAGGTACTGCTCCGGTGGGAAGGTAAACGGCGTTTCCGTGCGCTGCTCTGGTTCGCCAGAAGTGGCTTAGTCATGCTGGCCACATGATCTGGAAGCTGTACGCCGGCTCCCTTGGCCAATAAAGCAAGATGAGTGCCGCAACCCCAGAGTCGGTCACGAGTGGACCTAATGGTCAGGGGTCCCTTTACCTTTACCATATACACTTAAAATAGAAGAAAAAATTATGGTACTTTGAAGAACCGCTTGCAGGTCGGTCGTTTCTGTTGGTTTGGAAGTTACGTATTTTCAAGCAAGTTTTGTGCATAACTAGGGTTTCAGTGGATAGTCTGGGATCTTGTGGTCTGGGATCTCTCCGACTTTATTCTGTACTGCCAAAATGCCTGTTTTTATGACAAATGTACGTGTAAAGCAAAGGTTCATAAATTGTAGGGGTCTTCTATAAAGGGTACTGTGAACTATAACTTAGCTGGGATAACTCAGTCAGTAGAGCAGTAGACTCTGAATCTCAGAGTCATGGGGGCCGAGCCCCCTGTTGGGCAAGAGATTCCTGCGTTGCAGGGGGTTGGACTAGATGACCCTTGCGGTCCCTTCCAGCTCTGATTCTCTGATTCTCTAAGAAGAACTGTGCTAGACCATATCCAGAGTCCATCTAGGCCAGTCATATGGTTCAGAAAGGTCCACAAATACCGTAAGTCATGAAGTCAACAGTGCTTCCTTGTAGTATATTTGTACCCATAGCAACTGGTATTCATTTAGGGGTACCCTGTCTCTCAACAGTATTATTCATTTATTTTATTTTGGTTTTTTAAAATATGCTGCTCTACTTCCCAGTTGGGAAACCAGAGTGATGCACAATATTAATGAAAACCACCAATGCAAAATAATTTACACCATCATTATCATTACCTTTTTTTTAAAAAAAAACCCTCACAATCTTCTAATAGCCATTGAAAGACAAATTTGTGGGGCTAGGCTTAAAGCCATTCCCATTTGGTAGCAGTCAGTTCCATAAGCTGATTATGGGTGTTTGTGAAGAAATTTGTTCTGGCTTGACTCTCTTGCCAGTTAGTCAGTTTCATTTGATGACCCCCCAAGTGGTCTCTGTCTCTGTCACACTCTCTCTCTCTGGATATTAGAAACTTTATCTTCGTTTATTTTCGCCAGCATCCAGGCCGGTCAGAGCAGCTTCGTCACGCTGGCCATGTGATCCGGAAGTGTCTCTGGACAGCGCTGGCCCCCGGCCTCTTAAGTGAGATGGGCGCATAACCCTAGAGTCGGACACGACTGGCCCGTACGGGCAGGGGTACCTTTACCTTTACCTTTTACTTTGCAAAGGCAAAAATTCATTCCCTAAACCCCCATACCAAATGACTGGCTTCTGAGGGAGAAAATTGGGGACACCCCCAAAGGGGGAAAACACCTCACCCTCTTGAAGCAGGTGACTATTTAGGAGATATGTTTTATTTCACTCCTGTCCCAAATCCACAGCTCATAAACAGTCAGCCAGTGTTTGCCATTTGCCTACCCTTGGTTCTGTTTCATGGCTGGAAACTGGCTCTTATATAAATATAATATCAGATAATTCTCCATCAAACCAAACCTTACAATCTTCTAATTGAGAGTCGTCTTAATTGATTTTTCATTGTCTCCTGAAAATCTTTTGTTATGTACTGAAGTTCTCACACTGGGCCAGCAGGGGGATACTGTAGATAGTTATGCAAATGAAGGATCGAAAGTGACGTTCAGTGATTGGATAGTTTGTATGCAAATGAAGGATCAAAAGTGACGTTCAGTGATTGGATAGTTTTAGAAAGTTGCAACAGTTACGTTGTTCTGGAGCTCTATATAAGCAGGCTGACTGAGCCCTTCAGTTCAGTTCTGTTCTGGCATCTGAATAAAGAAGAGCTGTTTGAAGAATCTCTGTGTCGTCTGATATGTTCACCCACAACTTAACATCTGTCTTCCTGTAATGTCTGAACATTAGCTGTAAGTTTTTCTTCTTCTGTGGGACTGGGTTTTATCTTGCCAAAGACTTGTGAACTTTCCCCCTTTCTGAAGCATTAACAAGAATTGTGCAGCATTTGACAACGTTTAAAGCAAAAATTAAACGTTACTGTAAAGCCATCATTTTTGCTCAAACTGCCAGTTAATGTTAAGCATGCACTTCAAATTGCCCTCTTACCATTCTTTTTTTGTTTTGCAGGAAGCAAACTTCAGGCAACAGTGATCTAGATATAGGGGGGTTAAATCCCCCAACATAAGAAGTTGGGGGTATTAATCCTTCTTTCTCTGCACCGTCCTGCCCTATCTGTGTCTAAGGGTCTATTTGCTGTAAATAGTTTGACGCTTAAGCAACATGACTTTCCTCGCATGATTAAAAAAAATCAAAGTCTTGCTAATTCACCCTCAAAGAGTCCTGGTTTATCTTAACTAATAGTTCTTGATTAGATGGAATCCATATTTGTATTCCCAAGACTTATATTGAATTTCACTAACACTTAAACAGGCCCTTCCACATTGCTTTCCATTCAAGATCTATTGCTATGAATTCAGGTCCTGGATTAAATTCTTACAGGTGTGTTAAAGCATTCATCTCTTCTTTAATCCCTAAACTAAAATGCTTAGGGTAACAATTGGCTGTATGACTTCCCTGTTAAGCACAAAGGACAGAGAAGTACCAAAGGCAGAATTCAGGAACCTTAGTAAGCGTAATATCATTTAGACACTCTTTTTTTCCTTTCCTTTCTTAAAGTTGTTTTGAGCACTCTCCAGTGTGACTTGAAAATGATAGGCTTGGCCTGATTACTGATTTTCCTTTGCCTGAGAGCCAGTGTGGTGTAGTGGTTAAGAGCAGTAGACTCGTAATCTGGGGAACCGGCTTCGCGTCTCCGCTCCTCCACATGCAGTTGCTGGATGACCTTGGGCCAATCACACTTCTTTGAAGTCTCTCAGCCCCACTCACCTCACAGAGTGTTTGTTGTGGGGGAGGAAGGGAAAGGAGAATGTTAGCCGCTTTGAGACTCCTTAAAGGGAGTGAAAGGCGGGATATCAAATCCAAACTTCTCTTCTTCTTCTTCTTCTTCTTCTTCTTCTTCTTCTTCTTCTTCTTTGGGAAGTAGCCTATCCAGTTCGTAATTCACATAACAACATGCCACAATGCTTTGCCATTTATATATTGGTTTTTGAATGTCCAAAATGCTTCATGTAATGTTTTATTTACATAATTTATAACTTGTACCTTCAGCATATTTCAGGTTGGGAAACCATGCTAAGAAATATTTGTTGTATTTGTTACATTTATATATCATCTTTTCCTGCAAGGAGCTGAAGGCGATATTCATGGTTCTCCCTTCCCCATGTTAGAGACAGTGATTGGCCCAAGGTCACTCAGTGAACTTCATAGCCAAGTGGGGGTTTGAATCCTGCTCTCCCAGGTTACACCACCCAACATATTCAGGGTGGATGCAATATCTTAGTTTCTCAAAAACAGCTCAGTGTGCAATCTTATACTTGTTTTGTTGTTTTTGTTTTAACTATCTATTTGTGCCTTTACCTTGTATTTTTATCCTGTGAACCCTAAAATCTTATGATGAAGGGCAGTATTGTCAGTCTAATAAATAAAATAAGTAATGGAAATGAAGAAGTAAATCCTATTGATTTAATATGGGTTACTCCCAGGTAAGTAGATACTGGATTACAATCTTAGTATTTTAGCCACTGCATCAAGGGTAGTAAACCTCAGGCCCAGGATCTAGATGTGGCCCTCCAGGCCATTTTACCTGGCCCTCAGGCTTCTAACCAAATCCTTCGCTCTCAGGCTGCACCGCTAACTGGCCCTGATATTTCCGTTGGTGATATTTCCTGGTTGGACTGTGTTAATGAACTGGGATTATATGTTCACGAACTGGGATTATTCTAGTGTCATCTGACCACATCTACTTTAGCTGTACAAAGTTGCCCACAAATGAATATGACCCTCAGGCAGAAGCAGGTTATCCACCTCTGCTCTGCATGGTACACTTCACATTTGATGTGTGGATTTTGTACTTGGTGGCGCTGTGGCGCTGTGGGTTAAACCACAGAGCCTAGGACTTGCTGATCAGAAGGTCAGCGGTTTGAATCCCCGCGATGGGGTGAGCTCCTGTTGCTCGGTCCCAGCTCCTGCCAACCTAGCAGTTCAAAAGCACGTCAAAGTGCAAGTAGATAAATAGGTACCGCTCCGGCGGGAAGGTAAACAGTGTTTCTGTGCTACTCTGGTTCGCCAGAAGTGGCTTAGTCATGCTGGCCACATGACCCGGAAGCTGTATCCCGGCTCCCTTGGCCAATAAAGCGAGATGAGCGCCGCAACCCCAGAGTCGGCCACGACTGGACCTAATGGTCAGGGGTCCCTTTACCTTTACCTTTATCCCTCCACAGTACAAAAATAATCTCACACCAGACATTTTATAGTTTTATGAAATATTAATAGATCATTCAGGTCCGCCCCCCTCGAGAGTAAATAAAGCTTTTTTCTGAGGGTAAGAACGAACAAACAAACAACTGTTGCAAATATGTTAGTTGACTCTCAGTTGATCATTGCTTTTGGATGCTTTTTCAGAGACGGAAGGAATCACGTTTAGGATTCAGACCAGCGCAAAAGGACCTTTGGGCGCAGATATATTGTTGAAGCTGTTGTTTCATTTGCCAATTGGTTACCCATCAAGCCTGCCGAATATCTCTGTTAGCTCTGAGCAGCTTACAAGGACGCAGTGTGCAGCCGTGAAAGGGAGATTACTCGAGGAAGCAAGGAGGCATTTTTCACAGCCCATGGTACACGAGCTGATTCTCTGGATACAGCAGAATCTTAAGCATGCTGTCGAGCAAGCTGAAACTTCAGTCTGCAGCGGGGAAAGTACTCTATCAACAGACGGACCTGAGGAGGATGGTGTCTGGATTGCCCTTCTGCGTTTAGATCATATGAGAGCGAAGGGAAAATATGTCAAAACAGTAGAAAAATGGTGTGCAGATCTAAAGCTGACTGGAAGACTGATGTTCATGGGCAAGATGATTCTGATTCTTCTTCAAGGAGACAGAGCGAGCATTAAGGTGCAGACATTGCTCTGATTTGCCGGTTCGGTTGCTGATAGCTCAGAGAACTATGTCAGTTCAAATACATTCAGGTTGTTGTTTTTTGTATGTTTGTTAGGCTTTTTGTGAAACTGGTTGTTTTATTAACAACAATGTCTTTTTAAAGTTTAAGCTCTGTGTCCCGCCCCATGTCCACCCCGCATGCCCTTTGTATTTAGAGCAGAGTTTCCCGAACTTGTGTCTCCCGCTGTTTTTGGACTACAACTCCCATCATCCATAGCTAGCAGGACCAGTCGTCAGGGATAATGGGAATTGTAGTACTCAACTATCTGGAAACCCAAGTTTGGGAAATCCTGATTTATAACAAGATTTAGCATTGGGTTAAGAGGATCTGGTCAGCTGTTAACTTCAGCAGGGAGCTTATTTCTTAATTGAAGAAGAGCCAGCAATATTAGCCCCGTCCACTGATTCCCCCCCCCCCCCCGGCAAAGGGATCTTTTAATCCTCATTTCTCCAGAGGAAACAGCAACACTGGGTTAGCCAAGAGCTGTATCTTGGCTGGCATTTGCCTGCATTTTCCTCACACATGGAAGAAATCTGCTGAATTCCATGTTGGGAAAACTTTGTTCTGAACTTCTTTGGCAATTTGCACAGGATCTTTGCTTGGGAGGAAAAAAGCTGGTTTTCAGACAGGAAGCTGGTGGGAGTCTGAGGCCCACTGTGTCCTATTCCTATTCTAGGAACAGATGGAACCAAATAATAATAATAATAATAATAATAATAATAATAATAATAATAATTTATTATTTATACCCCGCCCATCTGGCTGAGTTTCCCCAGCCACTCTGGGCGAAACCAAACAGACGTCTGGTAAATAGTGACCATTGCACTTCCACATCCCTTAGAGACTAATGCATATGATTATGGCTGCACTATGGAGAATGGTGTTTTGTCTTCCTGCAACAAGTTTCTTCATAGTCAGTGTAGCAGAATTGCAGTGGAAGCCTGTTTTCTAAGATAGATTACATAATTTGGATCAGGATAAGCCAACTGCAAACCTAGACATAACTAGGATTTTTTTTTTAAAAAAGGGATAAGTATATGTAACATAACCATAGAGGTAGGAAGGTCGAATGACTCTGTAGACTGCTCATAAATGTTTGCTCTTTCAAAATGTAACTTCCTAATATGTCTTACTCACTTAGGGATTTCTATACCACCGTTTACCAAATGGTCACAGGTTGGTTTGTAAGTTATGAAGATCATAAGTGCAGAATGTGAAACACTAAAACAGCAAACTAAAATAATACCAACAGTGGGTTGTTATCCAAAGTAGCGCTAATTACATCCTTGATGGTTTTAAGAAGTTTGTGGGTAGCTGCAGTTAAGAACACTGGAAGACTTGGTGCATCTAATAATAATAATAATAATAATAATAATAATAATAATAATAATAATTGGCCAGCACAACTGGAGCATGTCACCAGCGTTCCCTCATGTATCCCATCATGGGTGTATATTTTCCATGCTTTACATGGAAACACAAGTGTAACACTGGTCTTGCAACTTCAGACTTCACCTGGTCTTTCTACCTTTAGTCCTAAGAACCTTGAGACTTTGACCAGGGCAATGCTAAGGACGAACTCCCTCCCCTTTTTATTTTTATTTTTCAGCAATAAAGTTTAATCAACAGGCTCTTACAGTTGACGTTTCATGTTCTGATGTTGTGTGGGGGTTTTTTGTGTGTGTTTGTGTGATTTAGGAATATCTTCTTCTTCAGAAAACCAGCAAGGTGGATGTGGATTCGAGCGGAAAGAAGTGTAAAGAGAAAATGATTAGCGTTCTTTCAGAAACAAAAGCCCAGGCAGCACACAGAAGGTATAATTTAGCACTGTTTCGGCTAGAAAAGCAGCTTTGAATTGATAATTACATTCTGACACGGAAGCAGGCATATTCATGAAGTCTTTCTTGTACAACATAGGTTTCAGGCATTTGAAGTCAAAGAGTACTCAACGCTGGGTGAGCTGCAAAATGAATTCAAGGCTGCGGGCCTGGCAGAACTGTTCAGCGAGTTTGTGCTGGCTCGCTTGAAGTAATTCTGAAGCGGGCACATGTGGCTGAGACTAAAACTGTCATTGAACGTATCAAATGGATGCCGAGAGAAGGTAAAATGAAAGGTTTTGGTGGAGGACAGCTCTGAAGTGTCTCTTGCAAAATGTCAGGAAGAAGCTGTCTCCTTGGGAAGTTCTCAGAACTGGTGATGTTTTTGATTGTGACAACTCTTTGCTGGAACACTTTGCGTATTAATGATATTTAAAAACCGTAGGTCAGATGGGAAGCATGAGCAGCACAGAAATCACCCTATTCTTTGGGATCAGGGTGGATTGTTCCTCCTTTCTTCTATAAATAAATGATCTTTGAGAGTAATTTGTTTCCAGTGTGACATTTTTTTGGATATGTTTATGCTACTTGAAAAGCCGTACAAGAACCACCACCCTTTTCTTTCCACCACATTTTAAATGAACTCTGTTGGGAATAAAGAAAAATGGCAATTGTTTATACCTCATCTCTAGCCTGCCTTTCTGTTCTAGGAGTTCCCAAAGCAGCTTAGGCTGCAGCCCTGTGCACAAACTCCTGGAAATAAGTCCGACCGAACTCAACAGGACGATTTTTCCGAATAGACATGTGTAGGATGGGACTGTTAATTTGTGAATAAGATGTTGCATATCCAAGACTGCAGCCATTTTAAGTTTTATTTGCTCTTGTTTAGATTTGGGGAAATGAGGGGAAATAACTTCACAGAGATGACTTCTTGGTCGAACCCTTTCACGCTCAGGTTTTCATCTACCACCATTCTAATTATGATTTTCTTTTTTTTAAAAGCCTGTATTTCCCCTACAACTTATTTAGCTCAGAGGTGGGGAACCTGTAGCCCTCTGAGCAGCGGACAGGGATGCTGGGAGTTGTAGTCTTGCATTCTCTGGAGGGCCATTTTATAGCTAGTCACTTCCTTATATAGTGGTACCTCGGATTAAGTACTTAATTAGTTCCGGAGGTCCGTTCTTAACCTGAAACTGTTCTTAACCTGAAGCACCACTTTAGCTAATGGGGCCTCCTGCTGCTGCCGTGCTGCTGCTGCTGCACGATTTCTGTTCTCATCCTGAAGCAAAGTTCTTAACCTGAGGTAATATTTCTGGGTTAGCGGAGTCTGTAACCTGAAGCGTCTGTAACCTGAAGCGTATGTAACCCGAGGTACCACTGTAGATGACTGTAGCATTCCTATGTCAGATGTATCACCACCTCTAACAACATCTGGAAGACTACAAATTGACTTCCTTTCTCTAGAAACCTGCGTCTGGCTGTGGGTAGCCCTTAACAAATTGTGGTGCATTTCTCCCCCACCCTCTGCTTTTGTGATACAAAACGGTGCTCAAACACATATAGAAGGTGGTTGACCTTCTTTGGAGTTCATCAAGCTGGAATGAGCTTTGTGATTTCCCCCCCTTCATTTCAAAGCATATGGTTGATGTCATTTCAATCCACACTTGCTTATTTACTGCGACAATAGTAAAAAAGAGAGGGGGGAAAAGAGTGTGTGTGTGTGGGGAACCTCTTTCAGTTTTCTGTGGCAGATACTTAAGCATTTCATCTACAGATGAAATGGGTTTGAAATGGCTCCTCGACATCAGATTTATAGCTCGTGTGTTTCAGATGGCAGCATCTGCCTTTGTGACATTTAGGAAACAACCATAAAACATGGATGTTTAAAAGAAAGGAGGGGTTGAACATAGCACAGCCTTGGCTGGATCGGACTAAGGCAGTGTTTCTAAAACCTTTGATACAAGGGGCCCATTACACCTCTGACTATGTGGTATGCTTCACCTTCACACTTCAGATGCTATCCTAATACTTTCATCCCTCCATCTCTCTGGTCTCATCTAAAACCCATTATCATCCAGTACAAGTTAAAGAGGCCCTTTCAAGAGATACCATGAAGATGGCACTATAATTGCAGGTGAGATGTCTGGTGCATGACACCAGTTGAAGATGTGTGAGGGAATCTTTGACCCTCCAGATATTGTTGAATGACAACTTCCATCATCCTTGGCCAGGCATGATGGGGCTGATAGGATTTGAGGTTCGGCAACATTGGAGGGCTGCGGGTTCCCCATACCTGGTCCAAGGAACTACTTTTCTCCCCCAATGTTTCCAGATGAAGAACTGTGAGGGGAGAGAGACTTTGTGCTGGCCATCAGGCAATGGCTTTTTCCACCCGCCTTGCCCCACCCTAGGAGCCCTTTCCAGACCATGACTTTGAGAACAGCAGAAGCAGCTGGGAAGAGAGGAGAGGAGTTCAGCGATATTCCATTTTAAAAATATATAAATTGTGCATCCTTGTTTCTCAACTTGACCCTTTTACATGGTTTTGTATTTTTTTTTGGTGTTTTATGCGTTGTGACTTGCTGTTATTTTTATTGACTACAGTTTAGGAATGCTTTATTGTAAATGGCTAAATGTAAACTGTTTAATAATTATTTGCTGATATTTTATTATACTGTTTACTATTCCAATGGATTATTGAATATTGCTTTATTTTATATAAGTTGATTATTCTAAAGATGTTTTCGTTACGACTTTTTTTGTATGGGATCAGATTGTTATTAGTTGTGCAATCTTTGCTGTCAGTTTGGTTGTTCCTTCAGCTTGTCACCTGCCTTGCGTATAGTAATATAGAAAGGCGGTATGCAACTTCAAAGTGAAATGAAATTAAATGTTGCCAAACGAGCTGCTTCTGTGCCCTTTTATATACGTACACCTATGTGATCTACCACTTTTCATGGCAAACTCTTCTAACCATACTGTGTAACCAGTGTACAATTTGTTTGCTCCATAGTGATAGTGAGCTTTAACATGGGTGATGCCTAAACACTGTTATCATTGTTCCACTACATCGCTAGTAGTAGTAAGCAATATTTGTCAGCGCCATCTCTCCAACCTAGTGAATTCAGCACTTGGTGGCGGCTAGGCTAGTCAATGCTTTAATCACTGATAGATAGATAGATAGATAGATAGATAGATAGATAGATAGATATCTTTATTGTCATTGTCCCATGCAGAACAATGAAATTGAAAAACTACATAAAACTACATAAAAACTACATAAAACATTCAAAAACCCCTAAAAACTCTAAAATCCCATTTTAAAATACACTATACTATAGAGACCCCTCATGCTGCGTTTAGAACCAGAATTGCATTTGCGTAGAAACTGTTTCTCAGGCGGCTAGTCCTGGCCTTTATAACCCAATACCTTCTTCCAGAAGGCAGAAGCTGAAAGAGATCATTTCCGGGGTGCGTATTATCCTGCGCTATCTCTGCCGCTTTCTTATGGCACCTGGCAGCATAGATTTGATCTAAGGTGGGAAGAGTGCACCCAATTATTCTCTCTGCAGTCTTTACAACCCTGGATAGCATTGTTTTTTCCCCTGGCTGTGCAGCTCCCAAACCACACACACAGACCATAACTTAGTACGCTCTCCACAGTGCAATGGTAAAATGCCATCAACAGGTCCTTTGAGAGATTGTTTTTCCGGAATATTCTCAGAAAATATATCCTCCTCGCCATGTTTTGCTACAAACACGGTGTGCATGTGAGTTCATTCTTTCTCTCTCACACAGTTATGCACATGCTACAAATGCAGGGACAACACATGCAACCATTTGGTGTACCTTGGGAAATGTGTCCTTGCAATTCTCTGACGAAGCTCTTGACTAAGTGGCAGGTTCCTGCATTGTTATTTCAGGCTTATTGAGTGGAAGTCATGATGATTAAACCTATTAACTTTGCAGTGTTCACATTCTGCCTATTTTAATAAGCATCCTTATGGTCATAAAGCTTTTGCGCATACATGCATGTGGGTCCTCAGACGCTGCACAGTTCACTACTTTACTAGACAGAGGTTCCCGCCTCTCACTTATGTTTGTTCCATACGTGCGGATGTTATTGCAAAGTTTGTGGGTTTACGAAAAGAACCCGAAGAAGCTAGCACTGAGTGACTTCCATGGCCACTCCTGTCAGGAAGTATCCCGTGGCAGAATGGATTGCTCAGATCCTTGCTCTGAAAACTTTGCTGTGACATTTCAGGAAAGCTTTAGCCTCTGCGAAAAGCTGACAATGACCCAAGTCTGGTCATGCAAATGCTTTGCATTAAAAGCAGCAGTTGCATATGGTAGTTAACAGAAAAATATAAACTCTGTTGCCAAAGCTGATGGTATAGTAAGTCACGCAGGCAGCTCTGAAGCCTCATTCATATTCAAACCCTATTGCTATAAATGGTGTTCTTGATGGTGATCCTTGCTGACTTCCTCTATTATTAAGGCTGGAGATGGAAATGCAGCTTAAACTCTTCAGCACATTTGGCGCAGCATTTGTACATTCAGAAATGAGCCACAACGCAATGATCCTGGGATCCTGTTGCAACCACCTTAAAACATCTCCTCTTTCACCAGGCAAGAAGGGTTGATTACCTGTTCAACAGAGCTTGATTATCTGTCAGGTCCAGAGATAATAACAGATGCTTTGTGCATCGATCTTCTATCACCTGCTTAATTTGTTACTCACTGTTCTTAAATTGTCTAAATCGACATATCAATTCAGCATAAGAAATGACTTGAGTTTTTCTGCTTAATTTGACATACTTTAAAAGAACATGCTACTGCTCAGGCACCTGGAGAACATCAAAGTAGACGTCAACCTGATTCCATCAAAGCAAATACTCTTGCTTCCTCATCTATCAGCCATTGACAGTAAAGAGCATGCAGGTATCTTGTGTTCGGGCAAGTAACAGGCATCTTTAAGGGGGTGGTGGTCCCCTGTTGAAGGCTAATTTGCATGTGATACAGGCATCTTCCTAAAAGAAGAGTTTGGATTTGTTATCCCGCTTTATCACTACCCTAAGGAGTCTCAAAGTGGCTAGCAATCTCCTTTTCCCTTCCTTCCCCACAACAAACACTCTGTGTGACTAGCCCAAGGTCACTCAGCAGCTGCATGTGGAGGAGCGGGGATGCGAACCCGGTTCACCAGATTACGAGTCCACCGCTCTTAACCACTACACCACACTGGAGAAATGGGTAAGGTCCATTGACATCATGGGGCAGAAGAACTGAGAAACAATGTACCAAGGTATCAAGCATTTCTTACCCAAATAGAGCAGATGGAAAGAGTCAGTTTCCCATCTTCCGTCACCATTAGCCAAGTTGCCTGAGGTTTATGGGAGTTATAGTCCAAAATGTTTGGGGGGCACCAATTTTAGGAAGGCTGGTGTAGGCTACTTTTTCATTTCGAAAGGTAGGAGGAAGCAGTTGGTGTGAGGCGCAGCTTATTATCAATGCCCCAGTGAAACCTGTGTGGGAGAAGACAAGGTGATGGTTTGGAAGACAGGACAAAGTTGTGTGGATTCCAGATGTATGAGGTAAATTGTACCTGAGTTTTTGAAGGGCTCCCCAATTCAGTCCTGAATGGTGCTTGGGTAACAGTGTTATCAGTTTGTAGGGCTGGGTTCAGTGGGATGGTGAAACTGTAATGGAAGCTTTGTGTTTGGTTTTTTTAAATGGATATGCTGATAGAGAATATGCCAGTGAAGTGCTTGGTCATAGATTATACCCCCAATAAGCTAAATAATGGAGAAACATTGCTGCTTTAAACATTCTTTTCTATATCTGAACTGGACAAAATTATAAAAGAGGCTACAGGGCACCCTAATACCGAGATAAGTCAGATTTCGAAACTAACCATTTGTAAATGTGAAGAGTAAAGTTTTCTGAAGAGCAGAAAACTCAAAACAACATAAAAGCAAAAAATCACTACCCTCGTGGTGAGGAATGTTATTTATAAGAAGCCGTTTCTTGGGACTGTTGGGTAAATTAAAATAACACAACAATGCTGATGTTCATGAGATTGATAGATCGTTGTAAGTTCCATGTTTGTCTTTGAACTTAAGCCGGTAATTGTCTTTATGACAATAAACTGTAATTATTGGAATAATCTCATACATTTTGTAGTATTGGGATGTATTTTATATCTTTTTAATGTTTCACATTAGTTGCATTGTTGCCAATTTGCAGTCTGTATATTTATGCTTAATTTTGTGTTATCTTACTCGGGAAATATGTATTGTGTAACTTAATTATGGGATTTATAGACGTAAATGGAACTTGAAATGAAAATATGCTAATAGCATTTTAGAGTTATTGTTCTGAGCTGTTCTCAGATATGTGCTCTTGAATCAATATTAGTTTGGCTGTCTAGCCTTGTTCATGGCAATATCCTCCAGCAAGAAAATGTGTGTTTTTTTCAGAGAGAGAAGGAAAGGAGAGGGAGGGGGGAACTAAACAATTTGCCTGTAAAATAAGGCAGCATTGCATATTACTGTAATTTCTTTGTACTTTAAGAATAAAATCCTTTAATACTTTGGGTGTGGAACAATTATGTATTCATTGGCTTTAACCTTATGCTAATAAGGGAACAAAGCTTTAATTTCTTTCCTTTTTCTTGTTTGTATTTCTTGTGCATAATTTAATGCAAACAATCAGTTCATACATGGCATTAGCGTTCTGGTGATCAGTTCCACTGATCATGGTTCGTAAGCATTTCTGTTGCAAACCTTGATTATCTATGGTTTATAATTCAGAGGACGAAAATGAATTGTGGGACCTGATTAACATACCTTGAAGGTGTGTTAATGGCTCCTTCTTTGCCCACTTCCCCCTCTTAATAGATACTGTGTTCATGGTGGGAAAACCAAGGTTTGCACAAATCCAGAATTTCATGTGTAGACCTTTCCATTCATTTGAATGCGTGCTAATTGTCCATTCAGCTGAATGGGAAATCAAAGTGTTTCCTACCATGCATAGGAAATAATCCATTACAGGTTTGGTGGGGAGGATAGCAAAGGTACAGTGGTACCTTGGTTCTCAATCTTAATCCATTCTGGAAGTCCGTTCCAAAACCAAAGGCGTGCTTTCCGATAGAAAGTAATGCAAAGTGGATTAATCTGTTTCAGACTTTTAAAAACAACCCAATAAACAGCAATTTAACATGAATTTTACTATCTAACGAGACCATTGGTCCATAAAATGAAAGCAATAAACAATGTGCTGCAGTCACACATTCAATCAATCAATCAATCAATCAGGAACTGAACTGGGTTCCACACAGTTACAAAAAATAAACAAAAAAGAGCCACAAAAACGCAAAATAAATAGCAAAAATAGACAGACTTCAGCGTAACACTCAAAACGGAAGTGTGGCACTCAAATCGGAAGCGTAACACTAAAAATAGAGCACATTCGGCTTCTGAAAAACGTTAGCAAACCAGAACAATTTTTTTTAGTTTACAGTGTTTGGGTTCCAAGTTGTTTGAGTACCAACCAAGGCGTTTGAGAACCAAGGTACTACTGTAGTTGACTTTCTGCCTCTAGCCTGTAAAATAATCTGTGGTAGCAGGTACCTATGGTAATTTGCTAGGTTTCTTCAGCATCCAGCCTTTGTGTTGGAAAAAAAGAATTTCAGATGAAGCCGTAGTGAGATGTTGGCTTTTTTGCCCTTTATTAAGGTGGCCAAGTTTGGAATCTGAAGCACATTTCATAGGTAGTTAAGTCCCATTTAACTTACTTCTGAATGAGGTTTCTTAGGAGCGCCCTGTAAACTGTGCTATTCTTGTGCCAGGCTATAGCTCAGCAGTAGAGCACATGCAGAAGACCCCTGACATCTTTAGTTAAAAAAAAGTTCAGGGGGCAGATGACCACTGTCTGTTAGTGTATACAAGGCTAGATGGATGAATAGTGTGACCTCATATAGGGTGGCTTTCTGCGTTTCCTTTGCATAAAACTTTTATCTACCCATTATCCAACATGTTTATCTGCTTTTCTGAAAGTGCAGTAAAGAAAGAGTGCTTGTCAGTTCATTTGCTGAACAGAGCAAAGTAGAAAGCTTGGAAGCATGCTGAAGAAAACGGGGTTTTATTAATGTGAATTTAGTCCGAACCAGAAGAGGCAAATATCACAACTCTTCTGAGGTCACAAGGGGAGAAGTCAGAAGGTAAAACTTTTGGATAAACGTTCTCACCTGCTAATGCATTCAGATCAATCTGGTGCTTAAATCATAGCTGCAGATGCCAGTTGAGAAGCTGGCACCTGCCAGGAGCATGGAAAAAACCCATAACGATTATAGCAGTCTGTTATTTCATGGAAACAAAACAGTAAGGAGAGTTCATCTGAGCAGCTGGAAGAGGAGGACAGAGGGTGAAAAAGAGCTGTGAGTGGAGAGGGGGAGGCTTTCCTCATCCTCTGGACCCCCTGGGAAACTCAAGCAACCTGCTCCACCTTGAACTGGGTGTGGAGAGTGAATGGGACACAGCTGTGGGCACCTTGGGGAAGTGCCATCTTCCTTGGGCCTGCCCATTGATAAGAAGTCTAGATTGAGAGACAAGGGTGATGTCTGCTGTTTCCAGCAACTCTTCTCATTGTAAGACTTCTGTGGGTGAACTGAACATTTCTTTGGACCCTGGGTGAGAACCGGGAGGAAAATGAATTGATGTTGATTTGTTTATATTAGTAACATTAATTAATAAGTGTGTATTTTTGTAACAATTTAAGTCGTCTGTTGCTTCAGATTTCTGTTCACCGCTTAGAGATATATTTAATATATTAAGCAGCATAGGAGTTAAATATTCAAAAGAGAGCCAGTGTGGTGTAGTGGTTAAGAGTGGTAGACTCGTAATCTGGTGAACCGGGTTCGATTCCCCGCTCCTCCACATGCAGCTGCTGGGTGACCTTGGGCCAGTCACACTTCTGTGAAGTCTCTCAGCCCCACTCACCTCACAGAGTGTTTGTTGTGGGGGAGGAAGGGAAAGGAGAATGTTAGCCGCTTTGAGACTCCTTAAAGGGAGTGAAAGGCGGGATATCAAATCCAAACTCTTCTTCTTCAAATCCAAAAATTAAAAACATATGGGACTAGGCAAGGAGTTAGGCTTGTACTGCTGGTGAATGCAGTTGTTTTCTCTTTCTCTCTCTCTCTGATAGAGGAGAGATTTCTGCACCAGGTCTGTTGATCCACTGAAGAATTTTGTTTCTGTACATGAATTTTGTTTGCAAGACTGAAGGGTTAGGCTAAAAGCCCGAGGCATCTCATTTAATCCCTGTTACAGATATACTGTAGTCTTGGAGTGGGTATCACGGGCCATCTAACCTCACCTCTCCTCATCCCCTATCCACAGGAGCAGATTTTAGAGGAACGGGAGCTGGAGAAAATCTTGCTCTGAGAAGCCCTGTTTATGGAAATTTGTGCCATTGTTCTGAGGCAGGAAATAATAGCACTATAGACTATACCATTGTAAGTATGATGGCTTTCCTTAGATCAGCATTCAGATGAGAACACCATCAATGGCAAAAGAGAAAGGAAAAGCTGAAAGGATGGTTAAAATATCCTTATCAACCAAGATGATAAAAGTTGGAAGGCAAGTTTTGTGATGAAAGGCTTGAAGGTGTTAAATATGTTCATCCTGGGTTAATATGGAGACACCTTTCAAATATCTTTACAAGCATTAGGAGGAAGACAGAAGAATGTCAGAAGTGTTCATTGTGTCCTGTGCTATCAGGACAGGATAGAAAGCAGTGGTTTTAAATTAAAGAAATCAGACATTGGGGCGTGGGGCGTGCATTTTTTTTTGAAAAATCGGAATGTATTTTTATTAATACATCACCCAGCCAACATTAGTCTTCTGTCTGCTTTATAAAACATTAAAAAACCTTAAAAGGGGTAATAATAGATCTAAAAGCATATCACCACTAATGACAGATACTTATGCTATTACTTGCAGATTTAAGACAAATAAATGGGTGATATTAGTATAACTTCACAAGGGCACTTACTGGGTGCTTTTAGAAAGATGTGATACCATTAAAACAGCCCAAGCCTCAGGAAGGTCTAGAATTTTAGAATAGCTAAGTTTGATCCTACAAAGACAAATATCTTTTTAATAGTGTGAAGCTCTTCTGTTCTGGAATTGAATTATCTGGCAAAATCTGGTTGATTTAGAGTGGGAAATGGCACCTTCTCTGCTAATGTGCAACAGCTGTATCCCCAATTCAAGTGGAAATATACCTTGTGTTCCATCAGCATATGGGTGTGTGTCTGTGTTTAGGAGTGATCCTGCCCTGCCCAATAAGCAAAACATGAGGACAGGATCTCTCCATTAGATGTGTTTAACTTCAGTTGCCAGGGAAACCTAGTATGAATTTAGCTTGCTTTAGCGCTTGTGATCTGTACATCTGCAGTCTTTCAGAAAGGTTGACATCACAGCTATAAAAGCCTATTTTCAATAAATGTTTGAAGGATGAGTCATGATTGGAAAGTGCACGTTGGCTAGGAACAAGCATCTCATGTTCTCCGTTACAGACAGATCCAGCACCTATAAGAGACTTCAGTGCCAGCAGTCTTTCAGTGGGTGATATTTATGTATATGGCAAATTCTCTCTCTCTCTCTCTCTCTCTCTCTCTCTCTCTCTCTCTCTCTTTCACCCACCCACCCCTTGTAATGTAAAATTCACAACATGCTTAATAATGTCAACATTTTCATTCTTTTGAGGTTTTTATTAAAAAACAGAATTTCTTGATATTTTAATAACACTCACTTGACAAGTATTTGGTACCCCTTTTTGTTGTTAAAAGGGCAGCATATTTCAAAATTGCCGTGGTGCTCAGGGTAATACATACAACCACTGACCGAGTCAGGAGTGGGGTACCAGATGTTTTTGGACTGCAACTCCCATCAGCCAGTATGGCCGATGGTCAAGGATGAGAGTCGTAGTCCGACAACAGCTGGAGGGCCACAGCCTCTCCATAAACTATATGGAGAAGAGAATTTCAGAAGTCTCCTGCTTTCTGTAATTTTGACATAGTAAAAACCAAAAACCTAAAAATCCTCCTTAGTTCTCAGGATCCTAGGGACAACTGACCAACCCAGAGTTGTGCATATCATGCCTGCAAGTAATTGCAGCTCTCAATTCCCCTTTTTGTCTGGCTTTTCTGCGAGTGAGCTGAGACACATTAGTGGTGGCGGCGGCTTAAGGGGTGTGAAGACAGGAGCAGCCTCTGTGGAGGCAAAACCGAGGCAATTTGCAAGGTCTTCTTCAAGGTAGAAGAGTTCCTTGGTGATGCAGAGCTGTGCATCCAAGGAAGGAGGTATTGGGGAGGATAAAGCAATAAGAAACATGCCATTCGGATTCAAGAAGACCGCATGCCAGAGGTATCAGCAGATACATGTTTAGGCATGAGGAAGTCTCCATCACTAGTTTTGGCAGTGTTATGCCATCGCTCAAATATATAGTTACCAGACGCTCAGGCAAGCTTGTGAGCTGTTCAGGGACACCTGGTTCACCACTGCTGAAGAAAATGTTCAGAATTTCCCAAACTTGGGTCTCCAGCTGTTTTTGGACTACAACTCCCATCATCCCTAGCTAGCAGGACCAGTGATGATGGGAACTGTAGTCCAAAAGCAGCTGGAGACCCAAGTTTGGGAAACACTGGGTTAGATGCACCAATTGGTCAGATGTGCCAGTGTAGGTACTTAGTATGGCAATGGGTGAAATTAGATGGAGCTAGGCTGAAGATGACTCAACTAAGGACCACTCTAAAGCCATCTGATGTAATGTGCGTATGTCTACATGTTGTGGGGAGGAACCCGATAGCCACATTCACAACTAGGCAACCTTTCAGGGGCCGTATTCCAGTAGTGGGCAGAAGCAAAAGCAAAATTGGGCAAAGTAATGAAAGGAAGTTTTAACTTTTTGTAGGAGGTGTGTCTTCATACTTCTTTATTCTCCAAGCAAAGGAGCATTATCTGAGATCAAGGACACATTGCAGCCAGGGCAAAACACCCAAGGAGGATGCAAAGCAGAGCTGGTGAGGGGGTGGTGGCCGCCTCAACAGTGTGGGGTGTGACTTGGAGAGGGGGGAGCACTGAAAGCCTGAGGTTCCCTACTCTTGGATCTACATTGACAAAACCGTCGGGTCTGAGACACGGTTTTCAGGGCTTTCTGGAGCAGAACTGACTCACAGCGGTTACCCTGTTTGCTTCTTTTATATTGTCCGCAAGTGGTGTGCAAACACTGAAAACTGATGGGTGACGAGGGACGCAGGAGGGTAGGCATTTGTCTTGACAAAAGCGGCAGAATGGACAGATTGGAAGCTTGCACCCTGAAAGGAGCAAAGAAGATCAAGGAGAAACGAACATTCACACATCACAAAACCGGCATGGAGAATGCCGGGGACAGTTTTGTGATGTACGAAAGCAATGCACGTGAGACAACCGCGGTATCAGATAGCCTCGGGATGACAAGCCTTGTTCTCTCCTGTTCCTTTCTTCTCTTTTATCTGTTGCTAGGACCTGTTCCCAGCCTCCCAAGTGAACCTTCATTAATTTTGCTGTTGCTCTGATAAGGCCCGAATCCCCCGCTGTTTGGGAAGACATCTTTTATGGTACAAAAAGATCTATAGGAAGATGATATTCATTGTCTTTAATTAAACTGGGAATTTCCGCTTGCTGCGAGTACTCTGGTGATATATATATTTGTGGCATTATTTCCCCTCAACGCTTTCAAATTTACAACAGAGAAATGGATAAATAACTTTTAGTGGGTTGCCATAAACAGTGTGTTTCAAAACAGCGGGATGCTCCCTTTCCCTGCCTCCTTTCAGAGGAATGAAAACAGCAATAATTTTTAACTAGAGTTGGCAGATCTGAATTAAATCCACTAATGATCATTTTCTAAACAAGCATTATTAGTGCACACAAAATGTGAAGCTTTGGTTTCATTAGCTTGTTTACAGAATATTACAAAACTATTGGCAAGGTGAATTATTAATTGAAATGTCTACCGTGTACTTAAGGAGCACAAATCTATTTGCCAACATTACCAAGGGGTGCATTCTAACATGGTTTTTATCTGTCGGGCATGTTTTAAGTATCTGCTTGTGTGTGTCCCTAATCACAAATGACAACAGTTCCTACAGAGCCAACTCAACGCTAAGCATTTCATAATGCAGAAAACAATCATTATGATCAGGCTGGGCTTCTGTAGCCTTACCATCTTGTCTTTTACCTTTGTCAAGTCTTTTGGCTTGCTGGGGAACATTCAGATTCTATAGATCATGGGTAGGGAGCCTGTGTCCCACTAGATGTTGGATTGCAACTCTCATCAGCCCTGGCTCAGTCATTGTGAGAGACTGGGACCCACTACTACTCATTATATGAAGTTATATTGCTATTCTGATTCTAAAACTGCTCTCTGCCGATGCTTACAAGATATCACAATACAGATGAGTGTGGCTGCAAACATGGCTCATCACTGAGTTTTAGAAGGGGATATCTGGTTGTGAGCAAGAGATCTGGGAAAATACTCCAAAGATAATTAATAGCGGAGATTGCAATAATTCTTGTATATTTGTGTTAATGTGTTCAGAAAAGCAGGATGGGAACATGGATGTTCAAAGAAGAATGGTGAACTTTTCCAAGCAATTGGAGACTGCGCTTGCATCAGTCAACCTCTCCTACACCCTCTTCATGCCTCTACTGGTTCTGAGTGACAAGGAGGGGAGGGGAGCTTGTCTCAGCAGGAGGGGAAACACCAGTGATTCTTCACCAGCCTGACTCATCTCTGCCTCTTGGCCTCCCTCGTCCCACCCTCCTGCTCCAGCCTCTGCCTCTGATTTTGAACTTCTTTCTGCCACCGACTCTCCCAGCTCACTAAGCCCTGTTTCCTTTTCAGCTTCTGACACCTCCTCCTCCTAGTCTTTTTCTGCTTCTCCCTCTTCTCCCTGACCACTCATCATTGTCCCACCACCACTCCCTGGGCTCTATGTTCCTTGGCGGTGGTTCCTTAGCTGGTTTCTCCCACCATTTCTCTGTGTCTAACCAGTCCATCTCTGTGTCTCTCTGTGTCTGTCTGTCTGTCTGTCTGTCTGTCTGTCTGTGTCTCTCTTTATCTCACCCACCCACCCAACATCAACCTGTTCTCTCCAGTCCTTCAGTTATCTCTTTTGGAAGTGGCCGATCTAGCTAAATATAATAGGTGTGTATGCTTTCTGCTGCTTAATATGCTTAAAATATATATACCAAAAACATTTACCCACTATATAATTATGCAGAAATTAAAGTTTCTTTAGCCACTGTTCAATAGTATTTTAATTGGGCTGACAAAATTGCTTTTGGCTTGCATTAAAAGACATTAGTATCTTATTTCTAGTAACAAAATAGTAATCAATGCTAAATTCTAAAATGTAACCAAAGAAGGCTGTATTTTTTATTAACTGCAGAAAGATAATGAATCTGCCCTATATAAAGATTTGGAATAAATCTTCTGAGATGCTGGGGATGGTGTTTTAATTAAAGTAATCCTTATTTGCATCTAACAAACACTATTGCTACTTAGAAATCTAAGACCTCAGTGATGCATATTAGTGCATTACCTAAACAAATCTAATAGTGACTTAATACTTGTATTTGAAGTAGCAATCTGTCATAAATTAAGAGCATTTGCATAGTAAATTTACAGGTTGTTATTCCTTGTAGAGTTTTATATAATTAAGGGACACGATAAGCCTTAACATTAATAATTTTTAATGGTGCAAGGGAGCTGGGTTTTGATGTTAAAGTGGTCCTCACTTCAATCAGAACCAATTCTCCAGTCTTTGAGAATTATAATGATTGCAGACTCTGGGTGCTTCCCTGAAAGAACCAGGCAGGAGGAGGAGGAGGAGGGGAAAATGCTTCCCTATAACTTGGTGCTGCCACAATTTTAATTTTTTTCTAAGCATCTTGGCTCCAAAATCTCCATTCTGCTTGGGAAGGGTACACTGACGTGAGGCTTTGTCTCCAGTGGGAAGAAAGCAGCAACCATGCTTTCCTGGCTGTCCCCCATTAAAATAGACCACAAGAGTCCCCCATCCCGCATTTCTGTTTGGTGGGTCTAAGACTCCTGGACTGGGCATATGTCCTCCTTCCCACTGGGAAGCAATCAAGTCGTCCGAAATGCATTCACACCCATTAATATTTAGAACTTCTACCCAATGGATGCACGGACAACCTCGGCAAATAGCTTGCAGACTTGCTTCACTTTCCTTGGCGTTTATAAATGCCAAACACAAAGCTCTTTTGGTCCCCAAACATGGATGCAAGGTACTTGGAAAAAATATTGAAAGGTCACTATGCTTTGTGTTCTACAATTTGATACAAATATGTAGTTTTTGTCCAGCAGTTCATCTCTACTTGGTTGTCATGATATTAACCCACAAATTGCAATATTCAGAGTGTTGACTACTTTCTGGGTTGACTGCTTTCTTCTTCCCGTCTGGTAATTTGGGGGAGTATTCTGAATGGAGGTGGAAATTAAAAGTTTGATCCCCTCCCCTGTGCTTGCTCGCGGGGAGACCTCAGCTACCAAGGTCAACAATTTGCAAACTTTGTGGAATTACGTGACAATTTCCTCTCATGATCCCCAGTTGAGAGAACTCGAAAAAAGAGTTGTGAGTCTAATAGTCTGAGTCATAGGGTTAGGTCTTGGGGTCTACAGAGAATTTGTTTGAACTCTTGGCTTAATGCATTGACGATTTTCCATTAGCAATGAATTACAGTTGTAATTTCATTAATTTCTTCACCTCTATAAGGGTATGTTAGTATGAGTTGCTTAGCCAAGCATCAAAGGAAACATTGCATTTAACCTTTAGCCCTTTGCAGTGTAACCAGGACCAGTTAAGAAGTAAATTAGTGTAACATCCCTTTAAAAAAAATTACTTTAGATAAGCAGTGAACATAATTTTTGTGTGTCTTTAATTTAATAGGGGTTTATAGTTTTATGCAAAACCATTCACATTACATATGACCCTCTGGGAACTCTCCTCCCGCCACTCCCAGTCTGTATAATTTGGTGTCTAATAATCTGCTGTCTGTTAAATCCAGCACAGTCTTGATTAATGAATTGTGATGAACCAATGCATTCATTTACAGGTTTGGTCTAATACCCTGAAAGCCTATATCAGTGCTTGCCGTTATTCATGCAAATAAACTCCGGGGAGAAAGCACTGTGAGCAAGAGGGCTGAGGGAACATACAGACAGACACATTTGCCTTCCTTGGAGCCAAAGGGCTGAGCTACAACCCAGACACCCTGGCTGAATCTGCAAATGAACGTCAGTCTTTCATGTAGAATAAGGTCCAAAGTACATGTTACAGAAAAATGCATGTAACAGTAGCCCCAAGGCTCATTTAGATCACTGGAAGCAGAGAATCACCCGGAGGAAGAGATACTTGATCGGCTCTCTGCCTAATGTATATGTATTTAAAGCCCTGTGATACAGAGAGCAGCCTTGGGGAGTGGCCAATTTGGAATGTGAAAATAGTGCGTAGGGAAAGTTCTAAGCTTACCGTCACCTCATGGCTTCTCTGCTCCACTGGAAGCAGAGCCGGTTCTACCGTTAGATGATGTGAGGTAATCACCATAGAGAGAAGATGTTGGGGGCAACAGCAGCATGTCCCTGGCTGTTCCTCCTGTGTGTACCATGTGGCCTTCCCTTTGCTCTTTCGGCTACTTGTCTGCCCACAAGTGCAGTGAACAGTCATGTCAACAGTGTTCAGCTGCCAGTCCAACAAGTTTCTGCACATGGAATGAGGCAACGGGGCCGCCATCTTGTCTCAGGCAGCAACATGTCTTGGATTGGCAGTGTCACTTCCTGTTTTAAATGGGCCATTGGGCTACCGTTATACAGGCAACTGTTTGCACGGGGGTCTTGTTCCGGGTCATCGCGCACATCATCAGTGCACACATAAGCCTGCCATGCCACACACCCCTCCCGGGGCCCCAAAATAGTGTGTGGGTCAGCGGCCACATGCCAGTTGAACACACACGAAATGTCCACTGCCTGTACACACTTGCATGTGACATGTAGGCCTGAAGTATCAGTGGAACTGTAAAGCTGAACTGTGAAGCAAAATATATTCCATCCATCAGCCATGAAGCTGCTCTATTGTATGTTCTTGTATGTTCACTGCTCCCCACAATTTTCTGTGGTGTCAAATGTCACTGGAGCTGGCCATTGGCCAACAACAAGGATTATCAGTGCATGAATGTTAGTTGCCAGGGAATAACTGTAGGAGAAGGCTATTACCCTCACGTTATGCTTTTGGGCTCAAATAGGCATCTGGTTGGTCACTGTGGGAAATGGAATGCTGGACTCGAGAGGCCATTGGTCTGATCCAGCCAAGCTGTTCATATATTTCTTAAGTCAGCACCATTGCCTGGTGTGCTGCCCCTATGCTTCAAAGAAAGATAGGTACCTTGAGAGGAAGGGCTGATGTGGAGTCAGGTGACCTGGAACAAGCTACAGTACTGTGATTTTATGACCTTCCCACACGCATGCCCTTGTCTGTCTGAACAACTGAGCCTCAAGTTCAACACTGCCTGCAGTCTTAGATTGCTGTCCAGGGCTTCCTGTCTCTCTGCATCCACCTCACCACACCCTTTATTGCTACCTGGTTCCCATGCCCTTCACTTTGGATTGATTCACACATGCATATACATAAGTTGATCTGGTTTATTTTTTTTTAAAAAAACGATGATGCTATAATGCCTGCATATTGCATGGGAAAATCCGTAGTGATGGGCAAACTGTCTTGTTCAATATTATCATCCTAATTGAGAAATAAGCTTCCAAGGAACCTCAGGGTTTCCCAAGTGCAATTTACAAATCATTGGAGTACCATGATCTCCACTGTGATTTAGGATGAGTGAAATTCCACTCCAATTGCACTATACAACATCAATTTCCTTTACTTTTGGAGCAAGATTAATTTATGCTGCTGTATCTTCCGTTAGCTTTGATAACATACAGAGCAGATGATCCCAAAAGATATTGAACCCGAGGCAATGTCTTTTTAGATTTGTAATAATTACATGCAAAAGTTATTCAAGAGTGTGGCAATTAATGTTGATGAACTTTTATTAAATTCTGTTGTCGATTTGCAGAGATTAGTGGTGACATTTTTAAAGAAATACTTCCAAACTTGCAGTTCTTTGAAATCCCTTTATGATTTTCCCTGTACTAAATTTTTATCTAGCGGAGAATAACTGGGCTATTGAAAATTTGTTGGATTAAGACTTGACAATAACATTTTCTAAAACTGATACGAGTCACAGTGTGATGTCATAAACGAGCATACCTATCAAATTCACTCAGATGATGAACTTTTATGATGGAATACGCAAGAAAGAGGGCAATCCTTGTAATGTACAGATTTGCTCAGTCTTTGCCCATGCACAAAAATCTGCCTCTTTCTGTCTGTATAATTTGTTCTGTTGGTTTTGTGTCTGCATGCGGCAATGATCCACTGTGTGGGGGAAGGAAACCTGAACCACGTATTTGGGGAAACTCCTACCAATTCTATATAAAAAGGTAAAGGACCCCTGGACGGTTATGTCTAGTCAAAGACGACTCTGGAGTTGTGGCGCTCATCTCGCTTTCAGGCCAAGGGAGCGGGTGTTTGTCCACAGACAGCTTTCCGGGTTATGTGGCCAGCATGACTAAACCACTTCTGGCACAATGGAACACTGATAGAAACCAGAGTGCACGGAAACACCGTTTACCTTCCTGCCACAGCAGTACCTATTTATTTACTTGCATTGGTGTGCTTTTGAACTGCTAGGTTGGCAGGAGCTGGGACAGAGCAACGGAAACTCACTCCCTTGTGGGGATTCAAACCGCTGACCTTCCAATCGGCAAGCCCAAGAGGCTCAGTAGTTTAGACCACAGCGCCACCCGCCAATTCTGTATAACTCTGGATGTGTAGGGATGGGCAAGAAAGATCCAGGTACCCTCATGCCTCTGAGCATGTTAGAGTTGACAGTTCTGGGAATTTGCCAGGGAAAAAGAGAAGTGCTATGTGATAATCTCTCTGGTCTGGGACCAATCAGGCTGGGACCCAAAAGTTACTTTAGGTAGGCCAATGAGATTTTTGGCTTCATTGAACGACATACACAAACCAATATGCATACTATGGGTATCCAGAAAAATACAATGAACTACCCATCATTTCTGCTGCTTCTTGTTTTGGGGTGCAAATAGGGTTGCCATATTTTGAAGAGAAAAAAAGAGGATATATTTGCCAACTTCTACTTTTAACTATGGATCGCTATGACGACTCTACCCATGAAAAAGAGGATGTGTCCTGGAAAAAGAGGACATATTATAAAAGGCTTGAAAAGGAATCAGAAAGTGCCTTCCCTAGATTGTGGGTGTGCCACTCTAGTTGTCTCCTTGTCTGCCTAGCTAGATCTGCTTCTCTAAATGTCAAATCATTTCTATGACATATTCATTGGCTAAAACCAAAGGAAGGTAGAGCAGGCTGGTTGCTGACAAAATAAATAACGAGAAGAATGCGGGCACTTCTTGCCACACAATTCAGGTTCCACAAGGGTAGAGATTTATGTAAACAGAAGAAAATATAGAAAGCTGGGAATCCAGGGAATATGCCTCCCTGTGGATGCCCATCTCTCTCTCTCATATACACAGTGTTACACCACAAACTTCTTTCAAAACTCTCCTTAGGTTGGCTTTCAGGCATAGTGGGCTGCCATTCAAAGAAACCCAAATCCAAACCTGACTCAGGTATGCAGAGCTAAGTTGTGAGATTCTTTAGATTCTTGCCTTAATCCACAGGTGCATGGCAAGTTTGTTAAATTAATATTAATTATTTTGTATGTGAACCAAACTTCTGTTTTTATGCTAAAAATCCATTCATTTTTGCCTGCCTCCCTGTACCACTGCAGCATTTTCCCTGCCTGAAAAGAAATTATGTTTGGGCTCAAACGGGCAAATTTCAGTAATTGATAGACAGATTTGGAGGTTTGGAGTTCCCTGCTGGGACTTTTTCGCTGTTATCAGTGCTGGAGCAAGAAAGTATTCAAATAGTGGAAGGACTGAAGAATAACATGAATGTACGAAGAGATCACAAATAATTGCCTTGCTTCAAATTCTCCGTGATGGATGCTATGATACTAAGTGAGACTTTAACAGTTTTGATACTTTAGCCAGTTGAAGAAAAATGATGTTTGAAATTCTGACTATGGAACTTAGACTTTTTAGTTGTCTGTTTAGCTTACATTCAGCAACTCCATTCCCCTCCACCCTCATTCATCTAATCCCCAGGTAACACAAGCTTTAGATGGTGTTATTAGGAGCACTACAATCCAGCTACTTTTCCTTCCCCCAGTGTTGATGTAGCAGAACTATCCAGACATTTATAACTTCAGATATTGAATCCCATTGAGTTCTCTTTCATATCTCTTTGCTTTCACCCCCTGTGCATTTCTTTTATATTGAATGCATATGAAAATTAGATTGTTTCCCTCCTTCTTCAGCTGTAGCTATATATGGAAATGTTTAATGTTCATTCCCCCCCCAATAACATAGCTTTTGTAACATCGCTATTACTATTTAGCTCCAGCTGAGCACTGGTGATGTCCTAAGCATTACACACAGAACCAGGGGTGGGGAAAACATTCAATTCATTTCACATTTAAAGGCGAACCTATATAATTCACAATTTCCGAAACAATGTGTGAACCGAAATACATCCATCCTTTGAAATCCACATTTCCTCTGAGATTTGCAATGCACTTCCCTGGACAATCGATATGTGCAGAAATGGATATACTAGGGTAAAGTTTGCATAAAACCCATATATTTATGAAAGCAATGTACAAAACTTGTTGTATATTAGGCAAAATTGCTTTGTTAAAATATGTACATCAGAGAAATGTGTATATATATACAGAGAAATGTGGATGAGTTTTCTCAAATACTTTTGAAAAAATCTGAGAAGATGTGGAAATGTGGAGAACTGAATTTAAGACTGGAAAAATGAGAAACTGAGAGAGACCGAAATAGACACCCATCCCTACACAGAACAGACATGTAATGTGGCAGTGCTTCTCAGACAACTCACAGCTTGTATTTGGCAGAGAAGACTGAGGTGGTTCCAGGACAGGACAAATACATTTTGCAGCCTGAAGTGAAGGACAAACAAGATGGCTGCCCCCCGTTTCATGTACTGAAACCGACTGGACTGTAAACTAATTCTTCAGTGCTTGCACTCACACCTCTGTCATCCAACAGAGGGCTCTGGAGGATGCAACCCAGAATTTGCCGCCTGAGACAGTCACCACATTCTGCTTAATAGTAGGGCCGGCCTGGAGTAGTTCTTACTGAGGTGTTAAACCTTTGCAGGCTTTGTCACTTCAGTCTTAAGCTGAGGGAATACTTGACTGAATGGATTGGTTCCTATTCTTTAGTTCCATGCCAAAGTATTTATTGGGGGTGGGAATAAAGGCATAAGTGTTCTTGTCAAAGAGCGGTAGGCCTGTATCTTCACCAGTGGCACCATCTTTCCTTTTCCTCCATTGGGAAGAGTTCAGATAGGACCCAAAACCAAGGAGAATACAGACAGAAATTCAAAGACTTGCATCTACCAGATGCCATTAAACAAGGTTTACGGTTACTACTTTATCATCTACAGTGGTACCTCAGGTTACAAACACCTCGGGTTACAAACACTTTGGGCTACAGACTCCGCTAACCCGGAAGTAGTACCTCAGGTTAATAACTTTACCTCAGGATGAGAACAGAAATCGTGCGGCGGTGGCAGCAGTGGGAGGCCCCACTAGCTAAAGTGGTACCTCAGGTTAAGAACGGATTCAGGTTAAGAACAGACCTCCGGAACAAATTAAGTTCGTAACCAGAGGTACCACTGTATATCTGTCTGTCTGTCTGCCTGTCTGTTTATCATTTATTTTTAAAAGACCTTTGACTAAAAGCAATAGGTGCAACTTCATTCACCCACAAAAATAAGCACATTTCATAACTCTGGATAGAGACATTCTTTTGTTGCCACCCACCATCGCTTACCTTGAAAAACCAAGTGGACTTGTGAAGACAAGAAGCAGTAACTGCCAAAGAAGTCAATTCCCCCTCACCCCCCCTCTAAAATGGACTCTAGGCTTGCCATATTTTGAAGAGCAAAAAAGAGGACACATTTGCCGACTTCTACTTTTAACTATGGATCGCTATGACGACTCTCATTTTACATACCGATGCAAAAGAGGACGTGTCCTGGGAAAAGAGGACACATGGCATCCCCAATTAACCTTCCAAAAACAGAACTCTTGTTTTTGCCCGTGGAGCATCTATAGTTACTCCAGTGTCTTAATGAACAATATGGAATTCCAGTCAGTTAACCGGAGCTGGCGAGGATTTTTTCTCTCCATCTATGAGACCTTTAAAAACAAATAAATGGCTGCAATGTAAGTAGCGAAGGAGATAGGGTAACTTCTGCTGCCACAACTCTCACAGCTTTTGAACGCTGCTGTGACCTGCCGTTCAGGGGTGTGAGAGGCTCAAACAAACTTCCCCCCTCCACACAAGGGTTATTTTGTGTCTTCCGTTTGCGGGAATGTAAGGCAGAACTCATCTTAATAATAGGTGTGCAGCAAAGGTTCATAATAGGCTCATGCTTGTGCCGTTTCTTGCTTTGACTTAAGCCACGCTGAACATTATTCCGAAGTGCTTCCCTCCCTGCTCCCCCCCACCTCCACCCCCTGGTATTATTCAGTGGGTAATTATTAGACTTCATGCATAAAATGAATGTGACAGTCCAGACAGATGTATATTGTTGGCTATGTCTCTCTCCTGCTCCCCCCTCGGAGTGACAGCGGCTGAAATTTGCAATGATTACCATGACAAAGGCCAGCGTTTTCAATGTCCTGGAGGTCGCATTCTGACTGTGACATGCCAGCAGCAGCGGTTCATGCAGGCCACAGCCAGCACACAAGCAGAATTTGCCTTTTTAATGCGGTCTCTCTAGGGTACTTGGTTTCACAATTGCCATTGGTTTTTGCAAGCTGCCAGGGTCTGCGGGGTGGGTTTGTATTGAAAAGGACCAGAGCAGCAGTACTCCTGGCTTCCACTAGGGGCTGCTGTTGAACTTCCAAAGCAAGCACCTTTAAAAATAATAATAATATATATATAAAAAAAATTAGAAGAACAAACTGACAGATCATTCTGGTGTCGATCAAGCCTTTCTGATGCAATACATGAAATCTTTTGGATGTACCAGTAATAAATACTTCCTTCAGAAATCTTCATACCCTGTATAGCTGTATGTCATACCCCAAGGAAAAGGAATACTAAGATATTACCTGCAGTGTCTAATTTTTGCTTGAAAACTATGGCGGGCAGGGAAGTGTGTCAGGGTTATTTCCCCATGAATAAAGTTTATCTTTCCCAAACAAATGAATGCAGGCTTTTAATTAATTTCAAAGTGCCTCCCATGACGTCTTTTTAAAAAGTCTAAGGCACTAATACCGTGACTTAAACTTGCATGATAAAGCCGACAAGCTGTTTTTAAAGGCTTAGCCCGTGTTCGGTCTTATCTATAATCTGCACCTTATTGTGTTTACAGGAGAAAAATAACGCCAGTCCTTATTCTTCCCCCCTTCTTTATTTATTTCTTAAAAAGCCTCCCTCAATATGATTTAATCTTGGGTATATATTAAAGATTGCTACCTGGCTTGTGAAGGTGTTTTTGTGTGTGTGACTTTACTGCTGCTTACTTATAAAAGGCATGAAATGGCTTTGACTTTTGTGTGTGTGTGTGTGTGTGTGTGCGTTGTAAAGTTTGGGCTTTCAAAACGCCACCGCGAAATTAATTATAATGACACTACTGAAGACAGCTTGCACTTTGTAACTCGAAGTGAATAGAAAGTGCCTGTACGCTGGTGAACAATGTAATACAGTAATATTAAAGATAACTTGACACCAATTATTTTTGACTGCTTCTTCTTCATCTTCTTCCTCCTGCTCCTCCTCTTCTTCTTCCTTCAGCTCTGCATCCAGGGCTTTATAACGTATGAAGAGTATTTTACAAATCCGAGAGATCTGAGCCCATTGGATAAGGCTAACTGCCAGCAAGGAAAAAACATGGTGCGTATTTCATTTGAATGACTATAGAAAATCAATCTGTAGCAACTCAAAATACCATTTCATTTTATTGAAAATAAAGCCGCGCTTATTACCAAGTGTGACTTGGATATGTTTAATACAGAGGTGTTTTTTAAAAGAACAACAAACACGTAATAGTTAATATTGTTGCCACAGCTGCTACTAGCAAGCAACACACATGCACACAGAATATCTGAGTAATGGCACTCTACAAACTGTGCGATTTTCCCTTTTCTTAAGCTTTGTTATTTCCTCAGGAGCGGTTGCAAAGAGGTCAGTTAATTGTAAGCTCTGACAATGTTTGGGCTCATGACAAGAGCTATCTCTTAATTGTATACCAAGCTGCTGGAGCACTGCAAAGGCTCTCTTTAAAGAATCTTAATAATGAGAGTGTTAATGGGCTGCAGCATTTAATTTACAGTACTGGCGGGGAACCTCTGGGCCCTGGGCCTCATTAGACTTGCAAGACTCCCAAGGGTGGCTTTTTTTTTTGGGGGGGTGAACCACATTCACCTGATGTAAATTTTTACAGGAGCCATTTGTAGTGAAGGGATTGTTTACCTTCTCAATTTTGGAAACGTACGGAATATGGTCCTTTCTCCCCACCCCGCTGATTTATTGATTGCATCTGCAGGTTAAGAATCCCCTCAAATCTGCTGAATACGTAGCGATCTGGGAATTTCATTCTCAAAATACGGAATCCCCTTTGAGGAAGAAGTATGTGTATAATTCCTTTGTAGCCACATGGAATTCGTCATTTTGCTTAGGAAGCTGCAGAGTAGCATCAATGGTGGCATGATCTAGGTGTGAAGAACAAACCCATTTAGATGCTGCCGCCCGTCATTTTTCATATCTGTGGCTTCCCAGAATACAGAAGTTCTCCCCTCAGTGCTGGATTTAGGGTGGTGCCAAATTTTGTCCTTGCTGAGGGCACCGTATTACCAAAGTCCAACCCTGCTCCCCTCATAAGAAGTTAAGGAAACATATGGTACCTCAGAAGAGTGTGTGTTCACAGGGAACCCCGGTAGATGGGTCTAGATGGAAGTCTCTGTCCAAAGCCAAGGTGTAGAGCTGCCTTCAGAGGCTTGCGATCCGAGTGTGATGTGGATGACTAATTATCCTAGCCTCGACCCTGTTCATTCCAGGGAGGCTGAGAGGAATTTACATGCAATGCCGAGCCAAATCCTACCTACATCTGGAATCAATGAAGTTGTGGCCAATTTTAAAACCCCAGAACATTGTCTTGTCCAGTTTGTTGCTAGAAGAGTCTTGCTCCCTGAGTAGGGGTCTCTGTGGGTGTAAAATATGGATATGTTCAGCACTTCCTCAGATGTGGGGGACCTGTGGCTCCCCGGATATTGTTGGACTCCACCAGTTCCAACCAGCAGGGCCAAAAGTCAGGGATGATGGGAGCTGGGAATCCAGAAACAGTTCCGGAATCCAGAAGCAGGAATGAAGAGAACTGTTTATACAGCTCTAAAAAGGTGAAGGTAAAGGACCCCTGACAGTTAACTCCAGTCGCAAACGACTCTGGGGTTGTGGTGCTCATCTCACTTTACTGACTGAGGGAGCCGGCATTTGTCCGCAGACTGTTTTTCTGGGTCATGTGGCCAGCATGACTAAGCTGCTTCTGGCGAACCAGAGCAGTGCACGGAAACGCCATTTACCTTCCTGCCGGAGCAGTACCTATTTATCTACTTGCACTTTGACGTGCTTTCGAACTGCTTGGTTGGCAGGAGCTGGGACCGAGCAACGGGAGCTCACCCTGTCGCGGGGATTTGAACCGCTGACCTTCTGATCGGCAAGCCCAAGAAGCTCAGTGGTTTACCCCACAGCGTCACCCGCGTCCCATTTTTAATTTGGATCTGAGTGATGATGTATCAACAGTATAGTGGTACCTCGGGTTACAGATGCTTCAGGTTACAGACTCTTCTAACCCAGAAATAGTACCTCGGGTTAAGAACTTTGCTTCAGGATGAGAACAGAAATTGCACGGCGGTGGTGCAGCGGCAGCAGGAGGCCCCATTAGCTAAAAAGGTGCTTTGGGTTAAGAACAGTTTCAGGTTAAGAACAGACCTCCAGAACGAATTAAGTTTTTAAGCCAAGGTACCACTGTATGTATATTCTTTGCTTTGAAATAATTACTCCCCTTAGTCTTCCTTTGTGCTTTCTTTCTTAGCACCTCAAACACTTTAGCCCAAATCTGATGGAGGGCTGGTTTGAACATTCATGCTCATCAACTTATGCTCCTCATATGTGGATGAGTCACCCCAAATGGGCTAGTTTTTCCCAACATGGCATCTCTGAGGGAAATCTGGAAATGGCGATGAGAGAAAGGGCCTTCTCTGTAGCAGCCCCCCCATTATGGAATGCACTCCCAAGGGAGGCCCGCCTGACCCAAACCTTGTCATCATTTTGTTGCCAGGTAAACACATTTTGGTTTTCCTGGACATTTGGGTGCTACAAGTGACATTATATTGTTAAATGTGTTCTGCATTCGCTTCCGTGATTTTATCACAATATTTTCTCTTCTTGGTAGTAAATGACTTTGGGACTTTTAAAACTGAGAAGTGAAACAGAAATTTTATAATCCTAAAGCAGTCTTTGCATTGCAGGGAGAACGGTCAGATCTTCTCGTGGCACCTCAAACCTCAGTGCTTTTCAAGTGGAGTCAGTTTGCAGCTGCAACTCATGAGCTGTTCAGTAATCAAACCATGTATCACACGTGAAACTGACCATTATAGTAAAGCAATGAAGACATCTAGAAAGCTAGATGCTGCTAGATCAGCAACACTAAGAGGAGAGTCAAGTAACCAGTGTGCAGTTGTCAGGCTCTAAAGAACTTTGCTGCACAATAGACAATTTATCTGAATTCGCAGCATTAAATGGGAAGTAAACCCAAGGTTAAGTGTTTGTGCTGACATTGCCATTAAACCTCATTTTGCCTTCAAACAAGAAATCCCTGCTTTTTCATGTGCTTTCATAGGGTTGAACAAACTTTGCAGATTTTATTTTATTTTATTTTTTTTAAAACCATTCTGCTCTTGTGCTACTTCTCTTCATGCAATTAGCAGAGCCTCAAACTGGAAACTAAACTTTGGCTCGGTTAGAAGGAAGGTTAAATACAGAAAATTGATAACAAAAATAGCGTAAAAGTTTCCTTTTCCAATGATGATCAGCAGGCAACAACTGGAGTTGTTATGATAGATTTTGACGAGGAAAAAACCGTGAATTATTTTTAGAACTCATTCGGAGAACGAAATGTTGTATAACAGCTTCTGCAACAGGGCAGGAGTGCTGCTGCCTGAAGACAGATGTGTGCTGATCCCACACATCATAAACAACATTATAATGGTGTGTGGTTTGTAGGGAAGGAACGAGTTAGGTGGGTAGGGATAAACTGGCGAGGCTGTGGATTTAGGTTTACTTCTCAGTTCCTACCTCACTTGTAACTTTGCAATGAAAGATTCAGAAATTGGAGCCAATTACCATAATATGTGGTGGTTTGGTGGGAGCATGTTCAACATCAGACAGTTAAAAGGTTTTATTGCTATTAGGAGGTTGTTAATGCTCTTGATAATGTCTCCGGTTGCTTTGTAATGTCTCTTGTTGAAGTATAGAATTCTTTTTATCTTATTACATTATGCAGAAACTTAAATTCAAAAGATATTTGCAGGAACATTTAAAAGAGTGCATCAATCAGTTTCAAAGAAGGGAAAATGTTCTTAGAATAGCTTATAAAAGGATAACTGTCAGTTTCCTTTTGGATGAACAAAGGAACCAACGTTAAAAAAAGGGAGAGAGCACTTTATTGTAAAAGCACAGTGTGCAATTCAATCAATATTCCATATAAATATAAAGGAGAAGAAAGTTCATAATTATCCAATGACTTAAATGTAATTTATGTAATTCTTGCAGAAACAGCAAGGCAGAAAGGAAGAAATCTTCTTACCAACAGTATTCTTTGCCCTTGATGGAATTGGCAGTAAGCGATAACTTATATCTTTCTAATAATGACTTGAATAAATAACACACAGTTATGATTTGTAATAATATCAGTGACGAATGTAACAGCCTTCGTCAAACTATGACAGAACCCCCCCCCCCAATCTTCACCACCGTCTCCTTATTCCACCATTAAAACTTACTCTCTCTTTCATTTCCCCAGCTGTTAACTCCTAAGTGTGTATTTAATCCCTGGAATACGAGGGCCTAAATCCATGACAAAATTAGGGCCAAACCACAATATGTTGTTGCATTTAATGGGCAGTTGCTGTTTTTTAAATGCAAATAGCATCTGGGGTGGGGTGGCTGAAAATGATTAAAATTGCAGTGGACACAGAGTGGAATTTTAACCCTTTTCTCCCCCTGCTACACTCCTCAAGGGGGGAGGGAAAAGCCTCTTTTGAAGCTCATATTTGCTTTGGGATAGCGTGAATCCACATTTGGCTTCCTTTTTTGCACTAGGGCATCAGATCACTAGAATCTGCTCCAGTTGCACAAACCTAAAATTCTGGGAGGTGCTGAGATCCCTTCTGCAAAATACTAAAAGTCTGGAGTGCCGACACTGCTTTTTAAAGCCCATCAGCATCAAAAGAGGGTTGCCATATCTGAGCACAGCAAGGGAAGCTGTTTGTGTAAAGAAACCAAGCTCAGAACCATTTTGGGGTATGGACCTACTTTCCAAGATCTTTAGCTCCCAATCTAGGTGCTTGAATTAAAGTTGTCTGCTTGACTCCAGTCTATGATGGATTGGGAAGCTACCAAAAATCTAGCCTTTGAGAGTACATTGGTAGCAGTCTCTATCCCTCCTTATGAAAGCACTTCCATGTCCGCACAATGCAAGGACAACATTTCCACCCAGTGGCTCATGGGGTGCCACTCTAGAAGTCCTGACCCAGAAAGACTCTCCTCCCTGAAAGAGAGGGGAGGGGTTGTGGTCGGGGCCCGAGCACCGGCTAGCAGGGGGCGTGGCCCCCTGCCGCCTGCTCACCTGGCTGGCGCTCACGCCCCCCCTGGTGGCCACCCAACCAGGTGCCACGGAGGGGGCGTGTTCAGCAGCCTTTTGCTGCAGCGCCAGCCTTCCCCGGCCTCATTCTTCCTTCGCCCCATCACGAAGTGAATAAACCCACTTGTTTCGATCCAATGCCTAAGCCAATACCTTTTCAATTGCTGTAACCAATAAAGTTGTGGCCTTTTCTAGCCCATTAACCTTATATCACGTGTCCTTGTGTCTTTATTTCACTTCGCCGGGGTCGGGTCCTCGAACCACAAGTGTGGTGTAGTGGTTAAGAGTGGTAGTCTCGTAATCTGGGGAACCGGGTTCGCGTCTCCGCTCCTCCACATGCAGCTGCTGGGTGACCTTGGGCCAGTCACACTTCTCTGAAGTCTCTCAGCCCCACTCACCTCACAGAGTGTTTGTTGTGGGGGAGGAAGGGAAAGGAGAATGTTAGCCGCTTTGAGACTCCTTAAAGGGAGTGAAAGGCGGGATATCAAATCCAAACTCTTCTCTTCTCTTCTCTTCTCTTCTCTTCTCTTCTCTTCTCTTCTCTTCAGGGTGAGAGGCTTCTCCTTGAATACTTGCATGTACAAGTAGAATTTGCTATATTGATTTGACCCTGCAGCAACTCAAATGTATTGCGTGAATAAGGGGAAACTGATGCTCTGAACTGACCCTCAAAACATTATATGATGGGGAAGTTACTGCTGGTGTCAAATTTCTTTTGAGTTGCACAGACAGCCAACATAAACACAGTGAAGTGAAGATTGCACACTAATGTTTGATGGAATGTGCCCAGAGTATTTTGGGTTTTTTGTTTAAATGCATTCTGCTACAAAATATTTTGCTACTTTTCTCTAAAACACACACACATTTTGGGCACACTTCCACCAAGTTATGCACTTTAGAATCCCATGAGTTCCCACAGGAAAGAACAAAGCATGTGGTTTAATTTGCTATAAAAACCAATGGGCAGGATTGTGTTTGGAAGCTGTATGTGTGGGTTTTTTTTTTTTTAAAGCCCTACAAAAGCAAATTATACGTTTTGACATTTCCCCCACCAACTTAATTTTGGTACAGATTTTTACTGCATATCTGTGATTTCCATCTATTTATACACTGTAATAATTTCTTTTCCTAAGCCTAGATTTCCATTAAACCTAATGGGATGTTTGCTGAAATGAGCATTCAAATATTCACATGTGGATTTTAGACTCTCTCTCTCTCTCTCTCTCTCACACACACACACACACACACACACACACTCACACTCACACTCACACTCTCTCACACACACCAAAACAAATTCTACACTCCCCTCCCCTTAAGCGCAGGTAGAACATGTAATTGAAATACCAAGGGATTTCCTTTAAAATGCTTTACTTTTTTTTTTTTTTGCAAACAATGTCACAAAATGCACCAAGGGCCTGACCCAGCCATATATAAACACTTTAAATGAAAGAGTTAAGCACACACTTAAAGATCTCCCTGTGGGATTTTAATAGGCTTAACCTGGCTGAGTTCTGCCCTCAATCAATGTGTAATTGTGTGTGTGTGTGCATTTAAAAAAACAATATTTTTTCCTAACAGGTTTTGCACATTTTAAAAACAAAAATCACTAGTTAATGTTTCTGCTGCAAATAGCATTTCATGTGACATGACTCTGATGGTTAGCTTTCTTGCAACAAATGCATTTGTTCATGTTTAAACTATAGTTCTTTCATGTTTGTTTTTCTACTTTCCCCAGTAGGATGACCAACAGTCCTATGAAATGTAATAGAATGCAGGCTGCCCAATCCTATACATGTCTACTCGGAAGTAATTCGCACTGAATTCCCTGGCACTTACTCCAGGTGTGTGTAGAATTGCAGCTGCGGTAATTTTACTTAACTATCTTCATTTCACTTTCTCCTCTGCAGCCTGCATGCAGATTTCTGATCTCTGTTGTCTTTAAACAGGTACAATTGCCCCACACCCCTCAGAGGAATTGAGAAGTGATTTCCTTAAAAAAAAAAAAAGCTTCATAAGTTATTGATACTCCCCTCCCCCCCCCCAGAAAGCAATAATTCACAGGCCGTAAGTTCATGAATTGTACACATCTGTACAGATTCAGAAAATAAAGGTAGTTACCATAGCAACGGCCACATAGTATGGAACATGCTTGTGAAATTCAGAGCTTCATATTAAGGGCACCCGTCTGTTACATGCCCTCTCCCGCTCACATTACATGAATTTGTGCCTTGCTACAGTGTTTTTCTATGCAGTCTTTTTAGCATTTGTGTGTATCTTTAATTATAGCTTTTCCTCTGCCTTCCTTTGTTCTAAATTACACTCTTATCGCTTGGATTTTGTATTGTGTAATTTTAAAATCAAAAGCATATAATCACAGAGCTTTAATGATGATGAAAGAATGCAGACAGCCCTGGAAAGACCTTGCACTCTTGCAACTGGAATCTGACTGAGCTCCCCCTGTGAAAAGCATCCGTTCCTCTCTGCTCCTCTCATCTGATTGAAAGCTTTCATTCCCAGCTATGTCCCGGCTTCCTGTCCTGCCCTGTTCTTCTCGTTGAAAAGGGGCAGGAGAAGCGGCGGGGATAAACAGCTTGGCCGTTCTCAGCAAATGCACATCTCTTGGGGGAACAGATGCCATTGCATAAAGGACTGAGAACTGATCATTGTTCCTTTCTCGTTAATACTTGTGGCATTTGCTGCATGATGATGATAACAGAATCATGGAATCTTAGAGTTGGAAGGGACCCCAAGGCGCATCTAGTCCAACCCCCTGCAATACAGGAATCTCAGCTAAAGCATCCATGACAGATGGCCTCTGTTTAAAAACCGCCAAGGAAGGAGACTCCACCACCTCTCATGGGAGTCTGTTCCACTGCTGAACAGCTCTTACTGTCAGAAAGTTTTTCCGAATGTTTAGTCGGAATCTCCTTTCTTGCAACTTGGAGCCATTGGTTTGAGTCCTACCCTCCAGAGCAGGAGAAAACAAGCATGCGCCCTCCTCCATGTGACAGCCCTTGAGATATTTGAAGATGGCTATCATATCTCCTCTCAGTCTCCTCTTTTCCAGGCTAAACATACCCAGCTCCTTCAAGTGCTCCTCATAAAGTTTTGTTTCGAAACCCTTGATCATCTTGGTTGCCCTTCTTTTCACATGTTCCAGCTTGTCAACATCCTTCTTAAATTGTGGTGCCCAGAACTGGACACAGTATTCCAAATGTGGCCTGGCTTAGGCAGAATAGAGTGGAACTATTACTTCCCTTGATCTGGAGACTATACTTCTGTTGTTGCAGCCTAGAAAAGCATTAGCTTTTGTTGTTGTTGCTGCATTACACTGTTGACTCATGTGAAGCTTGTGGTCCACCAAGACCCCTTGATCCTTTTCACTTGTACTGCTGTAAGCCAAATGTCCCTCACCCTATATTTGTGCATCTGGTTCTTCCAGCCTAAGTGCAGAACCTTGCATTTGTCCCTACTGAAATACAGTTTGTTAGCTTGCACCCAGTTCTCCAATCTGTTAAGGTTATCTTGAATTCTGATTTTGTTTTCTGCAGCATTAGCTACCCCTCTCAGTTTGGTGTCACCTGCAAATTGGATAAGCATCCCCTCAATTCCTTCATCCAAGTCATTTATAAAGACGTTGAACAACAACGGGCCCAGGACAGAACCCTGTGGCACTCCATTTTTTCCCAGGATGACGAAGAACCATTAATGAGTGCTCTTTGGGTTTGGTCAGTCAACCAGCCACAATCCACCTACCTCATTCAACCCATATTTTACCAGCTTCCCCACAAGAGTATAATGGGGTACTTTGTCAAAAGCCTTACTGAAATCAAGATACACTATGTCCACAGCATTTCCCCGATCCACCAAGTTTGTAATTCCATTGAAAAAAATAAATTAGATTGGTCTGGCAAGACTTATTTTTGAGAAACCCATGCTGGGTCTTAGTAATCATGCATCCTTTTCTAAATGTTCACAGACCGACTGTTGAATTATCTGTTCTAGGACCTTCCCTAGATGTCAAGCTCACCAGTCGGTAGTTATCTGGGTCTTCCTTTTTCCCATTTTTGGAGAGGGGGACAATATTTGCCTGCCTCTAGTCTGTAGGGACCTCACCTGTTCTCCAAGAATTCTCAAAGGTAACAAAGGCTCTGAAACTACACCAGCAAGCTCCTTTAGTACCCTTGGATATTGCCCATCAGGCTTTGGAGATTTGAATTCATTTAAAGTAGCTTACTACCTCTTTTCCTATCTTGGGCTGCAGATCCCTCCCTACATCAATTAATCTCTTATCACCAGGTTGGGTATTGCTTTCTTTTTGGGTGAAGATAGAGGCAAACTAGGTGTTGAGTAGTTCCGCCTTTTCTCTGTCACCCAAGAGCATTTCTCCATGTTCACCATACAGAGGACCTACCACTTGCTTGTTCTTCCTCTTACTTCGAACATAGCCGAAGAAACCCCATTCATTATTGTTCATTGGTTCTAGTTAATTTCCTCCCAGATCCGGTTATGCCACTAGCCTTGAGGGAAAGGAGCACAAGTCTCCCATATATTTAACCATTTTATAAAAGAGGGAATTTCCAGCAGGTTCTGTTTGCAATGGAATCCATGCTGGCTGAGTCTCTGCCATTGTTTGCTAGTAAAGTTAATATTCTCCGTCTAAAGATTCCTACCGCCTGAAGTTGAGGTGTTAACTCTAAAGATTCGTCCTAAAAGGCACTCGGAGCCTGTCAGAGATTAAAAAGGTCAAAGAAGGAGTTCTAGAAAATAATGAAGTGTTTACATGGAGTCTCCTAGTTTTACATGCAGCAGGATGACACAGAAAGTAGGAAATGCTTGTAATTGGCCTACAGAAAAGGCTCTCCTGTTCCCTCTGACCTGTAACATCATCTTTTTTCATAGCTCTTCTCACCTCTAAATTAATATCTGCCACAATAGACTGATCCTCTCGTATGGCTTTCTCTCATTTTGTATTTTGCTAAACCAATCTCCCTGCCCCATGATGAACTTAAAAGCCAAGGCCAGATTTTGTGTGACAATACCATACCCTACAACATTTCTCTGATGAAAATAGGGACGTCCTATTCAATAATAATAATAATAATAGTAATAGTAATTTTATTTTTTATATCCCACCCATCTGACTGGGTTCCCCAGCCACTGTGGTGGCTCCCAACATATATAAAAACACAATAAAACATTAAAAAACCTTCCCTATATGGGGCTGCCTTCAGATGTCATCTATAGGTTGTATACTTACTTATCTCCTTGACTCAGAAGTTTCATAACTCCATACCCTCCAACAGTCCTCCAATGAAAATAGGGACATCCTAAGGAAAAGTGGGACTTTCCGGGATCAAATCAGAAACCAGAATTGCTTCTGTAAATCCAGGACTGTCCTTGAAAATAGGGACACTTGGAGGGTCTGCAATACAGGCTTCAATGCTGAGAGGGGCCTATATTGTTGTGCCTCAGAGAGCTGTAGGGAAAATCTTTGCATTCAAAGGCATAATTTCTAGAAATGGAGAGCAGATGGCAATCCCCAAGTCTAACTGGAAATGTCATCTGTCTCCAGTTGTCGGCAGTGCATATAAATAGCACAATTTTGCCCCAAAACCTCAACGACTTTGGATTTTATGTCAGTGGGTAGAATGGGACAATATAGCTTAGATGCGTCTCTGTCCAAACCTTGTACTCCACTTAGGAATAGGGACGTGGGGGGGGGGGTTCATTCTGCTTCCAATAAAACCTATATTATTTTTCTCACTATCCATGGAGGATGAAATCAATACCATTAACTTCAATGCATTTCAATAAAAGGGAAGCATCTAAAGCCATGCAGAAAATTCGGTAACAACTATTTCGGTAACATTTGTGGATTAAAGAAGAAGAAGAAGCATGATTTCAACTACTGCTCATATTCACTTACGTAATTTCTATTCCTGGCCCTGAAAACACATGCAAATTGTGGCAATTTCTCCTCCCATTTCCATTTCTGACAGAATTCTCTGGCACCCTCAGTTAATAATGGGTGCATCATCCAATTTTTGATCTGTGTTGCTTTCATGGTGTTGTTCCACAAGTCTATCCTCCCCCTTTTCCAAATTTTTATTTTTATTTTTAAAAATCAGTTTAAAAATTCACATTTCAGCATGCATTTTAAACATCTTTTCTCTCAAAACACGCAGCCCATGAAAAGACAATAATCAGTATTTCAAATAACCAACTAAACAAAACTCAGAGATCACCAACTGCTTCCAGATATGGCAAAAGAGATAGTGACTCAAAAGCATGTTGTCTGTGAATAAATTTAAATGTAGAAAATGTCAGAAAGATTGGCAACTTCCTGAAATCCGAAGAAATAATTTTGCTGTCCTTCCGTAAAATAATCAGAACAGTGTTCAAGAAAATATAAATAAGTCAGGTCCATTAATTTCAATGGGACTGAGTAAAGCTTAGTTGAATGTGCATTCTCAGCACTTGCTGGCTCCCAAACCAATACAGTGGAACCTCTACTTATGGACGGAATCAGTTCCGGAGGTCCGTCTGTAAGTCAGTACTGTTTTGCTGGTAGAAGTGCCATTGTGCGCAGGTGCATTTGGTGGCTGCGCGCTTCTGCGCATGGACAAATGGCAGATGCCACTTCTGCATGTGTGCGAATCATGGCAAACCCGGTATTTACTTCCGGGTTTGCCGCGGTCGCAACTTGGATCGGGCCCAAGTAGAGGCGGTCGTAAGTAGAGGTTCTACTGTAGATCTAGAAAATCAGTTTTTTTCCAAGAGTGCCTGGTTCTGGTCTGCAACCACCAGCTCAAGAACTTTTCCCAAGAAGCTGCAATTAGCAACTGGCCGATCCTTACTTAGATTTTCCAAATCCAGGGAATTTCTTGAGGAGGTTTTTTATTTTATTTTAACCATTGCCTCCTTCAAGCAGACAGGGACCCCCTGCTCTGGCAAAGGAGGCATTAATCACCTCTCTGGCCTCGAGCCTTACTAACCGAAACTCATCCAACATAACAGATTCTTTTTCAGAGACCACTGGAATCAAGAGTATGAGTGGCCTTTGGGGCTTTGAATCAGACTCTTCCTTCTATACTGGTTTTGACAGTGCTATAAGAAAATCAGAGAGGGAAAAAGGAGACTACGAAGAGAAGTATGTGTAGAAGAGAACATGGAATTGGCAGGAGATGAATAGTAAGGAAGCCCATTGCTGTGTTGGGTGGTCTCAGTAGCATAGAAACTGGGCGATCACTTATTTTCTTTTCAAAACTCCTGAAGAATATATAGGATCTGAAATTGCAGGGAGATTATTGCCTATATAAATGAGATTCTCATCTGAGGTATCGTAGAAGTGGCTGGGTGGCGGGTAGGAAAACCACCCTTAACAATCGTACTTCTCAACCTTTTTTTTTTGTTTTTTTGTTGGGGCGCTTTGATAGCATTAGCAAAAAATTTAAGAGCTCCTCATTTTCAGCTTCTATTCACATCCAGCACATACTGGATTTTAAAAATGTAATTTGAACAAAAAAAGAGAAGTGTTGCTAAGCAACAGCCTCATTCAAGTTGGTATCTCAGTCAGAATTTGGGGGCCATCTTGAGGAACTTGTCTCTCTCTCTATATATATAAAAGTTGGGGAGGAGGAAAGGATTGCAGTTCATCGAAATGGGGCATTTGCGAAAAGCGGAATAGTTCAGATGAGCCAGAGGCAGTTCATGTGGTATTTGATCCAGGCTTGATTTAAATATCAGGTTCGATGTGTAAATTCAGCACGGCTCAAGGGTTGTTTTTCTTGAAGTGAAGGTGTTACGCAGAATGGATGGTGTCCTTTTTGTTCTTTACAAAGAAATCTGTAGCAAAGTGTGTATGCTGAATTTCCTTCAAAGTGCAATAGCTCTGTGGCGAAATTGAAGCATTACTCAGCAACTACTAGCAAGTATGGAACGTTTAAATAGGTGTAGCTCTTATCTGAAGTTTCAGGTAGGGTTGCCATATTTCCCGGACATAGCCAGAATATTGGGGTTTGTAGCAGTGTCTGGGCAGAAATTGGCCCAAATGTCTAGGGAAGTCTGGATGGATGGTTTTGCCAATTTTTCATTAAAATAGCTCAAAAACGTCATTTTGTAATGGGATTTTGCACAATAAAAATGCTTTGGGCAAAACTAAACAACTTTGCTGTTAAGTTGTGGGTGAACATATCAGATGACACAGCAATTCTTCAAACAGCTCTTGTTTATTCACAGGCCAGAACAGAACTGAACTGAAGGGTTCAGCCAGCCTGCTTATATAGAGCTCCAGTACAACGCAACTGTAACCATTTTCTGTAACTATCCAATCACTGAACGTCACTTTCAATCCCCTATTTGCATATGTGGACCTGAGTAAAAACTATCTACAGTATCCCCCTGCTGGCCCAGCGTGAGAACTTCAGTACGTAACATTTGCCAATATGGCAACCCTATTTCAGGGATCATCACCGACTGGGATTGTGGAAATCTCAAAACCTACTCGTTTGTTAAACGTTGTTCCCTAAAATAGTACCACCTTTTAGGGAGCCCTTCCCCCCAAAAGAAAAACATGGGCAAAGGAAAATTATAACTACCAAATTGTAGGTGGTTTATTTTTTATTTTAGGAAGTATATGAGTATGCTTAGTTGTATAGGAGAAAGGGGGAAGTTCTGTGTGTAAAAGAGAGAAAGTAATTCGTTTCATAATAAAAGTGGCTGATTTAACGTTACATTAAATTTTACAAAGTATATAGTGATTTCCTTTTTATTCAGTGAACTATCAAGGATCTTATGCCTTCCCTCAGAAGCTTCTGGGAATGTTGTGGGCATTGTTGGAGTAGCAAACTCTTGCTTAAAATTGGCTAATGTATAAAAATACATTTATAGATGGGATTTTCTGGGGGGTTTTAACCACTAAGCAACCTCTTTGGACACACATACGTGCACACTGTTACTGAAGGAGTCCAGAGCATGTCATTCCACGCTGTCATCCCCATAGTTGAAGAATAGCAGCAGGGAGCCTGGGGAACAATACATCAGAAACACAATATGAAATGTTATCTGTGATATGAAATGTCACAGTGAAAACATGAAGGTTAGGCCTTTGTGCCCAAGCTACGTTGTGACTTCGAGTAATTTTCAACTTCATTTAAGCCCTGTTGCTCTTTCCAGCAATGGTCACTGCCTGTGCTTGATCAAAGATGTGGAGAAAATAATCCAGTGCTTAATTGGTTGGACATCCCCCTCTCTTTTTTAGACATTTCCTGCAGAATAGCCTGGTGCTTCTCAAGAACAGAACCCAGAACAGAATAGTACAAGTGTAATAGGCTAGGGGGAATGATCCCCGTACACAACAGTGTTGTTTCCTGGAAAGAAATGTCAAGAGGACCACAAGGTCAGGCTTCCTTTTGCATGCCACCTCCACCCTCATCTGGTGCACCTAGCAGGAAGGTCCATCTCCACAGGTTCCTATGCTCCTCCTTGGCTTCTGCTGTCTGACTGAAATCTGGGGAAAAGGCAATAGTTTCCACCAGGCTGGACAGTCCTTATTTCATTATTTTTTGGCTAATACTCAGCTTGCATCACTCCACACACTTTTCCTTATGCAAATCAGAGAAGAGCTGAGCCCAAACGACTTGCTCCTTTTGTGACCCCCCCCCCCCCCAGTTTCTTCCTTTCCTACTGTGTTCATTTCACATTGGCCTGGCAATGAAATTATGCAACTACTTCAGGCATCGGTACATAGTATCACCATGTTTATATCAGATTACCTTTTGGGCTGTGTAGAATGATTATCACATTGCTGTGGTTACAAAATTTATAGTCATCCATGAGGAAGCTCTTGATTCTGGGCAGCAGTGATTGCTCCCAATGGTGACTCTAGTTTTTGGGGAGGTGTCATAGCATTGTCAGGCAAGGGATATTCATAGTGAGGAATTAACAATTTATTGTTAAAAGTACGCCTGTGATGGCCTGGGATTCGGACTCAGAGGCTGAAGCTGAGGGATCCCAGCCTGCACAGGAGTCCCCGCCTCCAGAACCAGCTGAGCCGGGGCTGGGGCTTGAGCCTGAAGGGTCCTCACCTGTGCTGGATCCTCAGGTGCAGGCACCAGCTGAGTCTGCTCTGGCCCCTGAGGTGATGGAGGACCCATTGCCCATCAGGGGAAGAGGAGGTTGCCTCTGGATCCGGTAAGCCTCTCCTGAGTTGCAGAGGCTCAGGGCAGAGAGGCGGAGGGAACTAAGTTCCTGCAGGAGGAGTGCTCGCCTCCAGGCCAGGAGAGGTGAGTCACCTGTGGACTGGGGCCGCCCTATGCTCAGCCCCAGTCCCAGATTGTGGGAGCAACATTGTTGGTAACCTGTTCCTGCCAGCACCCTGTCCTGCTCTTCTGCCAGAGTTCCTGACCTTGCCTGACTCCTTGCCTTGGGCCCCGCTTTAGCCTTGACAGACAGCCTCCACACCACACCCTGAACTGGACATGGACCTTGCCACACAGTACCCCCCCCCCCGGGACCAGCACAACACCTATCCATCAGTTCTGTTTCTCTCAACTACTCCCAGGTGTGCACCGGATGAGTGTCAGGGACCACTGGGTGAAGAGGAGTGGTGAGAGCCGCCAGCCCAAGAGCCCCCCAGGGATGGCTTGGATTGGCTGGATGAAGAAGACTGCTGGGAGCCTGTCTCTCAAGAGCCCCCCCCCCAGGGAAGGCTCTAAAGGTGACATCTTAGCCTGGAGCCTGGTGGTGGGACACTGAGGAGCAGTCAGCAGAAGGGATGAGCTGGGCGCTGATAGAAGTAGGAGACTTGGGTGATCAAGGGGGGTCAGGAGAAGGAGGGCCTTGGAAACCGAGAGTCACAGCCTATGCACAGCCCCAGTCCTACTGACTCTGCTCCCCCTCTTACCCCCCACCCCAGGAGGTTGCTGCACGTTTCTGAGCAATGTGCCAAGCAGGCCCAGAGGAGGAGCCCGCCCCTCGATGCAGCCTTCCAGAATGAGAGGCTAAAGGGGATAGAGCTTAGTTTCAACAACACCTTTGTTGAGTTAGGACGAACCAGGGACATTGCTGTATTGTTGTTTTTCTGCTAATAAAAAAGAAGACATTCTGTGCCTTCTCGGTGTGTGCCTGCCCTGTGGATGACCTGGTTTGTTGGCAGCTCCTTGACAGTTGCAGCATCAGTGAGGTCCTGCCCCCAACTTCATCTTATGTATCTCCCCCACCCGAGCTGTGTGGAAGCAGGTGAAGACTCCACCTACATGTAGCCTGTTTCTGCTCCTCTCTTTTCAATCCTCTCCTGGACCTGGGAGACAGTGGAGCAGGAGAGATGGGGACAGGTGGTGGTGGTGTAGAAGCTGTTGACTCTACACTAGCCTGACCTACCCCTTCCTTCCTGCACCTGTTCTTCACTCTCCAATCTTGCAGCTTCTCCTGCTTGTGACTCTCATCTCCTGGCTGTTGCAGGCTCCCCCAGATCACCGATCCTTTCTTCCAATACCCCCCTTCTCATCTCCCCGTTTCCATGTTCTGTGCTGTCCCTGAACCTGCTCTGGAGGGTCAGGGGAATCCCAGAACAGATTTAGGGGGCTCATAGAAGAGGGGGGAGAAGGGGAGAGCATTCCATTGTGCACAGAGAGATCCTTGAGTCCAAAGAATGGTCTCATCAGTGCTAGGTGGAATTCAACCCTTAGTAAATTTTAGAAAGGCTTCGCGCTTAATGTAATTTCATAACCTTTGAGGAATGCTGGTTTAGAGTGTGCTCTTTCTTTTTAATGTTAGTATCGCTAAGCCAAGCTATAGCACAGTAAAGGAAGCCTGCCCTCTTTCTGGCAGCCTCTGGCCATTGAAAGCACAACTTTAATGAAGCTCAGATAGTTTGATACAAGGGATCCAATTTTATTGCCCTCTCGCTCAAGAACTCTCACCGAACTCAGCCTCTTTCAAACAATAACACATTACAGCACATTATAGGCTGCACAATGCATTACATAAATACAAACAAAATTGCAACTCACACCATAAAACTGTCACCGAGGCCCCCCTCTTTCCTTCTTTCTCCTCCCCCCCCTTTTGGCTAACTAACAGGTATTCATTGGGTTGGGAAGATTTATAAAAACGGGTAATCACATTCAACAGAGAGGCAGCCTTGAAAGAAAAGTTAATCTTTGCAATACAGTGGTTAAAAAAGAAAGAAAGGAAAAAGTGACCAGACCTCGCAGATGCTTAGAAAGAAACTAATTAAAATTCTGCAGCGTCTCTGCTTTGTAATGGGGGTGGTGCGGGGATAGGGGAAAGAGAGTAACATCCTTGTGTGGTTTGGCTTGCCAATTCATTTGCTGAAACAATTATACAATGCAAATATTTATGAAGCACTGTATAGGTTGTAATCTTTATTTCAAAACAAACATTGCCTTTCAGTGTAGCTCCTTAATGCTATATGAAGGGGGTTTTTTTTGGGGGGGGCGGGTGGGTCTGGTGTGTGTGTGTGATCTCATTTCAAGCGATGAGCTTCCAGGGATGAATGCTGAGGCTCAGAAAATTACATCAGCTGCTAAATCTCTGGATACATTCATGCAGGCTGGTGGCTCCCATCCAACAATGCACTGCATTGGACTTTGCTTTTAAATCAGCAACTATGGCTGCCTAGGGGGCGGACTTTGGCCTTTCAGATTTCAGCGGCATCCTGTGCGAGGCCAACATTTGGCACCTCCCGCCTTCCGTTCTGCTCAATTCGCTACGTCATAGTTGCACCCTTCCTTTGGCTCAGCGCCCAGTGTGGACGGAAATGGTTGTGCTGCCTTAGACCCACCTCTGCCTTCGATGCCCACTGAAGTCCATTGACAAAACCCACTTTAATGGAGCTGGATGGTCTCCTATATCATATTTCCATTGTGCCTCTTTGTGGTAGCTCCAGCGCAACCTGGCTGCGTTAGGCTTGCGATGGATTTCTCAGTGGTTTGTGTCTGAATGCTGAGATGCTACTCCTCAAGTCTTCTTGCTATCCCCAAACACAGTGCTGAAAGAGCGGCTGTTTGTTTGTTCTCTGGAATGAGTCCTGGCATCTGCAGCAATTCAAGACTGCTGTCTTTCTGAGGCTGCGTTCTGACAATAAACATTTCAGATACTTGAAGATGGTGTGATAGAGTCATTATGATATCCTTTAAAGCAAGCTTTGCAGGGGTTTGGCTTTTGTTTAGGAACCAGTTGGGTTTGCCTGCCAAGAGAGACCTTTACTGAAGAGGGAAAGATCCTGTGAGTTCCGGAGAGTTCCAGAATGCCATTCCGGAGAGTTCCAGCTGAGAGAAGGCCCTGGGCAAATCTACTATGAAACTAATGAGGCTTAAGCTTGAGGACCCCTAATCCTGTAGGGGCTCCAGAAGCGAATTTTCTTAGAAACTTGGGGTCTAGTAGACCCAATTTGAGTCACACGGCTCAAATTGATTAATTTTGTTGTAGTAGTATATGTTTCAGCAATCCCAAAGTTTGAGAGTCAGTAGCACAGATGCTGCAAAGGTGGAGTGTCGCGGTAAGTTATCAGTTCAAAGAATATTTGCGCCTTAGGAAATCCCAAAACACAGAAGAAAATGCACCATCTAAAATTCAATGTGTGGCTTATTGGTGAGCAACTTTAATTAGGTTACATTAGATAATATCAAACGAGAAGGTAAGCTGTTGTGAACAGCAGACTGAGATGCTTTTGGGAGCCAAGGATCTCCTGAAGGGAAGAGTTTTGAGAGCCAAGGATAGCTGTCGAAAAGTGTTTCCAACAGACCCAGCTTTTCTTAAAGGCAGCATCTTGTTCACATTAATCTGAATATATTTAATTTGCCTTCCCCTCTTTCCCCCAGGGTGCTATTGATAATATCTTAGTGTGCAAGGATCTCTTTTGTATGCCATCCCTTTGTGTTTGCAGGGAGCATTTCTTCCCCTCAGCTGTATTGTGGAATGGACAAAAACTATTATAGTGCTGACTGGTTCTTTCCCCCCTTTTACTTCATTTCCACTGAGTCAGGCAGTTTTCTTGGTTTCTTCTTTCCCTATTCATAGGATTGCTCCTGTGATACTTTTTTGTCTGTTGTGATATCTTGAAAAAGCCAATTTATGATGCAATGCTTAATATATACATTGATACACGTAGAATAAGGAAAAAACAACAACCCAACCTATCAGCAATATGTGGTAACGACTAATTAATAGGTTATCAGATAACATGTTAAGTTACAAATGTGGCATTCTTCGTTGCAACTCAGGATTATCTTCATTATCCATAGAGATATAATGCTTTAATGACCATAAATCTATTTGAATACCATGTTTATGTAACATACACATTGCGCCCGAAACCTTGAAAACATATTCAGACTGCATTACCTTACTTGTTGCATTATTGCCCTACCATCTTTTTTAAAATCCTCAGAAAAAATGGAACAACAAATATGGCTTTGCTAAATCAAAGGTTCTTTCACAGCATTAGCTAAGTCCTGCTAACAGCAGACCCCCTTTGTTCCTGATGTAGATCTTCACCTATCCTTTCCTGCTGGGAGGGCATTTTGGGGTTTGCCTCAGTGTCTTGGGCAGGCCTTAAAGACCTACATTGGCTCCCAGTATGCTTCCGAGCACAATTCAAAGTGTTGGTGCTGACCTTTAAAGCCCTAAACGGCCTCAGCCCAGTATACCTGAAGGAGCATCTCCACCCCCATCGTTCAGCCCAGACACTGAGGTTCAGTGCCAGGGGCCTTCTGGCGGTTCCCTCACTGAGAGAAGTGAGGTTTCAGGTAACCAGGCAGTGGCGCCCACCCTGTGGAATGCCCTCCCATCAGATGTCAAGGAAATAAACAACTATTTGACATCTGAAGACATCTGAAGGGGAAGTTTTTAATGGTTGATGTTTTATCGTGTTTTTAATATTCTGTTAGTAGCTGCCCAGAATGGCTGGGGAAACCCAGCCAGATGGGCGTGGGGTATATATATAAATATAACAACAACAACAACAACAACAATTCAATGAAATTTGTTGCAACTACTTACCCTTACCCCTGCATCGCATGGGGTCAGCTGTCCAAAGAGCAGATTAAAATTAAAAAAAATGATGCTAGCACAAGGCTTTTACTTCGCCCAAGCAGGCCTTCAGATCCCAGCTGCTGTGGCAAACACAATGCTTTAAGCCTTAAGACTGATTTGCCTTCTGTTAAGACCATACTCTGGTGGCACAATGGGTCAGTTGCTTGTGGCTGTTAACCACAAGGTTGGTGGTTCGAGCCCAGCCAGAGATGAATGTGGGAAGATTCCTGCATTGCAGGGGGTTGGATTAGATAGATGACTCTCAAAGGTCTCTTCAAATTCTACCATTCTACGATTCATTTATATTCAGGTATCTAATATACATGGGAATAACCAATACTATACTAACAGAGACTAGCATGCCCTATGCACACTGAAATCCGAAAGAAGCCAAAATAAGGTACCTCTCTTGTGCATTTTCATTACACTGCACTCGTATTGGGTGATTATCAGGCAGCATTTCCATCCCTGCTGCTAAATGCCTGCTTTTATCCAGCATATTTGTTCTGCACAAACTATATTACTTTAATCTTTTTCTTCTTTTAGTGAAGTAATCAAAGAGCACAGATGGAAAACAAAGTGGTGGTAATCGGCTATCACTTCCCGTAGGTACAGAACAAATAGGGTCAAGTAGGATGATTAATAGTTTCTGAAACATAACATTATTAGCAGAGCTTGTAAAGATTCCACATGCAATGTTTTGTTTTTAAAATAAGCACCCTATTATATCACAGCACAAGTTCGTCACAGTATTTGGTGAGGACAAGCTGGATAATGAGGGAAGCCAGGAACAAAGGTTGAAATTCAGAAGTCAAATGGATATTTTTGAATAGACTCTGGTGGGGATGAAGATTTCATCCATTTTTTTTTGCAGGACTAAAAAGAAAACAAAAGACAAAGCTTTGCACTGAGCAAAAACTGTGCGCTTCTGTATGGTGAAACTATATGCCCCTTTAAATGTCCCTCACTGGAAGTGACATGAGATATTTGGTGTTGCTCCTTTGGGTTCCAAAATGGTCAGAGAGATTTAAGGGCAGTTCAACACACACACACACACACACACACACACACACTCTCTCTCTCTCTCTCTCTCTCTCTCTCTTAGTGCAGATACAGTGGTGCATCGCAGAACGAAAAGAATCCGTTCTGTGATTCTCTTCGTCTAGCAGTTTTTTCATCTTGCGAAGCAAGCCCATTGACGGATTAGCGGATTAGCGCTTTTAGCGGCTTATCTGCTGATCGGATCAGCTGATAAGCGGCTTAGCGGCTTAGAAAAGGGGGGGGGGAGGAAAAAAAACCAGTAGGAACTCGCAAGACATTGTCGTCTTGCGAAGCAAGCCCATAGGAAATTTGTTTTGCGAAGCACCTCCAAAACGGAAAACTCTTTCGTCTAGCGAGTTTTCCGTCTTGTGAGGCATTCGTCTTGCGGGGCACCACTGTATTAATATTGTGTAGCTTGAAGCAACTGGATGCATAAAAACTGATTCCTTTTGGAATAAAGCATTGTCCAGACCTATTAGATATTATTCCAAACTTTACTTGCAGAACTTTCTTCAAAACACAACAAAAACATCAAAGATATATCCAAACGGTTGTACAATATCTTGTGTATGTCCAGCATAGGCTCAGCATCTTGTAAGAAATAAAATAACTTATAACCAGGAGCTGACAAATAATTATAATAAAATGGAGTGTTCAGAAGGGTACACATGATTATGATGAAAGAGACATGCAGGTTTTGTACTTAGCTGTTCTCTGTTCTACCATGAGAAACATTTCCTTGGTTTTCAAAAGGCTTTCTAAAAGCACCTGAAGCTGAAAAAGTAACTGGAACAACATGCTAGCTAATAATAAACCCTTCTTTCATAACGTTACCATTTAAATAGATCAAGGCTTCTATGCCAATTAAATGAACAATTTGAAAGTGCACACTCTTTCATCCTCTCAACAGCATGGTGAATAAGGAAGGCCATCAATTGTATTGTAATACATATATAGGATTCAGGCCTAAAACCTTTAAGGTTTCTCCATTGCTGCTGCTCAGTGAGAGCTTGATTATTTTCACATCCTCCTGAATCTGCAGGTCTCTTATTATTAATTCTTCTGACTATTTTAGTGGCATGTGCATACCCTCCAATATTTCTCGGATGAAAATAGGGATGTCCTAAGGAACAGCACTCAGGGACACGGGTTAAACCACAGAGCCTAGGACTTGCCGATCAGAAGGTCAGCGGTTCGAATCCCCATGATGGGGTGAGCTCCCGTTGCTCAGTCCCTGCTCCTGCCAACCTAGCAGTTTGAAAGCACGTCAAAGTGCAAGTAGATAAATAGGGACCGCTTTGGCGGGAAGGTAAACGGCGTTTCTGTGTGCTGCTCTGGTTCATCAGAAGCGGCTTAGTCATGCTGGCCACATGACCCAGAAGCTGTCTGCGGACAAACGCCAGCTCCCTCGGCCTATAGAGCGAGATGAGCGCGCAACTCCAGAGTCGGTCACGACTGGACCTAATGGTCAGGGTTCCCTTTACCTTTAAGGAACAGCAGGACATTCTGGGATCAAATCAGAAACCGGGACAACTTCTGTAAATCTGGGACTATCCCTGGAAGGGTCCACTTCTCAATGATGGGTATGTAGAGTTTTCCTTGCATGAGAGAGAAAACACAAGCCCTGACATCGTGTTATTGATGGGATTGTCACCAGCAAGCATTTGTGATGATGAGTCTTTTCCGTTGACTCATCAGTTTTTGTCATAATGGAAATAATATGGTGGAGAAGAATTTGCAAAGCCTTACTAATGTGATTGGAGCACGGGTGGCGCTGTGGGTTAAACCACAGAGCCTAGGGCTTGCTGGTTAGAAGGTTGGCGGTTTGACTCCCCACAACGGGGTGAGCTCCCGTTGCTCTTTCCCAGCTCCTGCCAACCTAACAGTTCGAAAGCACCTCAAAGTGCTAGTAGATAAATAAGTACCGTTCCGGTGGGAAGGTAAATGGTGTTTCCGTGTGCTGCTCTGGTTCGCCAGAAGCGGCTTAGTCATGCTGGCCACATGACCCGGAAGCTGTACGCCGGCTCCCTCGGCCAATAAAGCGAGATGAGTGCCGCAACCCCAGAGTCGGTCACGACTGGACCTAATGGTCAGGGGTCCCTTTACCTTTACCTTACTAATGTGATTAGGCCTACTAGTGATTTCATTTTTATTTTAAAGAAATTGCAGCCCCTCTTTCCCTTTAAAACCAGAATGGTTTGCACAAGGGGAAATGACAATAGTTTCATCATTTATTTAAATGAATTTCTAATTGTTATTTTTTTTATAATAGTCTCTAACCTAGTCAAAGATACAATGTGATGAAAGGAAGGTGGCTTTGAGGGTAGGGAAATATTTGGGATTCTATAAACTATTAGGATGTGTTCTTCTGACACAATGAGGGTTGCATCCAGCAAAGACATCCTATAGTGCAAGGGCCTTCTCCTGCACAACAGAACTTCTTCTCCCTCGGCTCTCTGTGCCCCCTACACTTTCCCCAAATCCACTCTGAAGGATTGAGGAACCCCCAAAAATTGTAGGGGGACCTGCCGAGAGGAGAAGGAAAGAAAGCCCTTATGCTAATGGGACAACTCCATTGGATGCAACCCGTTGCTTCAAAACGGCATGCTTTTCTGCATATAGAAAACTTTCTCTTCTCAAATATAGATTCTCGATTGTATCCCAATTCAACCTCTGGATTAGCAAGCCAGAGCCTTGGTGTAGTTCAGAGCAGACACAGGGAATTTTCACTTTGTGGGTTGCCATCTCTGACCCACTCCCCGAGGCAAGAGCCTGGCTTCTTAAAAGCTAGGTTTTATTTAAAATCTAATTGCTGTATGACATTTTTTTAGGGGAGGGTCACAGCAAGGGAGAGAATGATTAACACTTCCCTTCCTGTGCACTGTGAGCTCCCCTAACCCCCCCTCCTGCTGCATAGCAACACAGCTTTCATTGATATATATTTGGAGGCACATTTGGGAGGGTTGCAGCTGGGGAAGGAATGGTTAACTTTGGAGCTTTCACATATTCTCTCCTTGCCAGGAAAAGGTTAAAAGCCGCCTTGCTTCTGTTTGGCAGTGTTCCTTCCTTTCATTACAAAAGCTGTCTAAGACACCTTCTGTTTCTAAGCACACTATTTTCCCCTGATCGCTTCAGGGAACTGGATTTTACCATGATTTTATTTATTTGACTTATTTGATTTCTTCAATAGATGTTTAGACTGCTCTTTGGGCAACCCCCCCCTCAGGTGATGTAGAATATAGACCCATAAAATCTAACAAGAATATCATTCAAAAAGAAGAGTAGTTTAGCTGGCTGAAAACCCCACCTAATATTTATAGAGCTTAATTGGCCCCCAAGGGCTATGATGAAAACTTAGGTTTTAAGAGCTGTTTAAAATTAACAAGGGGTGGGGTGTGCCTGATCTTATTTGGAACTGAATGCCAATTGGGGAGGGGGCACCACTGAAAAGGCCCTGTTCTGTGTATCTTCCAATCTGTTTTTAAAGGTAGGTATCTCAATAGCGCCTCCAAAGTACAGTGGTACCTTGGGTTAAGTACTTAATTCGTTCCGGAGGTCCGTACTTAACCTGAAACTGTTCTTAACCTGAAGCACCACTTTAGCTTATGGGGCCTCCTGCTGCTGCTGCGCCGCCAGAGCACGATTTCTGTTCTCATCCTGAAGCAAAGTTCTTAACCCGAGGTACTATTTCTGGGTTAGTAGAGTCTGTAACCTGAAGCGCATGTAACCTGAAGTGTATGTAACCTGAGGTACCACTGTAGATCTTAAGATGTGGGGCAGATTGATATGGGTGAAGGCCACCCTTAAGATAACTCGCACCTAAATTATTTAGGGCTTTGAAGATCATCAAAAGCACTTTGATTTGAACCCTGTACTCCAGTTTAACTAATCTGGTATTGGTGTGACAGCTTCCCAGGAATTAAAGCTGATGTGGTGAATTTCAGCAACACATATGTTTCTCCCCCCCAAACCAGACTTTTTGCAGTAAAGAAAGTGACAGGAAAACGAAAAGTGTGGGACAGCACCTGCTTGACACAACATTCCTGCAAAGTATGGAATGCCACATGTTTGGCACAACATCACACAAACTCCTGGCACAAACTTTCATAATGAAAGCACAATAAAGAGTTGACATGGTCTAACCTACTTTGTGCAAACAAATCAGGTCAGTAAACAGGTAATCCGGATGCCCTAGTGTCCTTCCACATGGTGACTAGAAAATAAGAAAATTATTCCGGTTAGTTTTCAAAGAAAAACTAACCAGAATAATGGTCTTCAGTGTTGGGGAGAGGTTTACGAGCCACTGGTGTCGAGTATTGCTCTGCGATGGTTTTCAAACTGTATTCTGGGGAGCAAAGAGGCTTATCAGGAGTTCCTTAATGAAAAGATCAATAATGGGAGAAAGCTTACCTGAAAGACAGCTTGCCCATCAGTACCAATCATACCTTGTGTTTAGTGGCCCAGGAGAGTGTTGATTGCACACTCAGTTCATCAGGTATGTGACGAAGCCTTTCCAATAGACTTGGCCAGAGCTGCAGACATGCAGAGGGGTTCACAGTAGGCTACTTTGATGTGGAATGGGTTCCTTGAAGGTACAAAATCTGAAAAACGCTGGAGTACTTTGTGGAACAGAGGCCACAGGAGAAGCAATTTGTTCTCAGGATAAATGGCATATTTGAAATACGTAATGCAAGAGTGTGTACAGGAAATAAATAATCACCTACACTGCTGGTCTTGCAACTTTCTGAGAACGTATTGTGATACCTGAAATTACTGAAAATTGGCATGTTTTTAACAGACACTGGATAACGTGTGGCATGTGGATTTTGTAAAAATTGGCTAGATGTTTAAATATCCATGACAACGACTGTAATAATGGTTTTACCCAATTAATCTGATTTTCCATAGCTGTATAGATATGTATAGAAATACACTGCAATGAATTAATGGTATTGTTAGTATGCAGATATCATTGTACTAGACTGGCATATAAGAATTTCAATTCATAACTTTTGTTGGTGATTCGATTGATTTTTGAATGCACACCTCACCCTTATTGCCAAAGTCTGCTGCTATCATAACTCCACTGGAACCAGCACTGTTCGTACACTGGGAATCTGGGATGCACATTGAGTTTTTGTTTATGAAAATTTACCCAAGTGGCATGGCATATGCATTCCATATTATGTGAAAGTGTAGTTTTGGTGTTTAGCAGATTTTAGGTGCCAGTTATTGACAGTAATAATTCCCCCCCCCTCACCTTCAGCAAATGCTCAGAAGCTTAAAAATGACTCAACATGGGGGGGGGGGGAATGTGAAAGGAAATCTCAAGGGGGGCAACAGAAGTCAAAACCTGTCAAGGGGCTGGAAGAAAGTAATAACCAAGGTTAGAATCTCAGAGTGCTAGAGTAGTCCTGTGTTTAGTTTGAAAACCAGACAGATAAGCTGTTTGGAGACTGACCATCAAAGAGACTTAAGGGTAGACAGGAAATATCCCAAACCCATTTTGAGCAGTGACAGAAAAATGCCCTTCATTCATTTATCATCTTTAAAATGTCCAGCTACAAAACACAAACTAATTCCAAAGAGACAGCGAAAGAGATAGCTGCCATATCAGTGTTGAGTAACTGTAGCGTTTCACTGGGCTACAGATGGCATTTTGCAAGGTTATTTCAAAATGGTGCCCCTCCCCACTCCCATGTAGTGCTTTTCAGAAGCTCCTGGGGAGGCGTGGAGAATCTCCTAAATAGCCCTCCTTAATGACATGTTTACCAATGTATAACTAGGGCTGGGGCATGGCCCTCTACCATGTCCTACACAGAAATATAGTCTAGAAAGTGTGCTTTGGCATGAAGGAAGCTCTGACTTACATGAACGAAGGTCTGAAAATGGAAAGTTATTGTAGCCTGTACTGGAGCTGAAGTTGTTTTTACATATGAAAATTACCAAGAGTGTGGAAGGAAAAAGAGCAGGACAGTGAAACTGATGGTCAGAAAGCCCAGGGGGTTGGTAGGGGGTTGCCTGCTGGGATGTGGTCTTGGGTCCAACAATGCTAGGTTGTTCCTGATTCTTCCTCCTTCCTCCTTTGTGCTTCAAAGCAGCGGTGGGGGAACCTGTGGCCCTCCAGACCTTGTTGGATGCCAAGTCCTATTAGTCCCATTCAGCAATGTATCCCATTCAGAAATTGTCAGGCTTCAGGGAATCTAATAATAATAATAATAATAATAATAATAATAATAATAATAATAATTTATTTATACCCCACCCATCTGGCTGAGTTTCCCCACTACTCTGGGCGGCTCCCAATCGAGTGTTAAAAACAATACAGCATTAAATATTAAAAACTTCCCTAAACAGGGCTGCCTTCAGATGTCTTTTAAAGATAGGATAGCTGCTTATTTCCTTCACATCTGAAGGGAGGGTGTTCCACAGGGCGGGCGCCACTACCGAGAAGGCCCTCTGCCTGGTTCCCTGTAACCTCACTTCTCGTAATGAGGGAACCGCCAGAAGGCCCTCGGTGCTGGATCTCAGTGTCCGGGCAGTGATCCCCCTCCCTCATGGCTGGCAGCCAGAAATGGGAAAACAAGAAGTTCTTACCATGTAATTTTATTCAAAATTCACAGAGATAGATGGATGCTGCTGCCTCTCAGATAATGGTGTTGCTCTGAGTAAAGTCCCACCCCCTCCATCTCTCCTATCATATGTCATCCCTGCAGTGGCTGAACTGTGCTTTCTGCCTCTCAGCTTTCTGTTCTACTACTCTCAATGCTTGCTGGGACCTGGGGGGGAGGGTCTGGCATGCTTTCCAAAGACACTGAGTCTGTCAGCTGTCTCTCCCCTGGTGCTTCTTCTTCCCGCTGTTCCTCTCCCAATATCCCCCAGCTTCTCCCCTCTGCAGCCTCCGAACTATGGCCTCTATACTGTCCTCCTGTTCTCGGGAGGGTTCATGAGGACGGAGGCGGTCCCCACCATTCCTCCTCAGTCCAGTCCCTGACATCAATGAAGAGAACTATAGTTTAGCACAGTCTGTCTGGAGGAACACTGGTTCGCCATCTCTGCTCAGAAGCATTCTCACAGAGCCCTTGAGTTTCCCCAAACCTATTTACGGAGAGGACAGAATAATTAATATGAAGGCAGACAATGCTGTCAATAGTTCTGAAACTCTTCTCTGTGTTTGGTTTTGTTTGTAACTGTACATACAGCCCACACAATTTCCTCTTTCAGGTGTGTGACACACCCCTGGTGAAATGTGGGGTTGAGTACATGCTCAGTAAGCCACATCTGAGGTTCTCCATGCAGTCTGATCCAATGCAGTCTCACTCCTGTTTAATTCCGAATGAGTTCAATGGGACCTACTGCCACGAGTGTGCGCATACGATGGTTGCACTAGTCTAATTTTCTTTAGGTGGGGTTTGTTAAAGCAGCTTTAGTTTCTCACCCTGGAGCTTTAGGGCTTATTGAACTTTATCCAAGATCTTATTATTTGATAGAGTTGGGATCTCTCTCATATAGTGGGAAAATACACCCTAGATAATGAAAAAGATCATCCACATCCCCCTCCCTCTCACACACTAGCCCAACCAAGTAAATACATGAAAGAGAATCTCCATTACAAGTGAAAAATGGAAGCCCCCTTCCAAGTCTCTCTCAGAGCTCGCTATCACAGGAGTGAATTAAAATAACAACAGGTGCTATTCAGAAACTGTATTACCGCTAAAATGGGAAGAACTGGGGGCTTTGCCACATGGGAATCTGAATACAGATGCATAAAGAACTAGAGTTCAGGAACAGACATAATGAATAGATTTTCTAATCTGTATCAGAATGTCTCTGGATCATTAGTGTTAGCTTCATGTCTATCTATGCAGTGCCCAGAGCCCTTCACAAGTCCTTGGATACTTCATTCAATAGGTGGAATCTCTTCTACATCCCTACAATTCATTTTTGCAACAGCCTCTGCACTATTTTCTCTTCCATATACCTTATTTTTTTATTTATTAGATGACAGAAAGGAGCTGGTCAACCAGGGAGGGAAAGCTGGGGACACCCTCCAAATGTTGTTTGGCTCCATCTCCCATCAGTCCCAGCCAGCATGGCCAACAGTCAGAGATGAGGGGACCTGTAATCTGCAGGGCCACAGGTTCCCCATCACTGCGGTCCACAATGGGATGAGAAAATAAAGGTATGCATGACCTATATTAATAATTACCTGGTTTTCACGACACAATGTGGAAGTGTAGATTGGAACAGAAAACCAATGGTTGCACATGCCAACGCCTGAGCTAAAAAACAAACAACATGTGTTTGCTTCCTAATCCATTAGTAGTATGGCACCACTAATACGTGCAACTCTACTTGCCAGGTGATGCGTCGACAGGAAATTAATAGACGCGAAGGCAGAAGCTGAAGCTCAGAAAGTTCATAAAATGTTGTCTCCTTCTGGAAGAGCGACAGACAAATGATTAATTTAGATAGAAAAGAGAAAACGGTTCTTGAAGATACAGTGATACCTTTAGAAGCCTGAAATTAAAAACAGGTTGGTGGTCGTCCCGTCCACCCCCGCTTTAAGCCATTCTAGTCATCATTCTCCTAACTCATATCAGGGATGAGTTGATTGTTTTGGGAGGAATGTCCTTTAAGGGAGGGAAAAGCACAGTTACACCAATGGTGAAGATGGATTCGATTGAAATTAATTCTGTATGCTGGGAGGCATGGGAGGTAGCTCAGAAGGGGGCAGTGATACATTTGCTGACTGCCAAAAAGAAAAAAGGGTTTGGGGGGATTTCAAGATACCTTTTGACATATGTCAGTCCTAGAAAAATGAGCCATCTAGGGGTGGAGTTAATCTGCAATGGTGTATCAGAAAATGTCCTGTTATTACCAGCCCTGGTGAAGGGAGAATGCATTGAGAGAGAGAGAGAGAGAGAGAGAGAGAGAGAGAGAGAGAGAGAGAAACTTTTTGAAAACTCATCAGAAAAGTACTGAGATGACAGCTACATTTTAATCAGCCTGTGTGACCTGGGCTGGCTTAAAGAAAAGTTAATTACACCAAGAAAGGAGAATTTGAAGACTGGCTATATGACAGTAGCTAAATGAACATTCAGCGGCCAGGTCAGGATCAATAGTAACAAGCGAGTGGTTTATTTTCTTAATTTTGAACATTTTATTTCTGCCTCTTCCTTTGTGCGCAGGGTGGCTATCAACCATTGTGAATAAACAGGACCAGATAATTCCCTTCCATCTCACTTTGCAGTCTATTTTGTACCCTCTCATGTACTTTGTACTGTCTTTTCCCTGCTCTTTTTAGCTAACTCTCCCCCCGCCTACGCTGCCCACAACACAAGAAGGAGCCAATGACTAGTGCACAACCTTTGTCAACTGCCTCGTCTCCTGCCTTGTCAAATAGATGCCAGACTGTCCTCCCTTTTGACATCCCACTCGCTTGTGATTACTTGCAATTAGGGTTTGACATTTTTTGCTTGATTTACAATCAAACCAGTATAACCAAACTTTAGGACTAGTTCTCACCAACAGAAGGCGAGGGGACAACTCTGTAACTCTTCAGACTCCCACATGACTGAATGGTCATATCATACACCCCCACCCCCTATGTACCACATCCCTGTACATAACATTGGAATGCCAGTATAGTACACTTTCTCTAGCTGTGGGTCGTGGGGGTGGAGTATTTGCTTGAGTTTCCATGCCCATACAGGAGAAAGAGCTAGATTTAGAAATAGTTTCCTTATCACTAGGAAGAACATAAATAAACCAAGAACCGATCTTCTAAGACTGTGGTTCTCAAACTTTTTCCCTCTGGGCTATACTTTCAGAATGAGAATTTGCACACACCAACAAAGGGGGAGTCTGTGGCCCCCATGATATACCCCAGATATACATTGAAGAGGCAGCTCATATATAGCCAGCTGCTGGCGAGTTTCTGAAACCATCAATATTTTCTTTAAAACGCTCAGGTATTGATTCTCTTGAGCAAAGATGGTAAATATTCACCGTTCCTATTGCATAATGAATTTAACTTGATATTACTTCTGGCTTCCAAAATGGCTTTGGCTGCAACCCAGCACACCGTTAAACAGATTACATCCCAAAGTCAGCTGGATTTAAGTTGCCTTGTGCATAAGTTTATAGCTCTTTGCTGAAATGTTTCTTATTCTCTTCTCTAGTCCATCAGTAGGAAAGAACTTTAAGCATATTTGGCCCAAGGATTAAGGCTTTCTGGGAGATGGTATATAATGAACTGAAAAAGGTATTTAAATATACCTTCTTGAAGAAACCAGAGGCCTTTCTCCTAGGCATAGTCGGCCAATTGTTGCCAAAGAAGGACAGAACTTTTTTTATGTATGCCACAACAGCAGCAATAATACTCATTGCAAAGTATTGGAAGACACAAGATCTACCCACCCTGGAAGAATGGCAGATGAAGGTGATGGACTACATGGAACTGGCGGAAATGACTGGCAGAATCCGAGACCAGGGAGAAGAGTCGGTGGAAGAAGATTGGAAGAAATTTAAAGACTATCTACAGAAATATTGTAAAATTAATGAATGTTAGAATGATGTTGGATAGAAATTAAGTGGTTTTCAGCTGTAATACTATAAGGGAATATGAAAAATGGATTATTAATAGGCAAAAATTTAACGTTACAATACTTTAAGATTAATGATTAGGATAAACAAAGAGGGGAAGGATTTGCTGACACAACAAACTGAACTGGAATACAAAAAAAGGAGGCGTGAGGAGGTCCGGGAAATAAGCTAATGCAAAATAAGTAATGGAAAGAATGAGTTGTTTTTAACCATTTTTTTATTTTTTTATTTTTTATTTTTACTTTGTAATACTTTGAAAATTTTAATAAATATCTTATAAAAAAAAGAACTTTAAGCATATTTGTTGTTGACTGAGCAACACAACAAATTTTTAAAATTAGTCCCCCCCCCCCCCCGGCCCTTTGGCAGTGCAGGCCCCATTTGAATGCTTGACTGGATACTCAGGTAGTGGTGATGAAAAAGAGGGCCTTTCACCACCTTGGGCTGATTCCAACTTTTTCTGAAGACTTGAAAGGCTGCCTATCCATTATATACCCAATAGGCCACTGTGGTCTGTGGGAGAATTTAACCTTAAAAGTTCCAGAAATATCCACAGCCACTCAGAGCAGGCCTTTTAGTGTGGCTGCCCTGTTGAGTTATGACAGGTGCTCTCTATCTGCACTTTCCAGAAACAATTGAAGACATTTTTTGTTCTCACAAGATTTCTCAGACAGGTGAAGAGGCCTCTGCCATGGGTGGCTCCTTTTATTGTTTTTCGATTAATTTGCTGTGCCATTTTTAATTATGCAATGCACTATTGCGTTTTTATACTGTAAACCATCTTGTGATTCTCGGATGAAGGGAGGTATATGATTTTAATAAACAAAAAATAATTGTTTTTAGCTGTTTTTATTACGTTGTGTCCATCACCTTGAGACACATATATAGATAGCGCTAAAGATGATGAAGATGATCACGATACAAACTTGCCCCCAGTTATCCCCTAATTATTTTCAGGTGAGGTTATTGCTATATGAGGCTGGTTTTAAAGACAGGTGAAGTTGCAGGACTAGACCAAATGAGACTTGTCTGGATCCATGGAGGTGAAGGCTAATTCTATGTCCAGGGCAGCTGTCTACCAGCTCTTCTGGTATGCCGGCTGAAATCCTACCTGCCTGGGCACTGTCTTGCCAGAGTGGTACATGCTCTGGTTATCTCCCACTTGGACTACTGCGATGCACTGTATGTCACCTTTGAAGGTGACCTGGAAATTACAGCTAATCCAGAATGCAGACTGGGAGCAGCCACCCGGAACTATATAACACCAGTCTTAAAAGATCTACATTGTCTCCCAGTATGTTTCTGAGACCAATTCAAAGTGTTGGTGTTGACCTTTAAAGCCCTAAATGGCTGTGACCCTGTATATCTGAAGGAGCATCTCCACCTCCATTGCCCGAACATTGAGGTGTCCAGCTCTGAGGGCCTTCTCACTGCAAGATGTGAAGCTACAGGGAACCAGGCAGAGGGCCTTCTCGGTAGTGTCAACCGTCCAGTGGAATGCCCTCCCATCAAAAGTTAAGGAGACAAACAACTATTTGAGTTTTAGAAGACATCTGAAGGCAGCGCTGTTCAGGGAAGTTTTTAATGGTTGATGTTATTTTACTGAGTGTTTAATATTTTGTAGGGAGAGTGGCTGGTGCATCCCAGTCAGATGGGTGGCATATAAATTTTAATTAATATCTATCTTTCATCTATCATATTTGCAGTTAATATGATCATTTATGATGCTAACTCTGAACATGACTTTGCAAAACTATCGCAGCACTCTAAGTTGAGAAGCACTTGTTCGAGGCTTCAAGTTTTATCATGGGACTGGGCTGCCTATCTTTGAGCCATGCTCCAACAAATGCTCAGCTGAAGGAAAAAATATATACGGGTGATTGAATCTAAGCTATCAGAGTATAGGACGAAAGTATTGTAAAGGCTGGATAGTGAGTCAAGCTCTTCCCCAGGAGAACCAGTAGCATGTTGAAGATTTATAAGGTGGTTCAATTCCTATCAGATCAAAACTGAAACCAGAAGCTAAATTGCTTCATTTTTATTATCGTCTTGATGCTCTATGGCTAGAAGCTGCAGAAATTCAGGAAGAGCCTCCTAATACATCACCTGACAAAGAAACTTCCCTATAGAAATGCCTGAGCTTCCCAATATAATATTTTAGGCATTATTCTCCTCCCAATCAGTACTGCTTTTATTAAATACTCACAACCCCTGGCTAGGATCTCTCTTTCAAATCACATTTATTTTCCTCTGAATACAGAGGTAATCAGAATTCAGTCAAGTGGGCTGACTCTGTGAGTCCTGACATCAAAGGGCAGTGCGGTTTGATTGATATCACTCAGATGGCAATATTGTTTGAAGAAATGTAGTCAGAAGGCTGGCAATTTAAAGGCTGTAAAAAGTTACAGGAGTGCAGTGTTCCATACTGATTTCCAGTGTACAAGGCTATGTCTTACAGGATTGGCAATAACATGGCAATCTTGCCTCTCCAACGTATTTGTTGTTTGAAAGGACAGCAAGAAAGAAAATTCAGCAGCTGGTTTCCAAGGATGGCACATTAACACTACGGTAGTAAATGATTCCTTGGGCGATTTGTAATCCACGAGATTTGTGTGTGTGCCTTATTTGCATTTGTGCTTGTGTGAACTTAGTATATATAAGAAATGTTTGGATGTTGTGGGCAGAGGCAGACAATAGCTTTTATTTCCCAGACAGTTGCAAGTTATTCATGGCATGCTCTTTTTCCTCTCTCTCTCAGATCTTGATCCTAACAGGTTTTGCAGCGTTTGGTAATAGCTCAAAACCTGCAAAGCCCATTTAACTAGAGGCGTTAGTGGCAGTGGAACAAAAGAAATGATCATGTACACCGCAAATGTGTCTATATCTCTGGACTGCTCTGTTCATTGATGACTCCATACATAAATAAAACTTTTCTTCTCTCTCCCCCCCTCCTTTCCCAGAACAGTTATCCTCTCTGTAGAAAAGGCTGCTATGGTTGCTCTGCCTAAATATGTTCTACTTTGATGCACTGTGCTCAGAGAAACAGGGGGGTGAATGTTGCTGTATTACAGCTTTTTTTTATTTTATTGCACAAACCCTGATTGAGTAATCCGCCCCCACAGGCAGAAAAGAATTTTAACTTCATGAAAACTCCATGAAGGAAAGTGCATGAATTACGGAGAAATAAGCAGAGATTGGCAAAACATTAAAAATAATAGAACATACTCATAAAAGTTGGTAGGTCAAGGTATTACCCTATTGCAAGGCGAGGAACATCAGGTTATGATATGTGTGTGTGTGTATCGTGAATATAGGGTTAGCTTACATGAGTAAGGAATGTAAATCTAAACCTCTGGCTGCAAATGCTGACTTTAATAGTACAGATTCAGGAAGGAGCAGAACAGCAATTACTGAAGAAATTCACATTTCAAGGTGTTCTTGCTACTTAAATAATGGAGATAGCTAATAAAAGCATGGTACTAAGGTAGTTTAACAAAGAAAGAGACTTGGTTAATAAGCTTCCGTCTCCTTGCCCTCATATCTCTCCCTGTAATTATATATATTTGATAACAGCACGTAGTGTTCTATTTTAGCAGGAGGGCTGCAAGGCAGTTGAATGGATTCATAGTCCAAAAATCCCCAGACAGAAATATGTTCATTTTTTTTATTTAAAAAAATACTTGTATGTATTTTGTTAAGGAAAAAGCCCATCACTTTTGATCCCTACCCCAAAGCATTGTATTTATTTTTTCTTGTGATGCAGTGTTAAAAAAAAATTCGCTCCTTCAGGGGATGAACTTGAAAAAGAGACAGTGATCTCACCTAACGCTTTCCCTCTTCTCTGATGCATCTCCTTTTATTGCAGTGGAAAGAGCTTGTATTACAAGGCTGCAATCCTAAATTTACTTACTAGGGAGTGAGTTGTACTGAAATTAGTGGGGCTTACTTCTGAATAGACACATACGAGGTTCCACTGCATCTCTCTTAGCTCTGTCTTTGCACATGGGTATTAAAAAGAATACCTTGTTGTAAGACTTTGGCTGCAGCGATGCTTGCAGGTACATGTTTGTTCGTTTATTTAAAGCATTTCCCCTTCAGTGCAAAACCTCCCAAATCGACTTACGTATCAATTACTCAGGTTGACAATCTAAAAGATGTGACACTGAAGGGGAAAGGGATGGGGAGGCAGGAGGAAGGAAGCAAAGCCAGGGACCAGTTCTTAAAGTTACAGCTCCGTACTGATGAGATAGCCTAGTGGACTGGCTGCTGCTAGGTGACAACTGAGGAAGAGCCAAATCTTGCTGGTTTCTCAGCACAGCCAGTGGAATTGCCCCCTTCCTCTTCTCTCCCGCTTTTGCAGTCTGATAGGACTGCCTCGTTCTCACATGCTTGATGATCATTTGGTGCTGTGAAGAACTTTTTAGTTTAAGGGTGTGTGTGTATTACTGTGAGAGTTTAGAACAGAGGTGGGTAGCTTTCAGCTGTCCATATGTTGGTGTACTCCAACTTCCATCAACTTCAGCCAGCATGGCCACGGACAATGGGAGTTATAGTCCAACATCGTCTATAGCAGGGTTTCCCAAACTTGGGCCTCCAGCTGTTTTTGGACTACAACTCTCATCATCCCTAGCTATGAGGACCAGCGTTCAGTCCAAAAGCAGCTGGAGTGACCCAAGTTTGGGAAACTCTGGAAGGATGCAGCATCCACCCACCATGCCTGGTTTAAAAATAGGGTGGCAGTAAATGAAGGGAAATTAATTTATTAATGGAAATTATAGGAACTGTCTGTCATCCAGTGAAATGGGAAGGCTCTGGGTTTAAGTTAAAATTGATGAAATGGCGCTTCACATAATGTTGACCTGAATTATAGAACTCGCAAGGGGCACCTAAAACAAAATGCTGTGCATTGTCGCCTCTTAACAGAAGTGTGATCACTGCAGATGGTGACAGCAGCCACGAAATTAAAAGGCGCCTGCTTCTTGGGAGAAAAGCAATGACAAACCTAGACAGCATCTTAAAAAGCAGAGGCATCACCTTGCCAACAAAGGTCCGTATAGTTAAAGCTATGGTTTTCCCAGTAGTGATGTATGGAAGTGAGAGCTGGACCATAAAGAAGGCTGATCGCCAAAGAATTGATGCTTTTGAATTATGGTGCTGGAGGAGACTCTTGAGAGTCCCATGGACTGCAAGAAGATCAAACCTATCCATTCTTAAGGAAATCAGCCCTGAGTGCTCACTGGAAGGACGGATTGTGAAGCTGAGGCTCCAATACTTTGGCCACCTCATGAGAAGAGAAGACTCCCTGGAAAAGACCCTGATGTTGGGAAAGATGGAGGGCACAAGGAGAAGGGGACGACAGAGGACGAGATGGTTGGATAGTGCTCTCGAAGCTACCAGCATGAGTCTGACCAAACTGCGGGAGGCAGTGGAAGACAGGAATGCCTGGTGTGCTCTGGTTCATGGGGTCATGAAGAGTCGGACACGACTAAACAACTAAACATCATCAACAACAGAAGTGTTCCTGTTCAGGGAGCCATCCATTCTTTTCTTTGCATGATACTAAGCAGCTCTTTGGATCCTGGCCCTGTTGAGAGGTGATTCTGAGGCTGAGGATGATACTCAACAGCAGATGCCTGGCTTGTGAACCTTTTGAAGCTTCCGACTGACCGCAGCCAGAGGCAGAGAGCTTGGAGTACTCTGGGAGTACTCTGGGTCTCAACACACTATGTTTATTTTATTTCGTTTTCTGGCAAAATGGCTGAAGTCTCCATAACAGTGCCCAAAGCCTATTAGCATGAATCCGATTAGAGTTCCCATTCAGTGCCAATTAAATGCAGGTAAACTTGTTATCCTGAAGTATTATTATTGCTGTTTTGTTTTTGTTTTTGTTTTGTTTGTCTTCGACTGAATTGAACCGAAAGAAGTAAAGAGTTTGGAAACTCCTTTAGATGTCGGAGTAAATGTTTTGTTGCCCACAAACTAAGGAAGAGAGGCTAGCATGCAGCTTGTTTCTAATAGCTCCCTCACGCACACTGTTTCTTTATTTAGAGTTTCTTTACCAGTATCAATTAAACCCCCGTTAAATCTGACACATCTTAACCTTGCGTTGGATCCAATTCATTGCTACAGCAGAACCCATATGGCACCAAGACAGTTTCAGGCATCAGTTCATTGCTTATGTAGAGTTACTGGCTGAAAGCCAAGCAGTAATCACTGCTTTTCTGTTAATAGACATGTTTGCTTTTGCAGTCGTTTCTATACACAGTGCTCTAGATTAATTAGAACAAAATCTGTCATCCAGTTAAGAAACAACTAAAACTAACCCCCCTCCCCGACCTTGCGCTTCAAAACTAAAAGGGGAAAAATGAGTTGGCCATAATGAAGTTTCATCATGCGGTAGTCTGGTTCCCTTTTGTTTGGAAATGTACATGAATATGGTTCACTTCTAATAACTATAGGGAAAGACAAAGGCGGGCAAAGGAGTTCTGGGCATCATCACAAATGTACAGTGTGCTAATGCAAATTAAAGGTCAACAGTGAACGTATGGTATGTGGGAAATAAGACCGCTTCTCAAGAACCCAACTTCTTTTCATTGCTTGTGTAATGTGCCTCCAGGAGACTATTGATGGAACACAAGATGGGCTACACACAAGTCTATAGGGTGGTGAACAGGTTTTGCAGTCGCCACCAAGTTCTTCTGCAAGGCTATTGTTTTTTTTTAAAAAATGTTTTTCTTTTTAAAGGTAAAGGGACCCCTGACCATTAGGTCCAGTCGTGGCTGACTCTGGGGTTGCGGTGCTCATCTTGCTTTATTGGCCAAGGAAGCCGGCGTACAGCTTCCAGGTCATGTGGCCAGCATGACTAAGCTGCTTTTGGCGAACCAGAGCAGTGCACGGAAACGCCATTTACCTTCCCACCTATTTATCTACTTGTACTTTGATGTGCTTTCAAACTGCTAGGTTGGCAGGAGCAGGGACCGAGCAACGGGAGCTCACCCCGTTGTGGGGATTCGAACCGCCAACCTTCTGATTGGCAAGCCCTCGGCTCTGTGGTTTAACCCACAGCACCACCCGCGTCCCTTGTTTTTGTTTTTAAACAAATGCCAATGCAAGAACTATTAAACACTTACCCAGCAGTACATCTAATGGTGTTCGTTTCATCCATTGACTTAAACTTACATATTCAACATTCAAACATATCACTTAATGTAACCTCTCCACTGAGAACGTTAAGCTGTTGGTATAATGAGGTCTTGGTTTTTGGCCATTGACACAGTTGAGGAAAGGGCTCCACCTTTCTTGGAGAGTGTCTCTATTTGTTATGCCTTTAATTCCCCTTCTGTGTCTTGTGAGACACTCAGACATTGCTGCATCCCAGATATTATTTTCCCATATGATCGGGGGTATTTCTGTCTGATTCTTCCATTGTCGAGCTATCGCTAATTGTGGTGCAGTTAGTAAGAAGCCTACCAGTTCTCTGGGTAGTAGGGCTAAGGCAGGATTTGGAGAAAGGGGTTGGCCTGTAATTGTGGATATAATGGAGAAGACTCCAAATACTTCCAAAGGTTTTTAACATGTGGGCATTCCCACCAAATATGAATACATAGACCAAGATCTCTACAGCACTTCCAGTGCCACCAGAGGAGGAGGCCTCCTGTAAGTGAGCAGAGATCTCATTTGTGATCTTCAATTGGGTGGCCTAAATCCAATTCTGAAGGCTATTGTTTTATGTTCCCCTACAATTCACAAGATTCTTTGAACAGGGAGGGATTTAGTAAATAAATCAAATCAATTTAGTGAGAAGGGACAATATAACAACAGGAAACAACTTTTGACTCTAACAGGAACTGATTTGTTTTGGCGTGGACTGTCTCGATTTCTAACCTTAGCTTCCACTTGATATTTCTGTGAGTAGGTTGACAGTAAAAAAGGCCAGAAAAAGAACTAAGGAACAATAAGGACAAGAAACAAAGGGCTGCATTTCTTCTGCCTCAAAATAAAGGTAGCGTTCTCATGTGGCATATTTAGTGAAGAAAAGACGGCTTCTAACCAGTCCAATTGAGCTACCTAACACACAGCCTTCAAAATTTGGAACTGAAATGCCCAGTGGATGGATCAGAACTGAACATTGTAAAATGTACTCTTTAGGGGGCACGCATAAGGAGGAGAGAGGGAGAAAATCCAGTTGTGAATTTCAATAGGGACAAATGTAATGTTCTGCACTTAGGCAGCAAGAACCAGATGCACAAATCTAAGATGGGGGCACCTGGCTTGCCAGTAGTATATGTGGAAAGGATCTAGGGGTCTTAGTAGACCACAAATTTAACATAAGTCAACAGTGTGATGAAACTGCAAAAAAGCTAATACTATTCTAGGCTGCATCAACAGAAGTAAAGTGTCTAGGCCAAGGTAAGTAATAATCCCTCTGTATTCTACCTTGCTCAGACCACTCCTGGAATACCGTGTCCAGTTCTGGGTGCCACAATTGAAGAAGGATATTGAGAAGTTGGAACGTGTGTAGAGGATTGCAACCAAGACGATCAAGGGTCTGGAAACCAAGCCTTATGAGGAATGGTTGAGGGAGTTGGGTATGTTTAGTCTGAAAGAGGGGAGACTGAGAGGAGATATGATAGCCATCTTCAAATATCTCAAGGGTAGTCACATGGAAGATGGAGCAAGCTTGCTTTCTCCTGCATTGGAGGGTAATAACTGAAACAATGGCTTCAAGTAACAGGAAATTTCAAGTAACTAAGAAGAGATTCTGACTAAACATCAGGAAGAACTTTCTGACAGAGCTGTTTGACAGCGGAACAGACTCCCTTGGAAGGTGGTGGGCTCTTCTTCCTTGCAGGTTTTAAAGCAGAGGTTGGGTGGCCATCTGTCATGGATGCTTTAGTTGAGATTCTTGCATTGCAGGGGGTTGGGCTAGGATCCAGAGTTCCTGAGCTGTCTATAAAACCTGGACTGGAACTCCTCCAGAACCTGTTGAACTGCAACCCAGAAGAACACGGACTGGATTCTCTAACCTCTGTTTAGGGAAGTTTTTAATATTTAATGCTGTATTGTTTTTAACACTTGATTGGAAGCCGCCCAGAGTGGCTGGGGAAGCTCAGCCAGATGGGCGGGGTATAAAAATAAATTATTATTATTATTATTATTATTATTATATAACATTGCAGACCAGACCTTTCCCCTTTTTGCTTCTGTGAGAGCCGGCTCTCTTTTTCCATCTCAAAGTTGTGTGCAGGCACTGGAAACCCTGACTGCTGTACTTTTAGCTTTCATGCAAACTTAGCCAGAGCCAAGGTTTCCAATCAATTGCAAATGATGCTGGCAGAGAAACTGATGATGTATGCAGACTACAGCAGCCTGGGCCTCCCTCCCATTGTCGTCTGCCCAACTGTGCCGCTGCAGAAGGCCTTCGATTTCCGTGACTGTTTGCCATTAACCTAATTAGCCACAGGAAAGGAAGAAATCAAGGCAGCAGTTAATGCCCTTGCTTTTCATAATGTTGTGCTGCGTTTCTGTGTGACCTGTATAAAGCTATGAGCTCAGTAGTCAAAAGGAGGTCGAAGGAGGAGAGGGGAATATGGAGCAGGCTTCTTTTTTAGAGAAGCTTCTGTGAAAAACGAAATGCAAAGCAGTTAAGAGAGAAACTGGCTATGGCTGAAACAGAGAAGCACCATCTTATTTCAGCAATGGCAGTAGGACAGAGGTTCTTGTTCCAGGGTTGTGTGGTGTCTATAAGGTAAAGGGTAAAGGGACCCCTGACCATCAGGTCCAGTCGTGGCCGACTCTGGGGTTGCGGCGCTCATCTCGCTTTATTGGCCGAGGGAGCCGGCGTACAGCTTCCGGGTCATGTGGCCAGCATGACTAAGACGCTTCTGGCGAACCAGAGCAGCACACGGAAACACCGTTTACCTTCCCGCCGGAGTGGTACCTATTTATCTACTTGCACTTTGACGTGCTTTCGAACTGCTAGGTTGGCAGGAGCTGGACCGAGCAATGGGAGCTCACCCCGTCACGGGGATTCAAACTGCCGACCTTCTGATCGGCAAGTCCTAGGCTCTGTGGTTTAACCCACAGCGCCACCCGCATCCCTTGTGGTGTCTATAGAAGTTACTTAAACACAAAGCCCTGCCCTCTTTTTTTCAGTGCAGTAATACATTCAAGGAGACACAAATATTTACTCTGCTACTCAGGGCTTTGCAAAAAATAAAATAAAATAAAATAGACTTGCAACGTTTGCAACATTTCTGCAAGCAAATCTTAAGCCAGTTTTTGCTAAAATTGGTCTACAATGCATATGTAAAAACCCGGCATTTGTTGCATTGTATACTTTATGTTTCTCTTCTGAGAAAAGAAAAATGCTCAATGCTGTGCCATCCGTCAACCATTTCACTTGTAAGTTTAGATGGCTGTATATTTATGGCTCATTCTGTCCTGCATTAACAACATTCATTCATTGCACAAGTACTAAGAAAGAGAGGATAAAAAATGTGCTGGTGTGGAGGTCACTGGGCCAACCAGTGGTGACCACTGCATCTTGGACTATATGTTGGATGTGGCAGAAAACAGCACAAGTAGACCAGAAACTTCTATAACACAGCACCCTCACTTGCAGCACAGGAATAACCCAAACAGAAAGGCAGCTTTTTTGTTAACTAGTTGTGTTGACTTCATCTTAAGAGCCAATTTGCCACTTCTCAACGTGTGTGTTGGGTGTCACTTTTGCACGCGGGTGAAGTGGAGGCAGGCTCTCATCTGGGTGGGCTTCTGTGCTGCAGCTCAGGTGGTCCTGGGACCCCAGGAGCCCATGGGTAGTCCATGCTGGTTCCTGGGGGGGTGGGGCTTGTGTAGAAGACCTTCTCCTTCCATTCCCATATTCAGACTCCGGGCTTCTCCACAGACCCTGCCTGGATCGCAGTCATCCTTGCTGTGGACAGTGTCAACTGCTGCTTAACGGGGCCAAGAAGGAGTTTTACTCATGGTCTTTATTGGCTGGTTGGCCAGGAAGCTTTTTGCCTTCCCAGCAGCAAGGTTCTGAGTATGTATTTATTTGTTGGCTACGTTAGTCTGTCACAACTTCTCCATTAGCAGGAGAGAGCATTGTGTGGGATCCACAGCTTATGAGGGCAGCCCCATAAGGGGTCTTGGAGTCACCCCAAAAAGCTTCTGTGTCCTGAACTGGGGAGAAGGAAGAAGAGGAAGAGGATCCCGGCAAGGTGTACAGCTAGGACTGGGACACACCAGGGCAAGCAGGAAATGAGGAAGGAAGTATGCACAGGGTGACGGAGGATGGCGTGGAGATGGAGGTACAGGAACCAGAGCAGCAGGACCCATCATCAGAGCCAGAGGGGTCCCTGTCCCCTTTAACACAGCAGGCTCTGAGGCAGGAGGGGTGCTCTAGGAGGCTGAGGCAGGCAGGGGCCCACTGCCCAGCTCCATAGCTGGCCAGGAGGGGCTCGCTAGCTCTGGGAAGGTGTGCGTGACTCCTCATCTGGAGTAGGCTTAGAACAGGTGAGGGTCAAATGCCTCATCAAGCCCAGATGCTGCAATCAGCATGCAAAGTATAAAAGGGCAGCAGAGCTGAGGTGCTGTCTGCTCAACTGGCCATGTTTTGATGGACCTTGGCTTGGATGCTCCTGGGCCTCAGTGGGACTATACTTTGGGTTTGACTCTGCACTGCTGGACTTCAGACTTGGTTCCTTGAATTGACCCTGGACTACATTTCCTCACCTTTGGACATTTGGACTTGACCTACTGACTTGCTGCCAGGTAGGCTAGGGGTTCAGGACATTCTGTCCCAGCTGGGTCGGGTGGAGGCCAGTGATCACACTCCCCAGTTGTTTGTGGACCCAGATGTTTGGCATGTTCTATGGTGGCACCTACCAGTTTGTCAACTTCTCTGGTTCAACCCAGTGAGCAGGCTGGGTGGTGATATTGGCCAGTAGGCAAGCTACCCAATGGATGCACTTCGCTGCACCAAATTAGGCAATGATGTTGCCAATAAAGTTATAACCCAGTAGTTTCTGGTTCATTATTGGTTTGAGACCTTACTTCACATGAATGTGCCTGGTACACAAATATTTTACACGAGGTTTTCTGCCATAAACTACCTTCTACATTTCAGAAGGAGGTATATCAGTAGAGTACAAACTGTCAAAATGATCAAGCCTCATTTGTCTTTTAAGGAAGAGTGACTGGTCAGTACTTTGCTGGCATGTTTCTGCTTGATTTTTATCAAGTTTGACTATTGTGGCGAGTCCCTTGTCTCTGAAGCTAATATAATTAAATCCTATTAACACATCAGGAATAAAATCCTGTAATAGGCACACATGGCTTTGAAAAGCAGCTCATTCCTGAGCAGATTTAATATCCTTAAATTAAGCAAGTGTGAATAGGAGGATGAATCTTATTAAAACCTTAAATCTGATTATATTTGAAAATTATTGGTTTCTTAATGCAATAATTTATCCAATACAGACTAGAGCAAATAATATATCTTAGCCTCACATAACTCCACTCTGTAACAAACGACAAATGAAATTAAGTGTTTTCAGAAGGGCAGAAAGAAAGGTCTTTTAAAAGTCTTTGTGCATAATGAAATAGCTAAATAATTTTAAACAAACACTTTGGGAACTAAATGTACATGCGGATGACAACATAGTTTGGGTGGGTGTAGTTCCTTCTCTACAGAACAGGGAGTCTGAGAGAGCGAGGCTTTTTTCCTTTTTTTTTTTTTTTGCCATCCTGACCATTTCCTTGTAAACTTGAAAAGAAAAACTTGCAGCTTATGTTGGTAGAAGCGAATTCCTTTTCCAGAAGGCGAATGCAAATGCAAACCATCTGCCACACATTCTGGTGGTAAAGCTGTGGTACCAAACAATGAAGCAGCAGTCCTGGAATATTAAAACATAAATCTGAACATATGAAATATTAGCACTGAACTGATTTTAATCTTTTTTAAAAAACCAAATATAAGGTCCCCCCCTGAAATCTATCGCGTTCCATATCTCTAAGTCTGCTTTCCCACCTTCTCAGCCTGGGTTTCTTTACCAGCAAAGGTAAGCAAGTGGGAGGCACAAGATGAGGATGCTTTGGCCACCTGTGTCCTGCTACCACTTGTGGGGGAAAAAGATCCTTACAGGTGCAGGAAACAGCAATGCCATCTTTCTATGCAGGCTTCATGAGATTACCTGCTGCTTCATCTGTCTCTTCCTTCTCTTAATAGAAGAAGAAGAAGAGTTTGGATTTGATATCCCGCCTTTCACTCCCTTTAAGGAGTCTCAAAGCGGCTAACATTCTCCTTTCCCTTCCTCCCCCACAACAAAAACTCTGTGAGGTGAGTGGGGCTGAGAGACTTCAAGAAGTGTGACTAGCCCAAAGTCACCCAGCAGCTGCATGTGGAGGAGTGGAGACGTGAACCCGGTTCCCCAGATTACGAGACCACCGCTCTTAACCACTACACCACACTGGCTCTCTACTACACTACCAGTCTGAATATACACAACTGCATTATTGTATGTGATTATCTGGCTCAGTATTATGCACACTGACAGGTAGTGGTCCTCCAGGGTTTTGGGTGGTCTTTTTCCTTAGTCATACCTCTGGAGTTGCAAGAGGATGATCTCGAGAACTTCTGCATCCAGAGCATGTGTTCTGCTATGGAGCTATGGTCCGAAGCTCGTGTCATTAGCAACAACTAGTTTTGCTCTAGGGTTTTATTTAAATTTAAATTTGGGGGCCAAGTCTTTTTCATACCTCTGTGTACATCTACGAAAGATGAAAGGATGCATCAGGTTTTGGGACTAGTCAAGTCCCACCTTGTGATCCTGGTTTCAGTCAAGACTGAAAACACTGCCGTCTTTCTAATCAGAGTTCTTTGCATTGACAGGATTAGATTCTGCAGCACATCTATGTTACAGTGAGATCAAACAGATGGAGAAATGTATCTTAAAAAACAACAACCCCCAAAGTTTTAGCATTAAGCTTGTCAAGTGGAATGTTTGCATTCAAAAAGCAAAAATAATGCCCATAAATTTCTGTGGAAATGGGGGAAAGTTAGTCTCCTAAACATAGTTTTATGACTTATTAAAAAGCATTCTAAACTACAGGTTGGAGGCAGAATGCAAGACTTGCTCAGTGTCATTTTGTCCCCCAAGGATGCTTTTATTATCACATTTCAGATTTGAAGACAAGACACCTGCTTCCATTCTTTCAGCATCAATATACACCTGGGATCCCTGGAATTTAAGCAAGCTTTATGGCTCTCTCTTCCTCCTCCTATCCTCTATTGCAAAGAGTTCAGGTTCATGGTACAAACAGACATAGCTCTTTCAGGGCTTCAGAAAGAGGTTCACTTCATATACTGGAGAGGGGGAAGAAATGCATTTCCTACCACAATGAAGGAAATCAAACACCCCGCAGGATACGGAAGCCTTAGACCATTTCCAAATCCCTCCATCCCTATGATGAACAAGGACTTCCAATGTTTCCAGGCTGGGTTCCTCCGTCATTTTCCATGGGTGAATCTACACACAGTCTTGCCCTTTGGGAAGGGAGGACGAGGGTGCCTTTGATTAATTCCCACAGTGATGAACTGCAAAGATAGTGCATATTTGGGCAGAAACTTTTAATCAAAAGCTGTGTGAAAAGTCTAGTTGTACTTTGCAGAGGAGGTGTATAGAAAAACAAACGTAACAAGCATGGAGAGAAAGAAAGTTGTTCAGAATAAAATTTGTGGACCCAGGTGCATGGGAGCCAGCAAGGATGTGCCATAAACACAATAAAGACCCGGGACAGCACTATTGGGATTCAATCAGGACACAACTTTTATTGATGACAGGTGTCAGCAGATTTTGGTGCAGGCATTGGGTGCGTACCCTGAAACCAGCCTAACTGTTGGTTGCTGGTAGGTAGGGGCTGACCAAGCTCACCATCATGATCAGTGGTACGGGGCACTAAGGCCTGTCAGCCCCAGAGCTGGGTGTCTGGACATGAAGCACCCCCCAGGCTCCCTTAAGGGCATACCCCATGACAGCAGGGTGGGGGAGCCACTTCCACACTTCCTGGACTAAGGATCCAACCCAATGCCTTATCTGCCAGTAAGCTGTGATGATTGCTATAAGGCAGGTAAAACCATGCAGACAGGCCCAATTACTGTCATACCTCGGGTTGAAGTAGCTTTGGGATGATTTTTTTCAGATTGTGCTCTGTGGCGACCCTGGGCTCGCGCATGCCCAGACGCTCAAAATGATGTCACGTGCATGTGCGGAAGTGGTGAATTGCGACCCGTGCACACGCAGACGCGGGTTGCATTCGCTTCAGGATGCGAACGGGGCTCTGGAACGGATCCTGTTTGCATCCAGAGGTACCACTGTAGTCTGCATGGATAATTCCTCCCTGGCCCTGAATACAGCAACTGATGTACTCCCAGCCTGTGAACTAAACTGACAGTAACAAGGGAGGGAAAGGAGAGGGGATCCAATGTCGCCTGAGCCCCGGAACAACTGGCTTTTATAGCTGGGGGAGCGGACCAGAGAGAGGAAGCTCTCTCTCCAGTTCACTCCGCAGTTCATCCCCTCATTTACCCACGAAATAGCTCAGTCAGAGCGTGGTGCTGATAATGCCAAGGTTGCAGGTTCGATCCCCGTATGAGACAGCTGCGTATTTCTGCATTGCAGGGGGCTGGACTAGAGGATACTCAGCTCTACAGTTCCAACTCTACAATTCTGTGATTGGCTGCTGAGCCTCGTGAGCAGTTGGCACAGTAAGAGGAGCCGGAAGGGCGCCTCTCTTGCTGCTTCACAGCTGAGGAGAGGGAGCCCTGCCCCAACATGGCCTCCTTTTGGACGTTCTTCTTGGTTTGATGTTAGTTCTTGTGTCCTGACCCAGACTACACTTTAATAGCTAACCCTTTCCAAGCAGGAGGATGCTCCCCACGCCCACAGGCTAAGCTATACTGAGTGGCCACTGGCAATATTCCCCTAACTTCTCACCAAATCATTTGATACAGGATGCTGCCAGGCATTTGCCAGACTTCCTCCCCCACCCCCCAATTCAGTAATGCTTATGCCTTGGAATCCAGTCCTTAGTGTGTTGCTATCATTTGATTGATTAGTTGATGTTCGTACGGCAATTTGAACATGCAAAGTACTCACCGAGTGCTAACTATTATTATTGATTGTGTATCGGGAGTTTCATTGTATTGTATAATGTGGGTCGAGCAGGAGGTGACAAACAACATAATGATATCCAATTTTCGTCAAGTTTATTTATGTTAATAGGCTGTTTTATGGCCATCATTGACATTTCAGTGTTCGGCTTGCATCAGGTACGATGTATCCTTTGTTGCTGTTTATCCTCAAACTTAACATTAAGAGGCAGCAGTAGCCTTTATCAGCGTTATTCCATTAACTCATGGGTGGCCTGTGGCAGTCCTGATCCAGCCCCCTAAAGTGGGCCCATCAGCTCTGCAGTGACCCTATCTCATTTTTATTTAGGTACGGTTGTTTATGCCCTTATTACATTGCCACCCTACCTTTCCCCCATGGAGCCCAAAGCTGCATGCGTGGTGCTCCCCATTTTATCCCCACAATGATCCTGCGAGGTAGGAAAGCCTGAGAGTGAGTGTGTGTGTGTGTGACTGGTGCAAGATCATTCTCATGGCTGAAAAGGAATTTGAACCTGGGTCTCTCATGCCCTAGTTCAACACTGTAATTACTATACAATACAGTCCTGGTTTCCTCAGTTATGTAAGGAAAATGAGCAATGAACCTGTGTTTATTTTGTATTACTATTTTTTCTGTGTTCCAGAAAAGCATAGGAATACAGTGGTATTACGAACTTAATTCGTTCTGGAGGTCCGTTCTAAACCTGAAACCATTCTTAACCTGAGGTACCACTTTAGCTAATGGGGCCTCCTGCTGCCACCACCACGCGATTTCTGTTCTCATCCTGAAGCAAAGTTCTTAACCTGAGGTACTATTTCTGGGTTAGCAGAGTCTGTAACCTGAAGTGTCTGTAACCTGAAGCGACTGTAACCCAAGGTACCACTGTATAGGAATTTAGGAACGTAGGGAGCTGTCTTACATTGAGTCGGACCACCAATTCATATACAGTGGTAACTCAGGTTACAGATGCTTCAGGTTACAGACACTTCAGGTTACAGACTCTGCTAACCCAGAAATAGTACCTCGGGTTAAGAACTTTGCTTCAGGATGAGAACAGAAATTGTGCGGCAGCGCAGTGGCAGCAGTGGCGGGAGGCCCCATTAGCTAAAGTGGTACCTCAGGTTAAGAACAGTTTCAGGTTAAGAATGGACCTCCAGAACGAATTAAGTTCTTAACCTGAGGTACCACTGTACCTTACTATTGTCTATGCTACCTGACAGTGGTTCTCCAGGGTTTCAGACCAGGTTGTCTCCCAGCCCTACCTGAAGTTGCTTGGGATTGAACCTGGGACCTTCTCCATTCAAAACAGATGTTCTGCCACAGAATTATGGCCCTCCCCTATGAGGGAGTCAGATTGTCTCATGGATTAGCATCTGAAGAATATAATAGCCCCCACAAACTCACAAGTTGGCCATCCCTGCAGTAGTTCAAGAACTTGCAGAAGCAGCAGGCAACCCCCCATTTTAATCACCACACTGTTTGAAAAACCTGAAGATCAGCACAAAGATGAGACAAAGGCTTAAGAACAAGGAGCGACTCTCTTAACTGTTTATCCATTAAGCAAGGAATTTAAATCTCCGGAGGTGATGCAGAAAAGCAATCTGTTTTCTGAGTTTGGACCACATCTAATTGCACGACATCTCAAGCGTGAAATTCCACTTGACCCAACTAATGTTTTCGCAGCATCAGATATGTATGCAGTGGCAGAAATAATGTTCACAGTTCATCGTAGATGTAGAACACCCATGGGCCGTGTCATGTGAAATCCAGTCTGCTCCTTTACAACTGGAGCTGTGAAGGCCAGGTGGCAACCGGTAACACCTGCCTGGCATTCTGTTCAGAATTTCTAGCCAGCAGGTGCGGAACCTGTGCATCACTGCCGGAGATTATATGGGGCAGGTTTATCTGCATGTTAGTGTTCTGGAGCTTTGCAAAGGCATTGTTCCTGGGTACAATGTGCAGTTCATGTGCACAATGACGGCTTCACAATACTGGACCATCAACATCCACACACCCTTTCCTTCATTAACAGCTTGATAACTTGTTTTGTCATGTTCCTCCAGTGTTGCTAATGCCACAAAATGCGATAACTCTGGCAGATTTACCCATTACTGATCGTAGAGGGAGCACAAAAATGGAAACGGATAAGGCAGAATGCTCTGAATTGCCCTCTCTTTTGTGTGGTTGGAGGTATCTAGGGCTGGGATTTTTAGGGAGTTTTGTGCGTCTAGGGGAATTTGAATTCTCTAGAGTGAGAACTGAGCAGTTTGTGTTTGAGGCCGTGGCGTTTGAATTATCTTGCGCAGATGGTGTTTGTGGGAAAGAATTGGATTTATCTAGAGTGAAGAATGCTTGTTCTCCGAAGCCGTGTGTCTCTGGTGTTTTTGTTTTGAATTCTTATTTAAATAATTCAGAGGCTTGGCGCATAGACAGAGCTTGAGGTGGAGGAACTTGATGGTTTGTGCTTTTGTAGGCCTAGCCAGGCCTCAGTTGCAAGCTTCCACACTCTGGAAGAATTCTGGGTTGCAGCAGATTTCTCTGCCAAGGGTTCATCCACAAGTTTGATCATCTGAAGGTCAAATCAGACATGGATCCAGGCAGCTGCATTTGTGACTGATCTGACCAAGCGTAAACCGAAAGTGGGGTACATGTGAATTGATAATCAAAATGGGTGCACAAGTGAGAGAGCAGAACTGCCCAGTCTTACTCCATGTGTCCTTCGCCTAAGACTCTTTTCTCCGGATTTATTTATTTGTTCTGTACTGCCTTTCCCCTGGAGGAGCCCATAGAGTTGTACAAAGATAGCAAAGTGAAAACATCTAAAAAGAGAAGCAAAGCTTCAGAGTTGCACTGTGGGGTGAAATGGGGAAGGCATTTGGAGATAGATTGTTACAGATGTGGGGAACCTATGCTGTCCCTGTTTGATTCTCAACAGCCAGTGCCAGGAATGATGGCAGTTGAAATCCAATGATATTTGGAAGGCTGCATGTTCCCCATCTCTGAACTATGCACTTGTAGCTTTTGATGTTAAAATCAGACCCCCAGCCCCCAATACCTGGGGCAGATATATTTTTAAATACAGTAAATATGGTGGTTGCATCTCGTTTTACCTTGAAATGCTCAGCCTTTTAGTTCCCCCTACCTATAAGGATGTAGAGAGATAATATAATCGAGTTGTTAAAGCAGCAATCTAGTAGTGGTCATGACCTTTGAGTCCCTGGTTCATTTTTATTGCTAGGTGACCTGTGAGTTCAGTAGGTCTCCTGCCTATTTAATATGATGGTTCAGCATAACCAATGTATGCATGACAGTCACACCCATCACTCCAGAAGCCCTTATCCTCACTGACCATACATTTCTTGCATTTTTGATTCTGAACGTAATTATTTTTGTACCATTTCCCATACGCAAGCATAGAACTATTGCCAAATAGATACTTCCAATGTACGTCTTCTATGTAACTTATTTTTGGAAGTATGTAACTTTTGAACTGATTGATTTGTTACCTTTGCACTGACAGTTTCTAGCTTGTTGGGTCAATAAGGTTGGTGAAATTTGGCTCAGCCTATAGGTAGCGTTAATTAATCTGGACAACTTCCTTTTTCTTATGACAGCTTTCTAGTCCACATGAGGTCCTATGGCAGGCACAGGCAAACTCGGCCCTCCAGATGTTTTGAGACTACAATTCCCATCACCCCTGACCACTGGTCCTGTTAGCTAGGGATGATGGGAGTTGTACTCCCAAAACATCTGGAGGGCCGAGTTTGCCCATGCCTGTCTTATGGTGTGTATCATGTGAATCAGGAAGTGTTTTCCCAGAGCTGCTCTTTCTTAAGTTCCTGTCTTCAGCTACTACAGTGAAAAGCCCCTATAAGCATTTCTTGTGTTTCAAAACTGTCTGGTAATGGGTTAATACTAGCAGTTTTTAAAAACAACAAGAATTCTGTTATTGTTCTTTTTCGTTTGCATGTTTTTCTATCTGCAGCATAAGTATTTTTTTTAAAAAAAAACCCCAACAACATACAATACTATTAGAAAGAGATGTACTGCCACTAAATCAGTAGTGGCAGTTACTTGGAGCCAAGGCAACAATTTGCAAATGGTTTTATTGAAAATCAATATACCTTTGTAAAGAATGACTTGTTTTTTAGGTCCTTTTATGTACATTGTTAGTTGTAGAATGCATCTTAAAGTTTTGTTTCTAGGCCTGGCTCCTATAGAAGAAAATCATCTCCTCTAGTTCAGAATTCAGAGGAAGAAAGGGGGAAAAATCTAAATGATCAGAAATAAACTTTATTGGGCAACCAGATAACTGGCGTGCCTTAAAGCATCATCTGCTGTCCATATAAGATGGCTACCTAAGATCGGAAGGTTCTGTTGCTGACTAGACAGGACTGTCAATGGCCAATATAAATAAAACATGATATTGAACCACAGGAGACCCACTGGAGGTCATACTTAATAATCTGAAACTTTGCCAATGGAAAAAAAAAAGAAAGGAGGCAGAACATGGTAGGAATCCTACTTTGGTCATAATTAGATCACTGGGTTGTCCCATGTCTTGTCTGACTTGTAAGCATTGCTGGGAGAAATTTCTGGCTCATCAGCAGGTTTTGGCAAATTCAGTCTGCCGCCATGCACCATGGCTTGCTCCCTGCATCACCAAACAGGGGCAGACCTGCACCCATGTGTAGAATGGGGCAGGTGGCTTACAGATACCACTTAATTCCTTTCTTCTCCAATTCTGCAGTCTATACGGATTGGCAAGGTATCTTGAGTTCTGCCCGCAGCACTCTTCACAGCCATAGGCCGGCCAGTTTCTCCTGATCCTTTCAAGACTGTATGTAGCGCTGTTTGGCCAGGCTTCCTTGGCACACACATTTTGGACACTTGTCTTCTCTGTTCCCGCTCAAGGCAGACCAAGTCTGCATAATCTGGACAAATCTCCTGGTTGTGATCTCCCACAATACATGCTGTGAACTTGGATGTTGGTCACATTACCCACCCCTTGCTACAGAGCAAAATCTTTTTCACCCAAGCTTTCTTTTCATATTCTGTGCCAAACACACTGGAGTTTTGACTCTCAGGAGGCCTTTCCTCTTCTCTGTACTGTTGAGAACTACATGGGTGTGTGGGAGGGGGGGGGGAGCTTTGCCATTACTGACACATAAAGGTAGATATAATCTGGCTTGGCCAAGCAGATGGGTGTTTAGAAACAGCAATTTCACATGGCTGCTTTTGACTGGAAGGAGCACATTGCACTTGTGGGGTAGATGATCATTTCTAACAGTGGCTGGATCTACACACAGGAAAATAAATGCTGTAAATAAGTCATAAAATAGATCATCGTAACAAAAAGGGGGGGGAACCCTATGTAAAATACAAAGATTTTTGCTCTACAGCGCCATCTGGTGTTTACAACGGAGTTACAATGATATAACTGAGTACAGCTGAGTCCTCTGGAGTATAGAACTAATCTGTTGGTAAGTTGCTTTCTCCACACACATTTGAATCCTCCAAGGTGGGTGAAGCCATCATTGCTCTTCTGTTTATCAGCAAAGGCAGCCTCTGTGATGAGGCACAGCAAGGTGACTCCTTCAGCTTTTGGGTACTTCCAGGGTAGAGTGGATGAAATCTAGCTATCTTCACATGTTTTTACCCCTAATTGAACACCATTCCATTTCCGCATTATTTTGTGATTTTATTTTTTTTAAAAAGAAGCCTTTCAAAATATGTATCTAAATGCGCATTTTTATATGTCTTTTAAACAGCAAAAAACATCATTGTAATATTTGGAGGTGTGCAAAATGTGGAGGGGTAGCTAAATTCTGATCTGTACAGGAGCCCAAGAAGTCCAGATTAGGTCACTTGCAAATAGAAATTCAGGAAGATCAACTTCTAAAATTAAGGGTAGCAGAGTAAGAGGCGTTCACAGCCTATGAGCTGCGCAAGAGTGGAATCCAGTGCCTCTTGCGCATGGGGCTTGCACCTGAATCCTGCTTAGTTTCAATGGGATTCATGCAGGAAAACAGTATGGGTTGTGCCCCATGTTAATTATTGTGTGGGGGTGCCATTTTGAATTCCTACCACTGACACCCAAAGGTCTTAAGCTGGTCCTGCTTGTCAGAAGCTGTGGTTCATGTAGCGGGGGTGGTGTGTATTTCATTTTAAAAGGAAATCAATAAAACAACCTAACAAATGCCCACCTTCCTCTGTTTCAAATATTCTTTCCTGGCAGCAGTTATAGCTCCTGCTCCTGTCATCTTTTTGTTTTACAGTTTTGTGAGTGTAAAGGTTATATACACCACCGAGGACTGTTTTTCCTGCAACAAGAATTGCTGGTGTGTCAAATTAAGACAAGGGTGGGTATTTTTTTGTTGTTGCTGTTGAAATGTTTGCTATAACCAAAAAGCTGACCTATTACTTTCCATTGCCAAAGGTGCCCTCACTTTCTCAGCCATTTGTTTATTTATATATAAATAGCTTCATGGCGTAAAGGAGGAAGAATCTTGGGTTTAGAATATAAATCATAAAACACATCCCTGTAGCCTAGGTATACAGTGGTACCTCGCAAGACGAATGCCTCGCAAGACGAAAAACTCGCAAGACGAAAGAGTTTTTCGTTTTTTGAGTTGCTTCGCAAGACGAATTTCCCTATGGGCTTGCTTCGCAAGATGAAAACGTCTTGCAAGTTTGTTTCCTTTTTCTTAAGGCAAATTTTCAATGCATTCCTATGGGAAACCGTGCTTCGCAAGACGAAAAATTCGCAAAATGAAAAAACTCGCAGAACGAATTAATTTTGTCTTGCGAGGCACCACTGTACTCTGCTAGTCATCCGAGATCACCTCCTGGCCTATCCTTTTTTTATTTATTTATCGAAAGGGGGTTCCTTCCCATTTTGGGAACTAAATCCTTCTAACAGAGTGGCAAAAAGTAATGCAAGGGGGAAAAAAAGAGCAGCAAATTTAGAGCAGGCAGTTGAAAATCATATTTCTGAACATAACTCAAACTATCTGTGAAACAAGAATGAGACATTCATGAAGCACTCATTAAATTTGACTGTGGAATACAGTTGGTATCCCTTTGCACAAAAACACTATTACAGAGACATCACTGGAGAAAGGTTAGGAGGCACCCTATAGATGGGCATGGTTAGTAAAAGTAATCAGATCAAACATATTGTGTGGTCTTATAATACCTGCAAGATATACCACAACCTTCACAATACACAGTAGTTTTAAATGGAATGACCTTGGCTGCAAAAGTATTTACCTTCTATTTGGAGGCCCTCTTTTTCGTTCACTGAAGTAACTGGGTGTTTAAATCAACTAGACTGATACAACTCTAGCTGAAATCCCCTTGAGTGGCAGGAGTTTGGCTAAAAATAGAGCTTATATCAGAACTATCCATCTGTTTTGGTTTTATAAATTAGCAACTGGAGTAAGAGAGTTCTGTACTTCCACCATCCCTTAAAAATATCTAGTTTTAATTGGGGGAAGCATCAGGTTTCATTGAAGGAGGAGGGTCATAGGACAGTCACAGAGCATCTGCTTTGCATGTTGAAGGTCCCAGTTCAGTCCTCAGCATCTTCAGGTAGGGCTTGGAATGTCTCCTGGCTGAAACCCTGGAGATCTGCTACCAGTCAATGAGGATGAAATTGAGGGTCTCAGTTTTTGTAAGGCAGCCTCTTGTGCTTCTATTGCATGGACAGGCGGAGTCCCCAGGTCCCGAGTGGCCCCCCCTGTCATGTGGAATAATGACTCAAGACAACGTGCTATGGGATTAAATTGGCCACAACTTTATTAAATTTCAAATGTGGGTAGACCTTGGCTCAGGCATTGGGCGTTCTCCCTCCCCAGTCCCCAGCTGGGGACCTAGGGAGCATCAGGGTTATCTAGTGTGTGTGTGTGGGGGGGGATGGGCCGGCTCTGGAGAACATATGTTCAAGCAGAGATAGCCGCCCCCGTTACGCCGCTGCCGCAGGGGAGAGCAATGACGACCTTTCGGCGTACGGTCAAAGCCTCCCTTCAGAAACCCCTTTAACGGGGAACCCTGGTATCGCCGCCGCAAAGAGGAAGATGGACTAAAGGATTCCGCCCAAGGCCTGATACCGCCAAAGTTGTGACGTTTTGCTACGGGAAAGGCGAAACCTGCCAATGCAGGGAAATTCCTTTCCGGCCCTTTAACAGTAACCTTAACGTAACAGCGCCCGCATACCTGTGAAGAAAAGTTAACCTGCAAAACCTGTGAAGAAATGTTAACCTGCAAAATAAGACATTAACTGAGGGTGGGTAGGGTGGGAGAAGCTCTGGAGCCAAGTGAGGATTCCCAGGTAAGATCCTCCCTCTATTGTGTGGGCAGGTAATCCCTCCCCTACCTGGCCTGGTCTCCTTGGCAACGCTTCGCCCAGGTGGGATTGGAGAACTGACTGAGATAGGCGGAGACCTCCAGGTATCCCACCTGAGGGAAGGCACAGCCAAGCCTATGCTGATGGAGCTGCTCCAGATCTAGGGGCTGCATGCGTCCATGCAAAGGGCGCCTCCCGTTTTAAGCGGGGAGCGGTCATTACATGGTCTGCCCACCATCTTGATGCTCCAGTTTGGAGGGCTGGTGCTCTCTTTAAAGTAGAAGAAAACCCCAGGAAACAAACCAGGATAGGGGACATCTGGATCCACTGGAGATTCCAGGTAGGGCTGGGAATATGCCCTGGAGAACCACTGTTAGTAGATAATGCTGAGCTAGATAGAAGTGTGAGGACTTGTTGTATGTTCTTCATTGTCCTCTTTCCTGAAAATGGTTGGTTGGTTAGTTAGTTGGCATCCATGTGTCTCAAGAGACAATGGGGTGTGCCTCCAGGGATGAAGTCAAACTGCTTGCATTAGCACCACCACAGTGACCTCCCTGGGCAATGTGTATGGAGGTTTTGGGTTGCACAGATGGCAATACCCCCCTCTTGGCCTCATTGATCTGGTCCAAAGGAAAGCAGAGAAATGTTTAGCATCAGCTTGGCTGCAGGACTTTGTGGAAGGAGAACTACCAGGCACCGTCCAAACCATCTTAGGACCTCACTCTGGATTTGTATAGGGTTTACTCCTTAGCCGCCGCCTTCTCCTCCCGAGGATGTCCCACAAGGCAGTGGAGGTTTAGGATAAAAAATGACAGCATAAGATATTCACCATGCTGTGAATTGTATATTTCCAAACACAAATGAAAAAGCAAACTTTCATTTATAACAATGGCAGATGTCACAAAGTATGTAGAATTATAGCTGGGGGGGGACGGGACACAATGAAACAAGGTCCCTGGAGAGCTTCTCAAAGTTAGCAAAAATAACCATGAGTCTCGTAGCACCTTAGACTAACACATCTATTAGGGCTTAAGCTTTTGCAGACTAGAGTGAGCCTCATCTTATGTATGAAGTGCTATCCCAGGTTAGCAAATATTTCACACAATTGTGTATGTGGGAAGTTGGAATATTTGTAAGCCGTGTGGTCAGAGGGAAATGAAATGCATGACCGTGACAATTACATACATTTAGCAGCCCTGCAGCACATCTTGACTGCTGTAGCACCATAAACCACACAATTGCAGCAAGGTTCATACTGATACCTGAAGGGGAACTGCTTTCATTTGATCAAAAAGCAACCCACGGCTACCCTTCTTTCTGTTCTCTTTTTTGGGGGTGGGAAGAGTTGGAAGGGGGAGCAGGTTCTTTTAGAACCAAAATCTGCGTGCTAAAAACCCCCACTTTATTGGAAATACAGTCTGATGAGAATCAAGATGGGTTCACTTTACACGGGAATCAATTTATTGGCCTTTGTGCATCTTAATTTTTTTCTTTACCTCAGAATACCTTATCACTTGTGTCCAAATGTTTTGACAATTTGTCTTGAAGGTTAATAACTCTACAGCTTTGTAGGTACTTTCTACTTTCCATAAAAATGTACAGTATGTGGAAGGTTTCTGTCTTTTTTGAAAGTATTTTCCAAGTACTTTCCCAAGACTACTCATGTTGCACATTCGAAGCTGACACTGATGGGACAGTTTGGACACACATGCATGCATCCCTGAAGTTCTGTGAACCCTTGGCTCTATAGAGCTGTTTAGAGACTCGAAGTGGAGTGGGTGGCGCTGTGGTCTAAACCACTGAAACCTCTTGGGTTTGTTGATCAGAAGGTCGGCGGTTTGAATCCGCACGACGGCATGAGCTCCCATTGCTCTGTCACAGCTCCTGCCAACCTATCAGTTTGAAAGCATACCAACAGGAGTGGATAAATAGGTACTGCTGTGGCGGGAAGGTAAAAAGTGTTTCTGTGTGCTCTGGGACTCGTCACGGTGGCCCGTTGCACCAGAAGTGGTTTAGTCATGCTGGGCACATGACCTGGAAAGCTGTCTGAGGACAAACACTGGCTCCCTCGGCCAGAAGCAAGATGGGCACTGCACCCCATAGTCAGATTTGACTAGACTTAACCGTCTGTGGGTCCTTCACCTTTTTATAGAAACTCGAGTTCATTCATCAGCTGACTAGATTACCTTGACCAAGCTATTGTGGCCTCAGCCTCTCCACTTGTGGACGAAGATTCCAGCCTACCCTACAGTGCTTTTTGCAAATGTCCAAAACACTTTGCTTAAAACTGAAGTGTACTACATGAATATTGGAGAGCCAGCTGTGTTATAGTGTGTAACAGCAATGAGGGATGTTCTGAACATTCAAATAGGGGCATCTGAAAAAGCGATTGCCTTTGTTTGAATGTGTTTGAGGGAAGCGTTTTGGCTCCACTTCCTCTGCTCCAAGACCCAGTTCCTTACCTGTGGGGCGGGTACAAGTGGTGATAGCGGCTAGCACTCCAGGTCCAGTGAAGCATCTCTAGTCCCATCATCCCTAATATCCCTAAATCATTCCTTTCTGGCACAAATGATGCAAATAGCAATATTTTCATCCCAGAGTTGAAGGAAATGGAAATCCTCAATTCTTTTCCTACCTTAGAAAGATGCTCTGCTGCCCCCACAGGTGTGCTCAAAGCATGGGATGTTTACCCTGGCCCCAAGATTAGTTTCTCAACCTGGAACAAAGCAAGGTAGTTGGCAAAGTGATGAAGGTGAGTTCTTTGGGCATCCACAAGCCTTTTGTTGGTACCCAAACCAAGTGCTTTCAAAAAACATGAGTGTCCAAACTGGGTGCCTGTAAAAGATGAACCCTTTTCATGTCAAATCTAGGGATGCTTCTACATTGTCCTGCAATGAGAATATTGTAAGACCAACCAACCTACTATGGTTGAGTCCACTTCATCAGATGTAGAAATAAGCGTGTCACATTTTTAAATATGTCTTGCATTTTGTGCTTTCCTAGTTTTGACCCACACACTATATTTGCTTCTCTGTACTTGTGTGTGTGTGCCAGCTTGCATGAGTCCATGCATCTGATGAAGTGGACTCGAGTCCATGAAACCCCATGTCAATATGTTTTAGTCTTCCAGGTACAACAGGAGTCTCTCTTGTCAATGACTGTTAAATGCTATTGGACCAGTGCCTATGTGTAAACCTGAAATTATTCCACTCTGTGATTAAACTTTGTGCAACACAAGACCTTTTGCACTTGTGTATGCATGAGCTATAATTCCTTCGGGGAGCTTAAAGAAGCGAAGGCGGAATTGATTTGTTTTTCCCCCCAGCAGGCAGAGCTGAGTTAAGGGAGAGATTGCAAGGCTTCTAACTTGGCTGGAAGGTACTAATTTACTACTTCTGCTTGTCTGCTTTCCATTATTTTGTTCTAGGATTCCAAGTGGAATCTCTGCTAAAGCATGAGCAGCTGACTGTGTAAGCTTGCCTATGGACAGTTTCACATCTGAAGAGCTGCCCTTTTCAAAGAGGCACCTTTTACTTTAAGAGAAGGTTTGCAGTCAATGTCTCACCAGCATGGTCATGTCAGGGAGCCTACAGAGCCAAAGCAGGGATAGGTTGTGGAAGCTGGGCTGCTGGGTTGGTTGTTGATGTCAAGGGTGAAGTCCATCCTCTCCTGACAGCTTCTGTATGCTCTGTACACTGTTCCCAGCTTTCCTTTTTTCTCTTGGATAAGGCAGCTTGAATGCCTCTGGGTCATGGGTAATGTCTTTTCCCTCACTGCATGCTATTTTTTAAGCTATTAGAATGGGAATATCAGCTGAGACTTATGAAACTGCTGCAGGGAAGAAAGTACATGTGAACTCAGGGTTGGTGGTCTGATTTTAGGACACGGATGGCGCTGTGGTCTAAACCACTGAGCCTCTTGGGCTTGCCGATCAGAAGGTCAGCAGTTTGAATCCCTGCCACAGGGTGAGTGCCCGTTGTTCGGTCCCTGCTCCTGCCAACCTAGCAGTTCAAAAGCACGTCAAAGTGCAAGTAGATAAATAGGTACCGCTCCAGCGGGAAGGTAAACGGCATTTCCGTGCACTGCTCTGGTTTCGCCAGAAGCGGCTTAGTCATGCTGGCCATATGACCCAGAAAAACTGTCTGCAGATAAACGTCGGCTCCCTCGGCCAGTAAAGTGAGATGAGTGCCGCAACCCCAGAGTCATCTGCGACTGGACTTAACTGTCAGGGGTCCTTTACCTTTACGTATACAAAGACAATCAAATCAACAGTATGCAGCAGGAGAAAAGAATGGGCGAAGAACCTGGAAATAAGCAGATCCAGGCACTAAATTCTTCATAAAGTTATATAAATATTTCTCGGACAGGATTGAGGGTTACAGCTCTGGGAGAGGAGCTGAGGAGTGGCCAATCTTTTCCATCCAGGTTGATGGAGTGGCCCCGAATAGCTCACCAATCCCTCCGCTGCAGCCTGCTGGAATGGCTGCAGGGGGGCCAACCTGAATAAAATATGGGGGGGGGGTAGGTGAGCTCCAACCCATATAATCAATCACATGGCACGGTGCCCACATACCATTTGAATGTCAATACCTATCAACTGGGGGGGGGCAGCCCCCTCTATTATTTTATTGGGGAGCTGAAGCTTTCTTGGCCCCTAGGAGTTGGCTCCTATGAATGGCTCTCAATACATCTGGAAGAGAAGGAAAGTGCGTATATGCTTTTAGGATGCACCCTATTCTTTTTTGTTTTTTTATTTTATTAATAAACAAAATAAACGAAAGAGCAAGAGCATAAAGAAATTCTGTTAACAGCAGGTTGAAAGCAGCATAAGATTGATACTGTCATTGAATTTGCTGTCCTAAAACATTACCCCCCCAATAGCTGTTTTCTCATTTAAAGAACTCCCACATTCTTTTGATTGTAAATTGTTTTAACTAAATTTACCAACTAAATTTACTATTCTATGTTTATGTTTTATGGTGAAGGGCGGACAATAAACGTAAACAATAGTAAGAAAACCCACATCACATTAGAAAGGCAAGATAGGAGTGAATCACCATTCTGGATCTTGCACTGGGAAGGAAGAGGAACTCATGTGAATAACAAACCAGAGAATTAGATCTTTTCTTATGCTCTGAAGGAGAGAGAGAGAAAAAATAGAGGCTAGCATCACAGTTGGCACATATGCTTTCTAGCTCACAGAGCAGAATAGTTGGTGACATAAGCTGCATTTTTATGCAGTCAGAATGCATTTCTGTTTTAGCCACTGGTTACTTCTCGAGGTCTTAACTTAATACTGTTACTAGGGGCAGCTGCATTATAGCACTGTTTACTTATTTATTCACGGTAGTGACAGCTTTGTATCATACAGCAGCTGCTGAAGCCCAAGCCGCTCAGCAAGGGCAAAATGCGATTTGAAAATGCTCAGTGGAGTTTCTTACGTTTTAATTTTTGTAGTGGGATACTTTTTATTTATTTTTTTAGTTTTCTGCTATCCTTTCCCCACCTAGGACTTTTGCTTTATGAGTGCAACATTAAAAACAACAACAAACAAATCAGCAAATATTTATGTGCAAGATTATCTTGAAAAATATATCTGTGCAGTGTGTTGTTTCTCAGTATCACACTGGGGAAAAAAACCCAATTCAGGAAATGCTCTTCTCATTGCAATAACAGATACATAAATAGTGTGGGACAGATGCAGGCACTGATTTCCTACTGCATTAACTTCTGGAGGGACAGCTGTTTGGCATGTTGAAGCAAAAACAGACTTGTGGCATCTTAAAGTCTATCACTTTAATATAGACTGAAATTCAAGTATCTGATGCAGTGGACTGAGTCACCACTGCTTGAGCCATAAATGGCTTGAAACTGCTTTATGTGGGCTGGCTTGTGCCATTTCTGTTTTTACATGAGGAGCAAAACACAAGAAGAGCTTTGTTGAATCTGGCCAGAGACCCACTAAGTCCAGCATTCTGTTCTACCATTGGTTAATCAAATGCACATCAGAAGCTTGCAAGCAGAACCTCAGCACAACAGTGAATTGAATTGGATCCTCTTTCACAAGGTTGTTGAATGAAAGAGCTGGCCATTCTCCCACCCCTCCCTTTTGTGGCATACTGTTTGATTCCCTTGAGCCTTGTACAAGTAAAAAGGTAAAGGGACCCCTGACCATTGGGTCCAGTCGTGACCGACTCTGGGGTTGCGGCGCTCATCTTGCTTTACTGGCCAAGGGAGCCGGCGTACAGCTTACGGATCATGTGGCCAGCATGACTAAGCCGCTTCTGGTGAACCAGAGCAGCGCATGGAAACGCCGTTTACCTTCCTACCGGAGTGGTACCTATTTATCTACTTGCACTTTGAGGTGCTTTCAAACTGCTAGGTTGGCAGGAGCAGGGACCGAGCAACGGGAGCTCACCCCATCGCGGGGATTCGAACCGCTGACCTTCTGATTGGCAAGTCCTAGGCTCTGTGGTTTAACCCACAGCGCCACCCGCGTCCCCCCTTGTACAAGTAAACAGGTCCAAAACGGTAAGCAGAGCCTCTCCTGCTAGGTTTTCTTTCCCCTCAAGTGAACTCAGACTTGGTAGAAATCACAAATGAGCCTTGGCGTTGCTAATGACAGGGAAGCAGTTTGGGTGAAAGACACATTGACGGGTTCTAAACTTTGTGTCAGTCAGGAAGTATATATTTCTGCCCTTGTTTACAGAAGTAAAACTTTGTAATGAACAGTTGGCGAGAGTGACAGGAACAGCACTGGGTGCCAGTTTTCAAAAGTGCTGACAGGGATTTGCTGTTCCCCAGCTGCAGCCTCCCACCACTCCTCAGCATCATGTCCATGACACTGGTTTTAAATAATGCATATTCATTATTGCTGTATCTGCATCTCACGAGCCACCACCCAACAGCAAAATGGCAGGTAAGAAGGCATTTATACAACAGCTCAGAAGCCCAGCTGTGTACTTTCCAATAATGACTAATAATCATTTCCCCCAGTTAAAGCTGGAAGTTTCTTGGTGTTTTTTCTTTTTTGCAAGGGAACCGTATCCTTCAATTCTTCATCATGAGCAGCCAACTGCAATCTCTGTGAACCTAGACTGGGAATCACTCGTGACCATGAGAGGATAGATGATAAAGCTCCTTCATTAGCTTCTACCTAGAGTCATTTGAAACCTCAAACACTGGAAGGCATATTAACTATTAATAGGTAGCATCCTCTTCCCTCCCCATCCTTTTTTCCTTTTGGGCCTTATTTTATTTTATTTTTAAAGATGGTAAGCCAGAGGGCAAGGACTCAGTTGGTTTTATTAATCTGTAAGCCACTGTGGGAGCCTTTTCTGTCTATAGAGGGGAAGCGTAAATGCTTTTAATACATAAGGAATAAAAGAGAGACCAGAAGTTAAGAATTCACTAAGCAAGAGAGAGAGAGCAATGCATGTGTTTCAATGCCAAAATAAGGCATGTACATTCTAGTTCAATATAATGGAGACAGTGGCCTTGTGCAGTTGTAGTGCCAAACCATTACATGGTTTAGCATTGCATGGTTTACATCTGCATGCTGGAGCAGCTCTGTGCTTTCGGCTCATATGCTTCTTCCTCCCCTCCTCCTTTTGTGCTCCACTATCAGTTAATGAATAAGGGACGCGGGTGGCGCTGTGGGTAAAACCTCAGTGCCTAGAACTTTCCGATCGTATGGTTGGCGGTTCTATTCTCCGCGGCGGGGTGAGCTCCCGTCGTTTGGTCCCAGCTCCTGCCCACCTAGCAGTTCGAAAGCACCCCTAAGTGCAAGTAGATAAATAGGTACTGCTTTATAGTGGGAAGGTAACGGCGTTTCCGTGCGCTGGTGCTGGCTCACCAGAGCAGCTTCGTCACGCTGGCCACGTGACCCGGAAGTGTCTGCGGACAGCACTGGCTCCCGGCCTCTTAAGCGAGATGAGCACGCAACCCCAGAGTCGGAAACGACTGGCCTGTACGGGCAGGGGTACCTTTACCTTTACCTTTATTAGTTAATGAAAAATCATAGTGGTTAGTAGAAAAAACACGCAGACTAAATCCAAAAAACAACCAAGGTTTGTCCTGAAACTACAGCTGTGAACAAGGGTCATACCATGGTCTCCAATCCTGGTCTCCTGCTAAATAATGGGTTTTCTGTTAAGCCACTTCCACCCTGCAGAGGAGTTGGGATTGCGAGTGTCACAGCCCCACCACGCGTGCGGTGGCGGGAATCCCCGGCTGTGTCACCCCCTGGCCAGCCAACCGGTTGGCTTTGGGGCCATGGCCTGCCCAATTTAAACACAGGCATGGCTGGGGATCGCCTTCTTTTTCCACATACCAGCTCGTAGCAAATCGTCACAGCTTTCTTAGTATTGGCCATTAGGCATTGGTATTGGTATTGTTTTGTAGATGGAAGAGGAGAGGAAGTGCCATCACCTGCCCCACATATTGAATGGTAGTCTGATAAAGGATTCCTGGGGGCGTGGCCCTGTCTGAAGCCTATGGAGGCTAGGGCCTAAGGCACACCCCCGAGTGGTGACCCCGGGGGAGTTCCTAGTTGATGTGCTGATGTGCATCAGCAGGCCTCCCTCTACTGGCCTAAGCCAATACCGCTCATCACCTGTAACCAATAAAGTTGTGGCCATATTTAGCCCATTAATCTTAAATAATTGTGTCATGTGTCTTTATTTCCACTGGGGGGTGGGTGGGAACTCGCCACGCAAACTGCAATGAATGGACTCCAGTCGTAGTATGCAAGAAGAGGAGGCATCATTGCCATTCACACATGTAACACTAAAGTGTGGTTAGGTAACCTATCCGAACAGCTCTGTGGCATTAATATTTTGTGATACCAACTTACTGGTTAGGGAGGAGGTGAACTTGCCACTTTTCCTGCTGTGAAATGCAATCAATCCAAATAAGAAGAATACAGATACATGAAAGAAATGTTTAGAACCCAAATGTGTGCTGTTAAAATAAACTTTGGGGAATGGCAAAAATTATATGCTGTCTTGATAATTCTCTTAGCAACGTTTCCTACTAGATTATTGCCTTTCCCACCTTTTGTTCTGTGTGCTGTTCCCTTTACCCCCATGACAATGAGAAAAGACCAGGAACGTCTCTTTAGGGTTTGATTCCTTGATGAAAACGTACTGTCAAAATAGTGGTTCTATATTTCCCCTGTCTCTGGATTTCTCTTAGTAGCATGAACTTGCATGCTTTGAAAACCAGATGGTTTCCTCTTGGGTCCCTTATTTCCACTGTTTCCCCCTCCTACCAGAAAGGGTCTGACTTTGAAACCTGTTTTCTCACTACAGTGGAAATATCTGCTACACCCTGGGAATTAGCAGTACTAGTCATAATGTTTTTCTTTATAGCTATTTACAAATGTGTCCAAATAGTGCAATATAATCAGGCATAATAAGATTTAAATGCCTCTTCGGTGTATAGCCCTGCGGTAAGGCCATTTTCGTATCTCTTACTGGATTACATTACATTTATTGAATTTCATTTTAGCTTCTGTTTGCTGGTGTCACACGGTGTCTTGGAATGGGGAATCTGCTGTCGGTATCTGCCCAAATGAATATCTTTTTAATGATACTGTGAGTGTTCAGAAGTTCAAATGTAGCTGAATCCACAGCTAATGGGGTGTTTATTTTTTGCTTTGTTTTGGAAATGTGCTTTTAACAACTTTCAAAACTGGAAAGAAGGTGATGTGGAAAAAGCAACGACGTCAGACCAAAAGAGTGGTGTTGTTTCTGTTTACCTGTGAGCTAACATCTTGGGAGGGGAATTGTATATTAATTTGGTATACTAGTTACCCAGAACAATTAGATGGGAGGTCACACATGCATGCTTGTCCGACTGCAACATCGCTGTGAAACAACCAGTGGTACCTCTGGTTACGAATGTAATTCGTTCCAGAGGTCCATTTTTAGGCTGAAACCATTCTTATCCTGAGGCACGCTTTCGCTAATGGGGCCTCCCGCTGTGTGCACACCTCCGGTGCGCAATTTCCGTTCTCATCCTGGGGCAAAGTTCACAACCAGGAGCAGCTACTTCCGGGTTAGCAGGGTTCGTAATCCGAAGCATTCATAACCTGAAGCGTTCATAACCAGAGGTACCACTATACCTGACAGTAAAAAGGTAAAGGTAAAGGACCCCTGACAGTTAAGTCCAGTCGCAAACGACTCTGGAGTTGCAGCGCTCATCTCGCTTTACTGGCCGAGGGAGCCGACGTTTGTCCACAGACTGTTTTTCCGGGTCATATGGCCAGCATGACTAAGCCGCTTCTGGCGAAACCAGAGCAGCGCACAGAAATGCCCTTTACCTTCCTGCCGGAGCGGTACCTATTTATCTACTTGCACTTTGACGTGCTTTCGAAGTGCTAGGTTGGCAGGAACTGGAACAGAGCAATGGGAGCTCACCCCATCACGGGGATTGGAACCGCTGACCTTCTGATCAGCAAGCCCTGTGCTCAGTGGTTTAGACTACAGCGCCACCCATGTCCCTATACCTGACAGTAGTACCTCCAAAAACAATATTTTTCAATGGAGAGAGCTCAGAGGATTCAGCATTCAGTATTCAGCAGCAAACTGTGTGATGAGTCACTTAACAAGTGATGTATATTTAAATACGGCTTTGATATCCTATGCTATTCAAGGAGTCTGTGCCATAGTGGGGGTAGTGGTATTGAGACAATTTCTCCAAAGATACCAGACATTCAGAATACCAGATACAGCCATAGTCAGTACCAGCCTCGCTAAACCAAATTGCTTGGAGGAAGGTTTTACTGCCACAGTGCCAAACAACACAGACTTTTTCTGAATGGAAAGGAATATGCAGTCAGGTGATTGTGATAGATTTCATGCAACTCAGAGGGCTGAAATGCAGTGCAAGCAGGTTGGATCTGAAGAAGTGAGCAGTATCCCATGGAAGCTTATACCACAATCCATGTGCTAGTCTTTAAGGTGTCATAGGATGTTTTCGTGTGAGTTAAAATAAGAGAGGTTTGACCAGGCAGGAGCTGATTTACACATTATGCTTAATGAGGTGATAGTTTTGATGGTACAGTTCTAGATCATACCAGTTTGAATGCATAGGGGGGATATCGTGCATTTACAAACTGTGCTTCCATAATATATATATATATATTTTAAATCACATGCTGTAAAATAGCATTAGAGAGATGGCAGGAAGTTTTGCTGAAACCCCTCACTACACCCAGGGAGCTATTTACATGGAGGAATAGCCATAAATACGATGTCCCACTTACACTCCAAATGGTATCATCTAGAATTCTACCACTTTGAGTTGCAATGATGTGTAGAATGGTGCTAACAAACAGACTTTAGGGAGTGAGCTACTAGCTATTTATGTTTTCATAGGGCTTGTCCACACTTGCACTTGTCCTGTGTCTACAAAGCATGCGACCAAGTGATTTTGCCTTTGCTCTTCTGATCCCCCCCAAACCCCCCACTCGTTAGCGCTAAATCAGAACTATCTGTGTAAAACCTGGCTGTCTTTCGCTCTTATTCAATGCTAAACCATGGGTTTTCCTGGGGGAAAGCTGTGGAGCAAATGAAACTGTGATGAGCCCATAGTTCCATAGTTGTCATTCAAGCTATAATACACCACAGTAGAAATGAGAGAAATTAAATAATAAAATCTCCAGATGTGGGACTTTCCTTTATCTCCAATATGCAGTGTCGGACTTGCGGAGTGCCTTCTTCTCCCATGGGTGCAGGGATCTGCCAGGGCTCTGTTTTGGGGTACAAAACACACCTTACAATGGGTATAACCTACGATTTGAGAACATGAAGTAAAAGAGCCTCTGAACCCCAGCACTTGTGGAGCATTTCCAGACCAGAAAAAGCAACAGAAAGCTAAAGGAAGATTGCAGCCCTTTTGGTTGTGTGAGCCAAATGACACAAAAGATGAGCTTAAAAAGAATTAAAAATGGACACTTAGGACAGCTGGGAAAGCTGGTTGGGGGAAAAAAAAGTCTTTGGTTGTTTCCAGAAAGTGCAGCTAGTGGGTACCTGTCAGATCTGAACAGGAGCGCTGCACCTCAGAACAAGGGCAGCCATCCTTAAAGCCCTGCTCTAAGTTATCGACAATGGGCTTCTCATATCTTTGGAATGTGAAGGCGAAACTGTCCTGCACAATGAAGTGACCTTCTGATTTTTGGTTGGGATTTGGATGCTTTTGTTACAGCACCGTCTGCCTCTGGCGTTTTTGATTCCAGGCTTCTAGAATTAGACCCACAGCTGGTCCTGGACCCACAGCTTGTCTCTAAGCCTCGTTGAAACCTGACAGATTGTGACTTACCAATGCCTGTGGACATTTGGTTATATGACCTTTGTTTCTTTTAAGCTTTGCAACCCTTTAAACTGAATCTGCTCTGTATTTATCATGTGTGAACTGATGGTTTCTTTAAAATCTAGGCACACTGTTTCATATATTAGTTGTGTCACTAACGCACATCATAAAGAGTGGAGAATGCTTTTCTGGGACATAGCACTGGCAGTACTTAATAACATACGTTGATGTATGCAGATGATGTATTCAAGTGTCTAAGCCAGAAAAGGAGAAGTGATTTACAGCATGGTCAAGCACACATGTGAATCTACTCCAAATCAAATGACGTACTTCGCTCTGTGTATTTAGGTGGTTGTGCCTCATCTGTAGGCAAGCAAAGTACTTGTCAGTCCAGCAAGTTTTGCTAAAACTGAACTCTTATGAAAGGTCTTTAAAAACCACCCTCCCTTGGAGAAAAAAAGTGAGAGCATTTAACAGCTAAATTATAGTGCTACGAACATTTTAAAAAATCTTAAGCTTAGCAGCATGGAAGTTTTCATTATGTTTTGTCATATGTTTTTGTTCCCTTTTTAAAGTCAGGGGAGGCGACAAGGAAACCTGTAGAGAGCCCAGTCTGAATTAAGTTCCAGATTGCTAAGAGGAGCTGAAGATAGTCTTGTTAATATGACAGCTAGTGACAAGTAGTCATGTTCATCTATAGTATGAAGGGAGACAGAGTGGGACTCTGGAATGAAAGAATGCCTGTGCAGAGACCTCACGCAACGGTATATTAAAAAGGTGTGCGGAAAACACATTTGTATTGAATGTAATTGCCTGTTACTTAATGCGCCTCCTTTTCTTCTTCCACACAGTTGAATTGTCCTTCATCACCACATATCTGAAAGCATCCTGAGTTGAGCCCCTGCCTCGTATCATTCTGTGAACAAATTCTTTCTTGCAAGCTGTCTCTATGTTAATAACACGAATCAATCTTGTTTATGATTAACAAAGTTTAATGCTTTCAAGAGAAATGGTTTAACTGTTTCTACAGCAGGCAAGTTACTTATGTTGTCTTCTGATTTTGACCTTTATAAGCTTTGATAAGTTATCTATAAGGAAATCAGCCCTGAGTGCTCACTGGAAGGACAGATCCTGAAGCTGAGGCTCCATTACTTTGGCCACCTCAGGAGAAGAGAAGACTCCCTGGAAAAGACGCTGATGTTGGGAAAGATGGAGGGCACAAGGAGAAGGGGACAACAGAGGATGAGATGGTTGGACAGTGTTCTCGAAGCTACCAGCATGAGTCTGACCAAACTGCGGGAGGCAGTGGAAGACAGGAGTGCCTGGCGTGCTCTAGTCCATGGGGTCACGAAGAGTTGGACACAACTGAATGACTAAACAACAAGAAGTTATCTATTGGTGAAACATGAGATTACCATTAGTAGTGATGTGTTATATTTTGAAGTTGGCTACATGCAGAGAAGGGTAACTGAGATGACCAAAGGTCTGGGCACCAAGCTTTGTGGCAAACGGTTGAAGGAGCTGGGTATGTTTAGCCTGGGAAAGAGGAGAATGAGAAGAGAGATGAGAGCCATATTCAAATATCTAAAGGGCTGTCACATGGAAGAGGGAACAAGCTTGTTTTCTCCTGCTCTGGAGGGTAGGACTCAAACCAATGGCTTCAAGTTACAAGAAAGGAGATTCCGATTAAACATTTGGAAAAACTTTCTGACAGTAAGAGCTCTTCAACAGTGGAAAGGTCTCCCTCAGGAGGTGATGGACTCTCCTTCCCTTTTTGGGGATTTCCACTGGCTGAGCCAGCATAGCCTTAGCTTGGGAGTAATGCTGGTGTAACCCAGGCTATACCCTGGCTCGGCTGGATCCTGGCCCAGGATCTGCCTAATCCAAACTTGTCCATCCTGGCAGTTCTTTGATTTGGATTAGGCTGTTAATCTTGTAATCTGTCTATGAGCAATATTAAACAATACTGTTAATGGCAAACATCTCCATGCTTGGAATATGAAGATGGTGATCGTCTACAACGAGAAGCGAAGGAGTTAAAACTTCCTGGAAAACGGCTCTCTTGATGAAACCACGTTGGTGTAGCGTCCCTTAGATCTATTAGTTTTGACAACCTCAGTTATTCCGGTGCTTCTCATCATCTGTAAAGTTAACAAGGGCTGATAAGAGATGATGAGGCCCCATACCAGTTTGTATTTCAGAACTCATAAATATTTCACAATGCCACTTTCTTACAATCAGATACATTAGTTTGCTGAGTGTAGATATTGCTGAATATTTCACTCACTTGCTGGGTTTTAACAAAGGCACTGGAAGGATAAAACATTTTTTAAAAATCAACAGATAGCACCCGCAGGTTCTTGAGCACTGCTCCGTTGTTGCTTGCTTTCAAATGTGTGTGTGGTAATTTGAATAGTTGATTTATTTTAATCTCTAAAAGTGGTTGTCATCTTCTACAAAAGCACATTGCTTCAATTTGCAGACATACCCTATTTTAAATCATAGGCTATTTTTTGCAGCTCTGCCTACTAACTTCAACTCGAAAGCATCTAGAGGAGGGAGAAAAGACCAACATAACCTGGAGCTTAATTAAACTAATTTTGTACAATATTCAGTTTGGACCCACCAAGCTTATTCTTTTACAGAAGATGTATGATTAGCAATGCATTTTCGCAACTGACGGCCTCTTAGCACCCCTACCCTGTCAATTTGATGCAAAAGATGTTCTGTTTCCAAAAACATAAATATAGCACCTGTATTTTTGAAGCAACATCCCCCTCCCTCCTCACATTGAATAAAGTCTGGGCAAATTGGTCCAAAAGTAACAGCAATAAGGTTTTCTTCTCGCTTCTTTGGCTTTAATAAGATGGAGTGCACAAATATCACTTGATTAACAGCTGCAATATTAATTTCCCTTTTTGGTTGCTTGACTCACAGCGAGAATCATGTCAAGGCAGTGGAGAACCAATTAAATTGATTTTAATCTTTGTCAGGGAAGATAACATGCCTTTTTCTCCTCTTGTTTAAATAATTAAAGTTTCAGTAGGTATTATTTCAGGCTTTAAAGAAATTGGTATCTTAATGTAATGGAATTCTTCTAATTACATACTTAATAATTTTTAATAAGTTAATCATGGTTTTTCATTTAATGTGTATTTTGTTTTATGTATTGAGCTTGTATTTTCCTTTGTGAGATTTTGTAAAAAAAAAAATCGGGAGGGGGAGGAAATTGGAAAGATTTTTGAGAAGAAAAAGTCTACCCTTTTTCACCCCTCCCCCTGTTTGCCTTTGTTTTTATTTCAAGCAGTACTCTCACATTTCAAGTATTTCCCCTCCTTTGAAAAAAGTTAACTAGAGAAATTTCATTAAAAGTACTTAAACAGCAGAACCTTATGGAAATTTACTTGCAGTGAGACTTACTTATGGGAAAGTGTGCATGGGATCAGGCCTGCTGGATCAGGCCAATGGCTCATTGAGCCCATACCCTTCAACATTTCTCCTAATAATAATAATAATAATAATAATAATAATAAATTTTATTATTTATATCCCAACCATCTAACTGGGTTGCCCCAGCTACTCTGGGTGGCTTACAACATAAATAAGGTAAAAGGCAAAGGACACCTGGACGGTTATGTCCAGTCAAAAGCAACTATGGGGTTGAGGTGCTCATCTCTCTTTCAGGCTGAGGGAGCTGGTGTTTGTCCACAGGCAGCTTTCTGGGTCATGTGGCCAGCATGACTAGAGGGCTTCTGGTGCAACAGAACATTGTGATGGAAACCAGAGTGCACGGAAATGCCGTTTACCTTCCCGCCACAGTGGTACCTATTTATATACTTGCACTGCTGTACTTTCGAACATATATAAAAAGCTAATGAAACAGTAAACATTAAAAAAACTTCCCTATACAGTACCTCTAAAGATTGTATCCTCTAAAGATTGTATCTCCTTGGCTCAGGGGTTGCATAACTCCATACCCTCCAATATTTCTTCGATGAAAATAGAGACATCCTATTACACCCTTCAAAATTTCTCTGGTGAAAATAGGGACTGCTCCTGGGAAATAGGGATACTTGGGGGATCTGCTAGCTCAGCATCCTGTTCTCACAGAGACCAACCAGATGCCTATGGGAAACCTGTAAACAGGCCCGAAGCACAAGAGTACAATCCCTTCCTGTGGCTTCCAGCCAGGGCAGTCTTTAGCAGATGCGGTGCCGGGGTGCAAATATCCGCTCAGCGCCCCCAAATTACCACGGATAGTGGGGGGTGGGTGTGGCGCACTGCCAGCCATGGGTGTGTGCGCGCAACTCTACCCCATGCCGCTGCGGGAAAGCAATCCCCTCAGAGGCTTGGGAGGGAAGCTGCGTGCCCACCAGCCAATTGTTTGATGGGGCACAGCTGGCGGGTGTGCAGGGAAAGGGGAGGCCGCCGGCAAAGCCGCGCACCTCCTCCACTTGCTGGGGTGCCCCTGAGAGGCCGGCACCCTTGCGCAATGAACCACTAAGCTGTATGGGAATACGGCTCTGTTTCCAGCAACTGGTATTCGGAGATTTCCACATCTTTTGTTGAACTGTTTGAAAACTATTTCCCCTTTTCTCTCATTTGAAATCCCATTTGATATTGAACCTGGAGAAAATCAAGCCCAACACTCCCGCTGCTCATTATTCTTTCCCAGCATCAGGTGCCTGCTATGATATTTTCATCTGATTTCCCCCACCACCACCACAAAAAAGCACAAATTTCAGATTATGTTAAGAATGACAAGCAAGAATTAAAGCTGGCTTAATTGACCAGTACAAAATCAATCAGTTGAGAAATGCTTGTGTCCTCCACGGGTGAAAATGAGGTTCAGTTGCCTAGAAAGACCACGCAAAATGAAGCATGAGCAATTTGTGAGAAATATTATGAATAATGCGAGAGTCATTTCTGCGGGAGTCGGCTAGTAAATATTTTATATATTCATTAGCTATGGAAACGGGAATGGTATTGGAACTCATGCAATTACTTTTTAAACAATTCATCAAATAAAACCATCAAATTAACAGTTTATCCACACATGGGGGAGTTGCCTGTTTTGTTTCAGACCTTGTGACTGTTTGGCCTCAATTAACTATGTTACAGCCGGGAGATCATTAGCGAAAATCCTCAGCTGCATTTTATGCATTTAAAAGTCTGACTTTGCTGTGTGTGTTGAAAAACACTTGTGGATCTTTGGTTTTATAAGAGCAATGCCTTCCTATCACTCCCCCTCCCAAAATGGTTCACTTAAAATAAATGTTGGCTTCCCTGCTGGTTCCCTAGGAAAAAAAGAGTGTGAATAGCGAAAGTCTGTGTCTTTGCTGTTCAAAATGTCTACTCTTCATGCATGGGAATTTGGATGACTATAACACCATTCTAATATGTCTTTCCTTGTCTGATGATGATGAACTTTGCATGCCATATGACAATGGTATAGCCAGTGCTTTTTTTCTGGGGGGACGCAGGGGTATACATACCCCAAAACTTTTGTGAATCTAACAGTTGTTTAGTTGTGTCCGACTCTTCGTGACCCCATGGACCAGAGCACACCAGGCACTCCTGTCTTCCACTGCCTCCTGCAGCTTGGTCAAACTCATATTCAGAACTTCGAGAACACTGTCCAACCATCTCGTCCTCTGTCGTCCCTTTCTCCTTGTGCTTCTCATGAGGTGGCCAAAGTATTGGAGCCTCAGCTTCAGGATCTGTCCTTCCAGTGAGCACTCAGAGCTGATTTCCTTAAGAATGGATAGGTTTGATCTTCTTGCAGTCCATGGGACTCTCAAGGGTCTCCTCCAGCATCATAATTCAAAAGTATCAATTCTTTGGTGATCAGCCTTCTTTATGGTCCAGCTCTCACTTCCATACATCACTACTGGGAAAACCATAGCTTTAACTATACGGACCTTTGTTGGCAAGCTGATACTAGGGTGTTATGGTTTGCAAAATCCTAGATTCCTGTAGAGGGGGAATCGGTAATACAAAGGTGAAAAAAAGTGTGTTTTCACCTTTCCAACTGTTTTTATAATTATACCATGGTTATTTTTTTTATGTCAGTCTCCTGTAAATTCAACCAGATCATTTAGCAGGGATAGCAATGTGACAGTGGTGTGCGGTGAAATTTTTTGGAGGGGAACAGTTAGGGATAGAGGCACCAGCTTGTGAGGGTGGCGGGCGGGGAACACCCCAATGTCATGCATGTGAGCATTGTGCCTCCCTCCCTAAGCTGGGGAGAAGCTTCCCTGGCTTTGGGAAGGAGGCACCAGGCATTAATACTTTACTACTCTAATTTACTGGGAACATTTAGGGTACTGGCCTAGCCCCTCTAGTCCACTGACCACACGCCACTGACAATGCGTTGTTGTTGTTGTATAAAATGTGCTTCTATTTTGAAGAAAAAGTAGTTGTGAGGCCCTGTCTGGACTATGATTCTGATCTGGATGGGGGCCCTGCCCTATTTTGTTTATGGAACTGTTGTCCTGTCTGCTGTTTGCCCCCTAAAGGCGCTGTTTGCAGCATAGAAGAATTTGGGGCCGTATAAGGCAGTGGGACGCGGGTGGCGCTGTGGGTTAAAGCCTCAGCGCCTAGGGCTTGCCGATCGAAAGGTCGGCGGTTCGAATCCCCGCGGCGGGGTGCGCTCCCGCTGCTCGGTCCCAGCGCCTGCCAACCTAGCAGTTCGAAAGCACCCTTAAGTGCAAGTAGATAAATAGGGACCGCTTACCAGCGGGAAGGTAAACGGCGTTCCGTGTGCTGCGCTGGCTCGCCAGATGCAGCTTTGTCACGCTGGCCACGTGACCCGGAAGTGTCTCTGGACAGCGCTGGCCCCCAGCCTCTTGAGTGAGATGGGCGCACAAACCCCAGAGTCTGTCAAGACTGGCCCGTTCGGGCAGGGGTACCTTTACCTTTACCTTAAGGCAGTGGAAGTCTCCAATCTGGATCAGAAACATGATCTGGATTGAGGCCATGCTCTTTAGGAGGAGTGTTTATTGCACTGTGTAGTTTATCCATCAGAGAGTCAGCCCAAACACTTGCACTTGCTAGTTTAACGAATAGTATTCAGTTACCATCACTGGTTTGCCATTGGAAAACTCTCTGTTTTAAAACCATTTTTGAACTCTTGTTTGTGTGCTTAAAACTAAGTGGAAACTTGCTAAACAACCTATTTTATAAGATTTTTTTGTGTGAACTTGGTTATTAAGTAATATATCAGGGTCAGTGCAAGAACTTTTTTTAATTTTCTTGCTGAATTAATCAGTTTGCCATAGGAAAATTTGCCCCTGTTCTCATTTTCTTTTCAGTGAAAAAGCACATAATTAGCTGGCTAATACTGTAAAATTGTTTTCAGATGCATGATTCATCTATTTTATCTTATTAAACCAGTTTTATGTATTATCAGCTTGTTTAAAAGTTAATATAGTATTTTGAACAAGTATTTATCATATATGCAGATATACACAAATCAACTTTAATTTTTAAGATCATTTGAATTTATGTTTGTCTCTAGTACTTCATCTTTTTGTAATTCAGCTTGGATTTGGTGATGTAGGACTACATTAGTATAATATCAGTACAGTTGTGTTTTCATTAGAGAGGAACCCCAAGCAACCAAATTTTGAAGTTCCCCTCAGAACTTGTGTATAACTTACAAAGTTTCAACAAAGGCAGAAGTAGAAGGAACCATTTTGCCAGCTGAAACAGTTATGAATTATGGCAGACTAGGGATCTGTCTGTTTTGGTTTCTCAAGTTTTAAATTCAGTTCTCCACATCAGTTTCCATTAAAAAAAGAAAGAAATTCTCATGATAATTCATTAGCATTTTTGTAGAAATTTCTCTTGATAGACACATTTTTAATGCAATTGTGCCCAATATACATGTATCCACAAGCAAATCCCCCCAATATAATGCATTCTCCATGTTATTTTCATGAACAGATACATTCATATGCACACTTTACCCTTGTATGTATATGCATTTTTGTAAACATTACCTGGCTGTTGAACTGTATTGCAAAATTTAGGGACGTGTGGATTTCAGTGGATGGCTGTGCTTTGTAAAGTGCAGGTTAGGTAAATTTGCCTTTAAATGAGAAATGAACCAAATTTCTGTCCCATCTCTATGGCATGCTGAAAGACTTGACTCAAGTCTGGCGTCTTGCCCTGAGCAAGTCTTTCTAACGAAGGAGAGGTCCCAGAGGATGACAGAATACATTCACCATGAAGGTTCTGGCCCTGTGCTATCATAATGATGTGACCAAAGCATGCCCTGTCTCCTTTCAGAATGATTGTCCTCCCATTGCTTTTTAGTTTCTTATTCTTCTCCATATTGAAGGAGTTTTCAGCTTGTTAGCATTCATGAAATCATGGAAATCCATCATGGGTGGGTTGCATTGAAGTCACCGTGACTTTGGCTTGGTGTTGCCCGTTGCTTCTCAGATCGCAGCTGTGGCTTGCTTTTATCAGCTTCAGACAATATGCTGAAAAATGCTGTTCATTATTTGGTCTATTATTGAAATTCTGGGGGCTCTGAGATGGTTCTGGAATGTCTGCTGCAGCAAAATGCTGCTTGTCCATCGATGGGCTCAGTTTAACATGCTGGTTCTAATCCCCTGGGTCCTGATGATCTCATGGAATGGCTCCTCACATACGAACAGCGGAGCCTGGCCTATTATGGGAAATGGGGCACTGCCCCACCAGTCTCTGTCATACCCTCCAACATTTCTCTGATGAAACTATGGATGTTCTATTCCATAATAATAACAAACAATGATTTTATTCTTCATACCCTGCCCATCTGACTGGGTTGTCCCAGTCACTCTTGGCAGCGTCCAACATACATAAAAACAGAATAAGATGGCTGCCTTCAGGTGTCTTCTGAAGGTTGTATAGTTACTTATCTCCTTGGCTTGGGAGTCACATAACGCCATACTCTGCAGTGTTTCTCTGATGAAAATAGGGGTGGTCTAAGGAAAAGTGGGACAATCTGGGATCAATTCAGAAACTGGGATGGCTTCTGTAAATCCAGAACTGTCCCTGGGAAAATAGGGATGTTTGGAGGGTCTGCTTAGTCTGTCGTTAGCCAGCCCAAACCTGCCTCCCTTCTTACTTGCATCCAGTCCTGGGGCCAGCACCTTCCATAATATTGCCCCTTGTATTATGAGGGACAAAACTGGAACTAGTTGACTTTGTGTGTTATTGGTTCTGGCTCCATCTACTGTTGGTTCCACTGCTTTCCACCCCACCAGTCCCACCACAGTTATATGAACCTTCATCAGGAAAGGTTCACCTTTCAGGTGATATTAACTGCTAATCCAGAATAGGTTTTTTTTTCAAATCAGTTCTATTGCTTCTTACCTCCTTGCAATACAACATGATACCACTCCTTCTGACCCTTTATTCTAGGATTTTCCAGGCTAGGTTTAAGCCTACTTTTCCTGCTTCTGTCCATATAACCAGTGGTGTGGTACTATTATAATTCTGGTGGGAGTGGTGTGGATCTAGCAGAACTGGTTGGGTAGCCCTTTCCCAACCTCCTTCTCCCTGCCCGAGCCCTTACAGTGGATCTGTGGGAAGCAAGTTTTATCCTCCATTTTATTCTCATCAGCTAAACGGTCGTATTGATGACCGTGATATTAATTTGTGTGTGTTTGACACAACTTATCCATGCACACCTGTGCACCTGTGAAGCCCCAAATACACATTTGTCAACAAATACTGCTGCATCTGTTAAGTGGATGCAGACTGAACTGTGTGCTCTGCTGGAGGTGGCATAGGATAAAGGAAATTTGGCATAAGCATGCAGGGGGAGAAGCAGGGAGAGGAGACAACAGAGAAACACACAATGGGAGGTGGAGGATCAGTGATAGCAGGAGATATATGAGGAAAGGGAAGGTGTCAAAATCTTTTGATAGCTGGCTGCCTTTGCCATTCTCTCTCCCTCCCTCCCTCCTCCCCCCCCCTCTCTCTCTCTCTCTCTCACACACACACACACACACAAACACTCACACACAAACACTTACTTCCCCTCAACTGTATCATGACCATTTGAGGCTCATTGTGGAAACGGCTTTCTCTAGGAGTTCACATTGTAGACCTTAGCTGATATAGTGGGTCCCCCTCTGGGACCAGTGGGACTGGAGACAGTTGCCGACAGGTGCTTCTCACTGACTGAGAATGAACAACAATGTTATGTAAGGTAAAAACAGCCTGACTGGCCATTATTATAGAGCTAGCACACCAAGCCTGGATTGAGCGAATGGGACTATACGTAATTATATTTTTGAAACTCAGCCAGTGAGAGAAAATGATGTGGGGGTAACACCCACTGCACATAGCTGTCTCTTCAAGTGCACATATGAACATGCACGGACCTGGGTAAAAAAAAGAGAGAGTCAAACATCACATGGGTCCTCCCACTTTGTTGTTATAGCCACCCTTTATGTATCTTTCTTTGTCCTACAGTACAAAGTAAAATAGGGAAAAAATGCATCAGAAATATAGTTGCCTACAACATAACTGCAGTGAGAATCTGTCGTGCAATTTACACATCCAAACATTTCTTCTTTTTAGTTTTGTACCTCTAAGCTAGGCAACTGAAACTTTTTTAAAATAAAGATGAAAGATTTATGAATAAAACATTGAAACAGGTGGTGGTTGAAGTCATTTTGTTAAGCACTAGAATACGGGGGAAGTAAGACATAAAGTGTAAAACAGAATGTGCTGTCCTCTTCAAATCTGTGCCTCATGCTATTCTGACAGAGTCCAAGAAACAGGTCATATTAAAAACAAACAAATCTGTGACAAATGGTTGCACAAAACCCAACCCACTGTTTTCCTAACGTGTAGATCCATCTCATTCTTGGATTTTGGTTGGTGGTTTTTTTTAAAAAAAAAGTTGCAAAAGACGAGTAGCTCACATTGTTGCACCTGCCTCCTTAAAACAGTTTCTCTCATGCTTTCTATTGGGGCTGTGCATCAAAAACAAGATCCAGTTCAGACCCTGATTCAGAAAGTATCCCAAATAGACTCAGGTGAATTCAGAAGCTTCCACTTCACCTTGGGTCTTAATCAGAAAAAACAAAGCTCTGTGTCTCTTCAATGTCTTTTGAGAGGTAATTTTAAAAATAATCTCTTTACTTTTTGGCAGAATTGAATAAAATTTGTAGGCATTTGAAGTGGGGTGTATATTTCAAAAGGATAGGGGCAGGATTTCCCCCGCAAGGGTAGCCATAATAAACCTTGGTTATTTTTCAAGAAATGATTCACTTGATGTCCCTGTTGTTTTGTGTGCAATTTGTTTGAACATGTTGCATCTTAAAGGTGCCCCAAGATAAGAAACCCCCCAAATTTCAAGTTGTAAGTGCAAGGTTTTTGTGCTAGCCATCTTTTAAAATTGCTCTTGTGTGTTTGCGGGGGTAGAACTGAAGAAATTTGCTTTCTCACATGTAGTTTCGGGGGCAATTTGCATGCGAAACTATCATACAGCAAAGAGGTGATTCTAACCCGCAAAATTTCAGAAGGAATGGTGCAGGGGCAAAGAAGGTACGATTAATAAAAATACATATTCTTGGCTCGGGGATCGCAAAACTCCATAGCTGCCAACATTTCTCCGATGAAAATACGGACGTCCTTAGGCAAAGTGGGACATTCCAGGATCAAATCAGAAACTGTGGTGGCTTCTGTAAATTCAGGACTGTCCCTGGAAAATAGGGCCACTTGGAGGGTCTGCCATGCTAAGCCTCACATCTGACAAATCCTGGTGTATTTGCATTGCATTCTGTATCTTACTAGCAGCTTCTAGTATGTGTACCAGAATACTAATAGCATTCCCTTGTGAACCAGCAACATTCACTTGGTATTTTCGCTGCAGTAGCGGCACCTGCTGATTGTTCTTCCTGAGGACCCAACCCTCTCAAAGATGGTACTTTGAGTGTTTCTGAATGCATAAATCCACAGTGGGGGACAATGTGAGAGTCATCCAAGCAGAGTTGTTCTCACTAAACCAGGCCTTTGCCACTTGTGTCTGGCAACTTGTAACCACCAAACACAGCCTAGCAGCTGTGTGATGTGGCCTCCACATGTACAGAACTCCATTAGACCGAACTAATGGTTGTGCTTGGCTTGGGTAAGTCACAACTTCTGCCGGTCTGAGCTAAACCCTCAAAACCATGGCTTTGGTCTTCTACCTGTAGTTTTCACGTTCAGCATTAAAGATAACTGATTGCTGTGTGTTTGTTCTATGCCTCTGTAAATATCACAGATTTCAAAACTTAAAAGGAGGAAAAATATGAACTTAATGAAAGCAGACAGTGACTTTGGTTAGGGACAGTGTATATTTGCATCTTTCCATCCTTTCATATTTTTTTTTGCCAAGGAAAAAGTCGCTGAAGGCGCCTACCTTTGTTCAAAAGCCAACTGAGACAGAACTGGCATTCAGTAATTACAGCCAGTCGGTTTTCCAGGCGATTTCTCATTCCCCAGCTTTGTCGTTGCGCATCCCCATTTTTAACATTGTTCATTATATTCAACCTGCTGTTGTCACGGCAGAGCTTTAAAAAGGTATTCAGTGGGCTATCATGCTGAAGGACATGGAAAATGAAATACTTAGACGTGACTTGTGTTCTAATTGGCTCACCTTACTTTCATTTGGCTTGAACTGTAGAAGATTTCACAAAAGCAACAGAGATGGGCATTTTGTGTGTGTTTTAATTAGTCTCATATGATATTTCTTGCTGCTTTTTAATGTATACCTAGGGTTTGGTTTGGTGTTTTTTTTAAAAGAGCAATGCTTGTTTCTGCAAAACTATCTTGGTGTAATCAAAGGTCAGTGTTAAAATTTTTGAATTTGAAAAGTCATCATGTCTATTTAATGTGTCTGTGTGTCCACACACACACACACACACACACCCCCGCACACCTTCCACCTATAATTTATCGCTTTTTAGTGAAGATCATTTTCTGGAAAACCTCTCAAATCTCACTGTAATAATTAAACATTTAAAACCTGTTCAGCTTCATGGACCGCAAATTGGACTCTAAAGAGATGAAAGGGAAATGAGCAAGATGATCTTGTAACAAGAGGCACAAACAGTGCAGACTGAATAATAATAATAATAATAATAATAATGATAATAATAATAATAATACTTTGGAAATAACAAAATGTCGCAGATGCCTCACCGAGACAAGAAAAAGCTGGAAGTATTTTGATTATGTCTTTCTTTTATTCTTACATCTTCAAAAAGCAAATTTAGCAGCTGATCGTTTAGTTGTACCTTAACACATGTGCAAAGTGAGATACTTGAAGTGGAATGAATAGTTGGAGGGGGAAAAATGAAGACAAGCTGGTGAAGACACACATTTCAAAAATTATATAGCAAATGCCTCCTTTTTGTAGTCAGGCTAAGGGAACATCTGAGTACTAATTCCAAAGAGAGATGGATGTGTATCAAATCTAACACATATAAAGATGAGTGAAATCTGCCCCTCTTTTCTGCGGCTGTTTTTGCCTTTCTGCCACGATGCCATTGCATGTTCAGGACACTTATCTGCAAAACTGGCAATATGGTTTTCATGTTGAGATCCAACTTACTGTGGTGTATGTGTATCATTATCCATAATAACTTTAACTACGTTTTATGCTTCCCACTCGAAGGCACAGTTTCTTCTCTAAACGTAGTGCCAATTCAAATGCACAATTAGTTTAATTGTTTATCTTGTGCATCAAATCACTGCTGTCCGCACCTAACTTAATAGAGTTGCTACCCATTTTTAGCCGGCAAATTACAGCGCAGCCATTCTGTGTGCAGTGTTGTGAAATACAGTGGACAATTTGAGAAAGTTCCTGTTGAAGGAAACGTGCAGGCTTTTGAATGTCTTGTAGCAGAAAATGATGCAATGCAAGTTATATCCTACACCAAACATGAACTCCAGCACTTAGCTTTGATTACATTATTTTACACGAAGATGGCAAGCCTGTTGCCCTATTAGAGTGATTAGTTGCCAAATATTTCATGGCTGAAATTATTGATGAGCCTTTTAATGGCTCATTAAGTGGGAGCTAGAATCACTCAGATGTTGTGTTTACTGCTCTGGTGATGTGGGCAAGGCAGTAATTAGACCAGAAGATTTAAGATTGGTGATTGTAGTGAAATGACTCATAGCCTGTCCCCGTAAGAGCTGATTTGCTGGTCACCCAAGTGGACATACTTCACCCTGGTTATAGATTTCTTCAATGAAAGGCTAATTATCCATAGAGATGCCAGTCAACACACACACATACAGAGAGTGAGTGCAGGAGGGAGCGAGAGATATCAGTCATGGATGATCTTATAGAAGTTTATATTCAAGCGAATAAGGGCCTAACCACATCTCTGATATCTCTAATATATTTTTGAAAGATGGAGAAAGGTTGTCTATTCCAGGCCGAGCACAGAGTTTAAACAATGTGATTTTTAATGCTGGCAACTTTTCACTTCCAACGCATATTTAACCCTCTCTTCTTCCCATTCTGCTTTCTGTTATCTCCTCTCAAAACTGAATTTCTTGTGTCTTACTTTACCATATGCCAATGTGGCCTGACTCACTTACCTGAGGTACCTGGGTATCCCCACCCCCAAACCAAACAACTGCATGTAGGATGGCCACTAACCCCTCACCCAGGTAAATTGGTAAATTCTGCATGACAGATACTTGCCTCAATGTGGTGATGAGGCAATTGATGGAGGATGAGCTGCTGAAAGTTTTCTTGTTATGCAGCTGAAAATGCAGTGGCAAGCCTATTCATGTGTCGATCACTTGTGCCATCTGTTGGTGGCCTCTGATGGGATTTGTGGGGTCTAGATCAGGCTTCCTCAACCTTGGCTCTTCAGATGTTTTGAGACTACAATTCCCAGCATCCCTGAGCACTGGTCCTGCTAGCTAGGGATCATGGGAGTTGTAGGCCAAAAACATATGGAGGTCCGAGGTTGAGGAAGCCTGGTCTAGATGAATATTTTCAGAATTGTTTCTGCTTTATCTCATTGTCTGACAAATCTGTTTGCAATTATTTACACTACAGTGGAAGGATTTAAAAGTTACTTTTTAAATAGGATTGTTGCTGCAATTTCCCCCCTAAGGCCCCTGTTACTTTTAAGACACAGACACACACAGACACAGACACAGACACACACATACACTCATCATCATCTTCTTCTTCATCATTTTTGTTGCTTTCATTAGTTACAACTGACTTTTGTTCATGATGCTAACATTTGCTATCTGGTCATATCTCATTGCACACCCTGTTAAGGAGGGGACCCTGTGACCCTCCAAACATTGCAGGACTACAATGACTATTGGGGTGTATGGGTTGTTAGGGGATGTGTAGCAACTCTGGTGGGGGACATGCTGTGCTTCCTCTGGGGTAGTTTGTCCACCTTTGATCCCCACCCTGCACTCAGATCTCACCTGGGGCTCCTAAAAGCTGTCAGCATGAGACAGCGGCCACAACATGGGAATGGCATGCAAAGACAGGCTCCAGTAGATTGAGCAGACAAGACCAATAGTAGGTCCAATGGTCAAGAAGGCGGCTTCTGCATGTGTTGTAGAGGGAAATGAGGGCAGATGGGGCTCATCAACTTGGGAAGGTAGCCCATCTAGGCGAAGGATACGAAACCTCCGCTGCCTTGTGGGATATCTTCAGGAGAAGTGAAGATTAAGGAGTGAACCTTTGCATAGACAAATCCAGAGTGGAGTCCCTCAGATGGTTGGATGGTGCCATGTATGCGTCTTTCTGGCAACTGATGCAGCTAAGCTGCTGCAGGCGTATTGCTCTGCTTTCCTTTGGACCATATCAACAGTGGGGTGGGGTCCTTGTTGTCATGGCAGCCCAGGACCTCCATACACACTGCCCAGGCTTGTGCCCTGGGGAGGTGGGTGATGGGTAGGGGGTATCTGATGTCAGATGTGGCTAATTAGGAAGAATTTTGCCTCTGTGTACTTTGTGAACCGTAGTCATCTGACTTACAGGGAAGTTGTGAAGGTGGAAGTGGCAAGGGCTGCAATTTACATTGCATCTTATCTACATGTTAACTAATGGGAGAGTAGCGTATCATGAAGGGCAGATTTAAATGGATCTTCTCAGACGCCAGTTTTATAGCCATGCTGAATATCTGAAGGACTAGTGGTGAGACTAGATTTGAGTTAATAACAGCAGCTGGGAACACCCTGAGTACATATGTTTCAGAGTCGTTGAGGAAATTATTGAAATCAGAAAGTGAAAAGTCATTTTGGTTCAATAGTTAATTTATGAATAGCCATAAAATAAAGTAATGGCATTTTAAGAGCAAATAAATTATGTATTTTTAAACAGTTAATTTAAAAATAGTTCAATAGTATTTATATGATTAATCATTTCGGACTTAAATCTAATTTCTATTTGTTTTTCATTTTTATAAATGTCACAGCGTAATGTATTATGAACAATGCAGGAAACGGCAGGACAGACTCGTCATCTTGTAATGATTTCCTTGGTCATTTATAATTTACAAATGCTGTCACAAACTCTCCCTGATTTTGTTAGACATACATGAATTAATGGCCCAAAGTGGGGAATGATGACTTAAGGCTAGGCAAATATTTTCCATGGAAATAGCAACATTGTGAGTTGCCTTTGTCTTGGGAAAAGTGGAAGTTAATATGCTCTATCATTCTTCCATCATTTCAATATAGGCTACAAATACTGATGATCCTTCCTATTGACACTAAAATGTTGATAGGGATTATTGCATTTTGAAGTTCTTTATTATAGAGAGCTGTGGAAAATGGATCTTATTTTATTTGTTTTATTTTTTGAATCTATCTTGTCTTTACGCTTGTGAAACTAACCTGACTATTCTAAGCTTTGCTAGGTACAGCAAATAAATGCTTAAGGTGTAGGCATTTTCTGGTATTGCAGATCTGTTGGGCATGTCCTGTGAGACAGCATTAATGATTAAAACGGAACTGTGGAACTTGTGCTTTGCCAAGAATCAACAGCAACTGCACCTATTTGGAAGCCTCAGTAGAGGAAAGGGAATTCTTTTTGACCACCTGTTCCATTTCAAGTTACCCAACTACATCAGAGGGCTGAAAAAAATAGTAAATGCCCAGATTCTGTCAGAGAAGAGACACAGCATATCCCAAGCCAATCAGGCCCCTCCACCTGACCCTTCCATCAATAGAAAGTCTAAGTCCAAGCATCATTTCTGAGGCCCAGTACAGACTTACAACAAATATACAGGTCCAGCCCTACTATTAGGCAGACTGAGGCGGCCACCCAGGCAATGGATGCTGTGGAGTGGATAGAGTTGGCGAGGTATTGGGGAACAGAGCCCTGTGTGCCTCTGAATGTGTCCTTTTCCACCTTTAAATGTGGACTGGATCAAATTTCTCTCTAGTCCCTGCTCTCTACACCACATAGAGGGAACTGTTTAGAAAACTGTTTTATGCTAGCCCCGTCTGATTTCTGCTGCAGTACAATTCTATATATGCCCCCACTGAGTTCAGCAGGACTTACTTTCAGGTAAGTATGTATAAGGATTTCAGCTTTAGACATGTTAGAGATGAACATTTCAGACCTGTGTGTGTGTGCGTGTGTGTGTGTGTGTGTGTGTGCAAATATAGATATCATAGATCTCATAGAATCATAGAGTTGGAAGAGACCACAAGGGCCATCGAGTCCAACCCCCTGCCAAGCAGGAAACACCATCAGAGCACTCCTGACATATGGTTGTCAAGCCTCTGCTTAAAGACCTCCAAAGAAGGAGACTCCACCACACTCCTTGGCAGCAAATTCCACTGTCGAACAGCTCTTCCTAAGTTCTTCCTAATGTTTAGGTGGAATCTTCTTTCTTGTAGTTTGGATCCATTGCTCCGTACTACTTGACATGCTACTTGAGTATGGATTGCCATTCTCAAATTTTATCTATTTACTGCCCTTCACCCAAAGATCACAGGATGCTTTACAGTATAATACAGTCTGTTACTAGAAGCAAGCACAGCCAGTGGATTGCAGCCATGTTTGCGCTTTTAAAAACCTCTGCCCATCTCTGTTTCAGAGGTTTTTGACATTCTGGTATCTGTCACATCCTCTGTCTTGCCATATTTCCACAGCTGTGGGAATTCATTTCTCTCCAGCCACCTCCTTGTTCACTTTCTCTTTTCAGCCGGAAAATGGTTGAGACATTTCTCTAAATGTCAGCACTTATGAAAGACCACTTAAAAAAACAAAACAAAAAAACCCACCCTTTATAAATTAACATCTTCCTTGGTTGGTACTGATGAAAAGTCCTTGCATTGTGCTCAGTTTATTCACTTGGGAGGCCAATTTATTTCACTAACTCTGCACTAACTGTTTGCATTGACATCAGGGTCTGCTCTGAGCAAGCATGACAAATTGTTTATTGAACTGTAAATGGGCATTGTCTGATTTTGAACAATAGCATTATCTAATTATGAAACTCCGAGCATCACTGTAGACTCATTTAGTTGGCTATAGAAACCCAGCTTACCAAACCTAAACACGCTTTCAGTCTTTTCTCTCTCCCCATCTCAAATGTTCTATCATGCGTGGAAGAATAGCCCTTGTTATCATAGACTGTAATTCTATAGACTGGTCTGTTGCACAGAAAAGGAACTAATATGGTACTAATCAAGACCTGTCAAATAACTCTAGGGTAGCTGAAAGGGGGGAAAGTGTGTGTGTGTGAGGGGGAGAGGAAATAATACATACAGAGGAAGATTCAGAAATGAGATGGAAAAGAAGGCACATTCCGTATAAAGATGCTGCGATGACATTGTTGGCAGCGTGTTCCAGTTGAAATGCAAGCATGGTTCCCAAGGTTGGCAGCACAAGTGAGTTGTACTCATTGTGATTTCTGCGCAATCTTTGAAAGGGGAAACAATCGCACATTCCTCTGCATGTGCGTTCCTGAAGTGGAGTCAGGTCACATTTCTCTCCATGCGAGAAATTCAAGAATAAGTGGTTCTCACTTACACATCCTCTGTTGCCGTATCATAGGAAGCTGCCCTTAATAGTTTATATATTTCTTCAAATTTATTTCTCTCTTCTCCTCTCAGCTGAAAAGTCAGAGTAAAATACAGCTATGTGTTGAGTATAACTGATGCTTCTCTTACAGACTAAACAGAACCTCATTTCTTAGATGTATGCTCATGCCAAGATGGTGAATTTGGGGGCTCCAATTGGAGCTTGAATTTGTGTACTAATCTGACCTTGGTGAAAATGGAGTAGTAATGACTAAGGATGGGTAAATTTGTCAATTTAGGTTTCTCTCCATTTCTCATTTTTCTATTCCTAACTTCAGCTGTCCACATTTCCACATGTTGTGATTATTTTTTTTAAAAAAACAAATCCTCGTGAAAATTCACCAGCACCTTACTATCAATTTCTCCTAATACAGTCGTACCTTGGAAGTCGAACGGAATCTGTTCCAGAAGTCTGTTCAATTTCCAAAACATTTGGAAAGCAAAGCATGGCTTCTGATTGATTGCAGGAAGCTCCTGAAGCCAACTGGAAGCCACGGAAGCTGTGCGGATGTTTGGCTTCTGAAAACCGTTCCGGGTTTCAATTGTTTGGGAGCTGATTTATTCAGGAGCCAAGGTGTTTCAGATCCAAGGTACAACTGTATATACATATTCGTATGATGCGGGTGACGTTGTGGGTTAAACCACAGAGCCTAGGACTTGCCGATCAGAAGTTCGGCGGTTCGAATCCCCGCGATGGGGTGAGCTCTCGTTGCTCGGTCCCTGCTCCTGCCAACCTAGCAGTTCGAAAGCATGTCAAAGTGCAAGTAGATAAATAGGTTCCGCTCTGGCGGGAAGGTAAATGTCATTTCCGTGCGCTGCTCTGATTCACCAGAAGCGGCTTAGTCATGCTGGCCACCCGCTGTACGCCGGCTCCCTCAGCCAATAAAGCGAGATGAGCGCCACAACCCTAGAGTCGGTCACGACTGGACCTAATGGTTAGGGGTCCCTTTACATTTACCTATGCAATATTTGCCTAATATTCACACTTTTGCAAAGCAATTTCCCCTTGCCTACTGTGCTTTGTGTGGCATTTTCACTAAAATACACATTTTATGCATGATTTACCCTAGTTTGTGGATTTTTGTACATTTTAAGTGGCTGGAGATTGGCATTGCAAACTTCAGAGAAATGTGAATTTCAAAGGACGGCTGTGTTTCGGTTCACATATGGTTTGGAAAGTAAAAATTAGGAAGGCCCACCTTTAAGAGCAAACTGAATCAAATTAACCTTCTCATCCCCAGTAATGAGACACTTCAACCCTTAAACACGATCACATGGATGTGAAGAGAAGGAAGTTCTTGAAAGGAATGTTTCTTGTCACTTCTGTTCCCTTGCAGTTGCCTGCACCTCTTGAAAATCCTCTCCAGATGTTTGGGAGACCTCACCTGAGCAATATGGGAGGGGAGTATGAGAGACTGCCCAGGGTGTAGAGAATCACCCCAAATTGGGTGTGTGGACCACTTTCCAGTTGTTGCAACTCTCCGCAAAAGTGGATCATATTTACAGGAACACCTTTGTGTAATGACTATAGAAGCATGGAAAATAGAGCAACAGAATAAGGACAGAGCCATTGGGGAAAAAAGGAAATTGTACAGAAAGGACCACATTACATGCAACAGAAAAACCTAGAAGCGGAAAATGCGATTGTATGGAAAGTAAAGCTTAAACAAATCTGTTTGTTGCTTTGCAACTTATTTTGTGTGGTGAGTTTCTCAGGTTGTAATCCTAGGTTCTTTTAGGATTAGGATTGCACTGTGAATGTGTACATTGCTATTTATCTTCTGGCCAAATCGGTTTTAGGTTTAGTGTATATTGATTCTAAGCTGCAGTGGTGTGAAGGGCAAATAATGGAGCTGCAGTTAAGCTACTTGTTTATTTTATTACATTTTTTTTTAGAGGGGCATTGTCTATCGATTTCAGTGGTAGAGAGTGAAGCACTTGCTCCTATTGAAATCAATAGGATTTGAACTTGCTTAACAACTTGGTAAGTGGCTGTTACTAGATCTGCTCCTGTGTCCCTAAGTACATGCATATGAGTTTGTATGTTATACATGAGACCCCCAAAAGCACTAATTTGGGGGCATTTGAGCTACTATTCTTGGGATCTTCGGTGAAGGCAGTTGTGCCTCATAAAAGGAATTGCATTGGCTGTGATTCAGAGGCATAGCATGGGGGGCTGGGGCGCACATTCTTCAGAATGACCTGCTGCCCTTACCTACCGTTTGTGGGAATATTCAGGGTGGCAGGAGAGGATATATTGTTTATTAATATCCTTCCTAACTTGCGCTAGCAAGTTCCTTTACTTAGCAGAGTTACATTCCCCCTTTACATGCACAACAGGTAGCTGGTTGCAGGCTCGTGTGAGCCTCTCACTATTATACAATTCAGTCTGTCTCAGATTGAATTGTACATTCCTGGTAAGTTCCCTTGAATCCCTCTTAAAAGAATAAAGATGCCACAATCTTATTCAAAGTCAATAAAAGAAGTTTACTTACATGAGTTCACAGTTGAAAGTAGACTTAGTTACAAATATGTACAGGTGGATCGACCCCATTTGGGGGAATGATCCCAGTGCTTCTGCTAGCTGAGAGCTAGCAGAGCAGTCCTAGCCAAAAAGCTGGTCAAACGAAGAAGGAAGTCATAAAGAGGGAAGGGTGCTGCATGACTCGTCCTTTTGTTACCTGGACAGGTTAGGTCACGCCCACCTTCTATCACATGCAAAAGGAAGGATGCTCCAGCCAGGAGGAACAGGAAGTTTCGACTGGCTGTACCAAGACATTCCCTCGCTTGTCTTCTCTAGCATCTCAAGGAATGTTGTACTTGACTGCCTTTCATGGATCACATCCTACACCCTTCAGCCACAAGGGCATCTTATTTGAATGGGATTATTTCATCCTTGCTAAAAGGGGCTGAGTTTAAACTTCCAAAAAAATTAAATCTAAATAAATAAGAAAGTAAGGTGCTTGGTTTATCAAGACAACCGGATACGCCTGTTGTTTGGCGCATTCTTGGAGCAGCTCTTTCTCTCTTCACCACAAGCAACACTCATTGTGCAGAGCAAAGCCGCATCATACACCTGGGCTTGGGCCATGGGCAGAGTTCCAGCTGAGCCAAACTACTCAGTAACACGGGATCACACCATTTATTTCTTCCCTAAAGGTAAAGGGATCCCTGACCATTAGGTCCAGTCGTGGCCAACTCTGGGGTTGCTGCGTTCATCTCACTATATTGGTTGAGGGAGCCGGCGTACAGCTTCTGGGTCATGTGGCCAGCATGACTAAGCCGCTTCTGGTGAACCAGAGCAGCACACGGAAACGTCGTTTACCTTCCCGCCGGAATGGTACCTATTTATCTACTTGCACTTTGACGTGCTTTCAAACTGCTAGGTTGGCAGGAGCAGGGACGAAGCAACAGGAGCTCACCCCTTTGTGGGGATTCGAACCACCGACCTTCTGATCGGCAAGTCCTAGGCGCTGTGGTTTAACCCACAGCACCACCTGCGTCCCTATTATTTCTTCCCTACTCTATTCTATATTCTAGGTGGCTCAGTGAAAAAGATCTATAAAATAAAACACCTAAATAGCAAGAAAGCCAGGAAAGCAGGCCTCTCAAGCTCTGCCTCAGCTGCAAGACCAAAATCATCAGCATTATGAAAAGAAGCTGTATATTGTGACAATGGGAAATCCAGCCATCTAAATGGCTGTCCGGATGCTGTGCACAGGAGCAGCAGAGGGCTGGGTTGCGGGTTGGGATTGCAGCAATAATCTCAACTGGCTACCATCCCTTAGCCAGGTATTCACTGCAAGTTCCATTGATCCCAGTATGCATAAGTGTGAGTGCAATTGGACACGGAACAGAAGTCTATGCGCTGCTTTTTTCTTTTCTTCGGAGCTCTCCTAATCAGCTGAAGATTAGTTGAGTTTTATTCATGTACTGCCTCAAAGAGCTAATAAAGACCCTTCTCTTTTTCCAAATAGATGAGGAACGGCTGCAGCTCAGCAGGGTACCACTTGGTTTGCAGGCAAAAGGTCCCAGGATCAATCCCTTGAAATGCCTGGCAGGGCTGGGAAAGATGGATGTTTTGAAACTTTATAGAGCTGCTCCCAGGAGGCATAGACAATACTGAGCTGGATGGATCAACGATCACCATAAGGTGGTTTTAGTATGGTCTTATGAGTACCGTATTTTTCGCCCTATAGGACGCACCGACCCATAGGACGCACCTAGTTTTTTGGGGGGGAAATCAAGGGAAAATTTTTTATTTCCCCCCCAGGTTTGCGCAGCCATCCCCTAGCTAGAAGAGGGAGACGGAGTGCTCCGTCTCCCTCTTCTGCCTTCAGGGACAGCCTCCCTAGCCTCTGTGGGGCAGCGCACTGCGCTGCCCCGCAGAGGCTTTGCGCAACCATCCCAAGCTAGAAGAGGGAGATGGAGTGCTCCGTCTCCCTCTTCTGCCTTCAGGGACAGCTTGCCCTGCTATCCCGCGAGCTTGTGGGGCTGGCGGGGGGAGAAGCAGGCTTGCTTCTCCCCCCACCAGCCTCCAGATCAGGTCGGGGAATAGCGGGGTGGCGGCGCTCCGCCATCCCCCTATCCCCCAAGCTTGTGGGGCTGGCGGGGGGGGGGAGGGAGAAGGAAGCTTGCTTCTCCTCTCCCCCCCAGCCTCCAGATCAGGTCGGGGAATAGCGGGGTGGCGGCGCTCCGCCATCCCCCTATCCCCCGAGCTTGTGGGGCTGGCGGGGGGGGGGGGGGGAGAGAAGCAAGCTGCTCCTCTCCCGCTGTCCCCCGAGTTTGCGGGGCTGGCGACGGGGAGGAGCAGGCTTCTCCCCCCCACCAGCCTTCTAGCCAAGTCGGGGGACAGCGGGAAAGGCCCGCTGCGCCTCTCCCGCTGTCCCCCGAGTTTGCGGGGCTGGCGACGGGGAGAAGCAGGCTTCTCCCCCCCACCAGCCTTCTAGCCAAGTCGGGGGACAGCAGGAAAGGGGTGCTGCGCCTCTCCCGCTGTCCCCCGAGTTTGCGGGGCTGGTGACGGGTCTCTCCTGAAGCCTGGAGAGCAAGAGGGGTTGGTGCGCACCGACCCCTCTCGCTCTCCAGGCTTCAGCGAAAGCCTGCATTCGCCCCATAGGACGCACACACATTTCCCCTTCATTTTTGGAGGGGGAAAAGTGTGCCCTATAGGGCGAAAAATACGGTATTTCTGAATAAGGAAATCTTCCCCCGAGAGACCAAACAAAACACACTTACGTCTTCTTTGTGGTGACAGGTCAGTACATCTCTCTGGCTGCTTACCAGAAGGTTGGTGGTTCGAGTCCACCCAAGGACCACTGTGGGCATGATTTCTGCACTCTCAGGGTTTGGACTAGATGACTCTCAAGGTCCCTTCCAACTCTTCGATTCTAGTTATGAGTGCAAAAGTTACTTTTTTCGCCTTACTAGTGCCATGCAACCTGCTCTGCCCTTTAAACCCCAATTATTCACCTCATTTTACATTTCTTGCAAAATATGAAGCCTAAAGAAAATAACAATTCCAGTTGAGCATTTATTTAATACCCGTTTTTGCAACAAAATCATAAATACCTCATGTTTTGCAGAGATATACACAGATTCCCCCCTCCCCAGCCTTCCCCCCTTAAAGAATAAACAGTCTAGTCCACCCAGCACAATGTTTATGAAAACCTTCTTGTTAGAACAACCCACGTCGGTTGGTTAAAACGAATGCAAAGGAAGTGTGGGCTGCAAAGAAACAAAAGTGAAGTTTACCTGGCATAATAGAGTTTACAGCTCCTCTTGTCAGTGTCGGAAAGGCGCTTACAAGAGAGGCCCAGCCGCAATCTTACAGGTTAATCCCTTTTTCACACTGGAGTTTGACTCAGATCAAACCTGGCGTGCTTAGGCACCTGAAGGCTGTCACTGACAAGGGGCTGTAAAGAGATGGACTGCCACTGATCTGGTCTAAATGAGCCAGTTGCACCAGGCTGATAAAAGCAAAGATTTACTGGAGTAGACAGACCTGAGCTAAAACAGGCGACTCTCTCTATTGAAACACTGTCTGTCACGTTAATCAGTCATCTCTGCTGTCAAGCACAGTCAGCTAAAACAATAGAACTCTGCCTGAGCTTTGGTGAGGAGGGAAAAATCTGGGGCAGATGTCAGATAATGGATACTGATACTCTGGTGAGATCTGAGGGGCTAGACCTGCAGCGTTCCTCCCTCCTCTTCCTATTCCCACTTTGCTTAGTTTTTTGATAGGATGTCTGGTTGAGCACTAAATAAAGCCATAAAGACTTTAGGGACAAGGTAATGATAATGAATTATGGGGAGAAAAAGTGCTTTGTCCAATTCTGATTCAATCAGAGAAATGGTTGGGTAATAGCTAAAACAATATTGTTTTTTTCCAGGTGGATTTTATGTGCCAATTTGTCTTTAATATTCTCTCTCCTATTATTTCTATCATGTTAGGCCAGAACTTCTTGAGCTACTCTAGCGCACAGAGTGATGTGAACTAAGCACGTCTGAAGCAATTTCTCTGTCATTACAACAGAACTATACCAAAAGATGTAATGAAATACCTTATTGGATATATAGCTGCACATACTGAAAACAGGTTTAAAAAGTCAAGAAACCAGGGGAGGAAATGTTAATGGGTTCAAACATGTAAGTTATATAAGTTCTGAATCTTGTTTTTGCTTTAATGGTGCATTTACTTAAAAATAAAATGAAAAGCTTAATGTTTTAAGTATTGGTGGAGCAGACTTCAATTCAACATATAGGTGGATTTAGTCCCTTGGAGTTCTGTGTTCAAAAGCTTGCTCAGTCAGGAGACAAGTTAACTTTTTATTTTGGTTTTCAATCATTATAATAGATTAGCTGTGTACAGATCAGCAAGAAAAGACTGCTCTAAAGCTCAGGGCACCTTAAAACTGATAAATTATTTTGATGATTTGAAACTCTGTAAAGGAATTACATCTCAGGCATGTTAAGGGACAGGTAAGCAAAGTAGGATAAATAAAACAATAATTTCTGGCATGAAGCTGAGTATTAAATATTCATTGTTCACTAAAGATCACATGTTCCTATGCTCATATTTGACACGAGTGTCTATGCCCAGGGTTATAGCTACAGGGGAACCTGCAAGTATCAAAATGGAAGACAAGTAAAACATGTGATTGTACTTACCACCTTCTGGTGGCACCCTCATTGCGAGAGGTCAGGTTACAGGGAACCAGGCAGAGGGCCTTCTCGATTGTTGCACCCACCCTGTGGAACACCCTCCCACCAGATGTCAAGGAAATAAGCAACTATATGGCTTTTAGAAGACATCTGAAGGCAGCCCTGTTTAGGGAAAATAAAAAATTCCTTCCAGTAGCACCTTAAAGACCAACTAAGTTAGTTCTTGGTATGAGCTTTCGTGTGCATGCACACTTCTTCTTAGTTGGTCTTTAAGGTGCTACTGGAAGGAATTTTTTATTTTGACTATGGCAGACCAACACGGCTACCTATCTACTACTGTTTAGGGAAGTTTTTAATGGTTGATGTTTTACTGTGCTTAATGATGTTAACGTTTGAAGCTGCCCAGAGTAGCTGTGGCAGCCCAGTCAGATGGGCAGCATATAAATCTGTTGTTGTTGTTGTTGTTGTTGTTGTTGTTCTTGTTGTTCTTGTTCTTGAAATAATCCAGGTTCCATGCACTTGGAGAGGGTGCTTTGGAGCCAGACAGTCAATAACCCTGGTTAGCTCCATATTCCAGCAAGTCTCCAGAGAATCAGCTGAGATGTCATCCTTTCTGCTAGTGTCATGGCCTAGTTATCCTCCTAGCTATGATTCTGGCCCAACCCCACAAGGAGGGAAGCTATCATTTTGGCCAAATGGTGACCTCCAGATGTTCCCATCAGCTGGCTCTTGACTATGCTGGCTTGGGGCTAGTGGGAATTGTAGCCCAAAGGGTGACAGGTTGCAGAAGGCTGATGGGAGACAAGTTCTGTACAGAAAGAGCACCCGCAGTGTGGTCTTCAGCTGTACGGTGATCCCGCCTTCACAACTGAATTGTCAGATGAGTTTGACAGGGTGTCTTCCCCGCCCCAAGCCAGATGCCGTGAGACAGGGATCGTGGAGCCTCTTTCTGTCTCTCGCACGAGGCTGTGTGGCACTTGCTTACGTTTTCCTAGCTGGAGGAGTAGAAGACAGGAGTAGAAAATGAAGAAGAGAGCAGGGGAGAGAAGAGAAACGCCACTCTGCTTGCTATCAGGCTTGTCTGTCAGTTCAGTTGTGATGGTGGGCTTGCCGCTCTGTGACTGCGATGTGTGAGCATGTTCTTTTGGCGCCACATCTGACTTCGCCCACCAAAAACTATTTCAATGGTACAAGAGCACTTAGAGTCAAAAGTGATGGGGCTGTGAAAGTTGCTTACAGCTGAGTTAGCTATGGCATTAATTTGATTCTCAAAAGAAAATCCACGCTTTCTCATGGCGAGAAGCCCATCAAGAAGAAGCGGAGGAAACGATCTGTCATAGTCTTTTATACAGAACGCAGTAATTAAGGTCTGAAAGATGTCCTTATCTAAAGACATAATGTGTTCAGACAGAGTTAACTGTTTAAACAATATCCCTTTGCCAACCATATTTTAAAATGACATTCTCACTAGGAACTCTTGCTTATGAAATCTGACAATCGTCGGATGGAAAACATTTGCTGCTTCTTATCTCAGGTTACAGTTGTTCAAACATGTGAATATACAGATCTGCCTTAGACTACTTGTCCGTCTAGACTAGCATTTTCAGCTGTGATGAGTAGCAGCTTTTCAGGATCTTAGGCAGAGAATTTCTCCCATTGCCTGGAGATGCCAGAGATTGCACTTACAAGGATAGAAAGTTCATCATCATCATCATCATGTCTTATATATGCTGTCATGCTCATGTTTTGAAACTGTGCTGCACTAGGACTCACTGGGAAAAAGGTGGGTCATTGGTTCAAATAACCTTTTCCGTGTGTGCCTGAGTCTTGGGCCATATCCACACCACATATTTAAAGCACTCTAATACCACTTTAACAGTGATGGAAAATCCTGGGATCCGTAGTTTGTTACGAGTGATGACTTCACCAAGCTACATTTCTCAGAACTGAGAAACGTGGCTTGGTGAAGTCAGCACCCTTCACCAATGAACCATGCAAGATGCTTTCTTCCTGTAAAATTGCTAGAGAATTCTCCTCCTTCATCTGCTGGGCTTTCCTTCTCACTGAATTAAGAACTAACGCTATGAATTTTTCAAGCTTTGCCTCAAGGGGCCATCCTTTGAGTTTGCACATGCTTGTTTGAATGTGGTAAAACCAAATATATTAGTTATTACCAATGTTGTTTTTTAAGGGGAAAAAGGTGGCCGTGCTGCATACCCTGGAGTACCCCCAGAAAAAAAGCACTGGGAAACATCTGGTCTGGAGAGAGATATTTTTTTATCCCAAGGGTAAAAGTGGGTGGAGCAATAAATGCAAATTTTACTTTTGCATAGGAGGCTTTATTCTACACACACTCACATCCCTCTCCTCTATACAGGCAACCAATAGTCATTACCATGAGTCCAAGGACTCAAGTGCAGCCAGGTAAAAATATCTGGGTCCCCACCCCTGTTTTGGGCCTATTTAGAAGCCGGTTCTGAACCTGCCTTAATTATGTAAACTTTGCATGTAGGTTCATTAAAAACTATAACTAAGCATGTTTCAACTCGTAGCCAGACAGAACTTGGCAACACTGTCCTGCTGGGTCCTGAGGGACTATTGCATATATGTGTGTGTGTGTGTGTGTGTGTGTGTGAGAGAGAGAGAGAGAGAGAGAGAGAGAGAGAGAGAAAGAGAAAGAGAAAGATCTGCTTTTGTAGACTCTCTGGGTAAAAGAGACCTGGGTGCAGATCTTCCAAGTGTCCCTATTTTCCAGGGACATTCCTGATTTAGTAATGCTGTCCTTGTTTCTGATTTGATCCCGGAATGTCCCGCTTTTCCTTAGGGTGTCCCTGTTTTCGTCAGAGAAATGTTGGAGGGTATGCAACCCCCGAGCCAAGGAGATAAGTATACAACCTTTAGAAGACATCTGAAGACAGCTCCGTATAGGGTAATTTTTAGTATTTAATGTTTTGTTATGTATGTTTTTATACATATTGAAAGCTGCCCAGAATGGCTAGGGCCAACCCAGTCAGATGAGCAGGGTATAAATAAAAAAATTACATTTATTGTTATAGAATAGGATGTCCCTATTTCCATCGAAGGAATATTGGAGGGTACAGGTAGGTTCATCTGCCTTCAATGTGAGGCAGTGACCCATGGGCAAAAGAGGAGCTTTCATCACAGAGAACAAATGGGAGGCCTACTAGTCTTCACTTGTCCCCACAAGGAGTCTAGAGGGTGGCAGCTTCCCCCTCCTTCGTCTTGTTGTTGTCCTTACAGAACTCAGCAGGGTGGATAGAGATAAAACTAGAATTAGCAGGCCTGGCCTCTCATTGGCTCTGGCTCCACCTACTCATTGTCCGCTCTACTTTCCATCCTCTCAGCTGTGATGCACACTAGGCACCACTGTGAAAGAGATGTAGGCTGAGCTCCACATTTCGATTAGGATGTGGGGGGAACCCTCCAGGGTTTATGGCTGTTCTTTGTGTTTTAGATTGGGCTGCTATCTGCTCCATTTTGCTTGGCTAAACATAAAGCACATCCATGCTGAGGGAAGCTTAGAATTCTGTTGGACGAATGAAGGACAGGCAGCTGAGCTTATTGAACTGTACCCTTTTGTAAAAGACCTGGCTACACTTAATGATATTATTCATGCAGAATAATGACTACTCTTGTGATACGGGGGAAAGTCAAGGATGGAGAAGTGCCCATTTAAAGCACAAGTAGAGAAGGCAAAATAGCCACACGAACGGTGGTTTACCAATGGTCAGCTATTGTCATAGGAAGAATTTTAAATTGCACCAGTAGCAATGTGGGCTTCGGAGAATAGGCTCTGAAATTGTTGTTTTTACCACCTACTCAGTGGCTGCAAGGGTGAATTTTGCCCGTTCCCACCCTAAGTCTCTTCTCTTATTTAATTGTCCAGAAACTGGAAAGAAGAGGAGAAAGATGTCCAGAGAGCTGGTGATGTGACCTTTGCTCTTGGTGTGATCCACACACACACGCCTTCGAATTCTCAGCTATGGTTGTGCATGCGGGTGAATAAAATTTTCTTTTCCTGCACCACAGGTTTTGATTAGTGGAACTGTTCTGGATGATTTACAATGTGAATAATGTTGCCTGTTTGCATCTGCTGGCAGAGTCAAGTGTTTCTCGCTGTGAAGAAATTTCAAATTACTTTTCAAATAAGATCACTCAAATCCAGGCTGACATGCTTGTCCCTGTATTAGCAAATTCATGACTTTTTATTGTTTTGTTAAAGCTTTGGCACCGCGCTGCTCATGTGGTGGGGTGGGGTGGGGGTTTCTGAAGCAATTTAAACAACAACAACAATGGCAACAATAAAAACACCCTTCAGTGCAATTTTATCTTTTAACTTACAATATAGCTTTATTAGATGCAATCGCTGCAGAATGTGGTGGATGTGTTGCTCCTAGAAAATGAGAAATGTAAAAAAAAAAGTATAAAATGACTACACACGAACCCATTAAAGTTCATGTACTTTTCCACATGTGCCGGGTGCTCTCTTTAAAACTGCGGACTGGTCTGTGAATATAACACACAGGGTATGTGTATAATGAGGACAAGCTCTGCTCCAACCTCATCTAATGAAATCTTGTTGCATGGTGTTATGTACTGAGTTGAATAGGATCCAAAATGTAGCACTCTGATTGGTCCTAGAACAATAGGATTCAGAATGCAGCAGTCTGATTGGTCCTAGAACAATGCAGCAGTATGATTGGTCTGCAGGAGCCACCCAATCCAGCTCCAGATGGAAGTGAATCCACAACCTGATTGGCCTACAGGAGAATTCCGGAATTAGCCAATCACGCACAGCCCATTGTGTAAATAATGTATATAAAGCAGATACTTTGAGGGAACATTCGTTCCTCCTCCCACTATAAGCTGAATAAAGAGCATGAAATCCACTCTCGACTCTGAGTATATTTCACATATCCTGTGTCTTTTGAGATCGTGAGCCCACTAACTCCAACAAGACTTGGAGACATCGCAATAAGGAGCCGCAAGTTGTCTCCTCACTACTCTCCTTACTGCATACGCTGGTTGAGAGCACCATGAGAATACTTGTTTTTTCTTATGATAGTGTGTTTTTCCACATATGTAAGTTCCCTCATCTATAAAGTTACAGGGTGCTCTATAAATGTAGTGCTTAATGTGTGACCCAACACCCTGTTGTGGCCCATGAGCTCTCCTGGCATTGCCTCAGGACTCATAACATCAACAGCAGGGCTTTTTTCCCCTTCTCCAGCTGGAACTCACCGGAACTCAGTTCTGGCACCTCTCAGGTGGGCGCCATTGCCATTCTAAGAGGTCAAAGGAGGTGAGTTCATGGTGAGTTCCAGCACCTCTTTTTCTAGAAAAAATAGCACTGATCCACAGTATTGCTGTGCAGAGGGGCTGCAGCACAACAAAAGCAGGACAAAAAGAAACCAGAACATTTGTGGCATAAAATGTTATGGGATTTCATCAGGAAGTCACATGGTACGTACCGACTGGAAATGAAGCAGTGTGACTGCCTGAAAACTTTTGTAGGCGTGAAAGGTACTGAAAGCGCAATTGGGTATGACGGCACCTAATAGAATCATGAGCACAGATAATTATGAATGCAGAATAAAAAATGGATTTCTGGAAGAGCCCATTCTGTTTTGGGTGTGTGGATATCTATCTGTAGTTGCTGGGTATGTGTGTGTGTGTGGCAGGAAGAGCAGACTGGTTGGAGGATGATAATTGATCAGGTCAGTCAGAGAGTACATGCTCAGTCATAGCTCAGTCAGAGAGCACAAGCGAATGCTATGCATGCAAAACTTCCCAGGTTCACTTCCCAGTATCTCTAGGCAAGGCTGAGAAAAAAAGACTACAGTCTATAGGACTGCCAGTCACTATAGACTCTAAGGCAGGCACCCCGAAACTCGGCCCTCCATATGTTTTGGGACTACAACTCCCATCATCCCTAGCTAACAGGACCAGTGGTCAGGGATGATGGGAATTGTAGTCCCAAAACATCGAGCTAGGAGCTAGATTGGCCATTGGTCTGACTCTGCATGAGGCAGCTTCCGATGTTGCAGTTGTGGAGCATTCCACTTGACAAACTATTCTATTTTTCTAGAAAATGAGGTGCCGAAACTCACCATGAAACCTCCCTCATTCTTTTAGAATGGCAATGACGACCACCTGAGAGATGCCACAAATGAGTTGTGGTGAGTTCTGGTCTGGCTGAAAAACAAAAAGCCCTGCTAGTTGCAAAAAGTTGTTTAGAGTTTATTCGAGAACTTAAATGCCTTTGAGAATGACATTTGTTGTGTTCTGGTAGGTGATGTCTGAACGAGGGTTTTTAGGGCTTCATTGTGCTCATCCAGAATATTGAGTCCCTAGCAAACAGCCCAGCATAGCATCACGCCAAACCCTTTGGGACCATCCTTGTCTTTCATAGCTGCATCTCTCAACATCCATATCTGTGGGCCCTGCAGTGTGGGAGTGATGGGCGTTAGAATCATAGAATTGTAGAGTCGGAAGGGACCACGAGGGGCATCTAGTCCAACCCCCTGCAATGCAGAAATCTTTTGCCCAACATAGGGCTTGAACCCACAACCTTGAGTTGGAGAGTTTACCATCTGAGCTATGCTGGAGTCCCACAACATCTGAAGGGCCATGGGGTCTTCTCTCCTGCCTTATTTGCTTACATAGGGTCCTCTGTTTCCTGCTTGTTGCTCAGCCTAGCGGGTAGTCAGTCTGCTTAGATGGCCCTCTCCCAAATCCTCAAGAAGTGTTATTAAGTATTTTCTTCTTCTTTATCGCTGCCTGTGAATAAAAATGCAATATCTGAACGTAGGACATGTTTTGAACAATCCCTCCATAAAATATAGTTAAATTATTACAATAGAGCTTGTTTATTAAAATAATGTAGTGATTTTATTTCTCCATTCTTGGTATCTCAGTACCTGATATTATCCTAGTACAGTTTCCATGGAAACAGCATACACTGTTCCTTTTGCTTGACCTCAAGTTCAAGCCCTGCTGTTGCTGTAGATATGCCAAGAAACACCTACACTTTATTAGTATTATTATTAAAAACAAAACTTATATATGCAAAAAGTTATATATATAAACACACACACAATTCATGATTTGCATTATGAGACAGAATATTTTTTTATTATATATAAGGGATTGAGAAATTAACTGTTTCAACTATTTTAGGAGCACACCACATTTGGTTTGTCAAATTACTTGGATGGAATCATTATCTATTAATGCTCTTGCCTTACGTGTTTCGTTTCTTAGATGTTTGATTAGGCTGAGAAAAGCTTGCTGTTTTAACAAATACATCTTAGAAAGTATAAAGTTAATGTGTTCCTAAATATGCACCAGGTTGTGTGGATTAGAGGCAGAGAGGGTAATGGGATTCTACCTGAACAAAAATTACATTGGGAAAAATTGTTAAGCGTTCAGGACATTTTGTTAAGAGCACCAGTCGCCCAGAATTGTGAAAATATCAGGAAATACTGAATCTGAGCAAACCAGCAGTTGCCTGATATTTAATCAAGTGGGGGAAAGGATGCTGTAAGACTCTATCTCTAGAATGGAATGCAATATAGAATGTAGAAAATGTGCTCTGGTTTTGAATCTTACTTCTCTCGCTTTGGATGAGACTAACATTGTTAGGGTTGGTCAATGACAATTTTCTCACCTGCCAAGCATGTTATGGGTGAACATGTAGACACTTAAAAATGAGGTCCTTTCTACATGCCAAGCAGATTTTGTGTATGTGCCAGTTGGCCAGCTGATTTTTGAAATTGTGGGGAGCTTTACATATAGTTTATCACTGAATGAGATGCACAGGCACAAAACTGTTTGACTCACCTAAAGTAGCTCCTTCAATCCCAGCCATAAAAATAGATGGATAGCCCGACTCTATGAGCTGTTGTGAAGATACAGATTTATTCTTGAAGCAGAGGAAGACTATGGCAATTTATGAGAAGGCTAAGCTAGACGTGACACTATTCATGCAAATATAGGGTTGCCATATTTCAAAAAGTGAAAATCCGGACACAAAAGTTGTTGAGCTTTCTTTGCAAAATCTCAAAAAAAAAGTTAAAATTTTGAGCTATTTTTAAGGAAATTTGCCAAAATCAACACTTCTGACATTGGTTGTCATACGTCTGGATTTTCCTGGACATTTCAGTGATTTCAGCCTGGACACTGTTTCCAATGGCCGAATCCTGGCTATGTCTGGAAAATTCTGGACGTATGGCAACCCTATGCAAATAGCAATGGTGTTCATGGTGTTTGATCTAGAGTAAATACCAGGTGCGTGAGTTGTGATCTGGTTTAGGACTTTGGCGTGGGAATAGGTTTTGTGGGTAGGGGACTTTTAGCAGTCCTGTTCTGGACCAGGCACTCTGCACCTGCTTGTTTGCATTGGGAGACAAGTTTCCACTGGCTGCAATGGAAGTTTTCTTCCCAATGCAGTGCAAATAACAGGAGTGTGCGAGGGGAGGAGGGAGATGTGATCTGGACTGGGACTGAAGTGGGAGCAGTGGGTCCCGTCCCCCCATCTCTGCTCTGATCCCAACCTGAATTGAAAACAACATGGCATGTCGGATTAGATGTGGATGCAAAGCACAGATAAATATCAGATAGAAGTGACTTTCTTTAAACGGACTGATAAAGGCCTTTTTCATGTAAATCTACATTTCTGGGGAACAGTGAATTGTATAAATGTAAAGGGACCCCTGACCATTAGGTCCAGTCGTGGCTGACTCTGGGGTTGCAGCGCTCATCTCGCTTTATTGGCCGAGGGAGCTTCCGGGTCATGTGGCCAGCATGACAAAGCCGCTTCTGGCGAACCAGAGCAGTGCACAGAAACACTGTTTACCTTTCTGCCGGAGTGGTACCCATTTATCTACTTGCACTTTGATGTGTTTTCAAACTGCTGGGTTGGCAGGAGCAGGGACCGAGCAATGGGAGCACACCCTGTCGCGGGGATTCGAACCGCGATCTTCTGATCAGCAAGTCCTAGGCTCTGTGGTTTAACTCACAGTGCCACCCGCATCCCAGTAAATTGTATAGGATGGTATAAAACAGAAAATAGAACTAAACTCTGAAACAGCAGAAAGAAGTCAAAAGTCCAGAAGAACCAGGAGTAAAAGCTTTATGAGTACACAGGATGCAAATGTATGACAATGAAAAAGTACAAATCTCCTACTGAGCAGGAAATTAGAGCAAATAAAAGTTGACAAGGTGGAAGAGGGAAAGCTTAATAGCTGCTGTTGTAGCTGTCACTAAAAAGATTATTGCTAATGCGTGCTAAATACCTTGACAATAAATTAGAAGAGGGAAGTCTGGGCAAAGTTGAACACATTGAAAGTGTTCAAGTTACAGAGTGTTTACAAGTACACTTTGCTGAAAGAGCAACAGCGGTCTGGAGAGCAGCTGATTTAGCCTTGAAAGTATTAATAAAGGTAGTAATGGCTTTTTAAAATGATGTTAGATTTTTGCAGAAGACTGGTGTTAGTGTGACTGCCCATTATGTGTGCACACTGTGCACTTATATTATAGCTATTGTCTCTGATAAACAAGTTTATAATATTATAAACAGTGTTTATTATTATAATAAACAGCTCAGGACCGCAATACCTCAAGGAGCGCCTCTTTCCATATGAACCTACCCAGAGCCTGAGATAATCTCCTGAGCTCCTTCTTTGTGTGCCTCCTCCACAAGAGGTCTGGAGGTTGGCAATATGACAACTTGCCTTTTTTGCGATGGCTCGGCTCCCTGCATGTGGAATACTCTTCCCGGGGAGGTTAGGTTGACACCTTAATTATACACCTTTAGAAACCAGGCAAAAACATTCCTTTTAACCAGGCTGATTAAAATGTGTTCTTTAAAAAATGTATTTTGTGTTTTTATATTGTGATTAAATGTTGAGAACAGCCTTGAGATATGTGGGTATAGGGCAGTATACAAATTTAAATAGTAGTAGTAATAATAATAATAGCCTTCAATATTGAATTTTTAAAATCTACAGTGATGCAACAGAGTTTGGAGGCAATTCAAATTCCATGTATATACAGGCATGAGAAAGTTTGAAAATCAAGTCAAGTCTTTCCAACATTTTTTTTTGAGGGGGCATTTATAGCCCTCCTTCCCCAAGAGCTGCCGGAACTGAGTTCCGGCCGAAAAAAAGCCCTGGTGATAACATTTTTATCTTCCATTTTGTCCTGAGAATCCTCCATCTTTAGATTTTGTCTCTCTGAGGGAGGTTTGTAGGGGACTGAAAATGTTAAGTGGACATATTGTCTTCTTCTAGCATGTGTGAGATGAATTTCTTGCCCTTTTCTAAAGATTTGGATTATAATTTAATGACCTGTTCTGAGCCCAGGGAAAAGATATTATCTTTGGCCAGAGGACAGAAGGCAACTAACTCTTACAAAAGGTTAATCTATTTAATAATGGATTCTTGGCTCTTTTGTTTAACAGTGTGGATTCATCTGATGGAAGCCTAGCCTTGGAAGCTTGTAGCATATAAAAAGAGTTGTTCTGAGCATGTGCAGAATTATTTATCTATATTATTACTTTGCACATATTCTGTCACTACATTAGGGAGGCAGGAATTCCAGGTGTGGAAGCATGGTTTCTAGGCAAGCTTGGAAGCAAAACATCTCTCTGTTTAGAAATGGCATATTGGTTGATCCAGCAAAATTACAGTTCTCAAGAAATGGGCTGGGAAACATAGGCTGTTGCTAGGGCAATATTTTTCCTGATGGACTTCCAGTCTGGTTTAGATGTGCTAGTTTTTATTAGCTCTTACACCAGAGTTGAGTTTTCCAAACTGTGTGTTGCAACATGTTAGTATGTTGCAGTATGTAGGTGTGTTGGACGAATGCTCCCTGAGCAACTCCTGGGGCTGGAAAGGGGTTAGTTTAACCTCCAGTTTGCTAGTAAAACTGAGTTACTGTGTCACAAAATGATGCAAGTCTAAAAAGTGTGTCACCAACATGAAAAGTTTGGAAACCTCTGGTCTACTGCCTTGCAAGAATCAGTGCTTTGTGTGCAGTTTAATAGACTACATGGCTGTATAATCTCAGGGCCAATGGGGCAACTCGTTGAACCCAACCTGTAAAGGTTCCAAGGGGTTGCTCGAGAGCAAGCAGGCAAATACCTCCCTGCTCGGCTGTGAAGCCTTGCTTTTGATGCAAAAACAAACTTTATCTGTCCAGAGCGCCACTCTCCCGTGGCTGGCTCATTCACTGGCAGAATCCGTGAGTGGGCGGGGCTTAAACTTTCCCCAGCAAAGTAATTTCTTGACGCCCAGTCTGCGCCTCCCCTCTCGGTGCGAAAGCTTACTGCGCAAGGAGGGCGTGGGTAACGGAGGACCTCTCTCCTCCCCGCTTTGCCCAGGCAAGGTGTCCTGGCACCGCCTCGCCTCCTCCGAGCCCTGAAGCTCCTCTCCACTGGAGGCGTGGTTACTCTCCTCTGCTGAGGAGGAGCTGCTTCCCATAATCTTTGGGGGCTCTCTGTAATCCATCCGGCTTTTCCTCTCTCCCTCCTGAACCGATGGCAGTTCCCTGACACAACCCAATCAAAGTTTGCTGCTGTGACAACGCCACATTTTGAGTGCTGGGATGTGACTTGGTTATTATGTTCAACTAATTAATTCCTATAGAACTTCACTAACATTTCCCAGATTGCCCCCTCTAATAATGTCGGAGCTTCATACTTGCCCGAGTCTGCTAACCCAAAATATCTTAAAATTCACGAACCAAAACACAGCCACCCTTTGAAATTTGTAGTTCTCCAAATTTTGCAATGCAGTTCTTTAGCCAAATAATGTGTACAAAAATGCATGTACTAGGGCATAGTGTGCATATATTTGTGAAAATAGCAGACACAAATGCATTACATTAGGAGAAATTGTGCAAAAATGTGTATAGTGAGCAAAATTGCTTACAAAAATGTGTGTATTAGGAGAAATTCACACTAAAATGCTGATGTATATGAGAAACTGAAATCCACATATTAGTTCATCCTTAATTTCAGCTGCCAAGTAATGTGAAAGACCTCTGTTTGAGACCCTGCAGAATTTCTGCTAATTCCTGTAGAATACTGGGTTTGATGGATGAATAGTCTGTCTTGGTATATGCAGCTCTCCATGTTAGCAAGCACAGGGAGTCGTAAGGAAGCAGCAAGCATGTTCTGCAGGTTATACATTAACTGAATCCAAGCTGAGAGCAGGAGATTATATATATATATATATATATATATATATATATATATATATATATATATATATATTTGCTTTCGTAGATTTTCACGGGTACAGGAATGCAGGTTTTGGTGTCCTCGGGTGTCTTCCCGTGTAAAAGTTGGGGTGTCTAGGCGACGTTTCGACGAGGTCTCACTCGTCATCTTCAGGCTGGTGCTTTCGGCTTCTTGTTACTGGAACAGAGCAGGATCTCAGTGTTTGAGTTCCTATAAATACTGTTGAGGGGGTGTGGTGTATAGCCTCCAATGTTCTGGGCAGAGAGGAAGTTCCCAGGCTAATGTGCCTTTTCTTCTTTTGTTCCTTAATTACTTGAGGGATATCTTGAGTGATTTCTTGGGTGATATTCTGAGTACCACTTAGGTGGGTCATTAGGTGTGGATTAGTTGCTAAAGCCTTCGTGTCTTGACATCTTGAGCTTTGTGAAGAGTTTTTCTGAGAAGATGGCTGTACTGCACTTAGTTGTGCTCTGGCTTGGCTTCGTGTATAGGGGCGAGCTGTGGTTTTGTGTCTTGTGCCAGCCAGATCTGTGTAGGGATTGCAGGGGGGTGCAGCATCCGGAGGTGCCACCATGGTTTGGCTACTGGATGGTGTCTGTAATTTATCTGTGGAGAGGGTCTGGGTTTGGGTCTGGTGTGGTTGATTGGTGATGGCGTTCTGTGTGCCTCTGGATCTGGTGTCGGTTTTTGTGGGGAGGGCTAATTTCCAGATGTCTGGCAGGCGGGATGTGTCGTCACGCTTGTTCATGTTGTGAGGGTGTTTCTCTATCTCGATGGCTTCCATGATTATTCTCTTGTGGTGATGTTCCATGTTAAAGAGCAATTTGGAATCTGCAAAATTAATTTCGTGTCCTGTTTCTTTCATGTGTTGGAAAAGAGAGGAAGTTTTTTCTTCTTTTTTGACGGCATTCTTGTGTTCTGCGATACGTGCATTTATTCGTCTGTTTGTTTGTCCAATGTACGTGGCTGGGCAGACTTTGCAGGGTATTTCATAGACCCCTTGGTTTTCCAACTGGATTTTATCCTTGGGGTTTCTGAGGATATTGGCTATTTTTTGGTTGGTGCAAAAGGCTGTTTTGATATTGTGTTTATGGAGGATTTTGCTAATTTTATCTGTAGTGCCCTTGATATAAGGAAGGAGGGCCATGCCATTGTTTTCTTCTGTGTCTTGGTTTTTGGGGGGTGTTTCTTTTTGGATTAGCTTCGTAACCCTGTTTTGCTGGTATCCATTGGCGATTAACACTCCAAGACCCCACCTACCAACCTATAAAAACAGATCCCACCACCTATCTGGAAAAAACCACCAAATCCAAAATAAAAGCCTCTCCTATCAGTGAAGAAATCCAGCTAAGAATCATCCCCAGAGAAAAATCATCCAGATGCCCCAAACTCTACGGCCTCCCCAAGATACACAAAGAAGGAACACCACTCAGACCAATAGTCAGCTCCATAGGCTCACCTCTACAAAATCTCGCTAAATTTCTCGCTAAGCAACTTCAGCCCTATGCAGAATCCATCTCTTCACACGTTACAAACTCCTTCCAGTTCATAGAAATAATAAAGAAGCAAAACCTACATCCCAATGACCTACTTGTGAGCTTCGATGTTGTATCTCTCTTCACACAAGTGCCCATTAATGAAGCCTTGACAGCCATTCAAAACAAATACAATCCCCCCGAATACATCCTGGACCTGACCAACCACTGCCTAACCAACACGTACTTCATCCACAATGGACAAAGATACAAACAGATAGAAGGAGCACCTATGGGATCACCCCTCTCACCGGTCATCGCAAACCTGTACATGGAACACTTTGAAACCAATGCTTTAGACAAGTCAGAACACAAACCCAAACTGTGGCTCAGATATGTTGACGACACCTTTGTAATTTGGCCACACGGGAAGGAAAAACTAGATAGCTTCCTCACACATCTCAACAGCCTACACCCCAAAATACAATTCACTATGGAAATAGAAGCCAACAACCAACTTCCCTTCCTTGACGTCCTAGTCTACAAAAAACCTGATGGTTCCCTAGGACACACTATCTACCGGAAAAAAACACACACCAACCGCTACTTACATGCACAATCACACCACCACCCTGCACAAATAAACTCCGTAGCCAAGACTCTCATCTCCAGAACCAAACGCCTGGCTGACAAAGACCACTTGACA